>NC_092727.1:107246232-107846232 GCF_047496885.1 Scyliorhinus torazame
TCCGCACCATGATGTACTGGTGTATTATGACAACTATCTCCTCCGGCAGCGAGTTCCAGGCACCCACTACCCATGTGTAAAAAAACTTGCCTCATACATCTTCTCTAAACCTTGCCCCTCACACCTTAAATCTATGCCCCCTAGTAATTGACCCCTTTACCCTGGGAAAAAGCCTCTGACTATCCACTGTCTGTGCCCCTCATAATTTTGTAGACCTCTATCAGGTCGCCCCTCGACCTCCGTCGTCCCAGTGAGAACAAACCGAGTTTATTCAACTGCGCCTCATAGCTAATGCCCTCCATACCAGGCAACATTCTGGTAAATCTCTTCTGCACCCTCTCTAAAGCCTTCACATCCTTCTGGTAGTGTGGCGACCAGAATTGAACACTATACTCCAAGTGTGGCCTAACTAAGGTTCTATACAGCTGCAACATGACTTGCCAATTCTTATACTCAATGCCCCGGCCAATGAAGGCACGCATGCCGTATGCCTTCTTGACTACCTTCTCCACCTGTGTTGCCCCTTTCAGTGACCTGTGGACCTGTACACCAAGATCTCTCTGACTTTCAATACTCTTGAGGGTTCTACCATTCACTGTATATTCCCTACCTGCATTAGACCTTCCAAAATGCATTACCTCACATTTGGCCGGATTAAACCCCACCTGCCATCTCTCCGCCCAAGTCTCCATACGATCTAATTCCTGCTGTATCCTCTGACAGTCCTCATCGCTATCCACAATTCCACCAACCTTTGTGTCGTCTGCAAACTTACTAATCAGACCAGTTACATTTTCCTCCAAATCATTTATATATACTACGAACAGCAAAGGTCCCAGCACTGATCCCTGTGGAACACCACTAATCACAGCCCTCCAATTTGAAAAGCATCCTTCCATTGCTACTCTCTGCCTTCTATGACCTGGCCAGTTCTGTATCCATCTTGCCAGCTCACCCCTGATCCCGTGTGACTTCACTTTTTGAACCAGTCTACCATGAGGGACCTTGTCAAAGGCCTTACTGAAGTCCATATAGACAACATCCACTGCCCTAGCTGCATCAATCATCTTTGTGACCTCTTTGAAAAACTCTATCAAGTTAGTGGGACACGACCGCCCCTTCACAAAACCATGCTGCCTCTCGCTAATACGTCCATTTGCTTCCAAATGGGAGTAGATCCTGTCTCGAAATGAAAAATGAAAAAATGAAAATCGCTTATTGTCACAAGTAGGCTTCAATGAAGATACTGTGAAAAGACCCTAGTCGCCACATTCCGGCGCCTGTTCGGGGAGGCTGGTACGGGAATTGAACCGTGCTGCTGGCCTGCCTTGGTCTGCTTTAAAAGCCAGCTATTTAGTCCAGTGTGCTGAACCAGCCCCTAAGAATTCTCTCCAGTAATTTCCCTACCACTGACGTAAGGCTCACCAGCCTGTTGTTCCCTGGATTATCCTTGCTACTCTTCTTAAACAAAGGAACAACATTGGCTATTCTCCAGTCCTCCGGGACATCATCTGAAGACAGTGAGGATCCAAAGATTTCTGTCAAGGCCTCAGCAATTTCCTCTCTAGCCTCCTTCAGTATTCTGGGGTAGATCCCATCAGGCCCTGAGGACTTATCTACCTTAATATTTTTCAAGACGCCCAACACCTCGTCTTTTTGGATTTCAATGTGACCCAGGCTATTGACACACCCTTCTCCAGACTCAACATCCACCAATTCCTTCTCTTCGGTGAATACTGATGCAAAGTATTCATTTAGTACCTCGCCCATTTCCTTTGGCTCCACACATAGATTCCCTTGCCTATCCTTCAGTGGGCCAACCCTTTCCCTGGCTACCCTCTTGCTTTTTATGTACGTGTAAAAAGCCTTGGGATTTTCCTTAACCCTATTTGCCAATGACTTTTCGTGACCCCTTCTAGCCCTCCTGACTCCTTGCTTAAGTTCCTTCCTACTTTCCTTAGATTCCACACAGGCTTCGTCTGTTCCCAGTCTTCTAGCCCTGACAAATGCCTCCTTTTTCTTTTTGACGAGGTCTACAATATCTCTCATTATCCAAGGTTCCCGAAATTTGCCATATTTATCCTTCTTCCGCACAGGAACATGCCGGTCCTGAATTCCTTTCAACTGACATTTGAAAGCCTCATGTTGATTTACCCTCAAACATCTGCCCCCACTCTAGGTTCTTCAGTTCCCGCCTAATATTGTTATAATTAGCCTTCCTCCAATTTAGCACATTCACCCTAGGACCACTCTTATCCTTGTCCACCAGCTCTTTAAAACTTACTGAATTGTGGTCACTGTTCCCGAAATGCTCCCCTACTGAAACTTCTACCACCTGGCCCGGCTCATTCCCCAATACCAGGTCCAGTACAGCGCCTTCCCTAGTTGGACTATTGTTTTAAGAAGCCCTCCTGGATGCTCCTTACAAACTCTGCCCCGTCTAAGCCCCTGGCACTAAGTGAGTCCCAGCCAATATTGGGGAAGTTGAAGTCTCCCATCACAATAACCCTGTTGTTTTTACTCTTTTCCAAAATCTGTCTACCTCTCTGCTCCTCTATCTCCCGCTGGCTGTTGGGAGGCCTGTAGTAAACCCCCAACATTGTGACTGCACCCTTATTCCTGATGTCTACCCATATAGCCTCACTGCCCTCTGAGGTGTCCTCCCGTAGTACAGCTGTGATATTCTCCCTAACCAGTAGCGCAACTCCGCCACCCCTTTTACATCCCCCTCTATCCCGCCTGAAGCATTTAAATCCTGGAACGTTTAGCTGCCAGTCCGGTCCTTCCCTCAACCAGGTCTCTGTAATGGCAACAACATCATAGTTCCAAGTACTAATCCAAGTTCTAAGTTCATCTGCCTTACCCGTAATACTTCTTGAATTAAAACACATGCACTTCAGGCCACCAGACCTGCTGTTTTCAGCAACATCTCCCTGTCTGCTCTTCCTCAGAGCCATACTGGCCCTATTCCCTAGTTCTCCCTTAATGCTTTCACCTTCTGACCTATTGCACCGGTCTCCACCCACCTGCCATACTATTTTAAACCCTCCCGTGTGATACTAGCAAACCTCGCAGCCAGGATATTTATGCCTCTCCAGTTTAGATGCAACCCTTCCTTCTTATACAGGTCACACCTGCCACGGAAGAGCTCCCAGTGGTCCAGATAATGGAAACCCTCCCTCCTACACCAGCTGTTTAGCTGCTCTATCTTCCAATTTCTAGCCTCACTGGCACGTGGCACAGGGAGATTACAACCCTAGAGGTCCTGTCTTAACTTTCTGCCTAGCTCCCTGAACTCCTGCTGCAGGACCTCATGCCCATTCCTGCCTATGTTGTTAGTACCAATATGTACAATGACCTCTGCCTGTTTTCCCTCTCCCTTCAGGATGCCCGCTACCCGTTCGGGGACATCCTGGACCCTGGCACCAGGAAGGCAGCATACCATCCTGGAGTCTCTTTCATGTCCACAGAAACAGCTATCTGTGCCCCTGACTATAGAGTCCCCTATGACTATTGCTCTTCTGCGCTTTGACCCTCCCTGCTGAACATCAGAGTCAGCCGTGGTGCCACTGTTCTGGCTGCTGCTGTTTTCCCCTGATAGGCTATCTCCCCCAAGAGTATCCAAAGGGGTATACCTGTTCGGGAGGGGGACAACCACAGGGAATTCCTGCACTTACTGCCTGCCCCTTCTGGTGGTCACCCATTTCTCTGCCTGCACCTTGGGTGTGACCACATTGATATAACTGCTATCTATGACGCTTTCCGCCACCTGCATGCTCCTAAGTGCATCCAACTGCTGCTCCAACCGAACCATGCGGTCTGTGAGGAGCTCTAGTTGGGTGCATTTTCTGCAGATGAAGCCATCCGGGACGCTGGAAGCCTCCCAAACCGGCCACATCTCGCAGTCAGAGCACTGCACCCCTCTAATTGACATTGCATTAATTAATTAGTTAATTAAATTTAAAAATTTTTTTTTTTTAATTTTACTGTTAACTATATGTTTCCCAGCACTAGATTTCTACTATAAATGTCAAAGCTAAATACAGTATCTCCAATCTCTGGCTTTGATGCCCCTCTAAATTATAATTACGTAATTATGTTTAATTAGTTTAACAATGTTTAATTTTTAAATTTAGTGTCGATTCCCAACCAGCCAATCAGGTCACAGCTTTACTGTGATGTCATTTCAGTTTCCCTCCCCCCCACACAATTTGAAAAGGTAATAGAAATAAAAATAAAAATCACTTACCTTCCCAGGATGCTCTCTGGTTCTCTCCCTGCAGATTAAAAGTTACAAGCCAGAAGAAAGAGAACAAACGGTAGGGAAAAAGCACCTTCTCACTCTGCACCGAATTACCTCGCTGCACCAAATTACCAAGTTCCAATTCCCACTCTGGATGTGTCTCACTCAGGCTGTGTCTCCTTGACCTGCGCAAAGCTAGCTGAAGGTTCTTTCTTGTGACAATGAACTGTGACATTGATGGAAATTATTTGGCTTGAAACTATACCCTGCCTCTTTACAATTTACTGAAGTGCCTGGTATACCACTGAAAGCGTTAATAACTGATACAGCAATATTACTTCAGCTTAAGTAACACAACTAACATGACAGTGCACAACTCATCAATTGTGACTGACTAACCTAATAAAGGTTTGAGCAGTGGTCGAAATGTTCCCGTTTATGCAGCTATTGAATAAAACTAGCTGTACTTGTGATCACAGTGCTTTATCCCTTTTGGGAATTAGAATTCTGCAGCTATTTTTAAGTACAGCTTTCTAATGAATCCTTATAACAGTTTAATCAAGTAGATGAAGAATGCGTCCCTCTGAGAAGAAAATCTATAAAACTTTTACAGTAAGTCATCATTTGGGGATTTGTTCCACTCTTGGCTGATAGGCTCCAAACAACAATCTGAGTCATTAACGTTCCTCTCCATTAAAGGTTTATTAACCTTGCGAACCTCGGTAGGGCACAGGAATAAAATTCTCAACATCTATTAAAACTACCTTTGATCAAGAATTGTCGTGTTTTCTGAAGGATTATTTTGTTTATAAAAACGGTCTAATTTTCTCATGGCAGGGAGACGCAGCGAGTTTAGTCAATTTGGTGCTTTGTGGCAATGCTAGCTGTCAGTTCAATCCCACTTTCCCTGAGCACTTGATTTTTTGTCATGTCACTATATAAGAAGCCGAAGGAAAGCCAGCCAGCTTCCCACAGGAGGAGAGTGTGAATAATTAGCATGAGGGTTGGCCCGAAGCCACCATTGTGGTAGCTCTGTTTCCTGCGCCTTGGCTGAAGAACAACCAGGTTTGTGCCGATAGACCGAGCGAGTACCCTCTTCAGCAAAGGGGTTGGGAGAGAAAATAGAAGGAATTTTGTAACCTGAAGAGAAAATTTGTTAAACTTTCCTCTTTCTTGCTGGCCACACATATTACTCACCTGACTGAGTAGCCAGATATTCAGCCAGTCCCCGAGCTCTTCTCTCCTGAACCAGATTTGACAAGCCATTTTAAATTTTCCAGCCTGTGGAACACGCATCCACAAACACCCTTATCTGGAATTCACATTTTATGTACCGAAGGTCAAATGCGCAACCCATAAAATTCTCCTGTTGGTCTTTCCACTGCCCTCTCACCAGTCCCGAACTGTCTGCAATTTTACAGTGGGATGGTTGAGGCTCATAGGCTGGCCAACTTGCCCTTGCTCCAGTGGAGGCCCCTTAATGACCACTGTCTGGCCTTGTTTTTCAGGCTGACAGAAGGATTTCGGGAGTAGGAGGGAGGCCCAGGCCTCAAGATGGAAATGGGTGTTGAGGGTGCCTCCTTCAATGACCTCCTTCCCACATTGGGCTCCATCCCCCATTCCCTCTGCTTCCCAACATCTTCCCTCAGAGGATGTTCCCTCCACCTCACCCCACTCCAGCTTCTCCATCAAGCCCCCGCTCCTAGCTCCCTACCTCCCCCAAGACTCACTCGTACTTACCTAGTCCTGGACTCTGGAACTTAGGATTTTGGGACTGCTGGGTTGTCCGGCAACTCTCTGAAAACCCTGCCCGGGGTGTTTTTTTATGAACGAGGAACAGCCATTATGCACAACAAGCTCGTCACTCCGATAGTTCAATCTCCGCTACCTACCTTTTCTTTAAATCTTTATCTTCACACCACAAAAGTTTATTTAATTGTCTCTATACTTATTGATACTGTGCGTTTTTATAGCTCTTCCTTGTAACTTTGGCTGAGCATCTTCCTACCTGAGTTTCCTTATATGAATACCCAGCAGGCCGAGTAGTTGGGTGAAAGCTAGTTTATTCACGCCAAAATGAAGTGCTGCAAAGGCGGCAAATACACACATCATCAGTCCCAGTCAGGATTACCAACAAGCCGGTCTTTGTCCAGGCCGGCCTTTATACAAGATAATTATGAGACCCAACTGGAAGGGCCTTCAGCTACTACTGGGGAAGTTTGTATTCCACAAGTCCCACGGGGATATCGATTAGGGTATTCCTGTGGGGCTCGTGGGGGTTATCACACCTTCTTCCTAACTTCAACCTTTATTTCCTCTATTTCACTGCTCAAAATGGTGATCTATTTCAGTGATTCCAAACTAATCTCCGAAACTTCAATTAGAAACAGTTTTTTATATTTTACCTTGTGAGAGATGGATGTCAGGTTGAAGCAGATGGTAGAATTGTGAGGATTTGCTGTCTGGTGGGAAGTCCCACTTTTAGCGTATTTTCTGAACTGCCAGGGTTAATGAGTTACAGCTCTTTTAGATTAAGCCAATTGTGGACATATCCGCACGATGTGCTTCTGAAAGCCACCAGCCTGATGTTGCCCCTTCTTAACAAAGCAGCCTGACTCTGGTAACTTGCACTTACATTTTGGGTAGCTGTGTTATTCTCCTCTCTATACCCCCATGAGGCCAGTAAATACACGTCCAACTTTATAAATTAATTTACAAACTGTTCCGCGCAGAAAGTCTTACTCAATAGGAGCACAGATTGGGAACATGTCCCGGAGGTCAGCGTACAAGGGATTTTCTGATCATCAATCGGCATTCCCATTGACCGAGCCAGAAGGGGGAGTCTTTGAGAATTCATCTCCGTGTGACACAGTCAATGACAGAAAAAATAAAACTTGCTGAGAAATCTGGATCCCCGTATGGTGCCATGTATGCTATTCAGTAAGCCAGGGGTCCGTTAGGTGCCTGTTCAACACTAGCTTCCCTCTGACAAAAAATGTCATTACTGGGAGGGAAGATTGAGATTTGGGACTTGTCTTGTGTGCGAGGTTTGTTTTTGAGCTAGAATTCAGTCACGTTGTGCAATTGCTTGACCGAGTCAGTAGTTCTGTGCAGCATTCCTGAAAAAATGTCAGAGAAAAGCGTGTCGCACCATCTGAAGATGCAGTTTGATTTAACGTTCACATTTATTTCAGTCTTGACAGTGCTACACATTCTCATTTACATAGGGCATTTGTCAGCTAGCTGAGGGTCAGCGCTCCTCTCTGCATCATGCCAGCAGCTAAGCTGTAGTTATGGAAACCGAAAGCTCCAGTATCTGCTGCAGCGATGAAACTCTGTACAGGTCCCTAATTGTGATAGAAGATATAAGAACAATTACAGTATCTTGATGAGCTGCAGTGGTGATGTACCATTACATATATTAAAGTTTAAAAAAAAAAAAAAAATTAAACGCTCCATTTTCTTTTTTAACTGTGATGAAAAGTGTGAGGAGTATTTTATATTGTCACTTAATGGAATGAGACGGAATGCACATAAAGCTGTGTTTTACTTTACACAAGAAAAGGCAATTACGTGGCCTGTTGAACTTTGACATTTAGAATTCGAGACACAGCTTTCGTTCATCTCCAGTTCATGCAGCATTTGATCCTTCCTAATCCTTTAAGATCTTCACTAGTTTTCTTCAGTTTATCCCCACACACGAGCAAATAGCACTGTTTTTGAGTATTTAGTACTGACCCATTGCTTTTCCTTAAATTAAATCTATGTTAGACAAGTTTCATATGCCATAGGTTAACACTGGGTGTATTGAATATCTTTTAATCAAACCTGAGGATGAACGTTGTGAATGCTAAACTCGGGCGGCACCGTGTCGCAGTGGTTAGCACTGTTGCCTCACGGAGCCGAGGACCCGAGTTCGAATCCCGGCCCGGGGTCACTGTCCGTGTGGAGTTTGCACATTCTCCCTGTGTCTGCGTGGGTCTCACCCCCACAACCCAAAGATATGCAGGGTAGGTGGATTGGCCATGCGAATTGCCCCTTAATTGGAAAATAAATTAATATGGGAATGCTAAACTCTTGGTCTTAGCAACAGCTCCATTACCATACCCCTTTATTAAATTCAATCACGTTGATCTATATCTTAACTGCATTTACCCTCCTTAGACATCTTTTGCGACCTTTGGCCAAAAATAATCCACCAAACGCGGTCTTGAGAATGTCAATTGACCCCCACATCATTTGGAAAGAGAGAGACGGCTTTACATTGCCCCTCACTAGTAAGAGAAATTTTGCGTTTTACCGAGGGATCAGGAATGCTCCTCGACAGAATCACAGAATTGCTACGGTGCAGAGGAAGACCAGAGAGCACCAGCTCTCCGAAAGAGCACGATGACTTAGTGTCACTCTCCTGCCTTTTCCCCTTAATCCTGAGCATGGGTTTAATTCAAATTATCATCCAATGCCCTCTTGAATGCCTCGATTGTACCTGCCTCCAACACACGTCCTTCCTCTGGTGAAAGACTTGGTTACATTTACTTCCATCGATATGGAATTACTGTGCAGAAGGAGGCCATTCGGCCCATCGAGTCTGCACCGGCTCCTGGAAAGAGCACCCTACTTAATCCTACACCTCCGCCCGATCCCCGTAACCCAGCAACCCCATCTAACCTAAGGGCAATTTAGCGTGGCCAATCCAGTTAACCTGCACATCTTTGGACTGTGGGAGGAAACCGGAGCACCCGGAGGAAACCCACGCACACACAAGGAGAATGTGCAGACTCCGCACAGACAGTGACCCAAGCAGAAATCGAACCTGGGACCCTGTCGCTGTGAAGCCATGGTGCTAACCACTGTGCTACCTTGCTGCCCTAATTCATAATGGTGTCCCTAAGATTGGTAGTTTGTCGGAGCCAAATTATGTGAATGGGCTGAATTAATGAGTGGATATAGTCAACAGTCTGAGGTACTTGTCTTGCCAGCTGTACGCAATTATTAAGTCAGTTCTCCAAGTTGTCAAACGTAATGGGTCAGGAGCTCCTCTGTGCCAGCTACACAATTATGTTACAGCCTCAATAAAATTATTGTGGGGGAAAAAAATAAAGCAGCGAAAAAAACAGAGGGACACAAACATTGACATTTCTATTGAAGAAAACATCATCAAGAATTCAGCTGAGGCGCTCCTGTGTAATGAGAATGAATAAGATATGTTTAGATGAATGTTTTAATTATGTAGCTCAATATCCGCCGTCCCCTGTTATCTTTTTTAAAAAACTGACATAACAGTGTTGGCAATGTTTAATATTGGTTCTCTGTCGGATGAAGGATCATTTATCCTCAGCATTTGCTTTACATTCCCCAAGGCAACAAACAAATATGTTCCCTTTTTTATGTTAGCACAAAATAATGCATTAAATATTGAGGTTTTTCCAGCATTGTTTCAATCACAAAGTGATGTATATATTTTCAGTCAATTACAGCAGCAGTGAGATGTGTAGGATACTGTGAATGGTGTCCAGATCCAAGGAAAATTGGCACTGACATCTTGCAATCAGTTAGCACTGAAAGCAGTCGATAAAAAGCTCATCTGTTGAAGCTTTCATCTCTGCTTTTGTCAGCTCTAAACCTGACAGTTCCAGTGGTCTCCTTGCCAGCCTTTTATCTTCCATCCTCCATTATTCAAAACACCGCTAGCTATACCTTAACTTTCACCAAGTTCTGTTCACCGGTGGCCCTTATGCAAATGTGCTTACTTTGTTCATACGTTCGTAAGATATGGGAGCATAATTAGGCCATTTGGCCCATCACGTCTGCTCCGCCATGCTATCATTGCTGATATGTTCCTCATCTGTTACCTGCAATGCTACAGACCAAGAGCTGGATTGCAAAATCAGCCAGAGCATCTCCTCCCTAGAGCACATGACCTAGGAGTAGGCAATTTAGCCTCCCAAGCCGAAACTCCTTCAATGTGCTCATGGCTGATCCCACCCTGGCCTCAACTCCACTGTCCTGCCCGTTCTCTCTAACCTTTCACCCCATTACCAATTAAAAGTCTAACTCCTCCTTAAATTTACCCACTGTCCCTGCATACAGTGCACTCTGGTGTAGCGAATTCCACAGATTCTCAACCCTTTGGGATAAGTAGTTTCTCCTCAAATCTGTTTTAAATTTGCTACCTCTATTCTAAGATTACGGCCTCTCATTTTAGAATGACCCATAAGAGGAAGCTCCACGTTTACTTTGGCCATATCTTTTAGCATCTTGTATACCTCAATTTGATCTGATCTCTCCTCATTTTCCTAAACTGTACAGTGTTTAGGCCTAAACTGTTCAATCTCTCTTCATATGACAAACCCCTTATCTCTGCAATCAATCTAGTGAACCTCCTCTGAACTGCCTCCAATGCCACTATATCTTTCCTCAAATAAGGGGACCAAAATTGAGCACTGTACTCCAGGTGCGATCTTACCAATGCCTTGTATAGTTGCAACAACACTTCCTTACCTTACCTTGACTCTTGGTCCAGCAATGTCTCAATTTTAAAATTCAAGTGTCTGAATTTAAATTAACTCATGCCCTCACCCTTCCCTCTGTCTAACCTCCTGCAGCACGACAACCTTCTGGAATCTCTGCACTCCTCCAATTTGGCCTCTGATACACCTCCAATTGCTCCACCATGGGTAGCTGTTTCAGGAACTGTCTGGGCCCTAAGCTCTGACATTATCTCTCTAAACTCCACCTCTCTCTTCCTTTAATATCCACCTCCTGGACTTGCTTTAGGCCATCTGTTTTTATTATCCCTCTGTGGCTCAGTTTGATTTTAAATGAATTGAGATCACGGGTTACCTTCATATATAATGGGCCCAATTCAGCGGACTCAAATTGAAGTCCACTGAATGGGGCGTTTACTGCCGAGAAACATCCCTCTATCCAATGGCACTTTGCCATTTCTTTTGGTCTCAGGAAGGTTCTCCCCGCCAAGGCCGCACTAAGAGAGATCTTCTGCGAGCTTCAGATCGGGGCTTAGTACATTGGCGAGACCATGCAGATGCTACGACAACAGATGAATAGACATCACGCGACAATCGGCAGGCAGGAATGTTCCCTTCCAGTCAGGGGACACTTTAGCAGTCAAGGGATTTCAGCCTCTGATCTTCGGGTAAGCATTCTCCAAGGCGGCCTTCAAGCTGCGCGACAACGCAGAATCGCCGAGCAGAAACTGATAGCCAATTTCCACACACATGACTACAACTGGGACCTTGCATTCATGTCGCATTACATTCGCCCCCACAATCTGGCCTGGGCTTGCAAAATCCTACCAACTGTCCTGGCTTGAGACAGTTCACACCTCTTTATCCCTCTCTCCAGTGGCACCGTCTGGACCTGTAAAGACTTAATTACCTGCAAAGACTCGCATTCAAAGTATCGTCTTGCATCTTTGACTTTGTCTATTTATGTGTTTGTGGAATCCACCTCTTCATTCGCCTGATAAAGGAGCTGCTCTCCAAAAGCTAGTGGTTCCAAACAAACCTGTTGGACTTTAACCTGGTGTTGTAAGACGTCATACTGTGCCCACACCAGTCCACCCGGCATCTCCACACCACGGGCTGGATTCTCCGATCCTCGACCAAAATCGCTTTCGGTGACGGGGTGGAGAATCCCTGATGACGACCAAATCGGGGGCGGCATTGCTTTTGCGATGCTCCACCCCCTGAAAAGCGCCGTACTCTAGGAGTCACTGTCCATGTGGAGTTTGGACATTCTCCCCGTGTTTGTGTAGGTTTTGCCCCCACAACCCATAGATGTGCAGGGTAGGTGGATTGTTCATGCTAAATTGCCCCTTAATTGAAAAAAATGAATTTGGTACTCTAAATTAAAAAAAAAAAGAAATGTTGAAGAGTAGGTATATGTAGGTGTATGGAGATGGGGCATCCATCACCAGACTAGCCACAGGCAATGCTGCCTGGAGCACCCTTAGGGCTCAAAGACTGAGTTAGTCAGTCAGACTATAAAGAAATGAAGTCCATTCCCACTAAACGGACCTTCAGCTACTCGCATACCCTTTAAATATCCCCCTAGGTATCTTGTCACGTATTGGTATTAATTGTGAAACAAAGTTTTCCTTGCCGGGCGGCATGTCGGCACAGTGGTTAGCACTGCCGCCTCAGCGCCGGAGACCCGGGTTTGATTCCCACCTCGGGTGACTGCTTGTATGAGTTTGCACATTCTTCACGTGTATGCGTGGCTTTCCTCCTGGTGCTCCGGTTTCCTCCCACAATCTAGAGATCTGCATGTTAGGTAGTTTGATCTTGCTAAATTGCCCCTAGGTGCGGGTACGGGGATAGGGTGGGGGATTGGGCCTAGTTGGGGTGCTCTATCAGAGTGTTGGTGCAGACTCGATGGGCCGAATGGCCTCGTCTGCACTGAAGGGATTCAAAGAGGAAAGGAAATTTTTACACGGGATGCCATAATGGAAAATACGTGGAAGTAATGTGAATCAATACATTTGATGTGCTGTTATTAAGGAACAAGCAAACATTGTCAACCACTTGTTTATACATTTGGCAAAATAGTTACTTTACTAACACTTTCTAGCGTGATGCATCCCGTTTGGTTTTAGCAGAGGAAGCAGAAGGCCGCCTGGATCCTTGCTGTGACTGCTGTGATGTTTTCAAACCAAAACCTCTGGTTGTGCAGGGGAAGACCCTGGTGTTGGGTGATGAGACAGTATTGGATACTGACTGAGGGGCGGGGAGCAACATGGAGTCATACAGCACAGAAAAGGACTGCAGCCCATCGAGTCTGTACAGGCCAAAACCAACCACCTAACTATTCTAATCCTATTTGCCAGTGCTTGGCCCATAGCCTTGTATGCCTGTAGAATCGCAAGTGCACATCTAAATGTTTCTTCAATATTATGAGGGTATCTGCCTCCATCACTTTTTCAGGAAGCACTAATCCATTCCGGCTCCAGTCGGACCACTCCATCCTCTCACATTGTGGAGATTGCATTTGTGTTTTTTCTTTCAGTATCTCGCAAGATGTCCCAGTACCTCTCTCATTCTCCACCTCAGTGATAGTTCCTGGGGTTCAGCATCTGTGTGCAACCTAACAGAGCTAGGCGAGGGTTGCTCACACCTTCCTCCTCTACCTTAAACCCCTGTCTTGAAGTATCCCAAACATGTATTACCTCAATGCAACCCCACCGCCCCCTTCAGCCCTCCTGCCTCCCCCCCCGCAGCACCCCCCTGCCTCTACTGCAGTCCTGAAGATAATGGACAGACCTCGCTCGGCCACCTACCCTCCCATTACCTCCCATCACACCTTCCTCCCATTGGTTTCGAACACCTCCCTCCTCACCCAGGACTTGCCATATGGAGACATGCAGCCCAACTTTGCCCTAGAAAAACAAACAAGTTGGCACTGGATGCTCGGTAAGCTGATGATGCCTGAGGCCCAATTTCACGTGGCTTCTGCTTATTATCATCGATTAGTTACCACACAAACGGAGGCCATTTGACCCATTGTGTCCATGCCAGCTCGCTAAGCGCAAATCGGCTAGCTCCACTCCTGTAGCTCTGCAAATCGTTTCTCTTCAGGTAATTATTCCCTTTTGAAATTGATGATTGAATCTGCCTCCACGTCGTTCTCAGGCAGCACATTCCAGACCCTACCCAAACGCTGCGTAAAAATATTCTTCCTCATGTCCCCATTGCTTCTTTTGCCATTCATTTAAATCGGCATCCTCTGGTCCCCAACCCGTCCGACAGTTGGGCCATTTTCGTCCCTGTCTACTCCTGACGTCGAACAACTCAAAAATAGACCAGAAGAGGTTTGCATCCCATTTGTGTTATGGCATTTGGCACCACTTTTAAACATGTCTGGGCAAAGCATTGGAAAACATTAGGTATCTCACAAGCATGGTAGCACAGTGGTTAGCACAGTTGCTTCACAGCTCCAGGGTCCCAGGTCCAATTCCTGGCTTGGGTCACTGTCTGTGCGGAGTCTGCACTTTTTTCCTCTGTCTGCGTGGGTTTCCTCCGGGTGCTCCGGTTTCCTGCCCCAGTCCAAAGATGTGCTGTGATGTGTTGGGTGTTCTGGATCACAAACAGGTCCACCAACACTGGAAGTGGTGCAACTCTATTTTATTATAAGGTTAACTATATTAACATACTTGAACTGTGGGTAAATGCAATACCAGCTTTTACTGTTGACCCTTGCCTAGTCCTAACCAGGTGATGCACTCAGCACATGGTGAATGTCTGTGTTGCAGGCTGTGAGCTCTGTGCTCCGAGCTGGCTGCTACTATAATGAGCGGGAACTCTCCTGTCTCCTGTCTTTATAGTGCGTGTGCTCTCACTGGTGATTGGCTGCGGTGTTGTGTATGCTGATTGGTCCCACTGCATGTCCATCAGTGTGTGTGTGTGTGTGTCTGCACCATAATATACTGGTGTCAATTATGACATCCCCCCCTTTTATATAAAGAACATGTGCCTGCGTGACAATAAATATCGTGTAGTGAATGTACCTGACTATGTGTGTGCGTGTTTTTTACATGACTATGTACATGAGGCTAATCTATTTACACGGGAAGGTGCCTGGTGCAGAGAAATAGGGTGTCACACCAACAACGAAATGAACATTATATAAAAACTACTGGAACGATGAAACAGGATAACAGAACAGATCAAAAATTCCAACATTGTAAAACTCATAAGTCAAGTCTCTGAGGTGGGCAACGAATTCTGGTTGACCGTCAGGGTGGCACACCACTCGTCGTCTGGATCAATGCTGTGCACCGACAGCGGCTGGTGGTTTTGATTCGGGGACAGCCTGTTCTTTGTTATAACAGCGACTTGAAAAGACTTCCTCGGTTCCTCGGTGTCACTGATCTGCGGGAAGTCGGAATCGGACTAGGGGAACGTGGGTTGAATTGCCTAAATGTTCCTGCGAGGCTGGCTGAAGCGATGCGAATTGGCAGGCTGAGCTGCTCGACAGCAGGCAGCATAGCGGCCACCTCTGCCACATCGTAGGCATTGTCGCGATTTTGCAGGATATTGCCGCTTTAAATGGGCGGAGCCACAGTTGCCGCACATCGTGACATCAGTATGCTCGTTGCGCCACCGCGCATGCGCGGTGTGGTCCTGCATGGTGCGCACCTGCACATCACGTTTCTCCACGTCACCGTCCCCTCGTTTGGCGCGTACAAGCGCTGGAGGCCATGAAAAGCGCGCGAAATGGCCGCCCTCATCCAGGCTGCAGCCTTGGGGGTGTTCAATTAGTTGGACCCGGTCCGCCTCGTGGGGACCTTACCGCGCCGTTTCAGCCGCCTGTATGTGGGAGTACCGGCTGGTGGCTTTTTCATGCAGGACACCGGTCTCGACGGCAGTCGCTAGGGTGAGTTGCTTACTTTTGAGGAGCTGCTGACGCAGGGGGTCCGACAGAAAACCAAATACGATCTGGTTGGGTATCATGGAGTCGGAGGTTGGCCCGTAACCGCAGGACTGCGCAAGGATGCGGAGGTGTGTTAAAAAGGATTGGAAAGACTCGTCCTTACCCTGCAAGCGCTGCTGGAACAGGTATCTTTCGAAGCTTTCATTGACCTCTATGCTGAAGTGGGTATCGGATTTGAGGAGAACCATCTTGTACTTTGTCTTGTCCTCGTAGCCTGCGAATGTGAGGGAGTTGAAGATGTGGATGGCGTGTTGCCCGGCCGTGGAGAGGAGTAGAGCAATCTTCCTGGTGTCCGAGGCGTTCTCCCTGTCCGTGGCTTCGAGGAAGAGCTGGAAGCGCTGTTTAAAAATCTTCCAATTGACCCCGAGATTGCCGGCGATGCGGAAGTGCGGCGGCAGGTTGATGTTCTCCATACTTCAGGATTCCGGAATGCTGATTAGTTGCAGGTGGGTCTCAGAAGTGCTAGTATGCAACCACTCCTTGTACCATGAAGTGTTGGGTGTTCTGGATCACAAACAGGTCACCAACACTGGAAGTGGTGCAACTCTATTTTATTATAAGGTTAACTATATTAACATACTTGAACTGTGGGTAAATGCAATACCAGCTTTAACTGTTGACCCTTGCCTAGTCCTAACCAGGTGATGCACTCAGCACATGGTGAATGTCTGTGTTGCAGGCTGTGAGCTCTGTGCTCCGAGCTGGCTGCTACTAGAATGAACGGGAACTCTCCTGTCCCCTGTCTTTATAGTGCGTGTGCTCTCACTGGTGATTGGCTGCGGTGTTGTGTATGCTGATTGGTCCCACTGCATGTCCATCAGTGTGTGTGTGTGTGTATCTGCACCATGATATACTGGTGTATATTATGACATGCTGGTTAGGTGGTTTGGCCATAATAAATTGCCCTTAGTGTCGAAAAAGGTTGTGTGGGGTTACTGGGTTATGGGGCTACGGGAAGAGGGTGGAGGTGTGGGCTTAAATGGGGTGCTCTTTCCAAGGGCCGGTGTAGTCGCGATGGGCTGAATGGCCTCCTTCTGCACTGTAGGTTCTATGTACGTTCTATCTATGCATGTCTAAGATTAATAATTTCTTCTGGTAAATATTGATGAAAGTAGTATATTGTGTGCACCTTCAGAAATAAAATTTATTCAACTGTTTCCAGCCTATTGTCGAGCTTTTGAAGTGTTTATCTCATTAGCGGAGAATGAACTAGTATCATAGTCCATTTGCAAAGTAAATCTCCTCTCAGCAGGATCTATTTTATAGATTCTAATTACCATTCCTATTTAATTAAATGTCATTGTTACCTTCAACTGAAATATTGCTTCTGAACAAGAAATTCACTAGATTTTTTTTTCTGTGCCATCAAAGGGATGCAGCACCCCTTTGATCTATGCAACCCCCATTTATAGAAAATAATTCTATCTATTTGATTTTGTTTTTTGTACTGAAGAGGAAAATATTGTAGCACCAATTCCTGGGAGGAACCTAGAGCTATTGTATGGCAAACTTGGACACATGACTTCATCTTGCCTTCAGAACTGTTGGAAGCCATCCTGTTTGAGTGGCACACACGACAGGTTGCAAACTCCCCAGCTTCTCACATGGTTTCCCAGGAGTGGGGAGCTGTGCCACAGATCTTGGGTGGGATTCTCCGACCACCCGCCGGGTCGGAGAATCGCCGGGGGGCGGCGTGAATCCCGCCCCCGCCGGCCGCCGAATTCTCCGGCACCGAAAATTCGGCGGGGGCAGGAATCGCGCCGCGCCAGTCGGCGGGCACCCCCCTGGCGATTCTCCGGCCCGCGATTGGCCGAAGTCCCGCTGCTGTCATGCCAGTCCCGCTGACGTGAAACAAACCACCTACTTTACCGGCGGGACTGGCGGCGCGGGCGGGCTCCGGGATCCTGGGGGGCGATCTGGCCCCGGGGGTGCCCCCACGGTGACCTGGCCCGTGATCGGGGCCCACCGATCCGCGGGCGGGCCTGTGCCGTGCGGGCACTCTTTTCCTTCCGCCTTGGCCACAGCCTCCACGATGGCCGATGCGGAAGTGACCCCCCCTGCGCATGCGCAGGGATGACGTCAGCAGCCGCTGACAATCCTGCGCATGCGCGGACTTCCGCTGACCGGCGAAGTCCTTTCGGCCCCGACTGGCGTGGCGCCAAAGGCCTTTCCCGCCAACCACTCCGGCGCGGACCTAGCCCCTCAAGGTGAGGGCTTGGCCCCTAAAGGTGCGGAGAAATCCGCACCTTTTGGGGCGGCCCGAAGCTGGAGTGGTTCACGCCACTCCATCCCGCCGGGACCCCCCACCCCGCCGGGTAGGGGAGAATCTCGGCCCTTGTTTGAGGTTGAAGTCCTGCCTCTACAGTTTGCAGCCCCTTTACAAAAGTAAAAGTTGAAAAAGCATAATTTGTGATTTTGGCTTATTTAAAAGCACAGGTGATTCTTTTAAGTCCTACACTTGCCCCAGGCATGGGGGCTCTGGGGGGCCGACAAACCCACTTAGAGATTGGGGCGCCCTTTCAAAATGGCGACCCAATCTCTGAGTTGCCAGTCTGGCCGGTGGGTTCAGCTCCCCAGTGAGAAACTCCCCAGGGCCCAAAAATATGACTAGGTGTGGCTATGATGTGGAGATGCCGGCGTTGGACTGGGGTGGGTACAGTAAGAAGTCTGACACCACCAGGGTAAAGTCCAACAGGTTTGTTTCAAATCACTAGCTTTCGGAGAGCAGCTCCTTCCTCAGGTGAATTCCCCAAAGCAGCGTACATGTAATGACGTGCTTTTGAAGGAAAGTCACCATTGTAACTTAAGGAAGCACAACAGCTAATTTGTACACAGAATCCTTCTTGGAGCATTATTTCATAGAATTTACAGTGCAGAAGGAGGCCATTCGGCCCATCGAGTCTGCACTGGCTCTTGGAAAGAGCACCCTACCCAAGGTCAACACCTCCACCCTATTCCATAACCCAGTAACCCCACCCAACACTAAGGGCAATTTTGGACACTAAGGGCAATTTATCATGGCCAATCCACCTAACCTGCACATCTTTGGACTGTGGGAGGAAACCGGAGCACCCGGAGGAAACCCACGCACACACGGGGAGAACGTGCAGACTCCGCACAGACAGTGACTCAAGCCGGAATCGAACCTGGGACCCTGGAGCTGTGAAGCAATTGCGCTATCCACAATGCTACCGTGCTGCCCTCACATTGATTAATGTGATCAATGACCAGATTAAAGGCTAAATATTCTTCAAGACCCCTGGGAACACTTCCCTACTCTTCTTCAAAATAGTGACATGGGAACTGCTTTGTCCACCCGAGGGCATATAGGGGCATCACCTGGACATCACTTCATAATGCAGCATTCCCTCAGTACTGCGCTTAAGTGTCAGCCTTGAGGTTTGTGCTCAGTCCTGGATTGGAACTCAAACACACTGCCTTCCAAGTCAAACGCGAGATTGCTGCCAAATGAGCCACAATTGACACGGTGATAGCAGAACCATGGCTTTTGAAGTGTTGGAGCTACTTTGAAAAGTTCCACTTCAACGGAGCTCGTTTATGTCATGGTACATGAGCAGATTATTTATAGAACAATCTTTAACATGTGGTTGCTGCATTTGGGAGAAATGTTGAAACTCCAGTAATAAGTCTTGGGATATAATGAAGCACAAAATAGGAAAGTTTGATTAAGAATTTATGATGCCAGGGCATCAACATCTGGTCTGTATTGAGATGAATTATGAAGAATAAATTGATGGCAGATTATAAATTGGATTTGAGAAGGAATGAATCTACATACACCATCAGTGGCTAGATGATGCTCACAGAGAGACTGCTAGAACTTATCATAGGAATCGAGTCACCATGAATCCAGGTTCCACCTCAAAAATATATATATGTATAAAAGACCTCTTAGATATTTTGTTATATCTGGTTTCCCCAAAACAGGGGTGAATTGGTCCATGGCCCCTGCTTTTTGACACTTGCTGCACCTATTTGAATCTCTGCCCCTTCCTTTCACCCTGCAGTCAAAATTAATGAGTGATTAAATTCCAACCAGCAATAACTCAGTTGAGAGGCTGGATTCTCCGCCGCTCGTCACCGGCAGCGGAGTTCCCAATGCGGCAGAGAATCCAGCATCTTGGAAAAAACAGGATCGGTGCCCGATGCTCTGATTCCCTACTGATGATGACATCGAGGTTCGCGCCCCGTGCCAGCGGGAGGAGGCAAATAGGTCAAATTGACCCGTTTGCAACTGGGCGTGGATTGGTGCAGTTTACCTCGCGATGGGTCAAGGGGGTAAATCTTCAAGGTGGGTGCTCCCAAAGTCCATCGGAGGACTCCATCCCCTCCCACAATGCAAATCCTGCCCACCCCACTCCCACAAGACCCCCCCCCCCACCAGAGCCCATAAGAGAGCCCCCACCAGAGACCCCCCTATAACGGAGACCCCCACCAGAGACCCCCCCCCCCCCCAATAACAGAGCACACTACCTGGCAGTACAGAGACAATGACAACAAGCACTGCTTTAACACTCACCTGTGCAATACACCTGCTGCCTCAGGCAGAAAAAGCAGCAGCTGTAAATTCTTAGAAAGCGAAAATCACATCTCTAAGGTTTAAACCTCCTCTTTGATCTAAAAGGTTTTCATTCACATCAATGGGAAATTGCACATACTAAACGGTGAATGACAGCTTCCAGACAGACAGCTGTCTGGAGTTTTAAATGTAATTACCCTTCGCACTTGAATGGATCACAAGTATCCTGCTGTGTAACTAACCGCAATGTTTACAAACATATAGCTACTTTGATAGCTCTTGGCCACAACAAAAGCAGTTAAGTGCTCTCACTTCCTCTTTTAATAGGGGGGTCTCTAATGGGGTGGCTCTGTCATGATGGAGTCTCTGGCGGGGCCTCTCTCATTGGCTTACTGATGGGGGTCTAGTGGGAGTGTCCAAACAACATGGTCATGAGAAGGGAGCAAGATAAAGCAATATGCTACACTCTTGCATTGTTTTGGTTATTTTTTGCTGGGAACATTTCACAGGGTTTGGAAATGAAATCAGTTAATTTTAATGTATATTCAGATGTAACAAGTATTTTATTCCTTTCTCTATAAATATTTTCTTTCCTTTTATTCCTGTCCAGTTACAATTGCTGTTTTTCACCTAGCTCCTCTCAGTAAGGAGTGATGAATCCATTTTTTTCACAATCTTGTTGGTTAACCCTTAAGATTCAAATCTTATCCATGTGGTGGAGGTAGAGCCACAGTGATTTTGAAAAGGGAGTTACTGGATCTTGATCCAGTGGCAGTGGGGAACCATGATATAGTTTCAATTCAGGATGTGGCAAGGGGGAATCTGTTCCCATACATCCGCTGTCCTTGTCCTTCTAGATGGTAATGGCCGTGGTTTAGAAGGTAGTGTTGAAGAAGATTTGAAGTGCATATTGTAGATGGTACACATGGCTGCTACTGTGTTGGTTGGAGGAGGGGGTGTTCGTGAATTTATAAAGTGGTCAGTGTTTCCTGATCAAGCGGGCTGCTTTGTGCTGGGTGGTGCCAATGTTCTTGAGTATTGTAGGAGTTGCACTCATCCAGGCAAGTGGAAAGTGTTCCATCACATTCCTGACTTGTGCCTTTGGGGAGTTAGGAATCGAGTTACTTGCAGCAGAATTCCCAGCCTCTGACCTGTCCTTATAGCTACGATATTTGTTTGGCTGGTCCAGTTAAGTTTCTGGTCACAGGTAAACCCAAGGATTTTGATAGCGGGGGATTTAATTATGGTAATGACATTGAATGTGATGGTGAGATGGTTCGGCTCTCTCTTGTTGGAGTTGGTCATTACCTGGCACTTGTGTGGCGCGAATGTTACAGCTACATAAATCACTAAAAGTAGCCAAGTTGATAAAAGCAAAATGAGTAATTAAAAAGAAAAGCAATGGAATTCATTTCCAATGTAATACAATACAAAAACAGGGAGGGAATATTAAAATTATGTGTAAACTTTGTGAGATCACAATTGGAGTACTGTGAAGAGTTCTGATCTGAATACAACAAAAAAAATATTGAATAACTGGAGAAAAGGCAGGAACTATTCACAAGGATGTCAACAGAATTGAGAGATTGTAACTATCAGGAAAGACTTGAGTGGGCTCTTTTCTCTGTAAAAAGAAAAGACTAAGAGATGAATCTCAAATGAGTAAATCTAACAGTGAGTCTGATATCATTGGACCTTGTCAGCACTCTTGTCTTTGTAGATTGGGGAAGACCAGGAAGTTACAGGAACATAGAAAATAGGAGGAGGAGGAGGCCATTGGGCTCGCCTCGAGATCCCCCCACCCCCAGGTAAGTTTTATTTAACCTGTTAGGCTGGAATAAGGAGGAATAGAAATTCTCCTTTGGACTCCACAACTAAAGTTCTTCGCTCTCGCACCCACGCCCCATCCATGAGATGCAACAGAACGCCTGACCTCTGTAGCCATCTGGAATGGCCACTTCTAACTAGGTACAGGGAAACTCGCAAAGCCTAGCGTGTGAATTGGACAAGCCAAGACTCGGGCAGGCTCAGAGCCTGAAATATATATTTGCAAGCAAGGAGTCCAGACAGTATCGAAACTCCGACCAATTAGCATTTTAATGGGGCCGATTGGCATTTGATGGCCCATCTTCACCAAAACAAAGGACTGGTACTCGAGCAACCGGTACAGTCCCAGACATTTCGGCGCCACTGCCTGTTCAAGGGAAACGCAAACAACGAGGTCAGTGACCGCTTGGGACACGCCCAGCCATCCAGATCCCCGCCAATTATTGGCTAAGGAATCGAACAGATATGCGGCTGCAGCTTGGGATCACCCAATTAGTCAGGCCCAATTCGAAGGACCGCCCAAAAGAGCGCAAAAACCCCTAAGTGTAAGAAGAAGAGTTCGCCACATGTTCGTCCTCTCTTGGACCTGGTACCCCGGTCACGGCCATCTCCAATCACAGCAACACCAGAAGCAAGTCCAAGTTCAACGCTCGCTACCAGACGGATGAGCCCAGCTGAGCAGCAGTTACTCCTTTGAACCCAAGAAGATCCAGAATCGAACAGCGGCCACTGTTTTCTGACCTAAGCCGGGTGCCCGAAGTTAAGTACAGGTTGTCTTAGTCAATAGGTGTAATTAACTAGTAGTGTTTATGTTGCATGACTAATTGTGTGTAAATAAAGTACCCTTGACCTTGAACTAACTAACTGGTGTTTGGCTCTTTGATCGATAGCCGGTTGAAACTTGTGGTGGTATCATTCGATACCTGGCGACTCTAAGCATTAGGACAAAGATAACATAGAAAGAAAGGCAAACTCACAGATTGCCCTAATTGGAACAGAGCCACAGAAAGGACAGAGTAAAAGAGTAAAAGGAGAAAAACGCAACACCTCCCAAACTCAGCTGGGCAGTCCAGGACAGCCTGGTTTTCTAGAGGCCAGCAGCCATGCTTCCTGATCCTCCCAGTCAGTGACTAGACCAACCTGCCAATTAAAAATACCACGGCCAGGCAGCACGGTGGCGCAGTGGGTTAGCCCTGCTGCCTCACGGTGCCGAGGTCCCAGGTTCGATTTTGGCTCTGGGTCACTGTCAGTGTGGAGTTGGCACATTCGCCCCGTGTTTGCGTGGGTTTCGCCCCCACAACCCAAAAGATGTACAGGGTAGGTGGATTGGCCACACTAAATTGCCCCTTAATTGGAAAAAATTAATTGGGTACTCTAAATTTTTTTTTTAAAAACCCACAGTCTGTTGCGGTCAGAGGTAGGCGGGACAGCAACTGAAAGCAGCATTTTCCTACTGCAAATAGTGTTGGATTGCTCCCTTGGAGGATAATTTCACCTTACTCTTTGAAAACCATGAACAGTTCTACCCCTGCCATCTCAAACAACCCTCAATTACAGAAATATTACACTGTGTTGACAAGCTGCAGCCGCATATACACATTTCACTCCCCACACACACACATCCCAGCCAACAAGATGGTACTGGTTGCGCTGGTGCTCGGCCATCCTGTTGATGGGATGGCCTGAGGTGACACCTATACGACCCACGGCACTAAGTGGGCAGTCAGCGACATGCGCAGCTGCATGGCTGCCTTGCCGGCTGCAGCAATAGTGTTCTGTGCCCGTCTACTGTGACCCCACAGCCCACCTCCTGGCCACCCCCAGCTACTCACCCTGCTCTGGCAGAGGCCCCCTGGCCAGCGGCACAACTGTCAGCAACTATGGCGATGTTGGACACTCTCTGTACCACTTCTCTCCCCCTCACCACGATTTTGAAAGCGCAAGCGCACCTCGCCATCAGGAATTGCCCCCGGTAGAGGCGGAGAATTGCGGAGGCCCCGGAGAATACCGGGTCAGGCCGGCTAATGATATGCAAACTGCGTTTACTGTACGTGCGGACTGGAACGCATTGATGCCGCTGTAGAAGCACCCAGAGAATTGCGATTTGGTGTGAAACTGGCACCGCCACGATTTCAGCGTCAAAACCGATTCTCCGCCCAATCGCCTTCTCCGATTTCTGCATCGGCCAACAGAGAATCCTTCCCTTGGCTTTTGGCACCAGAGAGATATGTTTGCAGAATCTCTGCACAGGCTGTGTTTCAATACTAACAATTTGGGTGGAAATAATATGTGCATTTGAACCAAGTCGCAGCAAAGATTCACCTTTGGGCCTGGTCTTCTTCGATGCATCTAGTTATGTCATTCTTTAGTTTCGGAGCTTCCTTAGCTAAGTAAACCAGTTGTCATGATCCAAAATTATAGTAATGTCTGTTGTAACATGGACAACAAGCAACAAATAAGTTTTATTGCTGAGCAAATGTTCCATTCATCAGTGGATGCCCCAAAAGCACAATACCACAGATGCTGCAAATATGACGTGAAACAGAAAATGCTGGAAATGCTCAGCAGGTTTGGCAGCATTGGTGAAGAGAGAG
This sequence comes from Scyliorhinus torazame, assembly GCF_047496885.1. Classification (NCBI taxonomy): domain Eukaryota; kingdom Metazoa; phylum Chordata; class Chondrichthyes; order Carcharhiniformes; family Scyliorhinidae; genus Scyliorhinus; species Scyliorhinus torazame. The sequence goes on from NC_092727.1 coordinate 107,270,888, forward strand.
AGGCCGATTGAACATTTCAGGCCTGTAATCTTTTGTCCAAACTGGAAAATGTCATTGGCCTGAAAGGTTGATTCTGTTTCTTTCTTCAGAGATGCTGTCAGGTTGGGCAACACGGTAGCACAGTGGTTAGAACTGTTGCTTCACATATCCAGGGTCCGAGGTTTGATTCCCGGCTTGGGCGTGGGTTTCCTCCGGGTGCTCTGGTTTCCTCCCACAAGTCCCAAAAGACGCGCTGTTAGGTAATTTGGACATTCTGAAATCTCCCTCTGTGTACCCGATCAGGCGCCGGATGTGGCGACTAGGAGATTTTCACATTTACTCCATTGCTGTGTAAATATGTAAGCCTACTTGTGACAATAAAAATTATTATTATTGTGTGTTCCCATCTCCCGTGGTGTTGCTCAGAAATAATAATAACAATAAAATAATAATCACTTATTGTCACAAGTAGACTTCAATGAAGTTACTGTGAAAAGCCACAAGTCGCCACATTCCGGTGCCTGTTCGGGGAGGCTGGTATGGGAATTGAATCCACGCTGCTGTCTTGTTCTGCATTACAAGCCAGCTGTTTAGCCCACTGTGCTAAACCAGCCCCTATGACATTGGAGGACCTGGGAATTGGTGGGCCAGGAAGGTTGTCGTGTCAAAATAAAAGCAAATTACTGCGGATGCTGGAATCTGAAACCAAAGAGAAAATGCTGGAAAATCTCAGGAGGTCTGGCAGCATCTGTAGGGAGAGAAAAGAGCTAACATTTCGAGTCCAGATGATCCTTTGTCAAAGCATCTTATCTGTCTTGTCTGTCTGTCACTCTGGAGTGGACCCTCTTGCGTTTTCTTGTTCCCTGCTGACAAATAATATGATTTATTTAGAAGGCATCAATTGTCCAGTGCTTCACGGACAGTCTAATCCCACAAATAATCAGAAGGGGAGTTTTCAATTAGATGGATGTAAGAAACATATGTAAACTGATGCCAAAACATTGAAAAGCACCACAGTTCGAGAAGTGAGCAGTTGTCACCTGGTTGCATTATAAACTCAGTGATGTGCAAAGAAGACCAGGGGCGAAATTCTCCCCAAATGGCGCGATGTCCGCCGACTGGCGCCCAAAACGGCGCCAATCAGACGGGCATCGCGCCGCCCCAAAGGCGCGGAATGCTCCGCATCTTTGGGGGCCGAGCCCCAACATTGAGGGGCTAGGCCGGCGCTGGAGGAATTTCCGCCCCGCCAGCTGGCGGAAACGGCCTTTGTTGCCCCTCCAGCTGGCGCGGGAAATGACATCCCCGGGCGGCGCATGCGCGGGAGCGTCAGCGGCCGCTGACAGTTTCCCACGCATGCGCAGTGGAGGGAGTCTCTTCCGCCTCCGCCATGGTGGAGACCATGGCGGAGGCGGAAGGGAAAGAGTGCCCCCACGGCACAGGCCCGCCCGGGAATCGGTGGGCCCCGATCGCGGGCCAGGCCACCGTGGGGGCACCCCCCGGGGTCAGATCGCCCCGCGCCCCCCCCAGGACCCCGGAGCCCGCCCACGCCGCCTTATCCCGCCATTCAAAAGGTGGTTTAATCCACGCCGGCGGGAGAGGCAATTTATCGGCGGGACTTCGGCCCATACGGGCCAGAGACTCGAGCGGGGGGGCCCGCCAACCAGCGCGGCGCGATTCCCGCCCCCGCCGAATCTCCGGTGCCGGAGACTTCGGCAACCGGCGGGGGCGGGATTCACGCCAGCCCCCGGCGATTCTCCGACCGCGGGGGGGGTCGGAGAATGACGCCCCAGAAGATTGTACTAGAGGGGCCTGTAAGTCCTTTCAGGTCCCCATTAAAAATGAAATTGTTGTGGCTGCCTTTCTGGGCTCAGCTCGACACTGTCGAATTGGATGTCGTGTATTGTGCTGCGAACTTGTGACTTTTTTATTAGCAACATAGCTAACGCTGCCAGAACTCAATCCAGCTATGACCCGCGGTCATTGTGCTGGAAAACTTTCCACTTTCCTGACTGATAAAATTCAATGCCCAGCTACATCTTGGCTGCAACTAAGTAATTTTGAAAGATAGAGCTCAGAGCACCGACGTTTCCACCACATATGTGGATTTCCATATTGAAAGCGAGCATGGGCGAAAACACCTAAAAGCACATTTTAATACTTCCAAGTCTTTCTCCTCCAAACAGCTGAGGAATCAACTTGAATCACAAATGGTTAACAATTTGGCTGCCCCTGTTTTTGTGCACTGGGATCTCACTCTGCAAACAGCCCCTGCCCAACCCCCACTGAGGTCTGCCCGCAGCCTCCCTATTTAATTGTTTGTAACACTAAGCAAGTGGAACCTGCACGTTTGGCTGAACAGTGTGGCGAACAGGGGAAGTTTCTACTGATTGCTTACAGTTATCTGCAAGCAGAGGTTAAACTAAATGAAGAACGCAGGAAGCGAGAGGGCTCCATAATTCGTTGTTGCACCACGGATGGTGGCCATTGTAATGGAGGTTGACAGGAGGAGAGAGAGGACCTATTTATGTTGGGGGTGGGGGGCAGGTGTGGGAGGAAGGGGTGGGAGGAGTAAGAGGCTTTCAAGGAAAGCCCTCAGAAAGGAATGGGAGCTTGGCCAGGTAGGTCAGTACCCAGAGAGTCAACCCAAAGACACGGCATCAGTGTTGCAGGAAAGTCAGTGACCACACGCGGTAGCCAAGATGATTGAATGCATCTTCAAAGGACATCCCATGCTCACCACGTTATCGACCCCTCACATTGCACAATACACAACATCCCTATTGCTCACTCGTCAGCAGGCCGAAGCACTCCGGACTCGGATCTATCAATCAAATACTTCACCTCGCCCTCCGACACTTCCCAATGATGTAAATCTCACACCCACCTCTCACAGCTTCTGCACACCCAGAGCTACAGCATGACCCCCCAAAAAAATCACAAACATTCTTCCCTCCGTCTTGCAGAACAACGTCACACACAATCAGCGGGAATGGAGCAGAAGCAGTGGGGGCCAATCACGCCTTTATCTCCCAAATCCTGCAAAGAGGTTGATGCTCCACATCTAAGCAGGTTCTCGCAGACAGCACGTTTGGAGTGAAGGAGTTCTAGGTACCACTGCCTCCTCATCTTCCTCAGGTAGCCTCTGCATGCCTGGTGACAATAGGTGCGCCATTTGGCAAATGTGAACATTGCCGCAGACTGTCACAAACTCGTGTCGACATTTTCCAGTCAGTATTGCAGGGTTCCCCTTGAGTTGTCCTGGCAGCAGAACCACTGTTTAAGAACGCCAATAATCTGTTCCACAACGTTATGCTTGACAGCATGACCTTCAACATATGCCTTCTGTTCTCAACGTGGTCGAGGGTGTGGGGTGGGAGTGGGGGTGGGGGGGGGGGGGGGGGGGGGGGGGGGGGGGTGGGGGGGGTTAATCAGTCATTTGTACAGGGGTTATCCCTTGTCTCCAAGCAGCCAGATTCTTGTTCCTCACGGTGGCCTGAAGATGGTGGGAATGGCAGAATGACCCAGGATGAAGACATCAAGACCTCTGCCAAGATAGCTGGTGATCACCATCATGATGGTTTGCGTATGGCCATACATGTCACATGCTAGCTACATGTTGATAGAAAGGAATGCCTTGCATTCTCATTTACAAGTGGACTCGTAGAATTACACGCCTGTCACTGATGGTTCCCTGCCCCAGTGTGCTTTGCGCTACACTGGCAAAGCCACTTTCCCGCTTGTCCTCCTTCTCTCAGTTTAGAGAGAAAAGTATGCACTTACCTCTCATCTGATACAGGGCCCCTGTCACCTCTTGATTCAGTGGTGAATTGTGGATATATTCGCAACATAGGCTACCCGTGCCTGGAAGGGCCCTCTCATGTGGAAAGTTAGGTCCACTCTGCTCTTGAAGACCACTGGCAGCACCAACTTTGCTAACTGCCTGAAGCTGCAGGTCCTATTGAAGGAAGCGACACAATTCTGTGCTCCCCTCCTTGGTGAATCTCAGGTGCTTCAGGCCTTGCACCTGGCTCAGGTGGAGGAGGTTGAAGTGGTCCCTGAACACACTTGGCAGTTCTGCAGAGACCTTTCCTCCACCTCTTTCTGCGTGCAGAGCTTCCCCTCTTTGCAGTCACTGCTCCATTTTTCTGTGGTGTTACAGACAAGGAGACACTAACTATAGCCTCCATAACTATTGTAGCGTTTCGAGTCATAGTTTTACAGAACAGAAAGAGGCCCTTCGGCCGATTGTGTCTGCCCAGACCATCAAGTACCTATCTATTGTAATCCCATTTTACAACACTTGTGTCATGATATTCAAACACACACATCATGATAGACACACCAACAGACAAATCAGCACACACAACACGACAACCAATCATAGACAAGGACAGAGACAGTATAAGAGAAGAAACACGACACCTGGTGGCCAGTAGATCTGGAGACCAGGACAAGGACAGGACCTGATTAACATCACACACAGGGAGTCACCACGTGCAGAGTATCAAGACAGAACTGTAAATAACAAGTTGAAATAAAACAGCGTTGTACCAAATACAACCGTGTTGGTTCATCTGTACATCAGAACACCCAACACTACAACTTGGTCCGTAACCTAGTATGCTATAGCATTCCAAGTGCTCACTTAAATGCTTCTGAAATGTTGTCAGAGTTCCCAGCTCTACCATCCTTTCAGAGAGTGAGTTCCAGATTCCCACAACACTCTGGGTCAAAAGGATTTTCCTCAAATCCCCCCCCCCCCCCCCTAAATCTCCTGCCCCTTACCGTAAATCTATGCCTTCTGGTTATTGACTCCTCAACTAAGGGAAAATGTTCCTCCTATCCACCCTATCTATGTCCCTCATAATTTTGTACACCTCAATCATGTCTCCCCTCAGATTTCTCTGCTCTAAGGAACCCCCCCTCCTCCCCCGGCTCCAGCTCAGCCAACATCCTGGCGAATCTCCCCCGCACCCTATCCGGTGTAATCGTGTCTTTCAGGTCACAAGATTTCTTTGCCCTCACTATTTGGACGCAGAACTCTCACTCTCAACCCCAGCAACTCACCAAAACAGCCACAAACACATTTCACAGTCTTTGCACTTTGAAAAAAACCAACGATCAGTCAAATGAACCTTACTGCAAATTTGATGGTTGGCTGTATAGACCGGCTGGCGGGGAAGGGATTGGTCATCAAGGAGCTGATTGATGTTAGGATCTGCCCACTGTGAACTTTTCCATTGTACACAGGGTACGTCCACACTAAAATCCTTCCCATCATAGGGCAGCACGGAAGCATAGTGGTTAGCGCTATGGCTTCACAGCGCCAGGGTCCCAGGTTTGATTCCCGCTTGGGTCGCTGTCTGTGCGGAGTCTGCACGTTCTACCCCTGTCTGCGTGGCTTTCCTCCGGGCGCTCCGGTTTCCTCCCACAGTCCACAGATATGCAGGTTAGGTGGATTGGCCATGATAAATTGCCCTTAGGTTAGATTGGGTTGCTGGGTTACAGGGATAGAGTGGAGGTGTGGGCTTTGGTAGGATGCTCTTTCCAACAGCCGGTGCAGACTCGATGGGCTGAATGGCCTCCTTCTGCACTGTGAATTCTATGATTCTATGACGCTCCATGCCAGACATTCTGGATGTGACTAGCAGGGCTGTGCGCACCATTTTCTCACTTCTGGACTTGGTGCCATCAGCAGCACCATTGCAGAGCCCAACCTCGCCTACAAATATTTGAATATCAATTTTTTTCCACTGAAAGCTCAATACTTTGTGGACTGTTTACTTAAGCCTAATACTATTGGACTCTTTACTCAAAACCGAGTGATCATTGCACTCTTGCCAATATTCTGGTCTAGCTCCTTTATCACTAAATAATTTGGTGTGATACCATTATAACTGCATGCCAAGTGTCTGGGAAGCAGGCAAGATTTATAACTACAATCCTGACCTCCTTGCTGTGTGCATTTGGACAAGATTGAATGACCAGAGAGAGGACTGCAATTCATAACCAAATGTCTGGATTACACAGACAGCAGGGTTTCAGTGGGATGTGTCTCTTTGAGATTATTAACATCACATAAAGGCAACATGATTAAAATGTTCTTTCTTAACGTGTCGAATAATTCTGAAACAGAATTCTAAATAAGCAAAATTTGTGGGATTTTGTCGTATTAAATGTTAGAACTTATCACAACTTTATCATAGACCCACAGCAGAGTACAGCATAGAGCAGGCCATTCAGCCCATCGAGGCTCTTCATGCACTTTTGAAGAAAAATCCATTTAGTCCCACTCTTTGCCTATATAACTGCAGTCGCTTTCTCAAGTATTTATCCGATTACCAGATTTTCACAGCCGAAGTTGAATCTGTATCTTGATCAGGTTGTGCATTCCCAATTGTCACCATGGATCTTTGGCCAATCACCTTGAATCTCTGTCCTCAGGTTATTAACACTTAGGGCTCGGTTCATTAAATGGGAACGAAGTCCTCCAGTGAGTGCATTTAGCTGCGTGTTTCCCACACTCGCAGTGTGGAGAAACACATGGCTATATAACGCGACTTGCATTATATAAGGTGTCTCAGCGGTGAACGCACGGCTGAGGCCGCTAATAGCCATGTTTTGTACAATTGGGAGCTCCCCAGTGTAGCGAGAGATCGGGACGCCGATCTCCAAGGCCCCCGAGGTGATGCCCGAACGCACTATGGGAGGGTACCCGGCCTCCACCCACAACCTGCACACCCCTCAACACCCAAGCAGGGCAATCGTGGCACCCTGGCCAGCTGGCAATACCACCTTGGCAGTGCCAGGCTAGCATCCAGGGGAAGAGCAGGGCACACTTCACCCAGCAGATGCATGCACCGTGGCCTTTCCACCCACCCTGGCACACTGCCCACCGGGGTAGATGCTACACCAATGGCACTATCAGCTAGCCCACCCCACAGGACCATCGGCCATCACCAAGCCCTGCCTGCCCACTGTCCCCCTGCTCCCATCCATCCAGGAGGCACAACCCATGTGTCACAAAGAAGACCCATGGCACACCACAGCTACAGCCCCAATGGGTGCCCACCCCGCCTCGTCCAGCCCCATTCGTTAGGCCCTTCACGCAAACATGCCAGCAGTCATGGTGCTGGTTCATGATACATGGTGCCCCCCCCCCCCCCACCCCCACGCCCACCCCTGCTGGCGGGACAGCACACGGCCACTCCACAGGAGGGTTCAGGCCAGGGACCATTGCGCTGGCATGGGTAACTCCAGCTGGCAGGGTCGGGTAGCAGGGTATCCCTGCTGGCAGGGTCGGGTAGCAGGGTCAGAGGCCCCCCTGATGCCAGGCATTGACGGGACCAGCGGCACAGTGCGGAAGGCAGAGTGTTGTGGGGAATGGCCGGGCGTGGGGGTGGGAGGAGGTCATGTGGGGGCAGTGCAGGCCCCCACACAGAGTCACTGTGTAGCCCATTGGACCGGGATGGGTTTACTCATCATGCGAACATGTCTGCTCTTGGAGAACTGGAGGATAGCCAATGTTGTCCTATTATTTAAGAAGGGTAGCAAGGATAACCGGGGTAATTATAGGCCAGTGAGCTTGACATCAGTGTTCATGAAATTGTTGGAAAAGATTCTCAGAGATAGGGAGCTACATTCTCCCAAAATGGGGCTATGTCCCCATGCTGGCGTAAAAACACTGGCGTTGCACTCCCGAGTTTCCTCCAAAAAAATAACATTCGATTCACTCACCTTCAGGGAGCTGGCAGGGACCCGGAGTAATTCACGCAGCTTTAGCTGTGGGTACGGGCCCCCACATTTTTGGATTCGAGTCCGCGCGTGCGCAAGGGGGGGGGCGGCCTCCAGCGGCCGCACCGAGCGCTATGACCGACTCGGACCGCAGACGTAGCTCTGTAATGTAGCCCCCCCCCCATTGCTACGCGTCATTGCATCAGACAGGCCGCATCTGTTCCCCGGCCGCTCATAAGACCCCGCCCAGTGCCCGATCCCCCCCCCAACATGATATCGGCGCAGGGCTGCGGAGAATGCAGGATCTATGCACATTTGGAAGTGAATGGTCTTATTAGCAACAGGCAGCATGGTTTTGGAGGGAAGTCATGTCTCACCAGTTAAATTGAGTTTTTTGAGGAGGTGACAAAAATGATTGACGAGGGAAGGGCCGTGGATGTTGTCTTCATGGACTTTAGTAAAGCATTTGACAAGGTCCCTCATGGCAGGCTGGTGCAAAAGATGAAATAACATGGGGTCAGGGGTGAACTAGCTAGATGGATTCAGAACTGGCTTGGCCATAGAAGACAGAGGGTAGTAGTGGAAGGGTGTTTTTCCGAATGGAGGTCTGTAACTAGTGGTGTTCCACAGGGATCGGTACTGGGAACTCTGCTGTTTGTAATATGTATAAATGACTTGGAAGAAAATGTGACTGGTGTGATTAGCAAGTTTGCGGATGATACTAAGATTGCAGGAGTTGTAATTAGTGATGAAGGTTGTCAGAGAATACTGCAGGATATAGATAGGCTGCAAAATTGGGCGGAGAAATGGCAGATGGAATTTAACACGCACAAATTTGAGGTGATGCATTTTGGTGGATCCAATTCAGGTGGGAGCTATAAAATAAATGGCAGAGCCATCGGGAGCATAGAGGCACAGAGAGATCTGGGCGTGCAGGTCCACAGATCCTTAAAAGTGGCAGCACAGGTGGAAACGGCGGTAAAGAAAGCATATGGCATGCTTGCCTTCATAGGACGGAGTATCGAGTATAAAGGCTCACAAATTATGTTACAGTTGTATGGAATGTTGGTTAGGGCACATTTGGAATACTGTGTCCAATTCTCGTCACCACACTTCAGAAGGACGTGGAGGCTTTGGAGAGAGTATAGAAAAGGTTTACCAGGATGTTGCCTGATACGGTGGGTATTAGCTATGAGGAGAGATTGAATAAACTGGCATTATTCTCCCTCAAAAGATGTAGGCTGAGGGGCGATTATAAAATTGTGAGCGTTATCGATAGGGTGAACAGTTGGAGGTTTTTTCCCAGGGCGGAAATGACAACTACAAGGGGGTACAGGTTCAAGGTGAGAGGGGATAGGTTCAGTGGTGATGTGCGGGGGAAGATTTTTACACAGAGGGTGGTGGTGACCTGGAATGCATTGCCAAGTGGGGTGGTTGAGGCAGATACCTAAGCGACCTTTAAGACTTATCTGGATAGACACATGAACAGACGGGGTATAGAAGGATACAGACGTTTGGTCTAGATAGAACACGTGATCGATGCAGGCTTGGAGGGCCGAAGGGCCTGTTCCTATGTTGTATTGCTCTTTGTTCTTTTTTCTTTACCCCTTGCTTTAGCCAAGCATGATTTTCCCTGAATAATTCTATGTGTCTCTCCTTTATTATTCATGCTCTTCCAAGCAGTTGTTAATTGCCTCCCACACTATTGTTTCTAAAAGCTTCCCCAGCATCAACATTTAAACTGACTGTCTTGCAATTGCTAGGTTTATTCCGCAATCCCTTTTTGAACAAGGATGTAACAGTTCTAGTCCTCTGTCATTACCTGTAAATCTATGAAGGTTTGGAAGATTGTGGACAGTACCTCTGCACTTTCTACTCTTACTCTCCTTAGCAACCTGGGGACAAAGAAAGGGCATTGTGAGCCATGCAGTTGATGGGTCATGGGAGGTCTGTAGCAGGTGGCATGTGTGGGCACCACATGTAGACTTGGGCACCACACGTAGACATGAAGGGGTTGAGCTCATGGGAGCCTTGTTGAGGAACAAGCATGGACATCGGATGTGGGGAAGGGACGAGGTGTCAACCAGTGATTTGTTGGGGGGGGCGGGGGGGGGGATGGTTTGGGAATTTGAGGGGTGGCAGGCGGAACTCTTGCCAGCAGAGAGGTGGTAACCTACCCTTGCAGCTTGGTGGAGGTCAATGGTCTTCTGACATTGGATGGCGGTCGTCCTGGTCATGCTGCCTAAACTGACTGCCACTGCCTCTCAGGTGGCATTTCTGACCCTGCTGCTGATCCTTCGACCTCCTTGGGAGATCAGGTTGGATCCTCTCTCATCCACAGCATCGAGGAGCGAAGGCGCAAAAGTTGCAGTCAAATCAAGGAAAGATAATGCGCCTCATTATGAAACATTTGGGACATGGTTCCCCAACCCCCTGCCGGGCCGGAGAATCGGTGGGGGGGCTGCACGAATCGCATCACACCGCCGGGACACCATTCTCCCACCCGTGAAAAAACGGGCGGCGCGTATGGCGCCGGGCCACACAGAGAATTGCCGCAAACGGCCGTAGCGCCGATCCTCCGGAGGCGCCGCGATTCTCCGGCCCGGATGGGCTGAGCGACCGCCTGAAAAAATCCGAGTCCTGCTGGCGCCGTTCTAACATGCTCTGGGCCGGCGGGACCTCGGGGTTGAAGGGTCCTGGGGCGGCCTGTGGGGGCGGAGGGGGGGGGGTCCAACCCCGGGGAGGCCCTCCGTAGTGGCCCGGCCCGCGATCGGGGCCCACCGATCGGCGGGCCGGCCTCTCTGGCTGCAGACCTCTTTTCTTCCGCGCCGGCTCCTGGATCCCTGCGCCATTTGGCATCGGGGCAGGCGCGGGGATGATGGCCAGTGCGCATGCGCTCGTTGCCGCCGGCCCAACTGCGCATACGCAGACCCCGCGGTGCCGGGACCGGCAGCTGGAGCGGCGTGGGCCGCTCCAGCGCCGTGCTGGCCCCCTCAGGAACCGAGAATCGGTCTCGGAACCGGACCCGGAGTAAAGTACTCCTGTTTTGGTGCCGGTGCTGGCACTCTGTCGCCGGACCAGAGAATCACAGCCTTGATTGGAATGATTTGGGCTGCACGCCTCCCAATTTCAACTGAGTGAAGCGAAGCTACGAATGGAGGAAGAGAAGATCATTCCTGTTCCACAGCCCTTGGGTCAGATCCAATTGCATATCGGGTTCATTGGATTGTTTGGGGTGGCAACACCAGGACAAACATCAAGCCAAGGGAGCGGCCTGCAGGAAATGGAAGCTGCCCCAGTGTTCCTGGTTCCATATTGGATTGGCAGATGGGGGTAAATGAATTCCATTCACCCATTGTGCTGGTGCTCACTGACCTAAATTGTCTTCTGGTCAATCCACACCTCGATCTTCAAATTTCTCACCCTTGCATTCAAATCACTCCATGCCTTTCCCCTCCCTAGCTTTGTAAACTCTTTCTGCCCTTAACCCTCCAGGGACCCTTCCTCCTATTCTGCTTCCTTGTAAAATCCCCACTTCAGTCTTCCAAGTTCTAACTAAGGTTGGGCGTTGCCTCTCAAAACCCCTCTCTTCACTTTTTAATATGCTTGTTTGAACTTACTTCTTCAACCAGAGTTGTCTATCCCAATGTTGTCTAGCTTTCTCCAAATACATCCCCGAGATGTGCCTTGGCATGTTTTCCTGTGCTAAAAACCTCATATAAATGGAAGTTGTTGTTCTCCTTGTTGTTACAGACATCAAAATGCATCACACATGACATCACTGAAGGGAAAATAACATTGTTATTTCTGTGTCCTGTATTCGCCGTCAAAAAATGTTTTCATGAAGAAAAATATCATCATAGAATCCCTACAGTGCAGAAGGAGGCCATTCGGCCCATTGAACCGGCCCTTGGAAAGAGCACCCTATTTAAGCCCATGCCTCCACCCTATCCCCGTAACCCACCCTAACCTTTTGGACACGAAGGGGCAATTTGTCATGGTCAATCCACCTAACCTGCATATCTTTGGACTGTGGGAGGAAACCGGAGCACTTGGAGCAAACCCACGCAGGCATGGGGAGAAAGCTCAAACTCCCCACAGTCACCCGAGGCCGGAATTGAACCCGGGTCCCTGGAGCTAACCACTGTGCTGCCGTGCCGGCCGATGATAAACCAGTCCAGTATCATTCGCAGATTTGCTGATTTAGAACATAAAACATAGAACATAGAAAAACACAGCACAGAACAGGCCCTTCGGCCCACGATGTTGTGCTGAACTTTTGTCCTAGATTAATCATAGATTATCATTAAATTTACAGTGCAGAAAGAGGCCATTCGGAGGCCTTTAATATTGTATTAATAGTACTTTGTGAATAGAACTCTATCGGCATATTTCCAAGGTGTGCTTTAAGCCAACCTGGTGGCGTGACTTTTTAAAATTCTGGATACTGATGCTGGCCAATGTGGAAAAGAAAATAGTGTAGACATTTTGTTGTACACCTGAAACAATAGCATGAACTATAGAGGATTCTTTGGGAGGCAAGGGATGAGATTGCAGAGCCTTTGGCTTTGATCTTTGGGTCCTCGCTGTCCACAGGGATAGTGCCAGAGGACTGGAGAGTGGCGAATGCTGTTCCTCTGTTCAAGAAAGGGAATAGGAATGACCCTGGTAATTATAGGCCAGTTAGTCTTACTTCAGTGGTGGGGAAGATAATGGAAAAAGTGCTGAAGGATAGGATTCATGCCCATTTGGAAAGATGCAGCTTAATCGGGGATAGTCAACACGGATTCGTGAAGGGTAGGTCTTGCCTCACAAATTTGATTGAATTCTTTGAGGAGGCAACAAAGTGTGTAGATGCAGGTAGAGCAGTTGATGTCGTATACATGGATTTTAGTAAGGCGTTTGATAAGGTTCCCCATTGTCGGCTCATGAAGAAAGTAAGGAGGTGTGGGACAGAGGGAAATTTGGCCAATTAGATAAGTAACTGGCTATCACATAGAAGACAGAGGGTGGTGGTGGATGGAAAATTTTCAGACTGGAGACCAGTTACCAGCGGTGTACCACAGGGATCAGTGCTGGGTCCTCTGCTATTTGTGATTTTTATCAATGAATGGAGGAGGGGGCTGAAGGGTGGGTCAGTAAATTTGCTGATGACACCAAGATTGGTGGAGTAGTGGATGAGGTGGAGGGCTGTTGTAGGCTGCAAAGAGACATTGATAGGATGCAGAGCTGGGCCGAAAAATGGCAGATGGAGTTTAACCCTGATAAGTGCGAGGTGATTCATTTGGGTAGAAATAATTTGAATGCGGATTACAGGGTCAATGGCAGGGTTCTGAGGAATGTGGAGGAACAGAGAGATCTTGGGGTTCATGTCCACAGATCTCTGAAGGTTGCCACTCAAGTGGATAGAGCCGTGAAGAAGGCTTATGGTGTGTTAGCGTTTATTAACAGGGGGCTTGAGTTTAAGAGCCGCAGGGTTATGCTGCAACTATACATGACCCTGGTGAGACCACATTTGGAGTATTGTGTGGAGTTCTGGTCACCATTATAGGAAGGATGTGGAAGCATTGGAAAGGGTGCAAAGGAAATTTACCAGGATGCTGCCTGGTTTGCAGGATAAGTCTCTTGAGGAAAGGTTGAAGGTGCTAGGGCTTTTCTCTTTGGAGCGGAGGAGGATGAGAGGCGACTTAATAAAGGTTTATAAGATAATGAGGGGGATAGATAGAGTGGGCATTCAGAGACTATTTCCTCGGTGGATGTAGCTGTTACAAGGGGGCATAACTATAAGATTCAGTGTGGGAGATATAGGAGGGATGTCCGAGGTAGGTTCTTTACTCAGAGAGTGGTTAGGGTGTGGAATGGACTGCCTGCTGTGATAGTGGAGTCGGACACTTTAGGAACTTTCAAGCGGTTATTGGATAGGCACATGGAGCACACCAGAATGACAGGGAGTGGGATAGCTTGATCTTGGTTTCGGACAATGCTCGGCACAACATCGAGGGCCGAAGGGTCCGTTCTGTGCTGTACTGTTCTATGTTCTATGTTCTAAAAGTGGACATCTGCCACTGCACATTTCAAAATGTGTTCAAGAAAATTAAATTCAAGACATTACTTTGAAATATGTCATGCTCCAAATGGTAATTCTCTGCTGGAGCATGATCTTACCACTGCATCCAAAATGAAGTCATAAATACCAAATAGTCTATCTCAGAAACTGAGATTGACCAACCCCAACCCCTCGGCGACTACTCCCATTTAATGACTAGATTACTGGAAGCAATCCTGGTTAAAGCAGTCGTAACCCCTTCCCACCTAAACATAGCTTAAGTTTCTTAGTTCTGCTTTGGAATTTAGAATACAGTTCGCAACAGACTGAGCTTAACTGGTGATGTAAGCTATTCGCCAGAATTTGTTACCAAAATAGCAGCAGGGCTAATTAATGGCATTCTTCATCATTTATAGATAAAGGAAGTGGCAGTACGGTGGCGCAGTGGTTAGCATTGCTGCCTCACGGCGCCGGGGTCCCAATTTCGATCCCGGCTCTGGGTCACTGTCCGTGTGGAGTTTGCACATTCTCCCCGTGTTTGCGTGGGTTTCGCCCCCACAGCCCAAAGATGTGCAGGGTAGGTGGTTTGGCCACGCTAAATTGCCCCTTAATTGGAAAACATTAATTGGGTACTCTAAACTTATATTAAAAAGAATAAGAAAAAAAAATCATAGATAAAGGAAACAGAAATTTCTGTTGAGGAGCAAATGCATCCTTAAATATGAATATGCAGGAAGTATTGTTCAAATTGCCTATCTCACACTTAAGCCTCCCAATTTTGGGGGGAACGTGCTGTATTAATTGCTCATTATTCTTGCCACTGAAAGTTAAGCCTTGTCACAACAGATGCCCTTTCGCCTGTTAGTGATTGTTAACCAGCCTCTCTGGCATTGAAAATTAACTATTAAAACTGTGGAGTCTCATTCCTTCAAGTTTTGTGTTTTTCGGAAAAGATACAAAGAGCGACTTTTTGTTCTTTTTTTTCCGCTGACTTTTTGTTCTTTTTCTTAATGTTATCTTCTTTCCCTCCCCTTGGCGGGATTTCTCCGGGTCTGCCCACTGGATGTGGGATTCCCGACCGGCCTGAGAATCGTTGAGGCAAAATTGGGAATTACGTCAGGCAGCAAACGGGTCATGATTTTCCTTGCCCGCCCTGTCGGCCAGAGCTGTTTCCCAAAGCCCCAGCCGGGCTTCCTGCCCAGACCCGGTGGGACCATGCAAATAGCTCATTAGGTTGGCATGTGGATAGGTTGCATGCTTCACTTTTTGTATTTCAACTGGTTATTTATGTTGTCCAAGTCTGAGGGATACAGGGTACAGGAAACATGAATATAAACTCAGCCCATGTAAGCTAAATGAGCTCCTGCAGATGTAAGAATTCTGCGAGAGAAGAGATCCAAATAAGCAGATCAGGACTAACATTGCCAATGTTCTGCACATCATGGGCTGGATTCTCCATTTTGGGGACTAAGTCCCCATGCTGTTGTGAAAACTGTGGTCTTTTACGCCAGGAAAACTGGCGTCAAAAGGCCACAGGTTCCCCGTTTTGCTGGGGGCTAGCAGGGAGCCATCGTAGAGCTTGCAGCTCGAGCTGCCGATACGGCACTTCTGGGTCAGAAGCCGCGCACGGCGCCGGCTTACAGGGCCGCGGCGTGCTCCATGGTGGACTCAGCCTGCGGACCTGGATCGGCAAAGTAGTGCCCGGCATCGGCCGCTCGCGCGCCCTGGACCGCCCACCCACATTGCCCCCAGCCCCGAATGAAGCCCCCTCTACTCGCCGGTCAGCCCCTCCCCCAACTGTGGCGGCCCCGGACTGAGTCCACAGCCGCCTCGTGAGGTTCCCGTAAAGCTGGGACCATGAGAGTCCTACGCCGTTGGGAATTTGATCGGTCGGGGATGGAGCATCGCGGGGTGGGCCTCAGCCAATGGCCTCAGGCCGTGGATGCTCGGCGCGGCGTACTCCATGAGTACGCCAATATTCGGGGGGGCAGAGAATTTAAAAACCGGTGCCGCTCCCAATTTCGGCGCCAAAACGGATTCTCCGCCCCATCACCGAACGCGATATCAGAGTCGGGGGGGCGGAGAATCCAGTCCCCTGGGTTTAGTTTAGTTCTTTATCCTTACGATTTTGTCTTCATTAAGGTAAGGAATATCAGTCTGTATGAGGCCTGTTTAGCTCAGTTGGCTAGACAGCTGGTTTATGATGTAGAGCAAGGCCAACTGTATGGGTTCAATTCCTGTACCGGCTGAGGTTATTCATGAAGGACCCACCTGAAGTGTGGTGATCCGCAGGTTAAATCTGACAATTGAGTGATCTGTCCCACTCAAAGGGGACAGCAGTCTATGGTCATCTGGGACTTTGGCTCCTTTAATAAGGACACGGGGAGTCCACACCCAGTACAATAAAGAACTTTGATTTAAGTACAATCCGGTATAAACACTTCCCGGTAGATCCTACCGGGTCTCTTTCTGGTTGGTGCCATACTGGCCGACCTTTTATACAATGTTAAACTGAGCTCATATTCCGTGAGAACCATGGAGAAGATGATCATTGCCACCCTGTAAGTGGGATATAACAGCGATTTTGCTTACTTTACTGGTCTGTAGAACTCTTCACATGTCAGCCACTTGGGGATAGGTGCAGACACTCCAATTGCATAGGCAACACAGCCAGCTTTGGAATAAAACTCCTCCGATACTCTGTCTGACAATATGGCTAAGTCCCAATCTCTGCAGCACATTGTGTAGTGTACTTGCATGACTTTTTTTCCCCATGTCTGACACCTATTATACCATGAGATTGCCAAATAATGTGGAATTAGTGTATGATGCTCAAGGGAAATTGGGCTAGACTGCTCCAATTCAGTTTCCAAAGGGCAGTTAAGACGGTTCATCCCATTAACTTGGGTTTCATTTGAACGCCGTTCCCAGAGGGTGCTGCCACTGCACCAAATTTAACTTTATTTATGCCCCTCTGCTCAGAAGTGTGGCTGCTTTGTATTTCAACGAACCATCCACGTGGTCCAAGTCTTGAGTGAATTAATTGCAAAGCGCTCCAATTCCTCCAACCTCTTCGAATGATCTATGTGCAGAAAAATGTGAGTAATGTCGTCCAGTGACAGTTGTGCATGTTTTCTAAAAGATTTATTGAATTGGAAATACAATAGTTTTAATCATAGAATCATAGCGGTAGCACAGTGGTTAGCGCTGTCGCTTCACAGCTCCCGGGTCTCCGGTTCGATTCCTGGATGACTCTCTGTGTGGAGTCTCCCCGTCTCTGCGTGGGTTTCCTCCGGGTGCTCCGGTTTCTTCCCACAGTCCAAAGATGTGCAGATTAGGAGGAATGGCCATGCTAAATTTCCCTAAGTGTCCAAAAATGGTTAGGTGAGATTGTTGGGTTACGGGGATAGGGTGGAGGTGTGAGCCTCAGTAAGGTGCTCTTTCCAAGGGCCGGTGCAGATTCAATGGGCCGAATGGCCTCCTTCTGCACTGTATATTGTATGATTCTATGATAAATTGAACACCTTTTGCACAGTAATCAGTCAATGTTGCACTGTGTTTCCTCTGTGTATTCTGCTGCTTGACTGGTTGATTTGCAAGTCATTTTGTAATGATTTTATCCTGCAATTCACACCTTGGTCGAAATTCTCCGATATCGGCGCGATGTCCGCCGGCTGGCGCCCAAAATGGCGCAAATCAGTCGGGCATCGCGCTGCCCCAAAACTGCGGAATGCCCCAAAACGCACCGGACGAATTTCCGCCCTGCCAGCTGGCGGAAAAGGCCTTTGGTGCCCCGCCAGCTGGCGCGGAAATGACATCTCCGGACGGTGCATGCGCGGGAGCGTTAGCGGCCGCTGACGGCATTCCTGTGCATGTGCAGTGGAGGGAGTCTCTTCTGCCTCCGCCATGGTGGAGACCTTGGCGAAGGCGGAAGGAAAAGAGTGCCCCACGGCACAGGCCCGCCCGCGGATTGGTGGGCCCCGATCACGTGCCAGGCCACCGTTGGGGCACCCCCCGGGGCCAGATCGCCCCGCGCCGGAGCCGGCCCGCGCCGCCTTGTCCCACCGGTAAGGTAGGTGGTTTAATCTACGCTGGCGGGACAGGCATTTTAGCAGCGGGACTTCGGCCCATCCGGGCCGGAG
Source organism: Scyliorhinus torazame (assembly GCF_047496885.1). Lineage (NCBI taxonomy): Eukaryota > Metazoa > Chordata > Chondrichthyes > Carcharhiniformes > Scyliorhinidae > Scyliorhinus > Scyliorhinus torazame. The sequence goes on from NC_092727.1 coordinate 107,288,789, forward strand.
AATCGCGGGGGGGGCGCGCGATTCCCGCCCCCGCCGAATCTCCGGTGCTGGAGAATTCGGCAACCGGCGGAGGCGGGATTCACGCCAGCCCCCGGCAATTCTCCGACCCGGCGGGGGGTCGGAGAATCTCACCCCTTATGTTTGATATCTCTAATAATTGGTGAAAGTCGTGACACAAGAACAAGCTATTAAAAAAAAGTATCCTTAGTTTGAATCAATTTCAGTCAGAACCTGAGCCATAAGACTTCCATGAGGGCTGCACACGTGTGAAATGCACAACGTTAGCTCAGAGCAAAACTGTGTATCAGTAAGGAAGAAAAATGCATTTTAAAAGCTAATTAACCCTTCCAAATATACGTGTATGCTGATTGCAAGTGTGATCCATTAAATATGTAGGACTTTTATAGTATTTCCCTTTGTTGAGCTGTGGGGGCACCGTAGCACAGTGGTTAGCACTCTTGCTTCACAGCTCCAGGGTCCCAGGTTTGATTCCTGGCTTGGGTCACTTTCTGCACGGAGTCTGCACATTCTCCCTGTGCGTGGGTTTCCTCCAGATGCTCTGGTTTCCTCCCACACTCCAAAGAAGTGCAGGTTAGGTGGATTGGCCATGCTAAATTGCCCATAGTGTCCAAAACGGTTAGGTAGGGTTACGGGGATAAGGTGGAGGTGTGGGCTTAAGTAGGGTGCTCTTTATAAGGGCCGGTGCAGACTCGATGGGCCGTATGGCCTCCTTCTGCACTGTAAATTCTATAATTCTAAGTATCAATATCTGACATCTAAGTACAAGATTTAGGAGCATTCATCTAAGTATCAATCAGACATCTAACAGACTGCTTTTAACAGAGTAGAATTACATCAAAATGCACCATTTTGCCCAACAGGCCTTTTCCCCACATTTATGCTCCCTGTGAGCCTCAACCCAATCAAACACATCTAACCCTGCCCACGTGTTCTTTCTCTCTCATGTACTTACCTAGCTGCCCATTAAATGCATCGATATGATTCATCTCAACCACTATTGTGTGGTAGGAAGTTACATATTCTAACCACTCCCTGGGTAAAGTGGTTTCTCCTGAATTCCTTACTGGTGAGTATTGTTTATGGGTTTAAACTAGGGATCATCAGCTCAGCCACAAGGGGAAGCATCTTCTGTACATCGTTATCCTATTAAAAAGAATTCTATCAGGTCACCAGCTCACATCCCCGCTTTTCTGGAGGGGGATACCTTGGCTGTTCACAATAGGGAACCGGATTCTCCTTATGCCCTGGTTCAGACAGTAGCCTGGAGAGGGAAGATGTTGGGCGGGATTCTCCAATCGCACGGCAGAGTGTCCACGCCGTCGTAAACGGTGTCGTGTTTTCCGACGGCGTGAACAGGCCGCTCCCACGTCTAATTCTGGCCCCGACAGGGGGCCAGCACGGCGCTGGAATGGTTCGCGGCGCTCCAGCTGCAGATCCCAGCACGAATTGTGCGCCGCGGGATCTGCGCATGCGCAGTTGCACTGGCGCCAACGAGGACATGCGCAGTGGTCCCGTCGCCAACGCACGCATGCACAGTGGCCTCCTTCAACGCGCCGGCCCCGACGCAACATGGCGCAGGGCTACAAGGGCCGGCACGTAGGAAAGGAGGCTCCCAGCCACAGAGGCCGGCCCACCGATCGGTGGGTCCCGATCGCGGGCCAGGCCACATCGGAGGCTCCCCCCTGGGTCGGACCCCCCCCCCCCCCCCCAGCCCCCTCCACACACACACAACCCGCCACCTGACCCTTACATGCCGAGGTCCCGCCGGCCCAGAGCGGGTTAGAATGGCGCCAGCGAGACTCGGCTCTTTTCCTACGGCCGCTCAGCCCATCCGGGCTGGAGAATCGGCGGGCCGGCCACAAAGGCCAGCCCGTGACTGGCGCCGCACCAACCATGCCGGCGCCAATGGCGCCAATTCTCCCCACTTTGGAGAATCGCGTGCCAGCGTCGGGGCGGCGTGGCCCATTCGCGGGGTTTCTCCGCCCTGGTGACGGGGGTGTGCTGTATCACTTAAACCTGAATTAAAGAGAGCACAATTTTTAAAAATGAATAAAAACAGTGAATTTCATGTTGGGCTCCTGACACCTCCCCCACTGCTTTCCCCGCTTCCGCCATTATCACTTCCTTCGCCACCTTCCCCGACTTTTCCCCACTTTCACCACCTTCCCCTACTTTTCCCTGCTTTCATCACCTTCCTCCACTTTTCCCTGCTTTCCACCACCTTCCCCCACTTGCCACTGTTTTCCCCCTCTCTTACACCTCTCCAACTCTCCCACACCTCCTATTGGCAGCGCACCTGCATTCTGGTGTCGCGAGGCCTCAGGCTTTGCTCATCTGGAGTGTCAAAGTGAGGGTTAGCAAATGAGTGAGGATTGAGTGAGTGAGGGTTGATTGCTTGAGGGTGAGTGAGAATAGCTGAGTAAGTGAGTGATGGTTATAGAGTGAGGGTTGAAATAATTTGGTAAGGATGCCCAGATGAAGCACGCTCATCAAGGTGAAGTTTTTCTGAGGGCTGTGGTTGCTTCCATTTGCATCTGCCACCTCCACCACTTCCTCTTCTGGGTGGCCACACAGACATCTTGTGCACCAGGTACTGGTGGAACCAGGCACTGTGGTCTTAGCCACACCTCTCCCTATTTCCTATGTCTCCGGTTGCTCCGGGTGCTCCAGTTTCCCCCCACAGTCCAAAGATGTGCAAGTTAGATGAATTGCCCATGCTAAATTGACCAAATGCCTGGTGGAGTTATGGGGTTAGGAGTGGGGGATTGGGCCTAGGTAGTGTCATGTGAGAGTACCTTTAAGAAATGGATGTTTAAGCAATGTACCTTTAAGAAATGGAGCTGATCATATTACTGAAGTGATGTCAGAGGGTGGGGGGAGCGGAGCTCACTTCTGCTTTTTTGAGTTTCAGTTTGAGAAGCAGCTGGGAGTGTCTGTGTGTTTTGCTGTGAGCTGCAGGAAGAAACACAGAGCTGGTCTGTTGATTTCTGCAATCCAAAGACTATAAATATATTGAATGTAACCTCATGTGCTCCTATTTATGACGGTTTGAAGTCTTTTGGATGTTTAAAGGAACAGTTTGAAGGATTATTTAGTGTTGTAGTCTTTTGGGGTTATGTTTGAAGTAATGGGTGTTAAGATATTCAATGTTTGTTTTAAAGGGGTTAACTTGAGTTCATAGAATAAACATTGTTTTGTTTTAAAAACCACTTGTCCATTTCTGCTGTATCACACCTGGAGAGTACGCCGTGTGCTTCCCACACCACAATCGATTACAAGTTGTTGGTCGGTTGAACTCCATGAAACACTTTGGGGTTCTGTAAACCCGGACCCATAACAGTAGGGTGCTGTCTAGGAACAAGGGCCGGTGCAGACTTGATGGGCCGAATGGCCTCCTTATGCACTGTAGGCATTCTATGATTCTTTGAGTACGGTTCAGCAGTTATATATTGTCATGTTGCTGGTACTGTAATTTCATTGTGCGCAAAAAAAAAATCAGAAATGAAACAATTAATGAGCATTCATATAATAGATTTTCATGGGTATTTTTCAGATCCGTGCACTATTGCAAATTAAACACCAGTCTGATTCCCATACACATAAGGCTGATAATTGATCAGATGCTCAAAGGCTAGGAATCCTGTGGCAAGTATCCCACCTTCTGACTCCCCAAAGCCTGTCCACAGTCTACAGGGCACATGTCTGGAGTGTGATGGAATGCTCTCCACTTGCCTGGGTGAGTTTTGCTTCAACAACACTCAAGAAGCTTGATGCCATCGAGGACAAAGCAGCTCGTTTGATTGTCATTCCTTTCACAAACATTGACTCCCCCACCACCGATGCAGTGGCAGCAGTATGTGTTATCCACAAGATGCACTGCAGGAACTCAGACAGCACCTTCTGAACCCATGACCACTCCCACTGAGAAGGACAAAGACAGGAGATACATGGGAACACCACCACCTAGAAGTTCTCCTCCACGCCCCTCACCATCCTGACTTGGAAATATCTTGCTGTACTTTGCATTGTCCCTGGTGCAGAATTCTGCAACTGCCTCCCTAACGGTACTGTGGATGTACTTATGCCACATGGTCTGCAACAGTCCAAGAAAGCTTCTCAAGGGCAATTAGGGATGGGTCAATGAATGCTGGCATAGCCAGTGACGCTCACATTTCTGGACCGAATGAAACAATTCTCACATTTAAATCAGAGGTGTAGAGATACATTGGCATTCCAGCGTAGCCCCATCGGGGCATGGGGTGTGCTTGACTTCAACCTGTCCCCAGTTCAAGTTCCCTGTCAGTCACATCAATACCTAGCCTAAAGCTGACTGACAAAATTAGAGGCTAAATGCTTTCTGGTTGCTCCAAATGACCCCAGGCACATGCTGGTTATTTCAGGTAGGATGAGATCTGGTTTGAACTGATTACTTCCTCCAGGCAAAGAGTCCTCCAGGCCACATGAGTACTCTGAATGTACCGAAGGTGGAGCATTCCTCGCAGTGGCAAAATATTGCTGTGTACATTTCAAGCTTTTGGAAAAGGGTTTTCCCTATTCCCTAATGGGATAGGGTGGCGGCGTGGGCTCGCATAGGCTGCTCAATCCACAGGCTGGTGTTGACTCGATGGGTCGAATGGCCTCCTTCTGCACTGTAAATGCTATGATTCTATGACATGGAATTATGAAATAAATCCAAAATAAGAACATTACTAAATGCAGCTATTATTTTTTTGTAGAGGCCCACTAAGATTTGCAAACACCCACGCCAGTTCATCCTAACTTCCGGACAACAGGAAATGCTTATTGCCGGTTGTGTAGGCCTGCAATTACATCAGGATTATCTGTCTAAACCACCCTCGCTTTTTAGTGGTTGCTGGATTAGGGCAAGAGAGGCACTATTTATGCATTGTCTCTGATTTTCAGGTCTCAGACTTTGCTTCATTCTGTTCACTGCCATTATCGAGTGTTTAAGTCTATTCCAATTTGCATTAGTGGTTGCAAATAATTGCCAACACTAATAACTTGAATATTTAAACCAGAATAAATTAATAGAGATTGCATTTAAATGACATGTCATATGTTGATATAAAAGGCAAAATAATGGGGCTGTCACAATAAGAACCTTGATGCTCTTTATTCATATTCCCCATTAAAAACAGCTTCAATAGAGAAAATTGTGTTTGCTATGAACTGAGAATTAACCTCATCAGTAATGTGCCTCAGAATTAACTACGCATTTTTCATTTGCTGAGATATATATTTAAAGTCACCATTTGTTAACTTTACACTCTGACTTTTCTGTTAAGTAGAGAAACACTATCATGTGGCCTAAATTGCATAAAATGTTTATGGTAAGATGTAAATTTATGGCAAAGTAAGATATCTCAACAGATGTAGTAACCCCGAGTATAACCTGTGCCAATAATTCAAACCATGTTATGAAGACAAAATAATCAACCTTTCAAAGCTCTTGGGGTCCTTTTCAGAGATCTTTTCACTGAATCTTGGATCTCAATGCTATCAGCATGGCAGCTCTGTTGAGTTCTTTTTCGCTAATATGTCATGAATTAAACAGTGAAGACCAGTAAACTGAAGGTACAATGAAAGGCAGTCCTATATTTAATTGGTTTATATAGTTGCTGACACTTCTGGTCAAAAGCAAATCTTTCACAATGGGTAGGTGCCCTAGAGGAAATGCCTAAACTGGTCTCGACAATGTTGCAATATGAACAAGTGAAAATTCCACTGCTACTCCAATTTGGCACACTCCGTGTGCCGTGCAAGATGTATGTGGAGCCCGAGTGGAGAGGTAGCAGAACTTAAAATGTCAACAACTATTCCAGTGCTACTTATTGCCTATGGAGTACTGACAGGATTTTCGAGTTGGGATTGGGGTAGATGGTACCCGGACTAATTGGGATCTCGCTATCAATTTTTGTTTCAATTCATTTCTCTGAGATGTCCGCATTTTATTTTTTAATGTCCCTTGCACCACTTTTGAGCTCAGGCTCCAAACCTGTTTCATGTTGGTTGGTCGCACTGGTAGATGCATTGAGGATGTTTAAAGCCTCTGCGCTCAATAATGAAGGATCAGGTGTTACATGTTGCATTGCAGCTTGTATGTGTCAGCGAGCTATCACATATAGCCAAATGAGACAGCCCTGGAGAAAATCTTGTACGCAATATATCTAACAGAATTGTATATTCGCTTTACCTCGTGTCGCAAAGCAGCCTTATCAGAAACAGCAGAGTTGACTTCCATTCTAAATATCCAGGACTCCTGATCTAATTAAAATTTTGCTTTAGAAACCTTTAAAATAGAAATGTTAGCGTGATGCAGGATGAAAGCCACATTCATTGTGGTTGAAAGAAATGGCAATGTGAATATGCCGAATAAAGGTTGACAGGCCATTCACAATGTATGATAGTAGTTGTGCTTTACTTCACAGTTAACAATAACTGCTTTCGTGGCTTAGTATAATGGATTGATTGATAAAGTTGGAGAAGGTTACTCCTTTTATTTCTGCGACTATAGAACAAATGGGGTGCAAGAGGATGAGCACTGGCTTTTCTACTGCCATTTACCAAAGATCTTGCAGAATCCGTACATATTTTTGAAAGTGTGGGAGGTAAGAAAGCTATGAAGGAATGCTTGTGCCCACACCATTACTTTGAAAATCAGAACTACTTTTCATGTACATTTTATTGAACGCTGCACTGCCATGTGACTAACCATCATTGGTCTGAGAGTCCTTTGAGTTCGTCAAGAAATGATGAAAACCGCCATTAATGGACTACATGTTATTCACATGATACGAGTTTGGCTTCCCATGTCGTATTGGGATAGTTCAACTAGAAAAGATTGCTCGCCGAGATTTCCAATATTAACGATCTGTCATTGAAAGCATTCTCTGTTGAGTCTGAAGGTTTTGGATTCAAGTTTCATGGTAAAAACAAACTTGAACTTGAATCTAGGCCGACACTCCCCATCAGCGCTATATTGTCAGAGGTGCTCAGTGGGATTCTCCAACGCCCCACCGGGTCGGAGAATCCCTGCGGGGCAGCGTAAATCCCGCCCCGTTGCTCCGACGCTGGCTGCTGTATTCTCCGGCGCCGGTTTTCAGGCGAGGGCGGGGATCACGCCGCGCCGGTCGGGGGCCGTTGGCAGCAGGCCCCCCCCGGCAATTCTCCGGGCCCCGATGGGCCGAGCGGCCATCGGTTTCTGACCATCCCGCCGACCTGAAATGGACATGGTCCCACACGGCGGGACTTGGCTGGTAGGCCGGCTGGTGCGGTGCTCGGGGGGGGGGGGGGCACGGTGGCCTGGCCCGCGATCGGGTGGGCGAGGCCCACGGTGGCCTGGCCCGCGATCGGGGCCCACCGATCTGCGGGCGGGCCGGTGCCGTGAGGGCACTCCTTCCTTCCGCCTCTGTAGGGCTCCGCCATGGCCGGCGCGGAGAAGACACCCCCCTGCGCATGGGCAAGAAAACGCCAGCCGGTCTGTGCATGCGTGGAACTACGCCGGCGGTTCTGCGCATGCGCTACCTCGCGCCGGCCCTTTGGCGCCGGCCTAGCCCCCGGAAGTGCGGAGGATTCTGCAACCTCCGGTTGGCCCGACGCCACAGTGGTTTGCGCCATTTTTTTACGGCGGTGTCGGGCCATCGGGGGATTCAGGAGAATCCCGCCCACCATCTTCATACGAGACATTAAACCATTTGCCCTGTTCTGCCCCCTCAGGCAGACGTAATAAAAAGGCACTTTATTGAGGAACAATGAGCAGCAAGTTGTTTGCAATGTCCTGACCAATACTTATTCCTCAACCAGTGTCACCAAAACAAATGGTTTGGTCCTTGCTGTTTTTGGGAGCTTACTATGTCCTAATTGGCTGCTGTATGTCCTGCGGTACAACAGTGTTCTATTCCACTCTAGATATCTAGGCGGTGAAGGATAGAGCTGATTCGAATCTCTATACATTTACAAGCATTTACTTACACTGATATGGTTTGCAAACATATAGCTCCTCATCCACAGTTTGAGTGGCCTCCGATATATAGGAGCCCAAGTGAATTCCCAATTAATGCTCGCCACCAGGAATAAAATTAAATATTCAATTTCTATGCATTTAACAAACAGTGACCAAACTTCTTAATTTATTGGAAGTGCTTTGGGAAGTTCAGGGGCCGTGAAAATTACTTGAATAAATGGAAGAACCTTCTTCAAATTCAGAGAGTTAAAAATAAAACTTTATATCAAAACGACTCAATCTCCAGGTCTCACGTCATGGACTGTTTACAGGATTTTCAGGGTAGGCTTTGAACTGAGTGAGTTATTTTGGGTTTAAGTGCAACGATCTGACCTTTGCACCCCATGCTGTCTGACTTTATTGTTCCCTGTGTGGCATCCAAACACAGAGGGACTAATGTTTCAATGGCTCTCTATTGGTTTCTTGCCATTGTGAGAGGCAGAACTGTTATATCTGCTGCAACTGTCACACCAGTGGAAGGTTTTCTTTTAAATTGCATGGTTAAATCATTTATAGTCTTCGTCTTGCTGGCCAAAAATAAAAGGTTGATCCTAATCAATCACCTTCCAAAGGAAATCACAGCTCGCAAGATTCAAACAATTGATTTGATTACTCGCCTCAGGAAGATACGATGAACAATAATATTTTAAGGTATAAAATTGATAGTCTTCGGAGATGTGAACAAGAAAACAACAAGGCAAGTACAACATAAGATGTGATTATGAGCCTGCAGCTACTGATTGAGAAGACAATAACAATTGATGGGAAAATCTTTACTGTGTCCATCTCCTCAGAACCACATAAATTGATCAGTTTTTTAATGTCGGGTTCAGGCAGGCATTTCAACATGAGGTATGGGTATAGTGGACACTTGGGGATGAATTTTAACACTCAGAAACAGGACTGTGATTTATTTGGATATTGAATTGTTAAAGATCTGATATCCAACTGCCGCCTATTCAATTGCGGGTTTTGCGTGATCACAGACAGTTCCAGGAGATGGCTTGGAAATGTATATATTTTCATGAGGCTTGCAGCCTCCGGTTTAACCTTTTTTCTGGTTTTGCAGTCGCCTCTCCATCAGGGCAAGAGGGGTGAGAACCGGGTCAAGGGGAAGGTAAGTGGTCGTTACTGCTCGTGAGCCATAAGGAGCAGGAGTATTTCCCAACGCCCTGTCATGGATACACCTTAACTGCTCGTGCAGCCTGCTCTGATGTCCAACCTGCCTGACCGGGAGCCAAGGCCTTCACCTTATAGTGAGGGTGTTGTCAAGTACACGAGATGCACACCATGGCGTTAAAGCTCCAAATCCCTTGGGGGACCAACCAGGGGTGACATTCTTCGACCTCCCGCCGGGTCGGAGAATCGCCGGGGGCTGGCGTGAATCCCGCCCCCACCAGTTGCCGAGGTCTCCGGCACCGGATATTCGGCGGGGGCGGGAATCGCGCTGCGCCGGTTGGCGGGCCCCCCCGCTCGATTCTCCGGCCCGGATGGGCCGAAGTCCCGCCGATAAATTGCCTGTCCCGCCGGCGTAAATAAAATCACCTACCTTACCGCGGGACAAGGCGGCGTGGGCGGGCTCTGGGGGGGGCACGGGGCGATCTGACCCCGGGGGGTGCCCCCACGGTGGCCTGGCCCGCGATCGGGGCCCACCGATCCGCGGGCGGGCCTGTGCCGTGGGGGCACTCTTTCCCTTCCGCCTCCGCCATGGTGGAGACTCCCTCCACTGTGCATGCGTGGGAAACTGTCAGCGGCCGCTGACGCTCTCGCGCATGCGCCGCCCGGAGATGTCATTTCCGCGGCAGCTGGCGGGGCAACAAAGGCCGTTTCCGCCAGCTGGCGGGGCGGAAATTCCTCCGGCGTCGGCCTAGCCCCTCAATGTTGGGGCTCGGCCCCCAAAGATGCAGAGCATTCCGCGCCTTTGGGGCGGCGCGATGCCCGTCTGATTGGCGCCGTTCTGGGCGCCAGTCGGCGGACATCGTGCCGTTTCCGGAGAATTTTGCCCCAGGTCTCCCATCCAGAACTCCAGCATTGGTACATAACCTGCCTCTGCTCATGGGCGAAATTCTCCCGAAACGGCGCGGTGTCCGCCGACTGGTGCCCAAAACCGCGCCAATCAGGCGGGCATCGCACCGCCCCAATGGTGCGGAATGCTCCGCATCTTTGGGGGCCGAGCCCCAACATTGGGGGGCTAGGCCGGCGCCGGAGGAATTTCCGCCCCGCCAGCTGGCGGAAACGGCCTTTGTTGCCCCGCTAGCTGGCGCGGAAATGACATCTCCGGGCGGCGCATGCGCGGGAGCATCAGCGGCCGCTGACAGTTTCCCACGCATGCGTAGTGGAGGGAGTCTCTTCCGCCTCCGCCATGGTGGAGACCGTGGCGGAGGCGGAAGGGAAAGAGTGCCCCCACGGCACAGGCCCGCCCGCGGATCGGTGGGCCCCGATCGCGGGCCAGGCCACCGTGGGGGCACCCCCCCGGGGCCAGATCGCCCCGCGCCCCCCCCGGGACTCCGGAGCCCCGCCCACGCCGCCTTGTCCCGCCGTTCAAAAGGTGGTTTAATCCACGCCGGCGGGCAGGCAATTTATCGGCGGGACTTCGGCCCACCCGGGCCGGAGAATCCAGCGGGAGGGCCCGCCAACCGGCGCGGCCCGATTCCCGCCCCCGCCGAATATCCGATGCCGGAGACTTCGGCAACCGGCGGGGGCGGGATTCACACCAGCCCCCGGCAATTCTCCGACCCGGCGGGGGGTCGGAGAATGACGCCCCATATCCAGGCATCAATCTTCACTATGAATTTAAGGTAGTCGTAAAAGGGTTTCAGAGTAGGTCAAGGATAATCTAAAAGAGATTGATAGACATGCAAGTTATTCAGTTATATAGCAAAACTGAGATGAGAGGACTGACTTGCGTTGGAGTGCAGTGGGAGGAATACAAATTAACAGCTGCCAGAGCATAGATAATTGTCTCCTGCACGGCAATGTAAAACGTACGTACAAAAGCTTCAGGCATAAGTTAATGAGTGAAGAAAATTGATGTCAATGGACTTGGTGTTTGAAGTGTGGACTTGTAGACCGCTAATAAGACTATCAAGGATCGAGTTTAAAAACACATAGGTCTAGAAGAACTAACTGTGAAAAGGGGACTGATTAAGACTGGCAATGGCAAAGTGAGGATACTTTGTTCTTGTGTGGGTCAAAAAGAATGCAGCGAAGAATTTCCAAATGTGTGCTTTGAACAATTTCTTCTAAGAAAAAGCCAACTCCATTAAATCAACAATTAGGCTGGTGTTTGCTGGAGACTGTGAGGGGTGAACTCGACCGATTATTGGCTGAGGCAGTTACTAGATGAGATGTGGAATTCAATCCTATCGGGAGGCAAGAATTGATTTCCATATAAACACCTCTAGGACATGACAGAATATTTCATTGGCACGTGTGAGAAAAAGCTGCTTCTTTCCGATTTTTTTCCTCATACATTCTACAAAAACCAAAGAGACCTCGAATGTGTGATGCTCCCTAAAAATGCACTTATTTTTGGAGCCCAAATGGAGCTTTTGTAGGGATGTTAAGTATTTTGATTCATTTCCTTTCTCGGCTGTTTTAAGTCGAAGCACACTCAACAGCTCAAAAATAAAGCTTTTCTTGAAATGGTACTAAGCATTCATAAGGTAATATCATTTCCAGGTTGTGTCTGAAATAAATTTGGATCCTTCATAAAAATGGGTGATGGATTGCATCTGCAATGCAAGTCTTCAGTTTAGCAAATTACTGCGGATGCTGGAATCTGAAACAAAAACGGAGAATACTGGACATTATAATTGTTTATTGTCACAAGTCGGCTTCAATGAAGTTACTGTAAAAATCCCCTAGTCGCCACATCCCGGCGCCTGTTCGGGGAAGCCGGTATGGGAATTGAACCCGCGCTGTTGACCTTGTTCTGCATTACAAGCCAGCTGTTTAGCATTCTCAACAGGTCTGACAGCATCTGTGGAGAGAGAAGGGAGCTAATGTTTTGGGAGGCGATGGTAAACATTGGGGTTTTACCCATTAAGTCATTGAACCATGAAGGGAGATGAATGAATCAAAGCTGCAGATGGTTTACAGAAGCTGTCCATCACAGACCACTACTAGAAAGCTATGAATGGCTTGCAGCTAATGGATCTGTGGGAATCAGATGCAGATCACAGCTGCTCCCCTTCCAGGAATGGGCACATAGAAGTGTGAGGTAAGTGTTACAGCTGTAATTCCTCTCACTGCCCCTGTCTGGACTGCTCCCTAGCTTCCAGACAGGGCTCTCTTTTTTGGGGGTGTGGTCTGTGTGTGTGGGAGGGGGGAGTTTATGGGGGTTCCCACTCCCTATTACAGGTGTCTGGGGGATATCCCTAATACAGTAGTCCTTGGGGGGGGGGGTCTCTTTTGTGGGGGGGGGGGGGGCTTCCTGGCAGTGGTTTCTTTACTGGGGGCTTTTTGTGGGGGTCCCCCATTTAGGGGATCTCTGCGGCGAGTCCCTATCTAGGTTGTCTCTATGGGAGTCCCCCTATCTTGGGTTTCACTATGGGGGTCTCCCTGAAAAGGAGGTCTCTGTGGGAGGACTCCCTATCTAGGAGGACTCTGTGGGTGTCTGCCTATTTAGGGGGTCTCTGTGGGAGTGCCCCTATCTTGGGGGTCACTGTGGGGGGGGGGGGTTACCCTATTTAGGAGCTGTAGGGAGTGGACCAACCCCATTTGGGACGGCGCCAGATCACCCATTGACTGTACCACCATCATCTGGGTCTGTATCACATCAGCCAGTTACTGCGCCAGGTCCCGCTGGGACTAGGCCACCTCCCTCTGTGTCTGTGCCACGTCAGCCAGCACCTGGGCAATGCCGCCGACCTACCCAGCCATGGCCTGCTGCTGGCTTGGCCATGCTCCGAAGCACCGCTGCAATTTCCAGGTGGCCTGGCCAACATGGCTGCCTGTGAGGTGACAACCCTGTCCTGGGCCTCAGCCAGCACCTGCAGAAAATTCCCAGGCCTTGGACATGGTGATCCATTGCCAAAACCCTCACCCCCAATGCCTCCACCGCGGACGTCACCCATGCGGTGTTGGCCTGGGTGGCACCACCTCCCGCTCCTGCACGCGGTTGGACTCCTCCAACTGACAATGGAGATGCTGGATGCTCGCTGACATCCCCTCATATAGTCCCTGGCTCTGCGACTGCATCTCCCCGATCGATGGAACTGTCCGTTGTTCCAGAAGCCCAAAACCCTTCTGAATGGCAGCTAGTTCCTGGGGTCGGCTGCCCTCCGACCGTCAGTCTCCTCGGCATTTCCAACCTCCACCTGCTGTACTGGACCAGCTATATGGTGAGCACCAGAGAGTGTCCCAGGAGCCTCTGCACTAAAGTGCCCAACCGAGGTGAGTATCTCTGGGATGATGGAGGGTGTTAGAGACAGCTGCGACGGGAAATCTTTGTCAACATCGGACCCCAGCTCTGGGGTGTCCTGAGCCTTGGGCCGAGGGCCGTCATCTAAGCTACTCTCCTCGCCACTGCTTGACTCCCAGGGGATCTCCGGCTGTGGTACTGGCTGGGTGCGGGGGGCACCTGATGGACCTGCCCATTCCCCAGCAGGTCCTGCAAGACACAAGATAAGACACGTGATTGGACCATCGGCCGGCGGATGGTGCAGGTGAGTGTGGTGTGGGGGTGAGGTGGTGAGGGTGATGATGAGGGTGGTGTGGGGGTGAGGGTGCAGGTGGGGTGAGGGTGAGAGCAGTGTGGGGGTGAGAGTGGTGTGAGGGCGACCTCCCTTTTTTCCGGGTAGCACGATAGCATAGATGGTTAGCACTGTGGCTTCACAGCGCCAGGGTCCCAGGTTCGATCCCCTGCTGGGGCACTGTCTGTGCGGAGTCTGCACGTTCTCCCCGTGTCTGCGTGGGTTTCCTCCGGGTGCTCCGGTTTCCTCCACAATCCAAAGATGTGCAGGTTAGGTGGATTGGCCAAGATAAATTGCCCTTAGTGACCAAAAAGGTAAGGAGGGGTTATTGGGTTACGGGGATTGGGTGGAAGTGAGGGCTTAAGTGGGTCGGTGCAGACTCGATGGGCTGAATGTCCTCCTTCTGCACTGTATGTTCTATGTCCATTTCCAGGGCCCTCTGCTCTGCCAGGGTGAGAGGCCGCAGGTCTGCTGTTCCCCCTCCAGTTTTCTCCCGCTCATGGCAGTTATGAGCGGCCTTCTCCTGGGGGGGGGGGGAGGGGAGGAAACAGAAACGACGTGTCAGACAGTCTGACTCATGCAGCCCAGAGGGTGGGTGGCTGGTGGCCACAGTGGCCAGGGCACCCAGCCATGGCGACCGGTATGTGCGCTAGCACGTGGTGCAAGGTAGGGGTTTGGCCGTCCTCTGGTTGGGGGGATTTGCGGGGACTGGGTGGTCGTCTAATGGGTGTGTGGGACGGTGTTTGGTGCCAGGGGCACAGAGCTGCCCACTCACCCTGGCCACCCTGAGGAGGTCTTGCAGTTTACCCCGGCACTGCAGGCCGGTCCGGACGGTGTTGCTGAAGGCGCTGACTACCTCTGCCACCTGCGCCCAGCCACAGTGGACACCGGCAGCTGGCATCCTCCTTCCCCGGCCGGGTTACAGGTCAACCGCCTCTCCTCCAACGTGTCCAGAGGGTCTTCAGCTCGGCACAGGTGAATCTTGGGGCCGCTTTCCTCGCTGCCATCTTGTTGGCCGGGCTGTTATGTATGGGAGTGAAGTGTGTATGTGTGGCTGCAGCTTGTCAGCCTCCTGAGTGTTAACACGGACCCGGCACCATTTCTTATTGTAATCGATTGTGCTCCACGTGGCGCCGGTGCTAGCCTCTTAACAACAGCTGATTCAGTCCAAGCACGGCACTGGTTTTGCTGTCGCGGATCTTCACGAATCCTGCGCCGGCATCAACACTTAGTCTCAGGAATGGAAAATCCCGCCGATAGTCTCCCAAACGGAAAATGTCGCCCCTGGCAACTAGTTTTCAGCAGTCAAAGACCAGAGACTAAGGTTATTTCTATTAATGATTTGGTGATTTCAATTGTGATGTGACTCTGGGTCAATTGGGGCTGGAGTTGACCGCGCACTAGCCCAGGGAGTTGTCACATAACTTGGGGGCTCAGTTCTGTGATCTTTGGAACGGTAGACAGTGACGTTTAGGTTATAGAATAAATAAAAATGAGACACCAGGGTCCGCATTCTCCACCCCACCACGCCACATTTCTGCCCCGACTTGCCGGCGGGGTTCTCCGTTACGCTGGCGAGGTCACTGGTTGCCGGCAAAACGGAGAGTCACGCAGGCGGAGAATCCCGCCCCAGGTTTGTAATGGTATAACAGGATGGCTCTGGAGGCTGTTAAGGATTTTCTTCAAGTGGATGACTTTTTTTTAATGTTCAGTTACGTGATGTGGGTATCGCTGGATTATGCCAGCATTTATTGCCCATCCCTAGTTGCCCTTCAGAAGGTGGTGGTAAGTTGCCTTTTTGAACCACTGCACACCTTGAGGTGTAGGTACACCCACAATGCTGCTAGTGAGGGAGTTCCAGGATGTTGCCTCAGCGACAGTGAAGGAACGGCAATATATTTTCAAGTCGGGATGGTGAGTGACTTGGAGGGAACCTCCAGGTGGTGGGGTTCCCAGGTATCTGCTACTCTTGTCCTTCTAGATGGTAGTGTTTGTGGGTTCGAAAAGTGTTGCCTAAGGAACTTTGGTGAGTTCCTGCAGTGCATCTTGTAGATGGTGCACATGGCTGCCACTGTTCGTCGGTGGTGGAGGGTTTGAATGTTTGTGGAAGGGGGAGCAATCAAGCAGGTTGCTTTGTCCTGGATGGTGTCGAATTTCTTGTGTGTTGTTGGAGCTGCACTCATCCAGGCAAGTAGAGAATATTCTATTATTCCTGACTTGTGCCTTGTAGATGGTGGGCAGGCTTTGGGGGGACAGGAGGTGAGTTACTCGCCATAGGATTCCTAGCCTTTGGCCTGCCCTGGTAGCCACAGTAATAATATTGCTAGTCCAGTTCAGTTTCTGATCAATGGTAACCCCCAGGATGTAGATTGTGGGGGATTCAGCGATGGTAATGCCATTGAATGTCAAGGGGTGCTGGTTAGATCCTCTCTTGTTGGAGATGGCCATTGCCTGGTACTTGTGTTACTCAGCCTGGATATTGTCCAGGTCTTGCTGCATTTGGACATGGACTGCTTCATTATCTGAGGATTCACAAATGGTGCTGAACATTGTGCAGTCACCTGCAAAACTTATGATAGAAGGGCGGTCATTGATGAAGCAGCTGAAGATGGTTGGGCCTAGGACATTACCCTGAGGAGCTCCTGCAGTGATGTCCTGGAGCTGAGATGATTGATCTCCAACCACCACAACCATCTTCCTTTGTGCCAAGTATGACTGCAGTGGGGAGTTTTCCCCCTGATTCCCATTGACTCCAGTTTAGCGAGGGCTCCTTGATGCCATACTCGGTCAAATGCTGCCTTGATGTCAAGGGCAGTCACTCTCACCTCACCTCTGGTGTTCAGCTCCTTCGTCTATGTTTTAACCAAGGCTGTAATAAGGTCATAAGCTTAGTGACCCTGGCAGAAACCAATCTGAGCACCCGTGAGCAGGTTATTCTGAGTAAGTGGTGCTTGATCACAGAGTTGATGGCTCCTTCCATCACTTTATTGATGATGGAGAGTAGACGAATAGGGTGGTAATTGACTGGGTTGGATTTGCCCTATTTTGTGTGTACAGGACACAGTTGGGCAATTTTCCACATCGCCGGGTAGATGCCAGTGCTGTAGATACTGGAACAGCTTGGATAGGGATGCAGCAAGTTCTGAAGCATAGGTCTTCCGTACTATTGCTAAATATTGCCAGGGCCCACAGCGTTTACAGTATCCAGCACCTTCAACCAATTCTTGATACCACGTGGAGTGAATCGAATTGGCTGAAGACTGACATCTGTGATGCTGGGACCTCCGGAGGAGACCGAGATGGATCATCCTGTCGGCACTTCTGGCTGAAGATTGTTGACAATCATAGAATCCTCGAATTTACAGTGCAGAAGTAGGCCATTCGGCCCATCAGGTCTGCACCTGCCATTGGAAAGAGCACTCGACCTAAGCCTACGCCTCCACCCTGCTATCCCTGAGCCCGCATCATGTTGTTCCCCCTCCTGATGATATGATTAACGCCCATCAACTATAATCCATGAACGACAAGGAGACGTACCCTGATATCTCTGCCTGGTCGTTTCAAGCTCATGGAGCCTTGGGGTGACTTGCATGTTGCAATATGTTTTCACACTGCACTCTCACATCTGGAACCAGCGTCTGACTCACGGAATGAAAATATAGGAAATGGAATAAGCTTGGGCAGCCTCAACAACATTTCCAGAGGGTGTGTACCCAGTACACGACAGGCCACAATCTTGGCAATCTCATCACAGAAGCCGTCAATGTGGAAATATAAAACAGTGGTTCAGTACTCATGGGTGTTTCCCTGAATTTGGAGTGAAGTGGCATGGAACTTTTGGTTTGTGCGGTGGTGTCCCATTCCCCTCGGTAACACAGGTAGCCAAACAAGTAAAACCATAGAAACCCCAATGACAGGTACGGAAGAATTGAGAGAATTATAGCTTATGATATTTTACTTTTCAAACGTGTGCATACATTGTTTCAGCAGATGCACAACGTGCCATGCAATTAAGAAAAGATGCATTGCCACTTATTAGGGCACAAGACAGGCGTGCAGAATTGTCCAAAATGTACATTTTGGCCTTGTTGACCTAGGATCCAGCTCCTGGCAGGTTTTTCCTGATGGGGGAGACAATATTGCCCAAGATTCAAGTCTCTGTCTGATTTTACAGAATGGGTCCTCACAGCTTCATTGGACCTTGTTTGCCCACTTAAAATAGGAACCCTCTTCACTGATGTGGGGCCTAGTCACTTGCTCAGAATGTCAGGTTAATGTGGAGACATGCTCGGTAGAAAACAGGATTGGTGTGGGTAATTAGACAGCCCTGGTCGAAAGTGGTTCACATCAGACTGTAGGGGTGGATTAAAATCAGTCCCAATGGTTTTAAAAAAGACGTGAAAACCTTGATGTTGAGAAAATGTAAGTATAGTGATTTTCAATTGAATTCTGCTATCGTTAAAATTTTAAGTTGTACTTCTGAGAAAGCTGATGAAACCCTCTGCTGAACATTGATTTCCTCCAAACTTCATGGCTACAAGTCAACCCATGCAGGACATGCACAGGTCCTAGAAATTGCCATGTCTGCACAGCCTTGCAAAAAGAGATTTAATAGGCCTGCACATTCTTTGAAGAAAGCCGTGCGCTACAGGAAAAAAACTTTGGATGCATGGCTCCATCGCGTAATAGTGATTTTAACTGTATTCCACTCCTCTGTATAAAAGCTAAACACTGTGGGTGCTGGGAATCTGAAATAAAAGCAGAAAATGCTGGAAAAACCCAGCAGATCTGGCAGCATCTGTGGAGAGCGAAACAGAATGAACTTTTATGTCGAACGTGACTCTTCATATGACAAAAGGTCATATTTGACTTGAAACATTAGCTGTTCCTCTCCCGACAGATACGATCAGACCTGCTGAATTTTTCCAGAACTTTCTGTTAACATTTAATTTCATAATAACAATCTTTATTAGTGTCGCAAGTAGGCTTAAATTAACACTGCAATGAAAATCCCCTCATCGCCACATTCCAGTGCCTGTTCGGGTACACTGAGGGAGAATTCAGATTGTCCAATTCACCTAACAAGCATGTCTTTCGGGACTTATGGGGCGAAACCGGAGCACGCGGAGGAAACCATGCAGACATGGGGAGAAAGTGCAGAGTCTGCACAGACAGTGACCCAAGCCGAGAATCGAGCCTGGGTTCCTGGCGCTGTGAAGCAACAGTGCTAACCACTGTACTACCATGTCGTCCATCAGTGATTTGTCACTGCTGCTTTTGCTTTGTGGCACACTTTGGATTTTTTTGGTGCTAAATTCTAGATGACAACTATTGCTTTAATAGTGCTTGTCCACGGTGGAGTTCCACATCTGAAATTGCGACGCAGCTGCAGTTATTGTTACAGAAGTGAAAGAAACAGCTGTCCTCAACTTTTAGGGGAATGCATCCAGATGGAAGGAAGAGTAACCCACCAAAGGGATTACAGCCTGAGGCTAAGGTCTCATTTAAACACTGATGTCAGGGGGGTGGTGGTGATGGGTGGGGAGATAATCAGGTCAGGAGCTCTGGGCTGCCAGGGATCGAAGGGGATAACGTTAACAACTTGGCAAGTTTCGCCAGTTGATTCCAGTGAAGTGAGAGAGAGAGAGAGAGCCACATTTGGAGGGCAGTGAGGTCAAAGGCTCCTTGGAGTGGGAGTGATGGCGGTGGTGGGTGGGGTAGAACATTCTTTCCCCGGGCCACAAGGAGTCCACAGCAAAGGTATTTAAAACAACTTAGCTGGACCTTTGCTGGCCCCCCTGTCTCTGGTTGCATAGTATCCCCCAATTTGTCATCAAATCTCAGTTGTTGACCTCATCCAGCCATAATATTTGAATTTAAATTAGTGGCTTGTTCATTTGCATTAGAAGCTTTGAATGTGTCATGTTCCAGTATGTGAAGGTTGCTGTCGTTTTGCACCAAAGGTATACAACCGATTCTGAAATTCCCATAAAAAGCCCAGACAGATTTTCATGGAATTAGAGTATTAAACAGATGGCATTTGACCAGCAGGTCCAAGCCTGAAAACCAACTGCACCTTTGAAGAGTTAAGCGTAATAGTGGCATTGGAGGAATTTCAAAACTGTATCAGGACTCACGTAGAGGAACAAAGTACTTGCAAAGTCAGAGACATCGCTATCATGGCTGGTCGCTGCGATTACTCCCATAAACCTTTCCATCAAACATATTTGTATTTCGGAATTCTTACCAGTAAAGGAGAGGAAGGAAACTGGTCGATGGAGCAAAAATAGATTCCAGAGGAAAGGGAAATAGAGAGCATGGTTCAGATCAATCCCCAACTTGAAAAAGAAAGAACGAGGAAAATAAATGAACTGGAATATGCCGTGCTTGCTTCCAGTGAGACAAGCTTAAGCGCTTAAAATAAAGTTGTTTGTTCACCAAGAAACCAGGACAAACACTTTGCGAAAGACCTTACTGGCACATTTTCAAAGGCTCCCCTCGTAAAACTTCACCTGCAGAGTAAGACGGCTACTGATACAGTGACCGTCGGGGTTGTATCAAACTTACCCACAAGGGGAGTGGAGCTATTGTTGGTAAACGACATGGTGGAGTACCACGTACTCTGTCAAGAGTGTCAAATATACTCCACTGTTTCTGGATAAACAGAGGGGAACTAGAAAAATTATATTCTGAGTAGGGTCCTAATGGGGTGGGGTTGGTGTGTTAGATTCAGAAGAGTTAGGGAAATTGAATATTTTTAAGGCAGAGGTGGATAGATTCTTGGGAAGCAAGGGGGTTATGAGTCACCAGGGGTAGGCGGGATTCAGATTTGAGATTAAATGGCAGAGCAAGCTTGAGGTGCTGAATAATCTAACTCCTACTCCTTATTCGGATGTTTCCAAAGGGCGGCAGACGATGTACCAAGTTAGAAAGAGCCAAGGTGGAAACCACAAATTGAAAGAGACCAAAAACCAGGCCAGTAGAGTTTAATGAAGTCAAGGCTGGGCCCAGAGAAGCTAAAAAGAACGAAGGGGCTAAACCAGAGGTTTGGTTAGTAGAGACTTTCTATTGGGTTTTTAACAGGAACAGAGGAAGTCCCCAAGCTAGTAGACAGACAGCGATGGAGATGGCTGATCCTGTCGAAGTGCCACAGGACAGTGCAGCAGAAGCTGACCAGTCACATGTGGTCAGTAATGTTCCAAATGACACGGGGAAGATGGGAATCACCCCATGCCTAAACTAACAGGAATGAGAAAGTCAATACTCCTTACAATGAACTGCACTTGTGAAAACCATAAGGGAAATATGAGTGCAGCTAACACGGAATTATCCACTAAGCCATCACAAGATCACGTTCAAAATTTAAAACCACCCAAATCCAGCGGTTTAATTTCCAAGGCAACTGACCATAAGGTGCCAGGGGAGCATCCAGACTCCTCACAGGGGTCGAGAAACAATACACCCACATCATCACCTTCGAAATAATAATCAGCAATGAACCAAAAATTAAACTATCTGATTCCTAGATTATGGGAGTAGTCATACAAGGATTAAGAGCTTGACAGACAACACAACAAAACAATCAGAGTAATTTACATATTGCAAGCCTCAAAACAGAAATCAGTCTTATGAGATTTGTCTTCTCCCTCGGGGTCAGCAGAGGGACTAAACTTTCCCCCACAGCTAATTGCATTGAGATTGATATGTCTGTTGGAGCTACAAATCCTAAAACTTTGTGTGCCGATATTAACGAGCAGATACCAGAAAACATGTAAATGTGGATTCTAAGAAAAGGGAATGCAATAGAGAAACTGTGACAATGCCATAAGACCATAAGACATAGGAGCGGAAGTAAGGCCATTCGGCCCATCGAGTCCACTCCACCAGTCAATCATGGCTGATTTCAACTCCATTTACCCGCTCTCTCTCCTTAATTCCTCAAGAAATCAAGAATTTATCAACTTCTGTCTTAAAGACACTCAACGTCCCGGCCTCCACCGCCCTCTGTGGCAATGAATTCCACAGACCCACCACTCTCTGGCTGAAGACATTTCTCCTCATCTCTGTTCTAAAGTGACTCCCTTTTATTCTAAGGCTATGCCCCCGGGTCCTAGTCTCCCCTGCTAATGGAAACAACTTCCCTACGTCCACCCTATCTAAGCCATTCATTATCTTGTCAGTTTCTATTAGATCTCCACTCAACCTCCTAAACTCCAATGAATATAATCCCAGGATCCTCAGACGTTCATCGTATGTTAGGCCTACCATTCCTGGGATCATCCGTGTGAATCTCCGCTGGACCCGCTCCAGTGCCAGTATGTCCTTCCTGAGGTGTGGGGACCAAAATTGCTCACAGTATTCTAAATGGGGCCTAACTAATGCTTTATAAAGCTTCAGAAGTACATCCCTGCTTTTATATTCCAAGCCTCTTGAGATAAATGACAACATTGCATTTGCTTTCTTAATTACGGACTCAACCTGCAAGTTTACCTTTAGAGAATGCCAGATTACTGTGACTGTCCAAGTGTGTACGAAGAAGTGAATGTGTACATTTTCCTTTTGCTTCGCAAGCAAGCCATGTAGAAAAATGTGTTTTTCTCCATGAATCATGTTCCAGTATATCGTGAACTTTCAGTGAATACTTTGAAGTTTTGAATACAACAAGCTATTAAAATGGTTGCTGCAACCATGTGACCTTTTGGCATTTTCAGTTCCAGATAGTCCTCAGTCTCAAACAAGTAGCTAATGAAAGATGTACATTCACAGCCATTCAGAGAATTTACACATCCATATGTTTAAAGATGGACCATAGGATTATGTCATTCCAGCCGGCCAGTTGTTTTTGTTTCAACATGGATGAAAGAAGCATCAAAATTCAATGTGTATTAGACTAATGTGAATGGACAATCCCTTTTTGGAAAAAGGACTTTGAACTTGTACAATCACATGCTGAGGAAGCCATTTTGTTGTTTGCTTTTACAATAACAGTAAGAACAGTTCAGCAGACAGTTCCATCAGAAAACCATTGAACCAGCTGCAAGTCATCTACGCATCTGACATAATAAACAGCAACACTTTAAAAGTGGGAGAAGGACCCTTTCCCCATGCCTCCCCAATCTATTTCAACTTTGAGTTAATCCGAGAACCAACCTCCTGGAGATTCTACTGTGCGAAGTCTCACAGCTGACTCAGAATTCTCTGCTTTCATGGAATCTCTATACTGCAGAAGGAGGCCATTTGGCCCATCAGTTTGCACCAATTCTCCAAAAGAGCACAGTACCCAGGTCTAGTCCCCCACCCTATTCCCCTAACCTAACTTGCACATCCCTGGACACTAAGGGGCAATTTAGCACGGCCAATCCACCTAATCTTGCATATCCTTGGATTGTGGGAGGAAACCAGAGGACCGGTGAGAATCCCACTTTGCAAGTCCTTCGCTTCAACCAAGGCATCAACTCACTAGGAAACTACAGGCCTGCCATGAAAGAAATTCATCCATAATCCAAACCTTGTGTGTGTGACAATGTGTGTGAGTCGTGTGAGTGAGCCATTGCATTTTAAACATCCAGGACAAGTGTTTAGTAATAAATAACCTTTTTCTTAAAACTCACAAAAAGCTTGCTGCAGGTATTGTTGAAATTGGGGCATTCACTCTGAGCGTAAGACCATTAATATAGAAACACATTCATCATGGGCAATAATAAAGAACTCGCAAATCCTGTCTGTGACAGCTGCCTTTGAAATTGCTCGATGGAAATGGTGCAGCACAGGCCAATAAGAGGACCCGCCCCCAGCTTAACCATTCTCGCTGTTGAAAGGGGATCAATTCGAAGCCATTGTTCTGCTCTGGGTCAAACTATTGATCACGCAAACAGTACAGTGGAATAATACATGAATGCATCAAGGCACTGCAAATAAGATCATTTTTGAGTTACCGCCTCAGAACCCGAACCTTTAAGATCCAATTCAATCTTTGACCAAGAATTCGAGTAGAGTGCCAGAAGGGGTCGGATGGGATAGTGCAAGTATATTGAACTATCATCTACCTTGTTAGCAGACGGGCCAGAGAGGCATTGGCTCAGCTTTACAAACTGTTGCCTGCGCAATCCATTGATCAGAAACTCTACTGGGATGGGAGGGAAAACAAATAAAAATGCAATAAATCGATCCATTCATCAGATATTATATTTTCTTGAACAAACTGCGGGAGAAAAGCCATGGATACGTAAGTTAAGCTAATATGATACATAGAACATAACAAACCTAAGAATTCACAGAGGAATTTTGTGAGGGGTTAAAAAGTGGGTTGGGGCTGTGAAAGTATGTGGATCTTGACAACTGCATTTTCATGATTTTATTTTTACTGGGAAACGGTGCATAAAATCAGCTGAGTGGAAATGGAACCTGCTGACTGTGTAGCATTGCTGTCAGAATTCCCACACACTGCATGAATGATACTCCCAATAAATCGAATTGAGTGGGATTAGTACTGTGGCTGTATTAGTTAATGTATTCTGTTTATTTTGGTAATCTCTTGCTGACTTATTTTGATCAAGCAAAAAATGTTATCACTGCATAAATATTCACTTTACTGTGAGAAAATATATAAATGTGATGCTTTTTTAAAGTATGTTTTCTGTGCAAGTGCACAGCAGTTTGGTAAATGTGCTGCACATTCTGATCAACCTGTTTAATCCTAAAATATGTGTGATGTACACATATTAATGCACGTGTCCTGATGAATTGGACAATAATGTTTTTAATAAGTTCTTTTTACATGAACCTAAATAATAAGATTGTTTTATTCTGTTCCCCAACAAATAACTGTCCTTTAATCAACTATACGCTATTGCACTTAACAATAGATTTTAAGTAAGGATTTTTCTACCTATGAAGTTCATTCCCGTTTGAGAATTCTGCATTGACAGCAGTTCATAAATTAACCTGAACAGGTTTCATGCACCCTTCCGCCAGAATTATAGCCTATTCTCCCACTAGAATTATAACCAATTCTTGCATCTCCACATCTTGAGGCAGTGCTCTGTACTCCTGTTTAGTTCTGACGGTACTGCTGAGTCAGAGAACAGATACAGCCCCATTAACTTAATGATGATGTGCATAATCATGTTTCCAACCACTTGATTACAATTTCTCTTTGGGGTGCAGACTACTATCATTTTGAGACATCAGGGGCGGCATTCTCCCAGCCCTGCGCCGGGCCGGAGAATCCCCGCGAACTGGCCACGCGCCCTGACGCCGGCACGCGATTCTCCGCAGTGCGAATAATCGGTGTCGTTGGCGCTGGCGTGGTTAGCGTGGCGGCAGTCACAGGCTGGTCTATGCAGCCGGCCTGTCGATTCTTCGGCCCGAATGGGCCGAGCGGCCGTAGGAAAAGAGCCGAGTTCTAACCTGCTCTGGGTTGGCAGGACCTTGGCGGGAAGGGTTGGGTGGCGGCCTGTGGGGGTGGAGGGGGAGACCGACCCCGGGGGACACCTCCGATGTGGCCTGGCCCGCGATCGGGACCCACCGATCAGCGGGCCGGCCTCTCTGGCTGGGGGCCTCCTTTCTTTCACGTCGGCACCTGCAGCCCTGCACAATGTTGCGTTGGGGCTGGCGCATTGAAGGAGGCCACTGCGCATTCATGCATTGGCGCCGGCGCCACTGCGCATGTCCTCATTGGCGCCGGTGCAACTGCGCATGCGCGGATCCCGCGGCACACAATTCGTGCCGGGATCTGCAGCTGGAGCGGCGCGAACCGTTCCAGCGCTGTGCTGGCCCCCTGTCGGGGCCAGAATTAGATGTGGGAGCAGTCTGTTCACGCCGGCGTTTACGACGGCGTGGACGCTCAGCCACGGGATTGGAGAATCCCGCCCACATCATTATCGAAACCGGAAAGCAAAGAGCTAGGTATGTTACTTTATTTTGAAGGCCCATAACTTGTATAATACCTTTTTTAAGAAAAATTATTTAAAAAAATAATCTTTATTTTCATAAATAGGCTTACATTAACACTGCAATGAAGTTACTGTGAAAAGCCCCTAGTCGCCACATTCCGGTGCCTGTTCGGGTACACAGAGGGAGAATTCAGAATGTCCAAATTACCTAACAGCACGTCTTTTGGGACTTGTGGGAGGAAACAGGAGCACCCGGAGGAAACCCACGCAGACACGGGGAGAACGTGCAGACTCTGCACAGACAGTGACCCAAGCCGGGAATCGAACCTGGGAACCTGGCACTGTGAAGCCATAGGGCTAACCACTATGATAGCATGCTCAAAGCTCTTCAGATAATGAGGACAAAAGCAAAATACTGTGGATGCTGGAAATGGGAAGTAAAAACAGAAAGTGTTACAAATATTCCAGCATCATCTGTGGATGAGATAAAGAAAGTTAAATGTTTCAGGTCAATTACCTTTCATTGGAAGTCCTGAGGAGAGACCATTGAACTGAAATGCTAACTCTTTTCTGTCTGCAGATTCCGCCAGATCCAATGAATATTCGCAGCAGTTTCTGCTTATTTCACATATCCAATTACTGCTTGAAGCTTGGTCACTCTAATGTAGGGAAGCACAATAGCAAACATTCTTCTCAACATTGCTTTTATCAGATACAGATATTTAGCCACCAGATTGCTGAAGAAGAATAGCAAGGTGACCTTTCATAAACTTGCAGGAATCATGTCTAACGTGATAACTTACAGTGTTGATATACCGCAGCTGCATATTAACAGTGCGCCTTGAATGTTATTGCCTCCACTATGAGAACAAATCAAAAATTGAACAAAATCATCCATACACTTTTCAGTATGCATTCTAAAATAACCACGGGATAACTCACAGTACTAGCATGAGCTAGTAATCTAATCAAGGCACAGGTAACATGTTGTTGAAGTGCAAGCAGTTTCTTCATCATAAAATTCTTGCCAATTGATGTTTATCAGTAACCTTACTGGAGGTTATGCCATATATATGTAGTTAATGTTTTTTTAATGTACCAGATAGGAGAATGATATATTCAGCGCACAGGATGATTTATAGGATCCTACAAGATATCAAACAATTTTAGATGCTCAATGACTTAATAAAAGCAAAACTTTCCTTTCTATAAAGCAGTATTTCCATCCTCGGGTTCAGATGAGGATATGGCATCGGAAAGCTTTGCTTTTGTCATCCAACCTTTACATTAGAATATGTTTATGTGACCCATTATTCTTTCATGATCAAAATATATGTATAAAGCTGAAAATGATTTATTAGAACTCAAAGCAAAACTTGCATTTGTGTGTTTCCTTGTATCATGCCTGTTACAAATGCCTCAAGGTACTTCAGATCTAATGAATGAGTTTGGAGTCAATGATTTAATACACACGTCAGCGCAGTAAGCTCTGTGCATGGAGTTCTACTTTACCGATTTCGATGAGATTAAACACCAGTTAATTCCTTTCTAGCACCGTTGGTCGAGGGAGGAATTTTGGCCTCTAGGAGGCCTCCAAATACTGCTGTCCAATCTACCTGCCGAAGCACAGGAACCAGCATATGCCATCCAAAACATGGCTCCCCCCACAATGCAGCACTTCCTCACGTCCTTGGAGGTGTCTAACTAACTTGAGTTCATGGAGAGGAGTTTGAACTGACACAACCTTCTGACTCGAAGGCAATGATCCCAGCAATTGAGCCTAACTGATGTGTTTGAGCCTGATGACGGTAAAAGGGTTAACATTTGCGCACAGCTTTTGGCTTGTACTGAAGCAGCATTGAATTTTCACAATTATTTACTTGCCGTTGTGTGCTGCTGACGTGGCGGTGTTGACTTGGCGGCACAAACTCTCCACGTAGCAGACAAAATGTAATGCAGAGAAATGTGAAATGATTCATTTGGGTTGGAAGAATGGGGAAAGGTGATATAAGATAAAGGTGTTTCTAAAAGCAGCATAGAAGCAGAACAACCTCAGGGTATATATGCAGAAATCATTAACGGTGGCAGGGCTGGTTGAGAAATTGGTTAATAAAGAATAAAGGATCCTGGGCTTTAGAAATAAGGGCATGGAATACTAAAGCAAAGAGGCTATGGTGAACGTTTAAATGATGCTTCGGCCTTAATGAGTGTACTGTGTCCAGTTTGGGGCAACGTGC
This sequence comes from Scyliorhinus torazame, assembly GCF_047496885.1. NCBI lineage: Eukaryota > Metazoa > Chordata > Chondrichthyes > Carcharhiniformes > Scyliorhinidae > Scyliorhinus > Scyliorhinus torazame. The sequence continues at coordinate 107,316,660 of NC_092727.1, forward strand.
ATTAGGAAAGGTGTGAAAGCATTAGAGAGGGTACAGAATACATTTACGAAAATGCTTCAGGGATGAGGTGGTTAAGGTGTAAAGATAGATTGAAGAAGCTGAGACGGTTAATTCACCCTGGAGAAGAGAAGGTTGAGAGGAGAGTTGATAATGGTGTTCAAGACAATGAAGAGTCCGGACCAAGGGGATAAGGAGATACTGATTCTGTTGGTGAAATGGTCAAGAACCAGTGGACACAGATTGATGGTGATCAGCAGAAGAAACAACAGTGGCTTGAGCAAAACTCTTTTTCCAGTGAGGGAGCCTAGTATCTGCAATGCCCTGCCTGAGAGTATGGATGAGGCAGGTACAGTCAAGGCTTTCAAAAGAGAATTGATAATTGTCTAAGGACAAACAATGGGCGGGATCCAGACTTGTATGGTTAAGTAAGCTTAACTGCTCACTTAACTGTGCCGACGCTGGACCGAGCCGGCACCTGGAATCTACCGGCCTCGCCAAGGAGACCCTAGCAGGTGATGTTTAGCACTGGTCTCTACAAATGGGGTCCTGGTGGAATGGCACTTGGAGGGGAGGGGGGGAGGTTCGCTCAGGCGATCGGAGGCCACTGGATGCCTGGCCTCTGGGCAGGGTGGTACCTTGGCACTGCTGATGCCACCTGGGCATCGTGGCACTGTCATCCTTGCACCCTGGCAGTGCCACCTGGGCACCTTGGTAGTACCAGGCTGGCACCCAGGTGGCACTGCCCAGATGTCCAGGCGGTGCTGGCAGGGGCACTGCCAGGGTGCCAGGTGGGCAATGCCCAAGTGCCTAGATGGCATTCTGACTATGCCGGGGATGGGGCCTGGGGATACCCTGCCCATATTAGGTGGAGTGCAGAGGGGGGGCTTGAGGATCTTCCAACAGATGAGTTGGGTCATTGAGGGGTCCGGAACCGAGAGTTTGGGGTGATATTTTTAAATGGCGCCCCGATCTTTTCGTGCATTGATGAACGGAGCTCCTCAGTGCAGGAATTGCCACTGTGTGCTGCCTGGGCGGGACACTCCCCGCTGAGGCCCGAAAAGGAATGAGTGCGTTAGATAGCGAGGTCATTTCCGGCTAATCCCACCCAGAATGGACTCTTTCTTTTGTTAGATCGTGCCCAATATTTTGAGTCTTCACCCTGCAAATTCTTCCAATAGACCTGATGGCAAGTAGTAAAAGAGTGGGAGAGTTTTCTGGTCAGCCACATTGCAGAGTGCAATATCAACGGCTGCAGTGAATAATTATGGACCAATCCAGTGGAAGTTCATGGTCACCAATGTCCTCTCAGGGCACGGTATCTGAAGAAGAGAGCTTATTGTGGTGTTACTGTGATAACCCTCACAAGGATCATGAGGGATCACTCTTTGGTCTCCCCGTGGGACTCATGGAGTAAGAGTTCCCATGGTAACAGGCGGAGGCCAGTCCAGCTGGGATTCGTTATCGAGGCCTCTAAATACCTTCCCAGACCCGCACCGGGACTCCTGTTAGACCCGGGCTCGGACACGTGTGTTGTGTGTCGTGGGAGCAGCTTTGCTTTTGGGTTTAAAATAATATTAGTTAAACCTTCATCTTCATGTCTCCTGGATTACTACAGTTACACATTAGTTGTGTGAATAAAGGAAATGTTAAAAATCAAAAGAATGTAAAATAGATAAATGTTGTAGAAGAATAGAAGAAGAAAATGAAAATTAAGGCATTGTTGCATGTTTTTGGCAGTGTGCCTCATGAAGGCACTAAATGAATTTGAAATATGGCAGCCATTAAATTGTATTCGTCTATAATTAGCTTACATGTTATGTGAATGTGTACAATTTGTGCAAGCCAAATATTGTCTTCTGCATTGGAAATTACAAGAAGTATTTTGTATGTTATGGAATTTTATATCTGCGGCAGTCTGTCGTATTTTGGATGGAAGGCTCGGTCTATGTTGCTGAGTGCATCGAAGTAGGATATTGTTTGAGAAGCTTTGTTTTTAATGGGAATGAACTGTGTGGGAGTTGGAATGATGAGAGCCAGTGGGAGTAGGTGGGAGGTTTCAGTCTGAGTGGTCAGACGTATAAACAGTAGGGAAGGAATGGAAGGAAAGAATAGCTATGTGAAAAGGTAATGGTGGCAGCTAATGGTTGGATTTTAGGTTGGGTGCGTAGGGCAAATAACAAAATACACGGCATCACGCCAACCCAACTGGGACAGGACATAAGAGCAGATGAGAGAAGAAGGCATGGCAGAAGGCCAGAAGGAGAAGGGGGTCAGGAAGAAAGGAGGGAGAGGGGACCAGGGGACCCAACCAGAACCAAACGCCTACTGATTTTTACAGCAAAAAACATTGGATATAGACCCCCGAACAGCAGTGGTGATGTTGGAAATGGCATGATACAGGAAATTATAGATGCATGCGATAAAGGAACATCTGCAATTATGGGTGATTTTAATCTGCATATAGATTGGGCAAATCAAATTAGTCACAATTCCGTAGAGGAGGAATTCATAGAGTGTATACGGGATGGTTTTCTGGACCAATACGTTGTGGAACCAACTAGAGAGAAGGCTGGGTAATGTGTAATGAGAACAGAATCATTGGCAATCTAGTTCTGTGAGCTCCCTTGTGGATGAGCAACCATAATAAGATAGAATGTTTAATCAAGGTGGAGAGTGAAGTAGTTGATTCTGAGATTAGCGTCTTGAATCTTAATAAAGGAAACTACGGTATATGAGACGTGAATTGACAACTATCGATTGGGAAACATTACTTAACAGGGTGACTGGGGCTAGGCAATGGCAAATATTCAAGGAGCACATGGGGGAACTGCAACAATTGTTTGTTCCTGGCTTACAAAGAAAATTATGAGATGGTGTTCGATCCAAGGAAGAAGCCTCAAATTGGCCATGAAAAACAACAGGTCTAAAGATTGGGAGCAGTTTAGAATTCACTAAAGAAGGACCAAGAGGTTGATTAAGAAGGGGAAAATAGGGTACGAGAATAAGGTTGCAGGGAACATAAAAACTGATGTTAAATGTTTCTGTAGGTACGTGAAGAGCAAAAGATTCTTGAAGACTAATGTAGGTCCCTTATAGTCAGAAACAGGAGAATTTAATAATAATCTTTATTGTCACAAGTAGGCTTACATTAACATTGCAATGAAGTTACTGTGAAAAGCCCTGAGTTGCCACATTTGGCCGCCTGTACGGGGACACAGAGGGAGAATTCAGAATGTCCAATTCACCTAACAGCACGTGTTTTGGGACCAATGGGAGGAAACCGGAGTGCCCGGAGGAAACCCACTCAGACACGGGGAGAACGTGCAGGCTCCGCACAGACAGTGACCCAGCCGGGAATCGAACTTGGGACCCTGGCGCTGTGAAACCACAGTAATAACCACTGTGCTATCGTGCTACCCCAATGGGGGACAAAGAAATGGCTGAGCAACTTAATACATATTTTGGTTCTGTCTTCAAAAATGAGGACACATATAAGATACCAGAAGCGTTGGGGAACACAGGATTTAGTGAGAGGGAGGAACTGAAGGAGATCAATATTAGTAGAGAAATGGTGTTGGGGAAATTGATGTGATTAAAGGCTGATAAATCCCCAGGGTCTGATATTCAACAATCCAGAGTACTTCAGGAAGCGGCTCTGGAAATAGTGGATGCATTGGTGGTAATCTTCCAGGACTGAATAGACACTGGAACATTTTCTACAGATTGGAGGGTAGCTAATGTAATGCCACTATTTAAAAGGCAGGTAGAGAGAAAACAGGGAATTATAGACCAGTAAACATGACATCAATAGTGCGGAAAATTCTAGAATCCATATTTTAGAGCAGAGCACTCAGAAAACAATGGCAGGATTGGGCAGAGTCAGCATGGATTTATGACGAGGAAATCATGCTTCACAAATCTACTGGAATTCTTCGAGGATGTAGCTGGTAGAGTTGACGAGGGGGAGCCAGTGGATATGGTTAATTTGGACTTTCAGAAGCCTTTTAACAAAATCCCACGAAGAGATTAAGATGTAAAATTAAAGCACATGGGATTAGGGCTAGTGTATTGGGAAGATTAGGAAACTGGTTGGCAGCCAGGAAACACAGAGTAGGAATCAACGGGTCCTTTTCCAAATGGCAGGCAGTGGCTAGTGGGGTACCGCAGGGATCGGTGCTAGGACCTCAGCTGTTCACAATATATCGTAATGATTTAGATGAGGGAGCAAACTGCAATGAGCGGGATTCTCCGTTTATGATGGCAAAATCGCAAAACGCGATCGGGCGGAGAATTGGTTCCGACGCCAAATTCGCAGCGGGCGCCGAGTTGACCCCAAATCACAATCCTCGTCACCTCGACAGCTGCATCAATGCGTTCCGGAAGGCATGGACAGAAAATGCCGCTTGCATATCATTCATAGGCCGGACCTGACATCCCCCGGGGCCCCAGCGATGCTCCATCTCCGATGGGCCGAGTTCCCGACGGCACGCCTTTAAAAATCGTGAAACCGGCGACGTGGCTGATGAGGGAGAGAGAGGAGGTAGGACACAGAGAGGAGTGACTGTGGGCTGCGGGCCCGGACAATGGCCGGGCTGGATAGGGACACCGGATGGACCAGCCCCATCTCCAGCAGGTCCTGCAAGACACAAGACAAGACGCATGTTTAGACTGCGGGCCGGGGGGTGGGGGGGGGGGGGGTGCTGGTGGTGAGCGTGTGGGTGGGGTGGTGAGGGTGGGGATTATGTAGGGTGAGGGGTGGTGGTGAATGTAGTGTAGGGATGGTGTGGGGGTGAGGGTGGGGGGGTAGAAGCGTGGTGTGGGGGTAGAGTTGGGTGGGGTGGTTGATACATGTGTCATGTGGAACCGCAACTCAGCAGGGTCTCACTCCCTCGGCCGAACTCCACCCCGGCGACCTCCTTTTCTTCCAAGTTGCTGACCATATCCAGTGCTCTCTGCTCTCCCACGAAGAGAGGCCGCAGGTCTGGCGGTCCCCCTCCTTGTCTTCTCCCGCTACCAGTGGTTGTGGGCGACCTTCTCCTGGGGGGCAGAAAGTGGGGAAACCGAAACCTACAGCATTAGACAGTCCGACGCATGCAGCCCAGGGGGTGGGTAGCTGGTGGTCTTAATGGCCAGGACACCCGGCCATCGCGGCCAGTAAAGGTGCCGGCATGTAGTGTAGGGCGGAGGTTCGGCAGCGCTCGGGGTGGGGGGGGGTTTCAGGCATGTGGGATGGGGGTTAGTGCCAGGGGTACAGTGCTGCCTACTCACGCTGGCCACCCTGAGGAGGTCATGCAGTTTTTCTCGGTACTGCTGGCCGGTCCGGATCGTGTTGCCCACGGCGCTCACCGCCTCTGCCACCCTGCACCCAGGCATGGCGAATCGTCGGCAGATGGCAGCCACCTTCCCGGGCCGGGGTACATGGTCACCCGCCTCTCCTCCACCACGTCTAGGTGGGTTTCCAGCTCAGCGCCGGTGAATCTTGGAGCCGTGCATCTTGCAGCTATCTTGTTGGTTGGGATGGTTTGTTTGGGGAGAGAAGTGTGTATATGCGGCTGCAGCTTGTCAGCCTCCTGAGTGAATCAATCGTGAAACTGGCGAATCCGGCACCATTTTTCATTGGAATCGATTGTGTTCCAGGCGCCGCCGGTGCTAGCCGCTTAACAATAACGGAGTTGGTCCTGGTGCGGCACCCATTTTACTGTCGTGGAACCCCATGAATTCTGCGCCAGCATCAACACATTGGGCGGGATTCTCCGATTGCCGACCCCGAAATCGCATTTGCCGATTGGCCGGAGAATCCGTTTTGACGCCGAAATCAGGGGCGGTGTCTTGATTCGGATGCTCCACCCCCTCCAAAACAGCGTCTTCGGTGAGTGCACCACATGCCGCTGGACGGCCTCAGGACGTCACCTGAAGGCCCTTGCCGATGTTCCAGCCCAGATGTGCTGACTTCCTGATGGCGAGGGGCGTGTGTGGTCTCTGTTTTCGGAGACCTCGTGTGGCGGCCGTGGACTGTGTCCTGGAGGGACTGGTGGGGAGTGGTGAGGCAGGGGGGGGTGGGGGGGGGGGGGGTGCCGGGTGCCGGGGGGGGACGGGGGACACTATCTGGTAGGCTGGGTCCACGTGCGGCCAGCGCCATGATGTACGTCGTGACCGTTGTAAGCCGCCGCCGTGCGCATGCGCAACCACGGACCCGGCAATTCTCTGTCCATATCTACAGATAAAGCCGGCTTTACATGGCGCGGCTGTTAACCCCATCACCGGGCGGAGAATTGGTGCGGGGATGGCGCCGACATTTTGGCCGTAAGACTAGACAGATGGGGCTGGAATTTCCGCTGTCGGGATGCTCCATTTTGCCAGCAGCCTGGGGGTTTCCCGACTGCATGGTGTTGCCCCACAATGGGAAGCCCATTGACCAGTCGGCGAAATGGAGCATCCCGCCGGCGTGCTGAACCAGAAATCTGGCGCGGCGGGACGGAGAATCTAGCTCATGCTCCAGTCATAGCCTCATAATCAGAGAATCCAACCCTTAGTCTCAGAAATGGAGAATTCCTTCACCCTTCACCTGATGATGCCATCAGGTTCACGCCCAAGAAGGGCGTGAGCTTGGATTGCATAGATTATAATAAATTATAATATAATTAACAAGCCTAATGCCTCTACATCCGCCCTCGACGTATCATCCCACCCAGCCGGTGAGACGTCATGCGGGCGAATCACTACTGGTTTCCAAAAACAAAAACTAATTGTGATAACCACGCCGGGGGCACACAGGTAATTATAGCTTCCGGGTAGTGAGCAATATGTCCTGGCACTGCAGGGCCCTCTGGGAGCCTCATTTGGGGGGGTTCCCTTATGTGTTGGGGTGGAAGGGGAGTGCTCCGATGCCTGTGAGGGGGAGAGTGTGCAGCTATATGTGTGCTGCTCCCACCCCCCCTCGATGCTTGTGGAGGGTCCTTCGTGTCTGTGGCGGTTTGGGCTGGAGTTTATCAAACACAGATCGAGGCACCCTTTAAAGATGGCGCCCTGAACCAGTGATGGCGCAAAGCACGACTCCCGATTTTCTGTGTATTTCTGGAGAGATACATGCTGGTTTTCAACCTGAATGATAGAAACCCTGCAATGAAGGAGGCCATTCGGCCCATCGAATATGCACTGACCTTCCAAAAGAGCGCCCCACTTAGGCCCACTCGTCTGCCTTATCCCCATATCCGTAACCACACTTAACCGTTGGGAACCAAGGGACAATTTAGCACGGCCAAACTACCTCACCTGCACATCTTTGGACTGTGGGAGGAAACCGGAGCAACCCGGAGGAAACCCACCCAGACACTGGGGGAGCTTGCAAACTCACACAGTCGCCCTAGGTCAGCATTGAACTCGGGTCCCTCAATGTGAGGCAGCAGTGCTGTCCACTGTGCCACCGTGCTGCCCAAGCCTGACACCCTGACAAATTTTGGAAAATTCTACCCATCGTCTCTGCCCACCCAAAAAAATTTCAGGCAGAGCTACGATCCTCCTCCCAATATGCCACAATATTTATTGTTATGGCAGCGGGAGTTCAGAGCAAACAATCTTGAAGTTCTGAGAATCAAAGTTTGGCCAATAATGCACATCTAATTATGACTTGAACCCCATGCAATAGTAAGACCCTACTTAATGATCTGGCTTTTCCTTGTTAACCTCGTGCTAGTGAATAATTGTACACCTACCTTTTGCAGTTTTGAATATTCCTACTTTCAAATAGTTTGCCTTTGAATATTTTTGCTGCATTTCATTTTTTGAAGTCTATTGAGAGGCTGGTCAACTAGCAGAGAAATCTGTCCCACCGACCATCCCAGAATTTCTCCCAGTGGGCTACTAGAGAATGAGGTAACATTCAATGAATTGTGATTAGCTAGCAGGAACGTCAGATGCACTTATCCATTAGGTTGTTTGCATATCAGGAAGTTCATGAAATTGAGAGAGAGAGAAACGTATGGCTCAATTCAACCAAATGGGAACCAAGTCTCATAGTGAGCGCGTTTAGCTGTGTGTTTCTCGGCGCTTACAGTATCAAGTAACACATGGCTATTCAACGTGACTCGCATTGTATAAGGGGCCTTAACTGGGAACACGCAGTCGAGGCGACACATAGCCCCATTTTGTGCAGTGAGGAACTTCGCAACCGAAACTCCGCAGTGTAGCGAGAGATCAGGACACCATTTTTAAATGGCGTCATGATCTCCAAACTCCCAAAGTGATCTCTGCCCTCCCCGCCCACACGCCCAATGGGAGTGTCCCCTGAACCCCCAACGTCCACGCAGGGCACCACCAGCCAGATTGTGCATGTGCAAAAATTGCCAGCTTGGTACCTGGGCAGTGTCAGGCTGGCACCCAGGATGCACTGTCAAGGTGCCAGGCTGGCACTGCAATGGTCCCCACGTGGCATCAGCAGTGCTAGGGCACCACCCTGTCCAGAGGGCATGCATCTGGGGGCCTCCAATCCCCTGGGAGACCCCCACGAGTGCTGTTTTTGTCTGGGGACCAGTGCTGAACAGCGCTCGCCCGAGGTCTCCGCGGTGAAGGGGATGAATCCCAAAGCCTCAGGGACCTTGGAAATCTGCACGTTAAAGTGAGGCTAACTGTCTTGATCTGATATACAGATTTGCCAAAAGTGATCCTGCCCACAATGAGCAGCATTTACTCGCAACGTCTCGCGAGATCGCATTGGAACTCGCGAGGCGTTGCGAGTCAAGTAGATCCTGGGAGCAGGGTCTCCTGGCTTGTATTGGCCATGCTGCGCTGCAGCGAGATGCTTTTCTGGTGCATCGTGGCCATTGGTCACGCCTTTGGGGTGAGATGTTCCCACCAGCCCGCAACATGTTTTTCGGCGGCGGAGGCGGGATCTACCGATCCTGCCATTGTCAATGGGATTTCCTGTTGACATCACCCCTCATCAACGGGAACTCCGTGGGCCGGCGTGGGACCGGAATTTCCTGCCAACGTGAACAGCCGGTAAATCCCGCCCTCAATCATTAGCCTGTGTCAATTACTACCCGGAACAAAGCGGAAGAACAACAGAAAGCTGGAAAGATGGGAAAACGAGACATCGGCCACCTCTTCTTGAGGGTAAAGACAACTTTCCTAATTGCCTAACAGTGACTGAGTGACATGGACCAACAATTATGGTGGGTATGATGTGAGCGGCTTTAGATTATGTTATGTTCTACTGGAAATCTGCATGTTTGTGCCCCGAGGAAAACTATTGAGAGGGGAAATGAATAGGAATTAAAATAAAAGATAATTTATTCAAAATGGTGTTCGGCACTCTAAGGGTTATTTAAACAATAAAAGAACTTTTACAATTTGAAACCGATCAAATTACTTTGGGCAGGGTGCTGTGGGGAAGGAACATGTGAAAAAATGTACAATAGGATTTAACATTGTTGATATCAACTGCAGCACCTTCTGTTTGTGCATTCAAGTCAATTGGAGTTTGTGTGTATAAAGGCAGGGTTTGGAGTGCTTCGCTAGACAAAAGCCTCCAAGGGTGATCCTAAGCACATTAAACTGTTTGCTCATTCAAACATAAAAGGTGCTGGACTCTCTTCTCATTGATGATCTCCATGAGAGCCAGCCGGCATGTATCCTGTTTGACCTCCTGAAGTAGAGAAAGGGCCACAGGAGCCTAGACGTTTACCAGAGGCAGCAGAGGCAGCAAAGTGTTCCACAGCTGAAGTAAAGACCAGCATGGCTAATGGTCGACCACACACAATCTCATCAGAAGTAGATTCTTCAGCATCATTCAAAGCGACTGAGTCAAACCAGAGTGAAGGAGGTAAAATTTCTCTTCTGAAGGGGCTATTTAAATGATAATTATCATCAGATGTTTCGCTGTAATGACGCTTTAGTTGCTACTTTCAAGTGTGTCGTATTAATGAAGCTGCAGTATTGTCAGTGCACAGCACTTGTATATTTAACTCTTCAGTACAAAGGAATAAGCTTGAAACGGAAGCTTTGTTCTGAGCAGCACATTTTGTTCGATTCACGAACAATTGTATCTTGTTTATATTCTGCAATCTGCATCCTTCTCATTTTAAAATAATAAAGAGAGCAGCGTTAGAACAAGGACAGGAAAGGATACTTGGAGAATTGCCAGTCCAGACAACCCTACTTCATTACAGAAGCAGATATCAAGTGTCAAATGTGGATGCAGGGGATGGCTGATACTAACTTGTCATGACATTACCAATCCGGGTAAGAGAGTGTGAAATAGTTTACCTTTTCATGTTCATGTCGCCTCATGAAGCTGTGGAGGAGCGAAGCGTGTGCCAGGCTGCACATATTCCGTGAGTGAGCAGAGAGGATTTGCTTTTAAATCAGTTTGCTGCTATCTGAGCATTTATTAAAGATGAACTAACTGTTGAGAGCTCTCCTTCCTGAGACCAGCTTCTGGCAAAATATTTCTTGGTGCTGCTTGTCGATTTTTATTTTTCAAAACTTATTTTCTTTGGGGCAGCACGGTAGCACAAGTGATTAGCACTGTGGCTTCACAGCGCCAGGTTCCCAGGTTCGATTCCCCACTCGGTCACTGTCTGTATGGAGTCTGCATGCTCTCCCCGTGTCTGCGTGGGTTTTCTCCGTGTGCTCCGGTTTCCTCCCACAGTCCAAAGACGTGCAGGTTAGGTGGATTGGCCACGATAAATTGCCATTAGTGACCAAAAAGGATTAGGAGGGGTTATTGGATTACGGGGATAGGGTGGAAATGAGGGCTTAAGTGGGTGCAGACTTGATGGGCCGAATGGCCTCATTCTGCACTGCATGTTCTATGTTCTTCACAGTAAGAAGTCTTACAACACCAGGTTAAAGTCCAACAGGTTTGTTTCAAACACTAGCTTTCGGAGCACTGCTCCTTCCTCAGGTGAATGTTCTTCAAGTAAGGTATTTTGCCAAATTACAGCGTGGAGATTTAGACATTCTAAGCTGGAAATTACTGTTGTAAAGACAAGTTAAAGCACTTGTGATCATCTTCAGCCACAAATGTTGAGAGGATTATCTATCGCTGCCTCAACTTGAGGTTCTCAGCATCAGAGAAGCCAGCCTTCAGGCGATTTGATTCACTTCATGTGCTATCAAGTCACGGCTGAAGGCAACTATCATTTGCACCTCACAAGCAGCAGGCAGTGACTCTCTCACACAAGGGCAAGTCTAACCACCCCCACTAGATATTCAGCAACATTATTATTGTCCAATCCCTTATCACCTTAAACATCCGGATGTCAGCATTGACCAAACACTTAACTGGATCAGTTACATTAATGCTATGGCTGGAAGACCAGGTCAGATCTTGGGAATTCTGTGGTGAATAAGAGCCTGTCCACCACCTGCAAGGCACAAGTCAGGAATGTGATGGAGTCTCAGAGGGTTGCGTGACTTGGGAACTCCCTTGGACGCTGGTCCCTTGAATATTTTTAAGGTGGAGGTAGCTAGATTGTTGTTTGGTAAGGGGATGGATCGGGTCTAGATGGGAATGTAGAACTTGAAACACAAACAGATCGACCATGATCTTGTCAAATGACAGAGCAGGCTGGAGGGGCCGAATGGCCTATGCTTCTCCTATTTCGTATGTTTGCATATTCTCTAATCGTCAAGATGTGTACAACGTCACCAAGGACAAAGCGTCTCCATATATTGGCACCCCGTTTGCCAACTTAAGCATAGAATTTAGAATTTACAGTGGAGAAGGAGGCCATTCGGTCCATCGAGTCGGCACCGGCCCTTGGCCTCCACCCTATCCCTGTAACTCAGTAACCCCCACCTAGCCTTTTTGGACACTAAGGGCAATTTAGCATGGCCAGTCCACCTAACCTGCACATCTTTGAACTGTGGGAGGAAATAGGAGCACCTGGAGGAAACCCACACAGACACAGGGAGAGAGTGCAATCTCCACGCAGCCACCTGAGGCCGGAATTGAATCCGGGCCCCTGGAGCTGTGAGGCAGCAGTGCTGACCACTGTGCCATCGTGCCGCCCCTATCACGCACTCCATCACCAGCACACTGTGGCAGCTGTGTGTGCCATCTACATGATGTGTGGCAGCAACATTTCTTTTTTTAAATTTAGAGTACCCAATTTATCTTTTTCAATTAAGGGACAATTTAGCCTGGCCAATCCACCTACCCTGCACATCTTTGGGTTGTGAGGACAAAACCCACGCAAACACAGGGAGAATGTGCAAACTCCACACGGACAGTGACCCAGAGCCAGGGCGTGGCAGCAACTTGCCAAGTCTTCCTATGACTGCTCCTCTGAAACCGGCAACCCCTGCCACTTAAAAGGCCAAGGGCAGAAAAGCATGGGAATACCACCATATCAAAGGTCCCCTCCAAGTCGCACATCATCCTGACTTGAAAATACGTCTATGTTGCTTCATCACTGCTGGACAAAGATCCGTGGATACCCTACTTTAAAGCATTGTTAGGTGGACATGCACCATATGGACTCCAGCAGTTCAGGAAAGTGGCTCACCATCACCTTCTTGAGGGCACTAGGGATGATTAATAGAAACAATGGCCTTGCTCGCAGTGCTCATACCCTGCGAATGAATGAAAGAAAAATTAGAATTCAAGATATCTTAAAAAGAGCAGTCAGAGTGGAAATTGGTAACAAAAAAACAAAACAAGAATTGAAAGAGAACACCCAGGAGCAGGAGAGCTTCCTTGTCCTTTCAATCAGGTCGACCATCTGAAGGACTGTGAATTTTCAAAGAAAAATTCAAAAGTTCACGATTTTGCGACAACACGGAAAGTATCTTTTATCTGAACATCTTGAGGGCCTGGATTTTGGAATGCTTTTGGAGTACTTTCCAGCAGGTGACTTTAATGAGGAACCACAGATGCTAGTTCAGCAGTTACTTGTTACCCAGTGTTAAATTTTGTTCTCTGGAAAGGAAAGAGAGGAGGGAATTGTTAAAGATTCAGTCAATTATTGGAAAGGCTTTGAGAGTTAGAAAGCGCAGTTCAAAATTAAGGAAATGTAAGGAACAAATGTGATAGAGTTGTAGAACAGATTACCAGCAGGGGAGAAAGAGCATAAAATCTTTATAACATTTAAACCAATTGGTTTATTCATTTTTAAGTCTACAAGGTATTAGAGTATGGTAAGAAAGCTAATGGGTGGTCTGAAAAGGTAGGCTAGATGGGCCAATGTCTCATGCCTAAAAACCTATGGGCTGGATTCTCACATAGTCAAGAAAAGTCCACGTACCGTTAAAAATTACAGTGGGACCCACATACGGGAATTCAGCTTCCCAATTCCTGTTTTTGCCGGCAGGGGAAAGCGGCCGGCCGTGAATCAAGCAAGAGGGCATCTCCGACTCAGCAGGGCCATTTGAACGTCATTCTGAATTTAAACAGCCCTCTGTGACTGTTGCCAAGGGTCTTAACCCACACTGTGTGAGTCATGAATTGATGGAGCAGGCACAAATACTCTTAAAGATCAATTTAACTGTCAAAATATGAAGCTTTTAAAACTCCCTACTCTTTAAACTGTAAAGCAAACTGGCTGTATCCATCAGTGATTGCCTTAAAAAAACTCTGCTGGACTTTTATTGACAGACATCTATTTGAGCAGTTTCAGTGGATTCTATTGTTGTCATTTCCCTAAGGGCTAGCCGTTATGAATGCTTGGCTGAGTTTCAAAAGTTAGTTATCTTACCAGGGGGGATCTGAATTCACAGTTTGCTTGACAGTTATATGAGGCTATTAATGAATTAGGGGTAGGAATAGATATTTATTTGTTTCCTATAAGAGATTAAGAGATTAACAGCTTCAGATTTAAAAGATTTGATGCTTTCATGAGTGGGAGCTTTTTTGATATCAAGTCTGTATAGTGAGAGCTCCTATCTATATTTTTTATGTGTTTTTTGTCATCTCCACATAATTCATGATGGGTATTGGGTGAATTTACATTGATTTATTGTGGGGTGTATGGAGAGTGGATGGGACATAAATTAGAAATGAGTTGGCATGAGGGGTATGATGAACCAATGGGGAGGTGGGGCATTGTGTTGGCACATAGTGCAGCGGGTAGAAGTTGTTTCCTCTTGTTGGAGAGTCTAGAACCAGAGGGCATAATCTCAGAGTGAAGAGTCGATCATTTAAGACAGAGATGAGGAGACATTTCTTTTGTCAGAGGGTAGTGAATCTGTGAAATTCTTTACGTCAGAGGACTGTGGAAGTTGGATCATTAAACATGTTCAAGGCTGAGAGAGACAGATTTTTAATCAGTAAGGAGATCAATGGTTATGAGGATAATGCGGGAAAGGGGAGTTGAGGATCATATCGGAGCAGTTATGATCTCACTGAATGGTGGAGCAGACCCGATGGGCCAAATGGCCTACTTCTCTGTTACACCTTTTGGGCTTATGGGACTATGGGGAGTGAATTGGTTTGGTGAGGGCTAGGTAGTACAAATCCTCTTTAAAAAAAAACTGGGATGAAGTCCCAGAAAACCAAGATGAACTTTCCAACCAGTCCACCTTGGTGCTTATCAATTCCCGGGTCCTCCGGGCATCTGCTTCCGAGGTTGGCGGACCGAAACCTATCCCCAACTCATCTCCACAGGGTGAAAATGTCATGATTTGGTTAACTTTCTACAGAGGTGGTCTGGCGAACCAGGAAACCTTCCTCTCGTATTACCTGCCTCGATGGCCAAAATCCAGCTCTGTATAATCACTGAGATATAAAAAGGGATAATTTTACATTTGAAAGTATTTCCCTTTGAGCAACTTTTCTCCGTCAGAAATGGAGACGATAATGAACAAACCTCTACTTAACTGGCAGAGCTCAAGTTCAGAGAAGTCCTCAGCTGTTTTGTGAGCTTCCAGTTAGACTAGTTTAGATACGCCAACCATGGCATGAAGTTTAAGCTGAGTCAGGTTCGTGGGAGGAGTTTTAGACAAAAACAAAGTACTTCTTGATTCTGAAAGTGGCAGTAAGAATTCCTCTGGCCACTGTGAAGTAGGATGATACATTGCTGCAGAGCAAGCGTACAGATTAACAAGGTACACCAAGGAAAGGAAACCTTCATGAACACGTTTGCATGCAGAGAAAAGAAAAATGGCTGCTTTGTGATGCTGTTCACCTCCTGGTAACCCCTGAACATCAAGTATAATTTTCTATTTGCATGGAAGTTGAATATGAATTTTTTAACTGAATACTTGGTCCAGAATTAGAATATATTTTAAGTGCACTGCGCACGAGAAAACAATGTCTATGCAAACGTAGTAAATAGCAATCCTTGCAATAGATGTATTGAATATGGAGAGCTTTGATATACTTCCAAAATTCATGGCAGATATATAAATTATGTATTTTATATTGTTGTTTTGATATAGCAGTGTGTCAGAGTAGGAGTCTCAAGTAAATATTAAACAATCACGGCTTACTTTTTCCATACTAAGCTCTGCAGTTTGCTAAATCGAGAATGGACGCTAAGGATTAGTAGAACATCTAAAGGAAGTGATTAAAGGCATGGTCCAAGAAGTTTAACAGAACTGCTAAATCAACTGATTTATTTTGATTTCCGAACACCATACACTCTTATGTTCAATTGTAAAGCATTGTAAACTCATGTGTTCGAATTAATTGGATCCCAAGCTCATTAAATATTAATGACCCTATTCATCCTAATTCAACTTTTCATTGCATGCAACTTGCATCTTTGTTTCGCTAAAATAGCCAGTGATAGTGTTACACACTTAATGGAGAAAGTATTGAGAAAAATGCATTCAAAGAAATACTGACTTTTTGAAAGTGATACACTTGAGTATGGTATGTACATGGGTGGGAGACGATAACTTCACAAAGTTGCACCTATCAGACCTCTCCCATAGAAATGCTCATAAGGAACTTGGCTTTGTACTTCGCAATATTCCGGGCATTCGTTTTAATAGCCAGCAGGTTCTGCATACTGTGTACTCACATCCCAATATGTACTTCAAGCATTAAAGGCTTTCCACTAGGAGCCTCTAAATTACCTCCAAGATACATGCGCCTTGTCACAGACTTTCAAAAGAGTTCATCAAACTGTTTCTGTATTTATGTCAACATAAGTGATCGTTTGCAGATTTTCGGTAGATTTTATGACAGCAGGAACAGTGGATTGTTAATCTCTTTGTGCATTCACTCAACAGCGAGACATGCCAGTGGCCCAATGTGCTGTAACATGTTAGAATACAGGTATGCACTCAGAAAAGTTGCATTTCCAAGAGGGTACCACGGTTTTTAATGGTCTGTTGAGGCATTCTAAAGAATTTGCTTCTAACTTTGATGGTGTTGAAACAATGTTCTCTTTAAACCCCGAGTCGGACAATTATGTTGCAAAAATTGGGGTTTGAAATTATGGAATGATAGACATCAATTCAGAAGAGACGCTGAGAAGCAGTGAACCGATGCTTTAATAAGCTAAATATGTGCCGACCTGTAACTCCTCCCGCACTGCAGGGCTGACCCAGGTCAACAGGCTTTATACCTCTACAGCTGGGCGGAGCCACAGGCGGAGCCAACAGCAGCACCAATAATAACATTCCAACAGTACAACAGCAACAACCAATAACAGAACAGCAATAACAATAAGTATATACAGCAGTGGAGATAACAATACTAATAGAACAGTAGAACATGTATACAACAAAATTAAGGAGTCAGGCGGTGCGGAGGAATTTGTCTAGGTTCGCGTCATGGTCCTGCAGGTCATGGCCGCCGATGGCGACATTATCCAAGTACGGGAACGTGGCCCGCAGCCCGTACTGGTCCACCATTTGGTCCATTGTTCGTTGGAAGACTGAAACCCTGTTGGTGATGCCAAAGGGGACCCTGCGGAAATGAAAGAGGCAGCCATCTGCCTCGAAGGCAGTGTACTGGCGGTCTTCCGGCCAGATAGGGAGCTGGTGGTACGCGGACTTCAAGTCTACCGTAAAGAAGACTCGATACTGCGCAATCTGATTGACCATATCAGATATGCATGGGAGGGGGTACGCATCGAGCTGCATGTACCGGTTGATCATCTGACTGTAGTCGACTACGATCCGGTTCTTTTCCCCGGTCCGGACGACCACCACTTGCACTCTCCAGGGGCTGTTGCTGGCCTCGATGATCCCTTCCTCCAGGAGCCACTGAACCTCTGACCTGATGAAGGCCCTGTCCTGAGCACTGTACCGTCTGCTCCGGGTGGCGACGGACTTACAGTCCGGGGTGAGGTTCGCGAAAAGCGAGGGAGGGGCGACCTTCAGGGTCGCGAGGCTTCAGATCGTGAGAGGGGGAAGGGGTCCCCCGAATTTTACTGTTAGGCTTCTGAGGTTGCACTGGAAATCTAACCCGAGCAGGAGGGGAGCACAGAGATGAGGGAGGATGTAGAGCTTAAATGCTAGTGTACTCTACGCCTTGTATTGACAGGTTTGCGATGCAATACCCCAGGATATGTACGGAGTGTGAACCGGACACGAGGGATATAGTCTGCAGGACGGGGAGGACCTGGAGGGTGCAGCGCCTTATCATATCCGGGTGGACAAAACTATCTGTGCTCCCGGAGTCGAAGAGGCAGGATGCCTCATGCCCATTGAGTTTGACAGCCATCATCGAATTTCGCAGATGGTAAGGCCAGGACTGGTCGATCTGGATCGAGCTGAGGTAATGCGAAGGACTATCTGTGGCAGCAGCGTGATCACAAAATGGCAGCATCGACGATGTCGGCCAAGATGGCGGCGCCCACTGGTCGCACGTGGCGGGCCGCGTCGCTGACAATGACAAAGCTGGCGTTGCCCATGGGTCGCACGCGGCGGATGACGCGTCGGAAGAGGCGATCCCGGCAGGCACGATGCCACGTTGTGGGGCCTGTGAGCCTCAGGCAGACCGGCTTTTGATTTTGGGGCTTTGGAGCGGCTCAGACATACCTTCGCAAAATGACCTCTCTTGCCGCACTCATTACACACAGCGCTGCGTACTGGGCAGCGCTGCCGGGGATGCTGGCCCTGCCCGCAGAAATAACAGCAAGGTCCTCCGGAGCTGGCCGGCAGCCGTGCGGCGCAGGAGTGAGATACGCCTGGGTCGGGTGATGGCTTCGCCTCTGACGTCCCCGAGGATGCCGCGTGGTCGGACGGGAAGGCCTCGAGGCTCTGGTAAGCCACTTCTAATGAGGTCGCCAGCTTCACTGTCGCCTCGAGGTTGAGAGCCCCTTTCTCGAGGAGGCGCTGCCGGACATAGCTGGACCAGACTCCAGCCACATAAGTGTCCCGAATCATTAGCTCCGAATGCTCCGATGCAGAGACCGCCCGGCAGTTACAACTGCGGGCGAATACCCTCAACTCACAAAGATATTCCACGAGCGACTCACCCTGGCGCTGATGCCGCGTGGTGAGGAGGTGTCGGGCGAGGACCTCGTTGACCGGCCTCACAAACTGTTCCTTGAGTACATCTACAGCCTCCGTATACGAGCCCGCATCTCGGATTAACTGGAAGATCCGGTGGCTCACCTGGGCGTTGAGGAGACGCTGTTTGAGTGCCGGGGAAACCGCAGCAGTCGAGGTTGGCCTCGAAGCAGCTGAGCCAATGCTCAAAGATAGCCGGCGCTTCAGCAGCCTGCGGGTCCAGTTCAAGACGTTCAGGTTTGAGGGCAGCATCCATTATCAAAATTTTAGCTTATTAAATTGATAGACATCAATTCAGACGAGACGCTGAGAAGCAGTGAACCGATGCTTTAATAAGCTAGATATGTGCCGACCTGTAGCTCCTCCCGCACTGCAGGGCTGACCCAGATCAACGGTCTTTATACCTCCACAGCTGGGCGGAGCCACAGGCGGAGCCAACAGCAGCACCAATAATAACATTCCAACAGTACAACAGCAACAACCAATAACAGAACAGCAATTACAAGAAGTATATACAACAGTGGAGATAACAATACTAATAGAACAGTAGAACATATATACAACAGCCTTATGTAGCCATACGTGGCTCACCACATGTAAGTGGTAGGGACAGAGGATCAGATGTAGACTTGGAGCAAAGAAATGTGAACTATGGCATGTCACTGGATCGAAGTAAAGTAAATTGTAACGTTCTGGACTCTTTGCTCTGTTACATTCAGTGGTCCAGATGGCCAAAATCCAGCTCTAAGTATCACTGAGATATGTCATTGTCTTTGTGATCATATGCTTTCCTTAATGGATTAAATATGACGGTTGAGAACCTTGATGAGTGTTATAGTGAGTAAATTTGATGGACTAATCATCACATACCTAAACAGATAAGTTTGAGAAACGGAGTTTGAGAAATCAAGCCACAGGCTATCACAACCCACTTTGGACCTTGCTGCCCCAGTATTGGATACAGTTGGGGCTGATAAGTACTTAGCTGTGGTGTCTCAGAATTGTCCCAAGACCTTCTGAGATAGTCTGCAGGAATGAATATTTTGGTGAAAAAATATTTTGGTGAAAAAAATGTCATTGTTAATTGAGGAGGATCGATCTATGATGGTGCCGGTTAAAAGTGCAAGTGTTAAATTCGTACAGAGATTGATTCAAGTTTAAAGTACTACATGTAACTGTCGATGCCCCATATTAAAGAAGCAGCTCGGACTCATTAACTCAGAAATATACCATGGTTGGGAGGTTTTGAAAAAATGTTAGGAGAAAGTTTGTTTTTTTCCTATTAGAATAGCGAAGGTTCTGAGGATGTAAAAGATGCTATTAAAGTTTTTGAGAAGCTAAATAGTAAAATATTGTTTCAGCTGACAAGTGGTTGCCTTCAC
The DNA here is from genome assembly GCF_047496885.1 of Scyliorhinus torazame. NCBI lineage: Eukaryota > Metazoa > Chordata > Chondrichthyes > Carcharhiniformes > Scyliorhinidae > Scyliorhinus > Scyliorhinus torazame. Next base: position 107,336,450 of record NC_092727.1, read on the forward strand.
AGCGCTGGGGACCTGGGTTCGATTCCAGAGTGTGCGGAGTCTGCATGTTCTCCCCGTGTCTGCGAGGGTTTCCTCCGCGTGCTTCGGTCTCCTCCCACAAGACTCGAAAAGTGTGCTTGTTAGGTGAATTGGACTTTCTGAATTCTCTCTGTGTACCGGAACAGGTGCCGGAGTGTGGCGACTAGGGGATTTTCACAGTAACTTCATTACAGTGTTACTATAAGCCTACTTGTGACAATAATAAGGATTATTATTAAACATGAAATTACTTCCTGCAAATGGCTATTCAAAACAGTGTTCCTTAGGAATATGAGTGAATTTAGCAGTTTGGTCTTGAACATGTATTATTATTCAAGTTTGGTCTTGAACATGTAACATTAGTGAAATATCAGGTGTTCTAAATTGAGCTTGCATTTTCTATAATTGAAATTAAACTGGAGATGTAAAAGAAAATCTAACGAGATGTTTTCCAGTGGATTCTATGGGCCAGCGCTGAGCACTTGAATGGGAATATTCTACCCTAATACGGTTCTTCCTCTCATAACCATTTATATTCTTCCTTTTCATATATTCATCCAATCTCCTTTTAATTTAGGTTACAAACCTTTGGGATAATTATCCAAATCTTTCCTCAGGCAGCTGTGTACTTCCGGAACTTGGGCAATCAAAAGCTCTCAGCAGCACCATGTACAGAATGGGTTTTCTCTTGTGGTTCTGCATCAATGTGTCTATAAGCCAGAGTTTGAATTGTGCAGAGAGAACTTAAATCAACTCCATCATGTTCACAGCTTTTAAAGGACAAATTCTTAATTGCCCTCGACAAGTTGGTGGTGGCGTAGGTACATACACATTGCTGTCTGGAAGGGATTAGCAATTGATTGTGGCCTGGAAAGTGTACATGACCCACAGAAGAAAGTACTTCTGATGAAACAACAAAAGCCAACTGTTTTCACCCTGTTCTTAAATTCTTCCAATCCCTGTCCCAAATTTACCATGGTAAATTTCCCAAAGTAGTCATGAAAACAAATCAAGAGACACAAATCCTGTAATTTCATCAACAATCAAAGCTCCAAATGTCTGCAAAGTTCATACCCGAACAAATCAAACACTAATGAAGGACTTTCAATCATTTCATCAAGCAAAAAGAAACCATAAGCTATAGTCACATCTGATTAAGCCCAATCCCCTCCCTCTATGTGTGCACACATAACTGAACTGGGAAATCTTTCATGATGGAAACATTTTTTGGAATGTTTACCACAGTGACCTGCATCACTCGTGATTTGCATGCATTTTTCAATGGATATACACCACATCGAAAGGCACTTATTATGTCTCCATAAGTATCGTCATGTATAGAAATTTGGGTAGGTGACACAGTTATTTCTATGAGTCCAAATATGTGCAGGTTAGGTGGAGTGACCATGACCAATGCGCGGGGTTGCGGTTACAGGGCATAGGGTGGGCCTTGGTGGGGTCTCTTTTTGAGGATCAGCGCAGACTTGATGGGCCAAATGGCCTCCTTCTGCACTGTGGGACTCTATGGATTTATTGACATTGTTTAACTGCTTTTGTGGTCTATATATGGAAGCCATAACAATTGCTGAAAATCCCAGATGTTAAACTTGAGGCTGTGCTAACTTATATCACAAGGTTCGGGGTGCAAATCCCACTCCAGAACTTCAGCCCAAAATTATTGGCTGCCGCTCTAGTGCAGTACTAAAGGAATGCTGTGCTGTTGGAGATGATGGGGGGAATTTTCCCCCGACCGCTGCCATTAGTGGAGATCCCAATGTAGTGGCGAATCTCATGTTGGGCAAAAAAATACAATGCTCCGGTCCCCTGCTGCTGACGGCATCAATGTTTGTGTCCTGCTCTGACGGGAGGATAGAAATTGGTTATTTGAACCCATTTTCATCCTATTGACGGACTGGACACCGGATTATCCATTATTCCGTGATGCTCCAGCCCTCTCAGCTGAGAGTCAGGGAGGCGTGGATTAGTGCAAGTGTTTGCCAGTGTGGCCCTGACTAGGTGGACCAATGAGAGATGTATTGGACGTAGATGCCCCCAAAGTCCAAAGTCCCACCACACTGCAAATTCTGTCTGCCCCAGAATCACCATTGGACCCCCCCACTAGAAATCCTCATATCAGAGAACTCCCCCATATCACCCCCCTCCCCCCATCAGTCACTCCGGTCTGGAAACTAAAGAGCAGTCGATGCAGAAACAGTGCTTTTTCACTCACCTGTCCCTTACACCTGCTGCCTCAGACAGATGTGTAGAAAGCAACAGCTGTTTCCTCATAGAAAGCTAAAACACATCACAAGGCTTTAAACCCTCTCAGATCCTTTGATCTGGAAGGCTTCTTTTCACTTTCAAACAGAAATAGATTTTAGTTGGCTGTAATTCACAGGGTAATAGATTCCAGACAGCCAGGTGTCTGAATTGTTTATTTTCATTTCCCTTCATGCTTGACTGCATCTTGAATACCCTGCTTTGAACCTATTTATAAACATCTAGCTATGATTGACAGATCCTGACCACATTACAAGCAGTTAAGTGCTTCCTGCTGAGAAAAAGAGAAAGTGAATGCACTTACTCCTGGGTAGATTTGCGTTGTGGGGTGGAGGGGAGCCAGCCACCGGACATCGGTATCAGGCTACCTACTCAAATGGCGGCCTGATCACAGGATTCAGAATGTAATCGCTTGTGCTCCCCGCCATGCATAAATGTATCAGTATTGGCAGGGGAGCATGAGAGGCCATAGGGGTTGTTTGGGAGGCATACCTTGCCATTGGGCGGGGAGGGGGGGGCTGGGCATGAGGGGTTATATGGTGTGAGGGGCCTACCTTGGCATGAGGGCCCATAGGAGAAGGTGGGTGGGGGGGGGGGGGGTGAGATCGCACGGATGAGCATGGGGAGCCTGGGGGTGTGAGGCTGAGAGCAGGAGAGTCAATCTGTTCTTTTTTTAACTGGGATGAAGTCTCACAGCATCAATGTGGGCCTTTTAAACAGCCTGGGCGGGATTCTCTGAAAATGGTGCTATGTCCCCACGCCGGCGGGAAAACTGGCGCCAACGACACCGGCGTCAATGGCCCCCCAAGGTGAGGAATTCTCACCTTTCTAGGGGGCTGGGTTGCCGCCGGAGTCATCCCCACTGGTCCAGCCGGCGCCGAAGGGCCGGCACGAATTCACGAATGCGCGGAACAGCCGGCGTAATCGCGTGCATTCGCAGAACGGCCGGCGTATTTCCGTGCATGTGCAGACCGGCCAGGGTATTTCCGCGCATGCGTGGGGGTTCTCTTCTCCGTGCCGGCCCCTGGGCCATATGGCGGAGCCCTCCAGGGGCCCGGTGCGGAGGAAAGAAGGCCTCCACTGAAACAGCCCACCCGCAGGATCGGTAGGCCCTGATCGCGGGCCACCCACCGTGGGGGCCCCCCCAGGACCGCCCCCGCATACTCACCTGCCAGATCCCGCCGTGCGTGAGATGAGTAATTCACGCCGGTGGGACTGGCCAAAACTGGATGGCCACTTGGCCCATCGGGGCCCGGAGAATCGACGGGGGGGATCCCGCCGCCACCCGAAAAACGGCGCTGGAGGATAGGGCAGCCAGCATCGGGTCGGCAGGACGTGATTCACGCCCCCCCCCCCCCCCCGGGCGATTCTCCGGAGTATCCTGGCCCTTGTGCTTGCATCTGGCAGGTGCCGTGGCTGCCTCTGCATGTTTCCCTGGGTCAATGGTGTGGCCTTGTCCCTACACCGCACCCCCCCCCCCCGCACCCCCGCGAATCTGAAAATCCCACCTTCCGAGTATTGTCCCCTCCTGAGGCGAGCAGGCCAAGTCTGGAATTTTCTTGACTCCCGCTACCCACCCCGAGTTAAAATCTAGGCTGAAGTACTTTTCAATGGTTGGTGGTCATGAAAAGCCCGATATAAGAGCATGTCTTTCCTTACTTGGTTGCAGTAATTAATGTGTGGTAATATCTAGGTACAGGTTCACATGTAGAAGCCAAGTCTGCTGAGGTAACAGGTGTATGGTTTTCATTAAACTTTGCCTGACCTGAAGCAATATTTGATCTTTTGTTCATTCATAAATAGCTCATTCAAAGAGGTGTGTTGTGTGTGGTTGTTGAATGGGAATGCCATTCCTATGGGTACGAGTTCCATTTGTTTTCTGAGAGCTGTGAATAGTATGGATATTGAAATGGTGAGTGTTTGAACAGATCAAATTCCTTGGGCAGTCAGGGGTTGCACAAACAAGTTCGCAAAGTTAAATGAGAGGTCCGGGGGTGGGGGGTGGAGCTTAAACTACAAACAGGATAAACTTACCATGTCTAAAGGATTGTCTGTAAACATTACTTTGCAGTAACTTGCTTTTCCCCAACTATAGCAAGGGCATGCTCCCTCTCTTCCTTATCTCCCAATCCCCTCCAATTTTTTTCAATTAAAATATATTGGACACACTATCCTGTGATGTTAACCAATTCCAAGACAGTTTAACAAGAGCACTTTTTGTAAAGGGAGAGCGGGGATTGTTTTTTCAAATATATTTAGAGTACCCAATTCATGTTTTCCAATTAAAGGGCAATTTAGCGTGGCCAATCCACCTACCCTGCACATCTTTCAGTCCCAGGTTCAATTCCCGCTTGGGTCACTGTCTGTGCGGAGTCTGCACGTTCTTCCCGTGTCTGCGTGGGTTTCCTCCGGGTGCTTCGGTTTCCTCACACAAGTCCCGAAAGACGTGCTTGTTAGACAAATTCTCCCCCTGTGTACCCAAACAGGCGCCAGAGTGTCGTGGCTAGGGACTTTTTTCCGCAGTAACTGAGTAAATGAGGGCAGCACGGTAGCATTGTGGATAGCACAATTGCTTCACAGCTCCAGGGTCCCAGGTTCGATTCCGGCTTGGGTCATTGTCTGTGCGGAGACTGCACATCCTCCCCGTGTGTGCGTGGGTTTCCTCCGGGTGCTCCGGTTTCCTCCCACAGTCCAAAGATGTGCAGGTTAGGTGGATTGGCCATGATAAATTGCCCTTAGTGTCCAAAATTGCCCTTAGTGTTGGGTGGGGGTACTGGGTTATGGGGATAGGATGGAGGTGTTGACCTTGGGTAGGGTGCTCTTTCCAAGAGCCGGTGCAGACTCAATGGGCCGAATGGCCTCCTTCTGCACCGTAAATTCTATGATAATTCTATGAAACTTCATTGCAATGTTAATGTAAGCCTACTTGCGACAATAATAAAGATTATTATTAATAAAAGTCATCAGATGATTTGAACTGGATATTTGAATGTGAGAAATTTATGTTGCAATAGATAGAAGAGGCAGTGGAAGCTTAAGATGCTTTACCAGACAGGGAAAGGCTGAATTGTTCCATTGCTTTGAGTATTAAAGTATTTTATTTTTTAGATCTGTTTTTTAAATGCTACTCTTTGAAAAGATTTATTTCTCCTGCCTTTTCCTTAGATCTCTGTGCCATTAATGATGGCAGGAAGAGAAGAGCAGATAGGGGAGGTAGTGGCATAGTGGTATTGTCACTGGTGTACTAAATCGGAAACCCAAGGTAATGCTCTGGGGACCTGGGTTCGAATCCTCCCACTGCAGATGGTGATATTTTAATTCAGTATAAATCTGGAATTAAAAGTCTAATAATGAACATGAAACCATTGCCGATTGTTGTAAAAATCTATCTGGTTCACTAATATCCTTTAGGGAAGGAAATCTGCAATCCTTACCTGGTCTGGCCTATATGTGACTCCAGACCCACAGCAATGTAGTTGACTCTTAACTGCCCAATCAAGGGCAATTAGGGATGGGCAATAAATGCTGGCCCATGAACGAATCAAAAAGTAGGAGAACAAACAACCTCCTCCCAGCCACAGTCTCTTTCTAATCAGCCAGAGGAGGTGGGTAGAGGTAGATTTTTATACTTCACTTTTCCTGCTGTTGAGGAAGTTTCTGCTCAGTCTCACCCCATGATGCTCGATCAATAACTCCTGAAGTGAGATTGGAGACAATTGAAGGCTTTATTGTACTAGATGTTTCCCCCAGCAGCGCAGGTACAGAATGCAGCTGCTGGGGAGACACAGGCTCTTATACTCTGCCTTACTGGGCAGAACCAGCAGACAGGCTTCACCAATGAAATAGCAGTCTCAGGTACCTCCCACACCAATGGTCTTACAGCATTATTCAGGGTACCGTAATACCCCTAATACGGACTACCACATTCACCCCCTGTAAAAAAAAAAAGAGTCCGGCGGGGGTGGTGGTCTCGTGTTATACAGTGGTAGAGGTGTAGGTTATGGTGGTACCCGGTATACATGAGCACAGTGTTTTGCCTCGTTACATGTCGCAACTATTTACAGTAATTATTTACAGTCAGAATTAAGCAATTAGTCGATCGTGGGCCCTGGTCGTCCTCTGCGATCGTCGTAGCTTCGGTGGTGGTGCAGGCGCCGGCTTGGGCATCCGTGGCTCTGGGAGCGTGACTTCAGCTTCTTCGGCAGCTTCATCACCCCGAGGTGGGACCAGTAGAAGGACCGATCCACCTGGGAAGGGGGCGGCTGTGGGGTGCGCCGGTGGGAGGGAGGATGGGGTCGGTGGTAGAGGTGTGGGTGGGGATCCAGTGGGCGCCAGGTCCTGTAGGGAGATCGTATCCTGTTGGCCGTCGGGGTATGCCATATTGAGGTGGTACGTGGGGTAGGCATATTGAGGGTTAGCGTGAAGGAGGTGGACCCTCTTGACCAATGGGTCTGACTTGTGCGCCCGCACGTATTTGCGGAGCAGGATGGGTCCAGGAGCTGCAAGCCAGGTTGGGAGCGAGGTCCCAGAGGAAGACTTCCTAGGAAAGACAAGGAGACGTTCGTGAGGGGTTTGGTTGGTCGTGGTACACAGCAGTGATCGAATGGAGTGGAGAGCACCGAGGAGGACCTCCTGCCAGCGGCAGACTGGGAGATTCCTGGACCGTAGGGCTAGTCGGACCGTTCCGTTTTCCCTCTCCACCTGCCTGTTTCCCCGGGGGTTGTAACTGGTCGTCCTCCTCGAAGCAATGCCTTTGCTGAGCAGAAATTGACGCAGTTCGTCGCTCATGAAGGAGGACCCCCTATCGCTGTGTATGTAGGCGGGGAAATCAAACAGCGTGAAGATACTGTGGAGGGCTTTTATGATGGTGGCTGCGGTCATGTCGGGACAGAGGATGGCGAAAGGGAACCGGGAGTACTCGTCAATCACATTCAGGAAGTACGTGTTGCGGTCGGTGGAGGGGAGGGGCCCTTTGAAGTCCTTACTGAGGCGTTCAAAGGGACGGGAAGCCTTTATCAGGTGCGCTTTCTCTGGCCAGTCGAAGTGCAGCTTGCACGCCACGCAGATTTGGCAAATCCTGGTGACGTTCCTGACCTCCTCGATGGAGTAGGGCAGGTTGCGGGTCTTAATGAAATGGAAGAATCGAGTGACCCCCGGGTGGCAGAGGTCCTCGTGGAGGGTGGAGGCGGTCCACTTGTGCGTTGGCACATGTGCCGCGGGATAGTGCATCAGGAGGCTCATTTAGCTTCCTGGGACGATACAAGATCTCCACCGTAATATCTTATCATTCTTTATCTTGCCCCGCTGTTCATTGTCGAACATGAAAGCAACCGACCGTTGGTCAGTGAGGAGAGTGAATCTCCTGCCAGCAGGTAATGCCTCCAGTGCCGCACAGTTTCTACTATGGCCTGGGCCTCCTTTTCAACGGAGGAATGGCGGATTTCTGAAGCATGGAGGGTGCGTGAGAAGAAGGCCACGGGTCTGCCCGCTTGGTTGTGGGTGGCTGCCAGAGCTACGTCGGATGCGTCACTCTCGACTTGGAAGGGGAGGGATTCATCGATTGCGTGCATCGTGGCCTTTGCGATGTCCGCTTTGATGCGGCTGAAGGCCTGGCGAGCCTCTGCCAACAGGGGAAAAACTGTGGATTGAATTAGTGGGCGGGCCTTGTCCGCATAGTTGGGGACCCACTGGGCATAATAAGAAAAAAATCCCAGGCAGCGTTTCAGGGCCTTGGAGCAGTGGGGGAGGGGGAACTCCATGAGTTCGGGATCTGGGCCTATAACTCCATCATGCACTACGTAGCCGAGGATGGCTAGACGGTCGGTGCTTAACACGCATTTGTCCTTGTTATATGTTAGATTAAGGATTTTTGCGGTATGGAGACATTTTCGGAGGTTGGTGTCGTGGTCCTGCTGGTCGTGGCCGCAGATGGTGACGTTATTGAAGTACAGAATCATGGCCCGCAAACCGTACCGGTCAACCATTCAGTCCATCTCCTGTTGGAAGACCGAGGCTCCATTTGTGACACCGAAGGGAACCCTTAGGAAGTGGTAGAGCCGCCCATCTGCTTCGAATGCAGTGTATTTGCGGCCGCTAGGGCGGATGGGGAGCTGGTGGTAGGCGGATTTTAGATCGACCGTGGAAAAGACCTTGTATTGTGCAATCTGACTGACCAGATCAGATATGCGGGGGAAAGGGTACGCATCGAGCTGCGTATACCTGTTGAGGGTCTGACTATAATCAATGACCATCCTATGCTTCTCCCCGGTCTTTACAACCACTACTTGAGTTCTCCAGGGACTGTTGCTAGCCTCAATAATACCTTCCTTCAGTAACCGCTGGGCTTCCGACCTAATGAAGGTCCGGTCCTGGGCACTGTACCGTCTGCTCCTGGTGGCGACAGGTTTGCAATCCGGGGTGAGGTTCGTAAACCGGGAAGGCGGATCGACTTTGAGGGTCGCGCGGCTGCAGACAGTGAGGGGGGTATAGGGCCGTGGAATTTAAAAGTTAAGCTCTGGAGGTTACATTGGAAGTCTAACCCTAGGAGTGTGGCAGCACAGAGGTGAGGAAGGACATAGAGCCGATAATTTTTAAACTCCCTTCCCTGGACCGTGAGGTTCGCTATGCAGAACCCTTTGATCTCTACCGAGTGAGAACCGGACAGGGAGATTTTTTGGTTGACTGGGTGGATGGGAAGAGAACAGCGCCTTACCGTATTGGGGTGTATGAAGCTCTCTGTGTTCCCGGAGTCATTCAGGCAGATGTTTTATGCCCGTTGATGAGCACGGTCGTTGTCGAAGTTGAGGGTGTTCGGGGCCGAGACTGGTCCAGGGTCACCGAGGCAAGTCGTGGCAAAATATGGTTGCATTCCTCGGGCGGTGTGTGGTCATCCGAGTCAGGGTCCTGAGAGTCCAGCCAAGATGGCGGTGCCCACTGGTCGGACATGGCTGGAGGTGTACAAGATGGCAGCGCCCATCCATCGCATGTGGTCCCTGGGGAACAAGATGGCGGCGCCCGGAGGCTGTACGTGGCCCTGGAGAAGGAAGATGGCGGTGCCCGCTCGCCCCACGTGGCTCGTGGAGAGAGTTGCAGTGGTGGTTCCGGTTCGCCCCCGGAGACGGCGGCAACCGCCCGGGCCTGGCATACTGCCACAAAATGGCCCTTTTTGCTGCACCCTTTGCAGATGGATGAGCGGGCCGCGTAGTGCTGCCGGGGGTGCTTGGCTTGCCCGTAAAAATAACAGCGGGGCCACCCGGGGTTGCCTGGCAGTCTCGCAGCACAAGCTTGTGAGGGGATGGGGGATGCTTCGGAGTTGGCTACGGGGGGTCCACACTGCCCAAGGGGCTGCCGTGCGGTCAGGGATGTAAGCGCTGGCGTTTCGGGAGGTCACATCCAGGGAGCTAGCAAGGGCACATGCCTCCTTGAGGCCTAGTGTCTCTTTCTTCAGCAATCGCTGGCGGATTTGGGAGGACAGCATACCTGCAACGAATGCGACCCGGATCAAAAGTTCTGTGTGGGCGCTGGCCGAAACTTGCGGGCAGTCACAGTTCCTCTCTAACAACAGGAGCGCACGGTTAAACTCCTCCAGCAATTCCCCAGGGATTTGTCGCCTCGTCGCTAGCAGATGTCGGGCGTAGACCTGGTTTACAGGGCGAATATAGTGTCCTTTCAGCAGGATCATTGCGGCCTCAAAATCGTCCGCATCCTCGATGAGGGTGTAGATCTCTGGGCTCACCCTTGAGTGGCGAACTTGCAGTTTCTGGTCCGCCGTGAGTGCAGTCGTGGCTGTCCCGAGGTACCCTTTGAAGCACGCCAACCAGTGTTTGAAGGTTGCCGCTGAGTTTGCCGCATGGGGGCTGAGTTGCAGACACTCCGGCTTGATTCGGAGCTCCAATCTTTAAAATCTAGTACAATAAAATGATGCTCGATCAATAACTCCTGAAGCGAGATTGAAGACAATTGAAGGCTTTATTGTGCAAGATATTTCCCCCAGCAGTGCAGGTATAGAATGCAGCTGCTGGGGAGACACAGGCTCTTATACTCCACCTTACTGGGCGGAACTAGCAGGCAGGCTTCACCAATAAAATAGCAGTCTCAGGTACCTCCCACACCAATGGTTTTACAGCATTATTCAGGGTACTGTAATACCCCTAATACCGATTACCACACCCCACAACTGGTCACGATTGGGTCGTATATTCCTTTAAGAATCTGTGTTTTATCACATCGGGACTCCAAAATATTGGCACCAATGTGCTTCCCCAGAGGTTTCCTCTTTTTGAAATTCAGCTATGGTTTGCTCGGCCATCTAACTACTGCAAACCATCAAAGTTAGCTTTCTGTGCCTCATTGTGACACATTTGGGCCCCGTATCGAAGGATTGATGTGCTGGCCTTGGAAAGGGTCCAGAGGAGGTTCACAAGAATGATCCCTGGACTGAAGAATTTGTCGTATGAGGAACGATTGAGGACTCTGGGTCTGTACTCGTTGGAGTTTCAAAGGATGAGGGGGGATCTTATTGAAACTTACAGGATACTGCGAGGCCTGGATAGAGTGGACGTGGAGAATATGTTTCCACTTGGAGGAAAAACTAGAACCAGAGGACACCATCTCAGACTAAAGGGACAATCCTTTAAAACTGAGATGAGGAGGAATTTCTTCAGCCAGAGGGTGGTGAATCTGTGGAACGCTTTGCCGCAGAAGGCTGTGGAGGCCAAATCACTGAGTGTCTTTAAGACAGAGTTAGGTAGGTTCTAGATTAATAAGGGGATTGGGGGTTATGGGGAGAAGGCAGGAGAATGGGGATGAGAAAATATCAGCCATGATTGAATGGCGGTGCAGACTCGATGGGCCGAGTGGCCTAATTCTGCTCCTAGGTCTTATGGTCTTATAAGGTGGCCATGTTGCAATAGAGCACCAGTAACGGACAGTACAGGAGACCTCCTCTCAAGATTCTCTTTCTGAAATGTGCAGGAAGCATGTAAATGGGAGATTTTAGAAAGCAGACTTTATTTAATATCTCTGTTGTGCCAGACAGACTTTATCAGTAAGTACTTTATACCGAGTGGAAAAAAAGCGAAGCCCTGGTGTATTGTTGTGATGTGACATAAATCCTTCGACATCTGATATTGTCACACCCTTAACAGGATTAGTCTTGTGTTCCCAAATTTTAAATCTGGTCTTGGCAGCAACCGAACATTGCAGTAATGGTCGATTTTAAAATGAAATAATGAGCTGCAAATGCGTTTTATTCTAACTGTATGATGAAAAGGATTACATCATCTTTGATTACATCATTGGTCCTTTGATAGTTGTGAGGTTGTGGGAAGTAATTCTTTGGGCATGGTACGAACTACAGTGTCATCCGAGAGGTAAGTTCTGTTTCTTTAAAGGATACAACTTGCCGAGGCTTGTGTTTTAACAGCTTTTATGAATGATTTATTTCTCTGTAAATGCAAGAGGTTAAAGATTGAACTCTGTAAACTAGGATAATTTCCTGAGCAAACGAACAGGAATCTTCATCCTGTTGCATGAAAAGCGACATGGCTCCATCGTTTTCTACATTTTAGTTCTAAAGTGCCTTTCAAGCTATCCTCTGCTCTGATAGAATGAGCTCCCACCTTCTTCCAGGTTCTTAACAAAGTCGAACATTTTGCCTTCAAGATGTTACTGAACTGTGTGGGTGTGACAAGGGGTTACAGGCTCCAGCCTGGCAGCACTCTGTGGCTCCAGCCATACCCACAAGGTTGACTCATGGTTCTAAAATTAAATAAATATAACAGACATTATTCCTCAGTAATTAAATGTCCGCAGCATTGTTTGCTTTGGCAATGTCAAGTTATTTTGGGAAACACCGCACAAAGATAATTGTGGGGTTCTGCGGCCTTAAAATTCAGTTCGTCACAGGGCTAGAAGCTGCTTGGTGCAGTGTGGAAGTCAGCACCGTTTAGAAGTGAAACAGTCCATTGAAAAGTTTGATCTCGACTGCAATCGAAAACCATAGACCCTAAAGGAGCCGATTAGAAACGTGGGCTTTGTAAGTAGCATTCTTCAAAACCAATGTTCAGCAGAAGTGGACTCATGGGTGGCTGCAGTTTTGCTTTACTGTTTGAAACTATTAGTTGTACATTTCTAAACTGAAGGACCTAAGCGGAGGCCCCTAAAACAGGAGTCGGATGTAAGTTGAAAAGTGGTGATTATGTGACGCTGGGCTTTACAAGCTTATCGGTAATAGGATATGAGGATCATTTAGTGGCTGTCATTGATTCTTGGAGGTGTTTACCAAAAAGCTGTATTTTACCTCCAGACAGTATAATGGGTAAATTCGCTTCAGAATGACTAGGCTGTGATAGATTATATTTGTGCAATACTCGTGATGTTTTCAACATTAGGTTGGACTTTGTGCAGCACAAAAGATGCAATCAAACCTTGGAGGTTGTTCAGGGAAGAATTTTTTAAACTGATCTCTCGGATCAGAAGGTTGAGATAGAGAGGGAAAGCTGAAGAAACGCAGGCCTTGCGTCCATGTGCTGAGCAGTGATCTCATCGAGCAGTATGCTATCATAACTGGGCACCAAAAATCCTCGTAAGGTGGCAAAATTAACACGGACAGAAGGACGGGTGACAAACTTCAAATAAACAAAACAGAAACTTCAGGACTGATGTCAAGGTGCTTTTTTTCCTCCCACAACCATTCAGTGGAGTTCAGGAGCAAAGCGAAACCTTGGAAATGCTGGTGATACTTTGATTCGGTGCTTCAGGGATGGGAGGGACTACACTGGGCCAGGATAGGCTTCTGTGTCAACATAAAAATAAGTTTCTCATAATTCCCTGTGTTGGGTGACAATAAGTCGAGAAGGCCTCACATAGCAGATTACTATGTAAAGTTGAAACGGATGGGATTGGGGTAGTGTCTTGAGATGCAGAGAAAGTTGGTTAGTAGACAGGAAGCAAAACGTTGGAATAAATGGGTCTTTTTCCGATTGGCAGACAGTGAGTAGTGGGGTACCGTAGAGATCTGTGCTAGGACACCAACTGTTCACATTATATATTAATGATTTGGATGAGGGGACTAAATGTAATATCTCCAAATTTGCAGATGACACAAAGCTGGGTGGGAGGGTGAGCTGTAAGGAGGATGCAGAGATGCTTCAGCGAGATTTGGACAGGCTGAGTGAGTGGGCACATGCATGGCAGATGCAACATAATGTGGATAAATGTGAGGTTATCCACTTTGGTAGCAAAAATAAGAAGGCAGTTTATTATTTGAAAGGGTGTAAATTGAGGGAGGTGGATACTGAGCAAGACCTTGATGTCCTCCTGCATCAGTCACTGAAAGTAAGCACGGAGGTACAGCCGGCAGTAAAGAAGGCAAATGGTATGTTGACCTTCATAGCGAGAGAATTTGCGTATAGGAATAGGGATGTTTTATTGCAATTGTATGGGGCATTGGTGAGGCCACACTTGGAGGATTATGTGCAGTTTTGGTGTCCTTATCTGAGGAAGGATGTTCTTGCTGTGGAGGGAGTGCAGCGAAGGTTTACCAGGCTGATTCCTGGGGTGGCGGGACTGTCCCATGAGGAGAGACTAAATCAGTTAGGATTATATTCATGCGAGTTTAAAATCTTTATTGTCACAAATAGGCTTACATTAACACTGCATTGAAGTTACTGTGAAAATCCTCTAGTCGCCACATTCCGGCGCCTGTTCCGGTACACAGAGGGAGAATTCAGAATGCCCAAATTACCCAACAGCACATCTTTCGGGACTTGTGGGAGGAAACCGGAGCTCCCGGAGGAAATCCACGCAGACACGGGGAGTACGTGCAGACTCCACACAGACAGTGACCCAAGCTGGAATCGAACCTGGGACTCTGGAGCTGCGAAGCAACTGTGCTAACCACTGTGCTACCGTGTCGCCCAAGAAGAGTGAGAGGGGATCGCATAGAAACTTATAAAATTCTAACAGGGTAGATTTAGAAAGAATGTTCCCGATTTGGGGGGGGGCGGAATCCCAGAACTAGGGGTTCGTAGTTTGAGGATAAGGGGGTAAACCTTTTAGGACTCAGGTGAGGAGAAATTTCTTCACCTAGAGAGGGGTGAGTCTGTGGAATTCACTACCACAGAAAGTACTTGAGGCCAAAATGTTGTGTCATCTCAAGAAGGAAGTAGATATAACTCTTGGGGCTAAAGGGAAAAAGGGATATGGGGGGAAGGCGGGATCAGGGTATTGAACTTGATGATCAGCCATGATCATAGTGAGCGGTGGAGAAGGGGGTAAATGACCTGCTCCTGCTCCTATTTTCAATGTATGTTTCCATCTATGTAGATGTGGTTTCAATCAGAATTCAATCAGTATCCGAGTTCTATATTTGTGTCTTGAAATTTGGTTCGAATCGTATTTTAAAGCCTAAAATTTGGTCCTGTTCAAAACAAAATGTCAGGAGTTCACTATGATTTCTGTGCCTAACTATAGGTACATCTTAGGTACCACTTAAGGAAAACAGGAAGCGTAATAACCAGCCCTTTGCCTGGAAAGAATTTGACCTGCATGGCAACAGCGCGGATGAAAAATATACAACTGTACATGACTCATGCCGGTGGAGCTGCTGTTGATCATTTGAGCTGTGCTGGGATTGTAACTTCCTTAAATCCTAGAGGGAATTTCTGAGGGAAGAATCCTCAAAACACCATCATAACGTTCTGTGGATAGTGTTGTAAAAACATTTGCTGATCATTGAGGTTTTCAGCTATAATTTCCATCTGAAACCTTGGATTTTGTTTCTGTAATTTTAAGGTGTGAACAATTATTTCCTTTGAAAGGGACTACGCTGTCTGCTTCTTCATTATTGTTTACCACCTTTTGGTCGCAGACAGAAGCAGCATTTGTTTCAAGCACTTGCCGGGAGCATTTTAAACTTTACAATAGTTCTGCTCAACTGGGGGAATAAAGTTGTAGGGCTGGGTTTTCTGTGGCACCTGCAGATTGTCGTTGGATGCCGGTGTGATCTTCCAGTCCCAAGAACAAAGAAATGTACAGCACAGGAACAGGCCCTTCGGCCCTCCAAGCCCGTGCCGACCAGACTGCCCGACTAAACTACAATCTTCTACACTTCCTGGGTCCGTATCCTTCTATTCCCATCCTATTCATATATTTGTCAAGATGCCCCTTAAATGTCCCTATCGTCCCTGCCTCCACTACCTCCTCCGGTAGTGAGTTCCAGGCACCCACTACCCTCTGCGTAAAAAACTTGCCTCGTACATCTACTCTAAACTTTGCCCCTCTCACCTTAAACCTATGCCCCCTAGTAATTGACCCCTCTACCCCGGGGAAAAGCCTCTGACTATCCACTCTGTCTATGCCCCTCATAATTTTGTATACCTCTATCAGGTCGCCCCTCAACCTCCTTCGTTCCAGTGAGAACAAACCGAGTTTATTCAATCGCTCCTCATAGCTTATGCCCTCCATACCAGGCAACATTCTGGTAAATCTCTTCTGCACCCTCTCTAAAGCCTCTACATCCTTCTGGTAGTGTGGCGACCAGAATTGAACACTATACTCCAAGTGTGGCCTAACTAAGGTTCTATACAGCTGCAACATGACTTGCCAATTCTTATACTCAATGCCCCGGCCAATGAAGGCAAGCATGCCGTATGCCTTCTTGACTACCTTCTCCACCTGTGCAGCCCCTTTCAGTGATCTGTGGACCTGTACTCCTAGATCTCTCTGACTTTCAATACTCTTGAGGGTTCTACCATTCACTGTATATTCCCTACCTGCATTAGCCCTTCCAAAATGCATTACCTCACATTTGTCCAGGTTAAACTCCATCTGCCATCTCTCCGCCCAAGTCTCCAGAAAATCTAAATCCTGCTGTATCCTCAGACAGTCCTCATCGCTATCCGCAATTCCACCAACCTTTGTGTCGTCTGCAAACTTACTAATCAGACCAGTTACATTTTCCTCCAAATCATTTATATATACTACAAAGAGCAAAGGTCCCAGCACTGATCCCTGTGGAACACCACTGGTCACAGACCTCCAATTAGAAAAGCATCCCTCCATTGCTACCCTCTGCCTTCTATGGCCTAGCCAGTTCTGTATCCACCTTGCCAGTTCACCCCTGATCCCGTGTGACTTCACCTTTTGTACTAGTCTACCATGAGGGACCTTGTCAAAGGCCTTACTGAAGTCCATATAGACAACATCTACTGCCCTACCTGCATCAATCATCTTAGTGACCTCCTCGAAAAACTCTATCAAGTTAGTGAGACACGACCTCCCCTTCACAAAACCGTGCTGCCTCTCGCTAATACGTCCATTTGCTTCCAAATGGGAGTAGATCCTGTCTCGAAGAATTCTCTCCAGTAATTTCCCTACCACTGAAGTAAGGCTCACCGGCCTGTAGTTCCCGGGATTATCCCTGCCACCCTTCTTAAACAGAGGAACAACATTGGCTATTCTCCAGTCCTCCGGGACATCCCCTGAAGACAGCGAGGATCCAAAGATTTCTGTCAAGGCCTCAGCAATTTCCTCTCCAGCCTCCTTCAATATTCTGGGGTAGATCCCATCCGGCCCTGGGGACTTATCTACCTTAATATTTTTTAAGACACCCAACACCTCGTCTTTTTGGATCACAATGTGACCCAGGCTATCTACACCCCCTTCTCCAGACTCAACATCTACCAATTCCTTCTCTTTGGTGAATACTGATGCAAAGTATTCATTTAGTACCTCGCCCATTTCCTCTGGCTCCACACATAGATTCCCTTGCCTATCCTTCAGTGGGCCAACCCTTTCCCTGGCTACCCTCTTGCTTTTTATGTAAGTGTAAAAAGCCTTGGGATTTTCCTTAACCCTATTTGCCAATGACTTTTCGTGACCCCTTCTAGCCCTCCTGACTCCTTGCTTAAGTTCCTTCCTACTTTCCTTATATGCCACACAGGCTTCGTCTGTTCCCAGCCTTTTAGCCCTGACAAATGCCTCCTTTTTCTTTTTGACGAGGCCTACAATATCACTCGTCATCCAAGGTTCCCGAAAATTGCCGTAATTATCTTTCTTCCTCACAGGAACATGCCTGTCCTGTATTCCTTTCAACTGACACTTGAAAGCCTCCCACATGTCAGATGTTGATTTGCCCTCAAACATCCGCCCCCAATCTATGTTCTTCAGTTCCCGCCTAATATTGTTATAATTAGCCTTCCCCCAATTTAGCACATTCATCCTCGGACCACTCTTATCCTTGTCCACCAGTATCCCGCTGATATCAATGGCATTTGTGTAGCTGGCAAAGAGTTGTAATTTAGAGAATAGTATCGGCGAGACAGATTTTTCATGCACGTGTATATTATGGGACTGATTTAATAGAAAAAAAAAGTCCCGCTTTGGGCGGGTATAGCAAACGCCTGGAACGACCCCGCTATTAAACGAGACTCTGTTATTTTTCCGGGCCTCGGCAGGGATTGCCCCGCCGGGTTCCAGACTAGCAGTGTCATGGTGCCCATGTGGCATCAGCAGTGCCAGGGCACCACCCTGCCCAGTGGCCAACCACCCGGGGGCCTCCGGTCGTTTGGAGGACCCCCGCAAGTGTCGTTCTGCCGGGTTCTTTTTTTTGTGGAGACCAGTGCTAGACGGCGCCCGTCTGGGGTTCCCTCTGTGAGGCCGATAGATCCCGGGGGCTGGATGGATTTGGCTTAGGCATAGTTAAGTGAGCAATAAAGCTCTAGATCGCGACATCTCGCGAAATCGGGTTTGATCTCACCGAGCGCAACGACCGTCGGGAATCTCAGAAGAGACCTCTCGCGGGATGTACCAGCCATGCCCCGTCCCGATTCCGGCAGGACGCTGCCAGTAAATCGCGCCCTCGGGGATATATAATATGCACACTGTAATGATATGCAGACATGCAGATAATGATATACAGACAGGTACAGACAGGCAGCTAATGAACACAGAAAACAGGACATGACCAATGAGCAGGCAGGACACTCAGGGGTGGTATCTCACTATAAAAGGCACGAGGCACTCACACTCCGCCTCTTTGCACTGATGAACATCTACAGAGTGAGTCAGGGTGTATGTACAGTATCACACCTCCAGCACGTGGCTAAGAGCTAGGCTGGTTCAGTCAGACAGAGTAACCACACTTAGGTTAGCAGAGAGTCGAACACATAGAGAACTGTGCTAACTGTGCTTCTGGTTCAATAAATCAGATTCAAGGTCTGGAGTATCTTTTGGTTAAAGCTGCATCCAGTTGCAGCCTGTGTTATCCCAGAGTACATAACGCAACATGCTACCAGGTGACTGCTTAATCTAGGTGGTTTACCTCAGTCCATTCCGTGACGACCAGTAATGTATCCCGGCACCATGGAGAAGGTTCAGGCTCCTCCCCAGCTCAGGTCTTTCGGCAATCTCAGTGCCAACTGGCGGGCATTCAAGCAAAAGTTTCTGCTGTACATCGAAGCCTCAGACCTCGAGGGTGCGTCTGATGCAAGAACGATCGCGCTTCTCCTCTCAACAGCGGGTGATCAAGCCATCCAACTCTTCAACTCGTTGGCGCCGGCCAACCCACGCCAGTTATGCGGCGCTAAGGCCTGGCGCGTGTAAATGACGCGGCCCCGCTCCTAGCCCATCATCGGGCCCTGAATCGGTCGGGATAGGGGCCGTTTCGCGCCGTCGTGAACACTCTGCCTCCATTTCGGAGAATCCCGCCCCATATTCGGGGTGTCAGACCAGCCAGGGATGGAAACGGGGGCGGAGGCAGATGTTGTAGCCTTCGCCTCATTGATCGCCCGAAGGCGGATCCTGTTGGGATGGAGATCAGCCACTCCACCCTGTGCCCTGGCATGGCGGGGGGACCTTCTGGGATTCTTGGCTCTTGAGGAGGTCAAATTTGAACCAAGGGGAAGGATGGAGGGGTTCTACAATTCATGGGTGTTATTCATGACGCACTTTCAAGAATTGGATTACATCGAACATTAGGGGGGGTTGGGAGGGTTGGGGGGAGGGGGGCTGTATGTGTTAATGGTGACTATGGGTGATTCCTGATTCCTTTTTGTTATTTGTTTATGTTAACATGCGGGATGTTGTTTGGGGGTTTGGTGGGAGGATGGGATTGTTGTTGTTGATATGGGGATTGGCATTGTATTTGTTACTGATTATTGTTTATTGTTGGTGGGTGTAAATTTGGGAGAAAGTGTGAAAAAGGAGGATAACAATATTTAAATAAAAAGAAACACTTTTCACTGAAACCTAAAGGGGTAATTAGACGAAGCAGCGTGAGTTCCACGTACTGAGGAAACCAGCTTTCTTCTTCTCTAACACCCCATTGCTATTTAATGCTTTCCAAAGTGCTCTGGGACACCTCTCTGAGGTTGCAGGCCCAAGCGCTCATGGGTTTTATTCATGGCCCTATTTTAAGCTACTTGATTGGCCCTCACGCTGTCCGATTTTCAAAGCGGCATTACCAGGATATTATGTCAAAGAGTGTCTTCACTGTGAAGCTGAGGCATTATCATCAGAAGCGTTGTGTGGTGCATTGACAAATGTTTCTGCAATAGTTAGGTTGGTCAGGACGATCTTTGGTTGGCGTTGGTTATTTTTTCAGCTGCTGTATATCAACCAACGTAGTCAGTGGAGTTATCACTGAATTACCCATCGTACATTTTGTGTACTTACTTACCTCAGTGGTGTCCAGTGGTGTTCAACGTGGAAGGCTATTGATTTGCCAGTAATAATAATAATCTTTTATTATTGTCACAAGTAGGCTTCTATTAACACTGCAATGAAGTTACTGTGAAAAGCCCCTAGTCGCCACATTCCGGCACCTGTTCGGGTACAGTCGAGGAGAATTCAGAATGTCCAAATTACCTAACAAAGCACGCCTTTCGGCCAGGTGAGGAAGTGATGAGGTTGCAATTATCAGGTTTCATTGGCTTCATTCAACTTGAAGTTATGAAGCGTTATGGTAGCCTGGATCTTTATCGTGATTTCTAGCGGATGGTCCAATTGGCTGACAATTCGTACCATGTCTGCTATTTAACCAAGCACCATTTAATTTTGCTGATGAGGCTCTGCTCGCCTGATTCTTGTCCTGACCCTCGCTGATGGGACTGTCCGCTCCACTGATTCCGTTTCATGCTTGTTTTACAACTGAGTGGCTTGTTAACATGTTAAGAGTCAGTCATTCAAATTGAGTGCAGTTTACCTTCTCTGCGGGTCATAAATCATAATTGCAAAAACTAGTTCAGTTACCAGCCTTTTAGTCAAGGAAAGTACCAAATAATTTAGTTTGCCGTTGTGGGATTCGAACTCCCAACCTTTGGGTTACTAGTCCGGCACAGGAACCAATATACATACCTAGTTAAAGTGCTGGAGTTGTTAACTCGGCGGCACAATGGCACAAGGGTCAGCACCGCTGCCTCTTAACGCCAGGGACCTTGGTTCAATTCTGGCCTTGGGTGACTGTGTGTGGAGTGTGCACATTCCAAAGATTAGGTGAGGTTACTGGGTTACGAGAAAAGGGCAGGGGCTTGGGCATGAGTAGGGTGCTCTTTCAGAGGGTTGGTGCAGACTCGATGGGCCGAATAGCCTCCTTCTGCACTGTAGGGATTCTATGGGATCAACCATGCCTCTTTAGCAGGGCTGCTCCTTCAGATGAACAAGGCTTCCTTCTGAAATGCCAGACTGCAGACTCGGGAGTGCTTACTTGGAGATGGCCTCCCTGCTCTCTTGATTAAGATTATTTATAAAAGTGACAACTTGAATATTAAGGAATTCGGACATCATTGCATTCTGCATTTGTCTCTGGTTTTACTTCAGCAATGTTGTTATACCTCCACTCCCTTGGCACCAGCTCACAGCTGTAAAGTGAAGATATTCTGTCAACCAATTTACTGAAAAATAATAGTTGTGTGGAGAATACGGTTCGCCAAGTCGATTCTCTGATGCGCAATATAGACAAGCACATGGTGCTAGTTAATTTGATTTATATATTTACATGTTCTTCCAAGCTTCAGATGTGTCACCCACTTACTAACAATTAAGTGGGAAAGTGCCATTTGATTTTTGGTACATAGAACATAGAACATAGAACATAGAAAATACAGCACAGAACAGGCCCTTCGGCCCACGATGTTGTGCCGAACCTTTGTCCGAGATTAATCGGTAGCTAAAATGGTTGAAGATAAGAGCATAGGAGAGTAGACCATTTCACACCCTCAAGGCGTTCAATGAGATCATGGCTGTTTTGTGATCTAACTTCACACACCTACCTTTATCACTTACTGCCTTAACAGAAATCCTATCAATCTACGGTTTAAAATTAACAAGTGACATTAATTGTCTTTTGTGGAAGAATGTTCCAAAGCTCTTCCACCTTGAGCATATGCAAGTGTTTCCTAATTTCACTCCTGAAGGTTAAGCTCTAACTTTTAGATTCTGCGCCCATGTCCTAGACTTCGTAAATAGTAGAAATAACTTCTGTTTATCTATCATATCTGTTCCTATATCTTGGAAACTTTGACCAAATCATCCTTAACCTCTTGAACTTCAGCAAATACAACCTTAGTTTGCCCAAAAGCAAAATACTGCAGATATTGAGACTCTGAAATTAAAAAAGAAAACGCTGGAAATACACAGCAGGTCAGGCAACATCTGTGGAGAGAAAATCCAAGTTCACGTTTTAAGAAGATTCACCAGGACATGGCCTGGGATGGAACATTTAAGTTATGAAGAGAGGTTGGATAGGCTTGGATTATTTTCGCTGGAGCAGAGAACATTGAGGGGGCGACCTGATCGAGGTGTACAAGATTATGAGGGCTATGGACAGGGTAGGTAGGGAGCAGCTGTTCCCCATTGTCGAAGGGTCAGTTACAAGAGGACACAAGTTCAAGGTCAGGGGTAGGAGATTTAGGAGGGATTTGAGGAAAAATAATTTCACCCAGAGGGTGGTGACGGTCTGGAATGCACGACCTGGGAGGGTGGTAGAGGCGGGTTGCCTCATATCCTTTAAAAAGTACAAGGATGAGCACTTGGCACATCATAACATTCAAGACTATGGGCCAAGTGCTGGCAAATGGGATTAGGTAGTCAAGTCAGGTGTTTTTCATGCGTCGGTGCAGATCGATGGGCTGAAGGGCCTCTTCCCTGCTGTATTATTCTCTGATTCTGTGAATGACCTGAAGCCTGAACGTAGTTTGTCTGTTATCCCCTTATAAGTTAACTCTTGGAGACCAGCGGTCTTTGCAGTAAACCTGCATTCTCTGGTCAGTATGTCCTTGTTGTGACGAGAACTGCTCTGAAAACCCCAGGTATGGTCTAACTAAAGCTTCATATAGCTGGGAATAGGTTCTATTGCTTTTGTACAGTAAGTCCCCATTTAGTGTTGACCCATTTAATTTGTTTCGCTTTAATGTTGTTAAGTTAAATGCCTGAAACTTTGTTGAGTGTCACTAAATTCATGTTAATGGTTTCCTATGGTACCTAATTAGCCCACTTTGGAGTGGCCTCTCACACACTCTAACTCTCTGGCTTCAAGCCTCTCCCTGTGCCCGACCCTCCAGCTTGCGGCCTCTCCCTGTGCCAAACCCGCCCTCTTGCTAAACCTCCCGCTCCCTGACGCACCCTCTCATCGCATCCCTCTCCTAAACCTAGCTTTCCCGATTCAAGATCCAGATCCGATCCAATGCCAGAGGCTCAGGCCTGTAAAAGGAAGGGTCCAGGAGAGGGGAGTGGCGAGCGGGAGCATTTTTTAAAAACGTGGACGTTGACACTGAAGTTAGAGCTGCCAATCCTCCTGGGATGGCTGGGAGACTACTGGAATCAGCTTTAATCTCCTGATGGCCAAAGAAAGCATTCCAGGAGATTGAAATGCTTGAAGTATCTTGTTTGCCAGTATCCAACTCACACATGTGCATGATGGCATCTCCATGCGCCACAACATCAGCGGTGAAGGGAACAGCGGAAATGGAGGGAAAGCCCCCTTATGTGTTTCTTTGGTCTGTGCCAACCTTAATGTGGGCGGGTGACACTGCAATGCGCAGGGCCTGCGCTCTCAGTGCTATGCTGGATGCCAGGAGGAAACAGCTTCTAACTGGGGGTAGAACACCATTAAAAGACTGCGACAGAGCTCCACTTGGAGGGTAAGAGGAGCTCACGGGTTTCGGAGGAGTATTCCTCCCCCAATATAATGCAAATTGATGAAAGCGCGCCTATCCATCCGTGACCTTCTGGACACTTTTACAGTCCACAGGGTTGAAACTTTCCACCGCTTCTTGCATTGAAATATTGGAAAATTGTCAAGGAATCTGAAACGTGAAACGTGACGACGCTTTGTTTTTCAAAAAAAATAGTTTTCATGTCATGCCGCCGCCAGCTTTGGGTGCCGTTGCTTCTGCTGCCATCTCCTGGAATATGTCCAGCCAGAGTTGATGTGGCAACCCTATGCCGGAGGCAACAGACCCAAATGTCTGAATGAAAATAAGCATCATTACAACTCATAAAGAATTTCACAGCACATTGCAAATGAAAGGTTCAACCAAAGTAGGAACAGTTGAAGACTATTGAGTTTGTAGATTATAGAATGTATAGTGCAGAAGGAGGCCATTCGCCCCATCGAGTCTGCACCGACCCTTGGAAAGAGCACCCTACCCAAGCCCATGCCTCCACCCTATCCCCATAACCCAGTAACACAACCTAACCTTTTGGACACTAAGGGGCAATTTAGCACGGCCAATCCGCCTAACCTGCACATCTTTCGACTGGGAGGAAACCTACGCAGACATTGGGAGAAAGTGCAAACTTCACACAGACAGTCACATGAAGCTGGAATTGAACCCGGTACCCTGGAGCTGTGAGGCAGCAGTGCTAACCACTGTGCCACCGTGCCGCCCCAGTTGACCAAGCCTGTTCTGCCATTCAATTAGATCATGGATCATGTGTCGCATAAATTGCTCCATTTCCTTTGGTATTTAACATAGAATTTACAGTGCAGAAGGAGGCCAATCAGCCCATCGAGTCTGCACCGGCTCTTGGAAAGAGCACCCTACCCAAGGTCAACACCGCCACCCTATCCCCATAACCCAGTAACCCCACCCAACACTAAGGGCAATTTTGGACACTAAGGGCAATTTATCATGGCCAATCCACCTAACCTGCACATCTTTGGACTGTGGGAGGAAACTGGAGCACCCGGAGGAAACCCACGCACACACGGGGAGGATGTGCAGACTCCGCACAGACAGTGACCCAAGCCAGAATCGAACCTGGGACCCTGGAGCTGTGAAGCAATTGTGCTATCCACAATGCTACCGTGCTGCCCACAATCCTAACGTGCTCCTAACGTAGGTTATTTTCTTTATACTTATTTTAAGAAAGAAAACAGTTTGTGTGTTTTTTCTTGCTTCTGATTAGACGCTGCTGTGAATCTCTCTATCATTTTGTGGACAGGCAGCTTCAATGAGTTGGAATGAGTCAGGCTGGTGCTATTTCAGGGTAAGGAAAGTATAGAGCACTTAACGAAAAATTCAGTTTCCATCTGGGAACAGTGTCATTAGTTAGTGGTGTAAG
Source organism: Scyliorhinus torazame (assembly GCF_047496885.1). Taxonomy (NCBI): domain Eukaryota; kingdom Metazoa; phylum Chordata; class Chondrichthyes; order Carcharhiniformes; family Scyliorhinidae; genus Scyliorhinus; species Scyliorhinus torazame. Next base: position 107,361,314 of record NC_092727.1, read on the forward strand.
TAGAGTTTGAGTAGCTGCTGAGGTGCATCTCGAAGACAATTTTATTGGTCAGATCAATAGAACAAGATATCATAAGATGTAAGAATGGAGCTGAGAGGTACTGAAAACTTTCTTCAAAGGATAATCATGTTGTGGAATCTAAGGTAATGGAATCAAAGATGATCTAAGAGTTTCAACTACAGTTAAATGTTAAGCTGGGTTAAGCAGAAAGTTTGATAGTCGGCTCAAACCTGTGGTTTTCACCCCCCTATCCAATGTTTTTTCCGGCAGAGGAGGAGGCTTGACACTGGCCACCAGCAGGATCTTCCGTCTCGCTGATGCCCATGGTGTTTTGCATGGCTGGCCGAACCCACCGCCAGGGAAACCTGCCATGGGGGGGCACGCCTTTGGCGGAAAAAGGAAGATAGATCCCACCAGCGGGGAGGGCTGATAAGTCCTGCCCTATCTCCTTCTCGACGCATTTGGTGGTCTGTGTTAATATTTCCTCAACGTGACTCAGTACCATATTGCAATCAACAATGCTCACTAAAATGGGATGGTTTGTTCTCTTAAAGGTGCGATAAAAATGCCATTTGCTGTTGTGCATGGCCTTTCCTTTTCCTTAACCTTTCATCGTGCCCATATGAATCGCCAGTCTGATCCGGCCAAGAATCTTATCCGTCAAAACAAATTACCTCTCCCCTCGATCACTGCGCGATGAGAGAATTGGAGGTAATTTGATTATTTGACCATAAGGGGGTCTGACATGATTCTCCAGCTGGGGAGCGCATGCTGGCACAGATTTCTAAAGACTGTGGGATGGATTCTCCGTTACAGCGGCGAAGTTCCGGCTTGAACGGAAAATTTGTGGGATTCCTGGATCGGTGAGGGGCTAGCAGCGGTGCCGGGTGAAACTCCTGGCTCCTGCGCTAAAAACGGCCAGAGAACGGCCGGGCCCTGGCCGCGCGTGCACACGGCGATGACCTGCAGCAGTTGCGCCGTGCAACATAGCGCCAGCTGTGCGCCAACACAACCCGCCACCTGCGACCCTGCAGGCCATCCCCTGGCGTCCCCCCAGCCAACGGCACGAATCCCGGACAAGTGTAGCGGCGCTGGTCACAGTCCACAGCCGCCACGCCGGGTTCCTGACCGCTGACACCACACGTGCCCCGTGTGGTCGGGAACTCAGCCCGTTAGGGGCAGAGCATTGCGCATGGCGTGCAACACGATGGTGCCATTTCAGAGGGGGCTGAGCATGGCTGACCGGTGTCAAACCGTCGCCAGTCCCAATTTGGGCGTTGGAGTCGATTCTCCGCCCGATCGCCAATTACATTTTGGCGTCAGGCAACGGAGAATCCGGCCCTGTCAGGGAATTGAATATTCTCACCTGAACAACTGCCAAGGAATTAGATTTTTATAAACTATTAATTTGCATCACTCTTTTCTCCTTTAAATTATGGCCATGTCTTGATCTTGTGGACAGTAGAGAAGTTTATGAATAAAAGGAAAATATCAATGTAGGATATACTCTATCCTACTGTTAATGTAGGAGCCACACTTGTCCTCTATTAGCTGAAGACAAGGGTGCGATTCAGCAGACAAAAGTTAAAGGGCCCGATCTATCCAAATGGGAACACAATCCTATAATGAGAGCTGTTAGCAGGCTCCTGGAAATTAGGGCTCTGAGAAGCCCTGGGGAGATATGCTTGGCTTGGTGCAGCCAGGAGACTGGAGGTTGGAGAAACCAAGGGGCAGTTGCAACTTATTGAAGCTCGTTGTCTGCAAAACTGTTGGAAGTGAGCCAGTAATTAGAGGCAGGAGTGTAGCTTTGTGATTCCTATGGAATGCAGTCTCAGGAAGAGAGATTAAATCATTGGGAGGTGTACAGTCTTGTGTCAGTCTCGTTGGAGCTGCTTTTGAAGGAATTCAGAGGCTGGATCTACAAACATGAAGAGTTGAGATCCCTCGTGAGGGAGTCGGAATTTTTATGAGTTTATATGACTACCAGTGGTCATTGATGTCTGGGTATGTTACTGATAAATCTGTGAGATCTGTCTTGATTGTATCTGCCACTTAATGTGCAGTATAATGTGTTTGATCTTAGTTCGCCTGTTAATTCACAAGTATCTCATGTTAATTCTGAGTGTTAGGATAGAAGATTAATATTGTAAATTGTTTTGCTTTCTGACTTTGTGAAGTTTATTTTGGGTTTTTTTTAAACCATGGAATCATTATTTAGGTAATTGGGATTTCAAACTCTTGTCTACCTCAAACAAAACGTCACTGGTCCCTAACTGGATGGTAACCACACTTATTTCAAATTGCCAGTGATTGGAAATAAATCATTCTGGGTTAACTTCTGAATGACAGAATATTATCCAATTCAGATTATTCTCTTGTTTCATGCATGGCAAAACACGTTACATCAGAAATTTCCACCCTGAAAATCACAGTTACATTGCAGTGTAATATTACAAATACGGGAAAGGCAATCATGTCGCACATGGCAAGCGGCAGCTGCTGGCATCTTATCTTAACTGTGCCTACTGCTGGATGCAATCTCTGAGGAAGAATATGGCATAAGACATCCTGTCTACTTTACATAATGCGTCAGACTATGGTCATTTCTTCATTAAAAACAGTGTCCTTGCTTCTCTGTCCCAAGGTGGAAATTATCCTATTTGCGCTTATGGACTATGTGAAGCCATTTAGCTGCAGCAGAGTACATTAAATTCTGCTGCGTGATGGAAAAGAATATGCTCCAGAAACCAATTGAACTATTTCATGTTTAGTCAGAAGTGCAGTAGAGCTGTGAAATTATATGCCATGGAAAAAAGGCAGCACCATTATTTATATTTATTCAAGCATATGCATGGACGAGTGCAGTTGAGGCATGAACCTCCTAGTAGTCTAGCGGAGAAATTATTTAATCCCCCGATGATTTAGTACGGGTCTCCCCCTGTGAGCAGCCTAATAATGGGCACTTAGTGGCTGGAACGTATTTGCTCTCTCCATGAATTCATTGACCTTGAGGCTCTCGTACAGCAGGGATCACTTGCTTAAACTGGATTAGTTTTAATAAAGATTAAAATTTGTAGAGCCAAATTGAGAGTATCAAATTTTTAAATGCTCAACAGCCCTTGGGGAAGAGGTACAATTCTCTGCAGTAAGGCAAACTAACTGGTTCTGCGGAGGAGCGGGAGGTGGGTGGTGGGATCATGTTCTAGTCTTAACTGTGTTGAACTCTCTTTTTGGAAGGTGATTTTGGTCCTGAATATTTAACCTTTGTCACCAGTAGTGAAAAATACACTCCCAAATTTTGGCAATTGGGGGGCGGGGGCAAAATACTGCTGCATTCAATCGTAAAGAAAACACAAGTTGGTTGGTATTTCAGGTGTTAACCCTTGTGTGATTTTGTTATGCTGTCTTTTAGAACACATTATCACTATGTTCCTTGCTGCTTCAATTGCTACAGTTACTGAGCAAATGTTACAATATGTAAAATTGTTTCTTGCAGCCAAGCAATGGAGACGTATAGATTTTCTTTTCGAAAGGAAAGTCTGGAAATATGCAGCAGGTTAGTCAGCAACGCAAAAAGAGGAGAATGAAAGTCCATTTTAGGTATCAACCATTCTTCACAGAAAGGAAAACTGTGAACCTGATTATATAACTCAACTATGCAAGGAAGGGAAAGGGGAGAAGAATAAACAGTCCCATGTGCTAAATACAAGTACCAGTTGGTCACTAAGTTTGATAGCCTAGAGGTAACAGAGTCTTAATCAGGCCACAAAAAAATGCATTTGAACGATGAAAAGTAGGAAAAATAACCCCAAAATGCACGATTCAAAATGCAGCGTGAATGAAAGAACTTGGCAGGAAAATGGGCGAGAAAGTGAAAGAATGGAAGTTGTTGAACCCGCTGTCCGGATCAGAGCATTGCAGGTTGGCCAGAAGGGAGATGAACCACGGGACACGTTGGACATGTACATCACCACCTCGAACCACAAAAACAGAGAATGTTGGAAAGGTACTCAGCAGGTCAGGTGGCACCTGAGAAGAGAGAAAGATTTAGAATTCCAGCGAGATGATTACTCATTGGACCTGGGAGCATGGGCGGCACGGTAGCACAGTGGTTAGCACTGTTGCTTCACATGACTGAATATGAAATAGTTCAATTGGTTTCTGGAGCATATTCTTTTCCATCACGCAGCAGAATTTAATGTACTCTGCTGCAGCTAAATGGCTTCACATAGTCCATAAGCGCAAATAGGATAATTTCCACCTTGGGACAGAGAAGCAAGGACACTGTTTTTAATGAAGAAATGACCATAGTCTGACGCATTATGTAAAGTAGATAGAATGTCTTATGCCATATTCTTCCTCAGAGATTGCACCTCGCAGAGTTAAGATAAGATACCAGCAGCTGCCGCTTGCCATGTACGACATGGTTGCCTTTCCCGTATTTGTAATATCACACTGCAATGTAACTGTGATTTTCAGGGTGGAAATTTCAGATAGGAAGTGCTTCACAGCACCCGGGTCCCAGGTTTGATTCCCGGCTTGGGTCACTGTCTGTGCGGAGTTTACACGTTCTCCCCGTGTCTGCGTGGGTTTCCTCCGGGTGCTCCAGTTTCCTCCCACAAGTCCCGAAAGACGTGCTGTTAGGTGATTTGGACATTCTGAATTCTCCCTCTGTGTACCCGAACAGTGTGGAATGTGGCGACTAGGGGCTTTTCACAGTAACTTCATTGCAGTGCTAATGTAACCCTACTTGTGACAATAAAGATTATTATTTTTATAAGTTTGAGGTTCGGGACAGAAATGCCGACTTGTAGAAAACTGAAAAGCCTGCTTGTGACAATAAAAATTATTATTATGTTGGAGGTGGACAACGCCCTGCTTGTGCATTGTGCGCTACTCTTAGAAAATGACAGGGTGGAATTTTCCCAAATTTTGGCAAAGTACCACTTTTGGCATGAATACCGGTTCAAATCCCCCTGGCCCCAGTGGCTTGATCTGGACTGCACCTTTTCGGCACTTCGAAACTAACAACTCCCCATGTGAAAAATGCCGGGCCCATCCCGCAAACTGCCTAATTTGCCCGCCAAGTAGGTCATCTGAGCAGTTTGATCAAGGTGGCACGTCATATAAACATCTCCACAACATGGTAGCATAGTGGTTAGCATAATTGCTTCACAGCTCCAGGGTCCCAGGTTCGATCCCCGGCTTGGGTCACTGTCTGTGCGGAGTCTGCACGTTCTCCCCGTGTGTGCGTGAGTTTCCTCTGGGTGCCCCGGTTTCCTCCCACAATCCAAAGATGTGCAGGTTAGGTGGATTGGCCGTGCTAAATTGCCCTTGGTGTCCAAAATTGCCCTTAGTGTTGGGTGGGGTTACTGGGTTATGGGGATAGGGTGGAGGTGTGGGCTTGGGTAGGGTGCTCTTTCAAAGAGCCGGTGCAGGCTCGATGGGCCGAATGGCCTCCTTCTGCACTGTAAATTCTATGAAAACACTTGCTTACAGTCGAGCCCGTAGGATGGCAGTGAAGAAACCAGATCCACACTTCACGGAGGGGCCCTCACTAGCTTGATTGTAGAGGAGAGAAGGGGAACAATCTACCCTCGGGCTGGCAGGAGGCCCTCCAGCAAGATCATGGACCTCACCTGGGAGACGGGGGCAGCAGTGGTCAGTACCAGGAGCCTCCACAAGAGGCAGGAGTGCATTGCTGCAAGAAGGTGAATAACCCACCCCTTTCTGACAGGGTAAGTGCTCCCTTCCTCCTCTTAGCACTCATGTTTCATTCGCAGTGATAGGATGCAGGCATGATTAAGTGAACTCCGGACCTTTTCCCCAATCTCGCTCCAGAGCAAAGGGACAAAGGAATGTTGTGCAGAACCTAACTCAGAGATGAGTTGGGGAGTCAGTGTCCTGGCTGCAAAAAGGCAGGAGTCAGGCATAGGTAGCATCACTGAAGAGAATTACAGACCATTCCTCACTGCGAGACATCATCACTCCCCTTAATTGAAAGGGCAGCAGATGCTCAAGGATGCCCAAGTCTCAGCACCCTGATGATTGAGATCACGGCCACCTTCATCCGCTGGTCGCTGAGGGGTCACAATGCCCTACGAGGGCACCCTGTAGGCCAGAGAGCTAGTCTTCATCCATGATTTTGGAGGCGATGAGGGCATTTCTCTCACCCTCCTGCCCATGCGCACCCCTGCCCCCACCTGGCCTCCATCCTCAGGCTCTTCAGCGGATTCTTTCTTAACATCCTCAGGCACATCCTCCTTGTGCGAGGACATGTGCCGCTCCTCAAGGCTGTCTTCAGGAAGCTCCTCACCCCACTGCAGAACAGGGTTGTGGAGGGCACAGCAGATCCTGACAATGTGTGAGGCCCTTGGGGGTTGTATTGAAGGCCCCCCGCAAACCTGTCAAGGCAATGGAACCACATCTTTAACAGGCTGATGCACCACTCGATGACAAATCGGGTGGTATTGTGAGCCTCATTGTAGCCGGTCTCTGCAGCGGCCTGTGTCCTCAGCGCTGGCGTCATCAGCCATGACCTGAGGGGATATCCCATGTCATGCACACTCCCTAGAAAACATGCACACGGATGCATGACACACATCTGATGATCACACACCAGCTGCACATTGAGGGAGCGGATCCCCTTCTAGTTGATGAAGAGGACTCCCTGGTGCCATGGGGCACAGAGAGCGACATAGGTGCAGTCTATCACCCTCCTGCACCAGTGTCAGACCAGCTATCTGCCCAAACACCGTAGCCCTCTCATCCTGCCGGGCCAGGCCCAGGTCAAAGTGAATGTAGTTGATAGCCTTTGCATACAGTGCACCCATCACCTCACAGATGCACTAATGGCCCGATGCCTGTGAGGTTGCACAGAGGTCCCCAGTGAAGCACTGGAAGTACCCCATAGTAAAGAATTTCAGGACTGCCGTGACTTTGATGGCCACAGGGAGCGGTGGCCTCTGCCACCACATGGTCCGAAGTCCGCAAGGACGTTTGCAAGCTTAGGCTCAATGGCAGCACCCTCCCCTGTGTTCTCCAGCACTGAGGAGGATAAATGGGGGCAACCTTACAGCTACAGGTTCCCTGCAAAATCGCACGGCCAATTCTAGCCATTTTCCCTGAAATTCCCCAGGAAACAGCATTGCAGGGAGCACTGCCAGTTTAAGAACTGCAGTGGTTCCAGAAAACTGTCACCTTCCTGATGGCCATTTTTCCAGAAGTGTGGTGGATGGGAGGGTGGGGTTAGGGGCAGCCATCAGGGTTACCTGCCTGTATGCGGCAGCTAGCTGACTAATCCAGTTAAAGGACAATTGAGGCCTGCTAACAGAGGCTGACTATAATGATCCCATCAATCTCCAGGTTGATGTCCCACACTCCTGGCTTGGCTGCAAAAGCCATTTTTCATTTAAAGGTTAAAAAGGTTGGAGAGATTTTGAAGCCTGCTCTCTTTCTCACTTATCTTGAATGGCGCCCTGCTGCTGCTTTCAAACTGAAAAGTCTCTGACCCACCAGCTTAGAAAGCCTCCCCACTGCCCTTGATTGGACAATGGTCCTGCCCTCTGGCCATTAATTGGCTGCTCTGTGGAGAGTCGTAGTGTGGGACTGATTACCACACAGGGCAGATCTCTGGCCAGGAGGGCATTGGAATTGTCAAATTTGGAAGGCATGGAGGAGGGTTTCGGTAGCAGATCAGCTGAGGCAGGGCTGGTGTTGGGTGATGTTATGGGTTTGAAAGTATAGGGCGGGATACTCCCGAATCCCCCGATAGCCCAGTGCTGGCATAAGAAAATGGCGCGAACCACTCCGGCATTGGGCCAACCGGAAGTTGCGGAATTCTCCGGCCATGGTGGAGCCCTACAGAGGCTGGCGCGGAAGGAAGGAGTGCCCCCATGGCACATTCAGATTGGTGGGCCCCGATCATGGGCCAGGCCACCATGGGAGCCCCCCACCCGGGTCGGATCCCCCCTGCACCCCCTCCCCCCCCCCCCCCCTCCCCCCCGCATCCCCGAAGACCGCACCAGCCGACGTACCTGCCAGGTTCCGCTGTGGTGGACCATGTCCATTTCATGCCGGCGGCACTGGCCAGAAACCGATGGCCGCTTGGCCCAGTGGGGCCCCGGAGAATTGCCGGGGGGGGGGGCAGCTGCCAATGGCCCCTGACCAGCATGGCATGATTCCCGCCCCCGCCTGAAACCCGTCACCGGAGAATACGGCAGCCGGCGTCGGAGCGGAGATCCCGGATTCACGCCGCCCCACGGGGATTCTCCGACCCGGCGGGGGGGTCGGAGCATCCCACTTATAGTGTCTTGTTTATTGAGCATCAGTGTGGTTGGAAGCATGGCTTTGGGTAAAATACGACACAAGGGACAGTATTTTAAGGAGACAATAGAGGTCTCACCCACCGGCTGGAATACTGGTGAGAGCCCCGTGTTGCCTTGCTTCGGGAAATGCCTGCAAAACACTTAACTGGGCATTAGCAGATCTTCCCAAGGATTCAGGACCTGTGACAGAGCGGGAGTTGGGGGAAATTTTATGGGTGGCATGGTAGCGCAGTGGTCAGCACTGTTGTTTCTCAGCGCCAGAGACCCGGGTTTGATTCCTGGCTTGGGTCACTGTCTGTGCGGAGTCGCCACGTTCTCCCCATGTTGGCATGAGTTTCCTCCGGGTGTTCCAATTTCCTCCCACAAGTCCTAGAAGACGTGCTGTTGGGTGAATTGGATATTCTGATTTCTCCCTCAGTGTAACCGAACAGGCACCGTAGTGTGGTGACTCGGGAATTTTCATAGTAACTTCATTGCAGTGTTAATGTAAGCCTACTCGTGACACTAATAAAGATTATTATTCCGATTCACCCACTGAGATTGGCTGGCCGCTCATAGGCCAGCAGCCCTTCATTGCTTTGCAGCGCCACTGGTAAGGCGATGGCTGCTCCGGTCCCACACCCACCTGAGGCCAAGAGCCACCATGAGACCCAGGCCAATGTGGGTGATGGCAGGAGGGGGTGTCATAGAGGAGGGGGCCTGCCATCAAGGTTGGGGGAGGGTGGAGTGGCTTTCATCAGACACCCGCTTCCCATTCTAGGTCTCTCGATCAGGCACTGAATGCCTCTGGCCAAAGGACCCTCACCCTTCCGCTCAAACAAGAAACTCCAATGGTGTTTTCCTTATCGCTCCACATGGCAAGTGCCCTGATTTACCCATTTTTAAACGTTTTTTTTCCAATTGAGGGGCAATTGAGCGTGGCCAATCTGCCCACCCTGCACATCTTTGGATTGTGGGGGTGAGACCCATGCAGGCACGGGGAGAATGTGCAAACTCTACACTGACAGTGACCCGGGTCCGGGATCGAACCCAGGTCCCCAGCGCCATGAGGCAGCAGTGCTAACCACTGCGCCACCGTGCTGCCTTGATTTGCCCATTTAAGGGCATCAATTAGATGCCGGACAGGAAGGGCTGTCCACTCATGGCTTCGCTCTTCCCAGTATTTAGTTGGAGAACATTTCAGCATTCTGGGAGGTCAGACAGGTACCGTGATAACTCAGAGACAGCAGAGGGGTGGCGGTGATGGAGAGCTGCCTGTCATCAATGCAGTATTTTTGGAAGAAGGCAGAAAGATTTAGATGCATGAAATCGAGTCACACTTCTGAACCAAAATGCTAATGAGATTATGAATTGGGCAGCACAGTAGTGGTTAGCACAGTTGCTTCACAGCGCCAGGGTCCCAGGTTCGATTCCCGGCTTGGGTCACTGCCTGTGCGGAGTCTGCACGCTCTCCCCGTGTGTGCGTGGGTTTCCTCCGGGTGCTCCGGTTTCCTCCCACAGTCCAAAGATGTGCAGGTTAGGTGGATTGGCCATGATAAATTGCCCTTAGTGTCCAAAAAAAAAAGATTAAATGGGGCTACTGGGTTACGGGGATAGGGTGGAGGTGTGGGCTTAGGTAGGGTGCTCTTTCCAAGGGCCGGTGCAGACTCGATGGGCCGAATGGCCTCCTTCTGCACTGTAAATTCTATGAATTGGAGCAAGACTGATGGATATGAGTGATGCTCACTTTTATTTAGACATCTCTGGAGATGGTTTTTGTTGTTGAATGCTATTTCTGACTTTGCATTGCGAAACCCATAAAATTGCAAACGTTTTCTTTTCTCCAAATGTCTTGGCCTTTAACAAGTAAAATTAGTTTTTTAATGCACTTTTTAACAATTATAACGACTAAAAGGATTCCCTACCAAACTGTCAGACTGTAATGTTAATACATTCTATGTGAAAACTAATTTGTGAACTTATCTCTATGCAGATGACACCGGAATTGGAGATTTATATATTTTCAGGTTGATCTCCCATATGGACTCGCATAGAGAGTTTAAATTAAGTGCAGCATTCTGATCATGCAGCACTGGGCAGTGGGAATTAACTGGATCCAGCCAAGGAGGGGATCAAGATAGAGCGGAAAGAGGAGAAAGGGCGGCAGGGGAAGTAGAGGAGAATCATAGAATCCTTACAGTGCAGAAGGAGGCCATTCATCCCATCAAGTCTGCAGCGACCCTCTGAAAGAGCACCCTACCTAGGCCCACTCCCCTGCCCTATCCCCTAACCCCACCTTACCCCCACTACTTCGGACACTAAGGAGTAATTTAGCATGGCCGATCCACCTAACCTGCACATCTTTTGTCTGTGGGAGGAAACCAGAGCACCTGGAGGAAACCCACGCAGACACGGGGAGAACATGCAAATTCCACACAATCACCCATGGCCGTAATTGAACCCGGGTCCCTGGCGCTGTGAGGCAGCAGGTTAATCAAGGGAGAGAAGGGAGTGCAGAGGGTGGAGAAATGTGGGGATAGGAAGACAAGGATTGCTAGATGGCAAAGAGGAGGAATGTGCGGAATTGTTAGTGGAAGGTGTGACATTATCATAAATGTAAAGAACTGCAAGGGTTAATGTAATATCTAAATCAACCACCAGAGGGAGCTGGATGTACAACTATATAAGGCATCGATGCTAAGCCTTTGGGGTGAGAGGTTGAGGAGAAAGCTAGAGGACAGACTGAACAAAAGATAGTTTGAGTGAGATGAGATCATAGTTAATGTAATAGTGCAGGGATTAGTAGTAGATGAGTGAAGATTATACATTTATTATCAACTATTATATCGGAGTAAGTGTCGAATCCAATTAAGTCGTGTTGATAAATTTATAGCTTTGTTCAATTTAAAGCTATTTGTGAACACTACACCAACCATCCTAAAATTAGCAACACAAAAAACACCACGGGGGGGAAATTGTGGGGAGTTGCTATGCTGTGACAGGTGGCAAAGGCCAGAAATCTGACCATCCTGGGTGGAGGAAGGTGAGTTGGTACCACAACATTTCAAGGGCCAGAATAATGCTCAGTAGAGATTGATAGGTGAGAGCCAGGGTATTCTGCCTGAATGACAAAAGGGGATGCTAAGTTTCTTCACGTTGAAGGATAGCCAGTGTGCTGCAATGCAACTTTAATGACGGGAAAGCAAGACTTAATGTTGCTGACCAGAAGGAAGTACTTAAACTCGCCCCCCTTCCCCACCCCCGAGTAGTCAGGTGGGAAATTGGGCGACTTCTCACCCAAGAACATGTGAGCCACTGAATGACTTGGCAGAAGGATGAGCGAACATTAACAGGCACATCAAAATAGGAGCCCATGGGCCAGAAAATAATTGCTCACCTGTTCCCAAATCTTTGGGATGTGCTTCAGGCAGGAGAGGCGGCCGACTCGGAATGCAAGCAAGTAAAATTGCCCCAGAATGAGTAAAGCAAATGAAAGCTTTTATATTCGAAAGTTGTCACTCCGGGGAGCATGGAAGACAGCGAGTAGACAGGCACGGCAGAGGCTGCTGGTTTCTCTGGTGCTAAGGAAGCAAAAGTGTAAAATAAAAGAACTGCTGCCAGGTATTCTTGATGCTCGCCACCAACTAAAATAGCATTGTGCCCTTGGCTGACGATGTGCAGTGCTGACACACACACTGTAGTTAGAATGAATGAAAAGAATCCTATTTGAATTGCTTTGGGGGTTGTGGTGAGCCAGTTCAGTTTTTGTCAACTACTTTTTTATTACCGTATTCAATCAGTATGGTACCTTCGGCGAGGATGTATCACATTAATTTCAGGTTGCTCCGATACGTCTAATCTAAAAATAGCAAGGGTATGTTTCCAATATAATTTCAGGTTTCCACAGAATATGTTTCCATTTTTCCACCGTGTGTGTGCTTCCTCTTTTGCCTCTTTTTGTGCCTTCTGAGTTTTCTGTTGCTGCAGAGGACAAATTTACTGCGACGTGTCAATTCTTGTTGGTGATAAAACAGAGTTTGATTTATGACCTGACAGGAGTGACATTATAAAAACTCGCCACGTGGGCCTTCTGGTCGCTGAATATCCGTGGTTTGGAACCATGCTAGTCAACATTATAATGAGGGGCCCAACCCCTAACGTGGGGCCAGTCAGTGCAAGAGGCTGATATTAACCTTGTTTGTTAATCAAGGTGGAACCAGACAATGGAGAATGACACAGTTTTTACCAATTGACCGTGTCTGGCTTTTGCAGATCTAAATTTTATACTGCCTAGACTGGTATATTTTCAGCAAAATAATTGTGACTTTTGCCTCTGCGTTTCGTGTCAAAGCGTGATGGAAATGAAAGAAAATGGTTGATAAATTGCTAACATACTTCCAGAACTGAGCAGTGAGTTGGAGCATTGTTCCTTCACCTTGGGAATGTGAGTTCATGTCCGAGCCGCATTGAAGAGATGGAATTCTCTCGCTCCCACATAAGGGTTCAAAACAAAATGGGCCTGGTCAATTACAACATTACTGAATACTGAGCACAATGCCGTAATTCAAATCGGGACCATTAACATTTAAATAGGCATCCAAACGCCTTTGTTTCCACAAAGAGAACTGTGCCACACGATTACAGCCGTGAATTATCTGTTTGGGACACGTTGACCGTGATTCTTCCATCTTGTGGTGTCCAGTGTCGATCCCGTTGCATGGGGAAATCGCGGGAGAGGCCCCAAAACTGGACGTGATCCAGCTTATGGTATTTAAATGAACCATTAGGCTCATCTAAGTATGAGTGACCGGTTTGAGGCCACATTCTCCCGGTTCCTGAGAGTCACCGGCTACACTGCCGGGGGCCGATTAGTATTGATCTCCACTTGATGGCCACTCTGGGAGTCTTGGAGGCTGTGGGAGCCCTCCCTGGGTGGCCGGGGTTAGGATTGCCCTCGAACACCAGCACCCTGGCAGTACTAATTTGGCACCCTGGCAGTGCCAATCTGTTGGCACTGGCAGGGTGCCAGGTTGGCAGTGCTAAAGGGCAGGGCTTGAGGGGCCATTTCCAAGAAAGGGCAGTCGGAAGAGTGCTGAAGGGTGGGGGGGGGGACTGAAGGGGGGCCCTGAAAGTTGGGGGACTCAAAGGAGTGCCCTAAGCATTCTTATATCAGGGTGTGCTCCCATGGAGGGGGGAGGGGGGGGGGAGCAAAGCCCTAATGCCTGTCAGGATGGGTGCGTGTGGGGCAAGGTGACCCTCATGCCTGTGTAGAGGGGGGAAGACCCTATTATTGATGTGAGGGCAGATTGTCCCTTGGGGGACCAGGGCTGGGTGTGTTGCCCATTTCTGGGGAGGGATTGCATCGCTCGGTGGTGAGGGCGCCCCGTCTTTGAGGAGTCGGTGTGGCCGGTGAGGTAAGTTCCCCAGTGCAGAAAATGCAGAAAAAACCTCTGCGGGATTGACTGCTGAGAAATTAGCCAAGCTCCCAAAGGATGACTAAGTGTGCGTGAATACAGTTCTCGATCTCCCCACAAAATCAGGCAGTAAGCACCCTGCCAAACCCACCAAAATGGCACTTAGTGTGTGATTCAGCGGACTTCACTCTACGTCCGCTGTTGGGCGCGTTTAATGAGGTGTTTTTCAGCGGCTGCATTGCCAAGAAACATCTCACTGTCCAACCTCACTTTGCCCCGTTTTTACCTCGGGGTGTTTCTCTCTGCCAAGACCTCACTTAGAAGTGATTTCCCTGGGGCAGCACAGTGGTGCAGTGTTTAGCACTGCTGCCTCACAGCGCCGAGGACCCCGGTTCGATCTCGGCCCCAGTCACTGTCCATGTGGAGTTTGCACATTCTCCATGTGTCTGTGTGGGTCTCAACCCCACGACTCAAATGTGCAGGATAGGTGGATTGGCCACATTAAATTGCCCCTTAATTGGGAAAAATAGTTGGGTACTCCAAATCTATTTAAAAAAAGAAGCGGCTACTTCGCATGGCGCCATTTTGATCAGCAATTCCGACCGTTCTCCCCCCCTCCGTCAACTTTATCGACCCCACCCCTCACCCCATAAGACTTAGTGAGGCTCCTGGAAACCCCTTCTGCGTGTGGCAAGCATCCCCAGGTCTGACCCTGATCGTGCCGACCTGGCACCTGGGTACCTTGGCACTGTCAGCCTGGCACCCTGGCAGTGCCCCTGGCACACTGTCAGTGCCATGGTGCCTAAGAGCCGGGGCAGCATACCACCCTGCCCCATTCCCGACCATCCGGGGACCCCAATGGCTTGAGAGACGCCCCCAGTTGCTATTACGAATGGTCCACACAAGCGTGGACCAGTATAAAATGGCGCCCTGGTGAGGTTTCGCAGGCACAACCACTGAGTTGGTATTGGTCTCCACTTGATGGCCACTCTGGGACTCTCGGAGGCCATTGGCCCTCTCCCCGGGTGGTCGGGGATTGGATCGCTTGGAACCTGAGCACCCTGGCAGTGCTAATGTGGCATCCTAGCGCTTAGACTCATTTAAATGATCCATTAGACTCAGATCTGAATATTCAGATCTGTATCTTGCCCAGCGAGGGAGATCCAGATTGCGCCGGGTTGAGTGAGTCGGTGATTCAAGATCGGCCTGATGCAGCACTCACGCGATTAATTCGTTGTGCCCGTATTCGCGTCATGGGCAACGGGGTCGCCTTAGTAATTTTTGGGGTGAATTGCGCTGGAAGTGTTCCCACCAGGACTGAATAGCGTGAGATACACGCATCAGATGGGGGCTCTATCAGTTCTGCGATTCTGGACATGCAAATCGGCCGGCACTCTGTTGGGACGAATTGAAAGTAATTCCCGATCTAGCGGGCAGTGTAACCACTGAGGCCGGACTTAGCACTAATGAGCCTGATAGCTGGAGTTTTTAAGTGCTCCACTCACCACACATTCATTGCAGCCACGATGATGGCTCAGAGAACACCTGTCCCTGATTTTGGGAGTCCTAGTGGTCCCAGTGCTCGATTCCAATGAGGAGAGGAGGGACACCGCACCCGCTTGCCAAGGGTGGGCCGCAGACTCAAGCCCACCTGCTGAAAAGCTGCTGGGAGGAGGTGGCAAGGCAGTCAATGCTGCCAACCTCAGCAGGAGGATTCAGCTTGTGATCCTGAGGGGTGAGGGTCACTGGTGAGGCCTCGGCCCTGAGAATGGCAAAAAACCCAGGGAGGGTTCCAAAGGCCATGGTGCAGGTGTCCTTTTGTTTGGCGTAAGCTCTGCTGCTCCGCAGCTTCCTGTGCAGTGGGGCACCACTTCTGAGGCGTGCCAATGCCTGGTGGGACACTGATTGAGCTTGGCCATGCCCATCCCCTTGATGATACAGCTGGGATATGAAGGTTTCCAGGGGGGAGGCCTGGGTGGGCTCCCAAATCACCAGAGGCTCTCTGAACATTCACAAGACACAGTAAACAGCCAAGAGCCTGTAGGTAGAATCAAAGGGATGTGCAGCATACTGTGGCAATGGCAGTCTAAGTCAGGCCATCCCAATCCCGAGATGACACCCTGAGTCCGCGGACTTGGCACCAAGCTATTCTCCGCTACTGCCCCCACCCCCGGCAGCCACACCCCAGGAAACCCGACAATCTTTGAGAGGTCATTTAGCTTCCTGCTCCCCCTTCACATGGCTCCCAGGCCCCGCTTGTAAAGGGCACCAACTTGCGCTTGCGAGATGTCCGCCTAAGTGGAGCATGAAGTGTCCAAACCGCTAATAATCTTTAAATCCATGCAAATGACGCTTTTGGACGGACCTGCCAGCACATGGTGCAAACTGCGTAACACCGCCAGCGAGGGACCAGTGCATGGCAAAGGATCAGTAGCCAACGCAAAATGTGATTTTTCCATTGCACTCGATTCCCTGCCCGATAGCAAATCTCACGGCCAGGCATCGTGATGGGGAGTATTCAGCCCTTCACTTTGTTTTAACATGACACAAACATTATTGTACTTAGAACAAATTCAATAAAGCAAATACGATGAAGTTTGACTACAGCTTATATTCACATATACCAGGCCCTATAGTTTAACTTCTTAATTCCCCAAAGGGATTCTTCTTTTAAAAAAAAATTCCAATTATGGGGCAATTTAGCATGGCCAATCCACCAACCCTTCATATCTTTGGGTTGTGGGGGTGAAGTCCATGCAGACACAGAGAGAATGTGCAGACTCCACACGGACAGTGATCCAGGGTCGGGATTGAACAGGGGTCCTCGACGCCGTGAGTCAGCAGTGCTAACCACTGCACCACCGTGCCTCCCTAATGAATTCTTTTTATCAAACACATCAATCTTAAAGTTATTTGCTTCTCTCTGGATCACCCCTAAGTAGGCCACAATCCTCGAGGATTCTCCTTAGCTCCAACAATTCTTGGAGGCAAAACTTTCATTCACTGCCTCTTGACTGTGGAGGCATCCGTTTTTTTTGTTCTTTCTACTTTTCCAATAAGCTAATCTGCTTGTTGTTTTCTTTCACACAGGGCTCTGTATAGGACCCGTGTAGATTTTTCCTCTAGTTTCAGACTGGGCAATCTTTCAGCTACTGTTCCCCCACAGAATTCAAACTGAGATTAAGCCTCATCTGCACAGTTAATGATGAAGTTAGTTTTTCAATAGCGTACACTGCAGATCTAGCTATCAGACATTTACATTGACCATTTTTTCTCAGTGAGCTGTAAGCTGTATGCATCTGTTCCAATCTGTAAATAACTAAGCAAAAACACCCAGGTGAATTCAGAGCAGAGAACCTTCGTAAGCTTCACTCATCTCCATGATGACAAGGCCTGCTCTGGGCTATCCTCAAACCGACCTTTAGATTAATTATCCCACACTTACAGTTTCTTTTTTGACTTATATTTACACTTTTGTTTTGTAATTTCTGATCAGTCATGGAACAAAGAATGTGTGAATTGTCTCCTGATGTACAATTAACAGTGCAACATTTTCTCGTTCTGGCCACAATGGTCAGCTTGCTTCCTCCCATTGCATCTTGCTTTTGGAATATTAGAACCTTTCAAGATTCACAAAATACTTTTAAACTAAGTTAGCTCTAACTCCTAAAACAACTCCCCAAAGGGTGGCAGGGTGACACAATGGTCAGCGCTGCTGCCTCACAGCACCAAAGATCTAGGTTCAATTCTAGCCTTGGGTGACTGTCTGTGTGGAGTTTGCATGTTCTCCCAGTGTCTTTGTGGGTTTCTTCCGGGTGCTCCAGTTTCCTCCCATAGTCCAAAGATGTGCAGGCTAGGTGGATTGGCCGTGATAAATTACTCCTTCTTGTCCAAAGGTTAAGTGAGGTTACGGGGTTACAGGGGTAGGATGACAGGAAAGTGGGCCTAGGTAGGGTACTTTCGGAGGGTCGGTGCAGACTCGATGGGCTGAATGGCCTCCTTCTGAACTGTATGGATTTAATGATTCATGAAAAACATCTCTTTGGACTACCATTATTACAAGGATGGCAGGAGTAACATCTCCAATTCTCCAGCTAAGTAGACCGATCTGCTGTATTATAGCTCTATTTTGACATTAAACAGAACCGAGCCACCTTTTGAACTGCCATTTCATTTTGGTTGTTCTGGCAATCTCTAAAGCCCAGAATTGTAATTACCATACCTTTCGAGCTGTTAACTTCTTAACCCCAATCTTTTAAGGTTAAATGACTCAAAACTTGCTTTGACTGCATGTATCCCATTTCTACATTTAAATTGTAATTCTTGAAACCATACAAATTATGTACTGAAACATATGCATCATGAACTGAAGCTTTGCAACAGCTGTAAATAATTTTGGTGTCTCAGTTGAAGAAAATATGCAATCAAAATCACAACCTTAATTGGAGAGGGAAAAACCTGTTTCCTTGGAGATGTTAAGAATGCAGCTGATGTTAAATGCTGGGGTATTCCAAATCCCAGAAGGGAAGCTTGGAATGCCAGTTCTTAACTGTATCTTGAAATTTGGTATGATGTGAGGAAAAATGCGAAGACCAGTGAAGAATGTTCCAGTCTTGTTGCAATAATTAAAAAAGTATTTATTGAACAATAATACAAATAACAAGAAAGACAACTAAAAACATACACTTAACTACATTAATGGCTGTGCATTATACCTTTAAATTGATCCAGTTCTGTACCCCTCTATTTTCCTGACCTCAGAGCTACACCTCCCTAAACAACATCCCATATGTTTTTATAAGCAAAATCCCACAATAGTTACCACACACGGCACTGGTATCTCTTGTGGGGATGTTCTAGCTTTGAATAGAGGCAAAATGGCTGGTCAAACAAGATTTCTCCAGGCAATGACTTGTTTGGAGTGAACACAGCTTCCTTCTGTGCGTGGCCGCAATCTTGGAACAGGTATCTTCATAGGATGAACTCTGCCACTGATTTTCTTTTGATTGTGTCTTATCTGAGCTATCTTCCTTAAGTCCCTCTTAATTACATTTCTTTCATGAGCCCACTCTTTAGGATGTACGTGTGAAAGTCACCCTCATATTCTCTTTTGAACTTTTACCATCTTTGCTTTAACTCCTGAAATGCTATGCCCCATTGTTAACCACTTGCCTTAGGTAAACATCTGAATACCACGTTGATAGGCTAATCCGCATGGCAAAAACCTCCTTCACCTTAGCCAACTTGTCTGCCAAACCAGTTTCCATTAAAAAATTCTTTGTTCTCTTTTAATCACACACCCACCAGAACACCTTCCCAGTTATTAGGTTCCTTGATTTTCAATTCATCACAACTTCTTACCAATACTTTGAAGCATCTCAGCATCAATGTTACATTGGCCCCTCTGAGCCTTTGACGAAATTAGGAATTGAATGCATCTAAGGTGCAGACAACATTGAGATGGTTTGTCCTTCAAACATTCATGAAGTTGAGTTTGGTCGTTCTGATCAGTGCCTTCACTGTCTGAATCATAGAATCTACAGTGCAGAAGGGCGCCGTTCGGCCCATCGAGTCTGCACCGGCCCTTGAAAAGAGCACCCTACCCACGCCCATACCTCCACCCTATCCCCGCAACCCAGTAACCCCACTTAACCTTTTTGTGCACTAAGGGCAATTTAGCACGGCCAGTCCACCTACCCTGCACATCTTTGGACTGTGGGAGGAAACCGGAGCACCCGGAGGAAACCCACGCAGGAGAGAACGTGCAGACTCCACACAGAATTGAGAATTGAATGTACACCACTAGCCTATTAAAGGTTTCTAAAAATGCTTTATTTTGTTCCTGCAGCATATATGTGCAAAGTAAAGCATTTATTTCATCTGTGCTCTCTCACTATTGTCTTTTATCTTCCACTGCTTTGAATATTTAATGTAATAAAACGTAATGGTCGCTGCCTCAACCACATTTTGTGATGAAGTACTCTCTGCGGGATTCTCTGTTGGCTGGATGCTCCGCATTGCCGGTAGCACACCCGCGTCCGCGGATTTCCCAACACGTGGGATGGCCACAATTGCAAACCCCATTGGCCGGCTGTGTGAACGGAGAATCCCCCTGTCACTCTCGAAAACGAGGACAGAAAATCCCGCTCTGTATTCGAAAAACCTCTCTACAGGTTACATTTCTTTTAACCTCTTTCTTAGGCAATTTCAAGTGCGTAATTCCATGTAACCTGAGGAAATAATCTTTCCATATTGATCAAAACGCTTCAGAATATTTGGAAGCTGTTATTAAATTACCTCTTCACATTTTCCATGTTAACGACGAGCCTCCGTATCTCCAAGAACATCCTTCATGATTATCATCATGCGTATCAGCCTGTTGAATCCATAATGTGTGCCATTAATTGCTTTGATATCATTTTTGTCAAAAGTGTACACAGTATTCCAACCTCTATAAATTGCTCATAACCTCCTTTTCTCTTTTACAAAATCCAAAAAGCTGCTGGACTGTATATAGCTTTATTCATTTACAATGTCACTGGGCCATTTCTCGCTCTCGTTGCAGATTCCCTGAGCAAGAGTCATCCATCTCATTTTCACCTTCCATTGGGGAAATGTGATCATAGGCGGGGATTTATCGTGCCCCCCCCCCCCCACATGGCAGGTTTCTGGCAGCGCAGGCAGCTCTCCATTGGAAGGGTGTGGGGT
Source organism: Scyliorhinus torazame (assembly GCF_047496885.1). NCBI lineage: Eukaryota > Metazoa > Chordata > Chondrichthyes > Carcharhiniformes > Scyliorhinidae > Scyliorhinus > Scyliorhinus torazame. The sequence continues at coordinate 107,381,742 of NC_092727.1, forward strand.
GGTGCTGGGGGGCGCGGGGGGCGGGGGGGGTTTGTAGTGGAGTGTGTGGGGGGTGGGGAGGGGGTTGGGGGGGGGCATCTTCAGCAGGACCAGAAGACCCCTTTGGCAGGGAGGGCCGGAAAATCCCAGCCATAGAATGGTTACAACACAGAAGGAGGCCATTCTGCCCATCAAGTCTATGCCAGCTCTCTGTGAGAGCCACTCAGTTAGTCCCACCTCCAGCCCTTTAGCCCGAAAAAGTTTTGCTCTTTAGATAATTAGCCAACTCAAATTTCTCGAAGGAATATGTTGTTAGGAAGTAAAAGATTAATTTTATTACCTTCCACTAAAGGCAGAAGGATTGATGCAAAACAAACAAGAGGATGAGTAAGAGGTGTAGCAACTGTCTTTGGAATGTGTGCTACAAGATATTTTAGTATGAAACACATTACAGTAAGTGTGAAGTGATGATTCAGCATTTGAGGTTTGGCATATACTAAACAAACTGTGGCTTGATATTGTAAGCATATTAATCATATGTAGAGATGGCTAATGTGGTACGTTTTTGACACTTAATTTAATTTCATAGAATTTACAGTGCAGAAGGACGCCATTCGGCCCATCGAGTCTGCACCGGCTCTTGGAAAGAGCACCCTACCCAACCCCTCACCCCCACCCTATCCCATAACCCAGTAACCCACTCAACACTAAGGGCAATTTTGGACACTAAGGGCAATTTATCATGGCCAGTCCACCTAACCTGCACATCTTTGGACTGTGGGAGGAAACCGGAGCACCCGGAGTAAACCCACGCACACACGGGGAGAACGTGCAGACACCACACAGACAGTGACCCAAGTCGGGGTGATTGGTCTTATTAGACTCTCCTGAGTGGTCATTTAAATGGGCCCCGTGGCTTGGATTGTCTTCTGTCTCGAGATTCTGCCTTTTTTCTCCTGCCATTTCTATGAACATGAATCTTTATAGGAAAGGGCAAATTTAATAATAATAGTTATTATTATCGCATGTAGGCTTATATTAACACTGCAATGAAGTTACTGTGAAAATCCCCCAGTCGCCATACTCTGGCGCCCGTTCGGATACACAGAGGGAGAATTCAGAGTGTCCAATTCACCTAACAGCACGTCTTTCGGTACTTATGGAGGAAACTGGAGCACCTGGAGGAAGCCCACACAGACACGGGGAGAACGTGCAGACTCCGCACAGACAGTGACCCACGCTGGGAATCGAACCTGGGACCCTGGTGCTGTGAAACAACAGTGCTAACCACTGTGCTACTGTGACGGTCCAAGGGGCACTGCCCTCGGAACCAAATGTGGGCTCATCCAAAAGCCCCGTTTACGAAAATATGGTTCCCCAGGTAAAACTCACCATAATGCAGAAAAATTGCATACAACCTCTGAATCAAATTATTAAGCATTTAAGGTATTATGGTCAGATTTGTCATCATCTGCGTGCTGCCTCCTGTCATTGCAGTGAGGGGCGGGGGTGTGGAAGTGCTCAATGTAGTTTCGGAAGCCATGGCCCAAGAATTCTTAGTCCAGCACTGTTCAATAGTCAATGCTATGCAGGCCACTGCAGGCTACCATGACCTTTAACACCTTATCAAGGTTGTATTAGAGCACTTTGTGTCCATTCAGATATGTATCGCCAGTGGTCTACTTGACTGAGATCCGGGTGAAAGTGTGCTCCTTTTTTCTTTTCAGAATAATTAGCCATGACGATATGTATCCTTATGTCCACCAATCTGCAACCTTTCCTGCTTTCTGGACTACCATAGGATGAAGACATAATGACAGCCATCCATCTATGTAGCTCCAGTGGTTATGTGTACACGGCACTGTTCGGCCTTTCTGTCTATTAAGGGAATGGCACTGACCGAAAGTGTATTTATGGTTACCTGGTGCATTCAATATGACCCGACACTGCTGCAAAGTATATGTCCTTATGTGACAGAGTTTGGAGCCTGTATCAAAGTTTTAATTGGGGATGCAGTTCAATAAGAAATAGATTGAAATTGTCTCAGTTTACTTCAGTTGGATTCTCCACTGCTTAATGGAACCTTCAGTTCTGCAGCCTTAAATCAAATTCAGAACCAGTTGATTGTATCAAGTCGCTGTGTACTTAAAATTATTTGGGCATTTTTATGATAAACAGATTTGATTTAATCTCTCATCTATGGGGAATGGCTTTTTTTTCTTTAAGTGAGACCTTTCTAAAACAGAAAGGTTTCTTTGCATAGAATTTCAGAAATATATAGGTCAGTGCATTTAGAATTTATGTAGTCTTCTTCATACCCTATGGAAGAGGTGTGATAATTCAGTTCTACGCCAAGACTTTAAACTTCCAATAATTTTTAGTCAGTATGATATGTGCTGTATATATACCTGCATTGCGCTTTGGAAAGTGATGATCTAGTAGACTTGTATGCATCCCATCCTTGCCAGAGGAATGGAGGAGTGCATCTTTGTTCCCTGGCGAGTTAGAAATTTCTCTAACCCAGCTGAATTTTACTCTGATGTGAGAGCTGTTATGCCACTTACAGAGAAAGCAAACCCCTCGATCTGATTTTCCCTCCGACTGTATAGTCAGGTTTGCCAACCTTTTAGGATTATTCCAGAGTCTCCAAGAATAAGGATGAATCTTTGGGATACTGCTGGAAGAATCCTTGGAGAAAATCATTGAAAACAAAATTGCTTTGTTTCCATTTTCTTTGAGCAGTTTACAAATTCGGAATTATCAGTCAAATAGCCTTGTGTGCCTTCTGTAACAGTCAAGCCTCATCCAGTTGGGTAACAAAGAATCTGTTTGCGGTTCGCGTAGGAAGACGGTGTGGCCAGGTGATGCCCAGTCACTCAATGGCAGGAGTGTGGGATGGGGGCATGGGGGCTGTCAGTTAGAGGGTTCACAGCCATGAGATGAAGCCTATTGAAGTCTTTCCAACCAGAGTTGGCAACCCAAAGTATATTCTATTCCTCCAGAGTGCTCTGTCTCCTGAGCAGCATTTTGTTTAATCCTTGCCAATCTGTTGGATTCACTGCATGAGCTTCAGTGAAAGCTCTCCTGATCTTTTCTTAATTTTTAATTCCACTCACTCACTGTCTGCCTTTCCTCTGGGAATCTGTTCTCAGCTCTAACATTTATTTGACTAAAAAAGACGTTGCTTAGATTCCCTGGGTGCGAATCTCTGGTTTTGGGACTAAGTGCCCCCCCCCCCCAAAGGGGAAACTGGTGCTATGAGTGTCACCGAGGTGAGATTCTTATACCTTAACTATGCTAAATTATGCACAGCAGCGAGCATTGCCTTACCAGTCTAGAACTGCCATTTTGTACAGACGCACCTGTCCCAGCGTCCAGAGACAACCCTCTCTTCTCCCACAATGCAAATGTTGACCCACTCCCCTGCTGATAAGGGGATAACCCTTAACCCCTCTGAAAAGAAGGGCATCCTTCCCCCCCATCATGGAAATAATGGGTCACCAACCTCACACCACGCATGCATGAAGGTGACCCGAGGTTCTCCCCCCCCCCCCCCCATCCCCCCAGCTACCCCCCTCAGTCACCCCTCCCTTCAGCCCACCCGGCTCCTCCTATCTGGCCCCAGCCCTTGGCAATGCCAATGGTGCACTTTCCCCCAGCACCCATGGCGCACACCCTGGTAGTGAAACCCTGACCTGGCACATTGGACCCCCAGAGGGTTCAAGGAGGTAAGTCCATTGCTCATGTGCCCCTCTGCCCCTGCCAGGCTGCAGAGGGAGGGTCCCCAAAGGCCCTGGGGGTTAGGTGAGCTCGGGCTGGGGATAAGGGGTTGATCTCAGGTATCCTCCCCCAGGATGGGGGTCCCATGTCTGGACTGTCCCTTCTAGCCCTGGACAACCTGAAAACCACTCTTGGCGTAGTGATCTCAGGCAGACCTCTGTTCAAAATCATCATCCTTGTCTGTGAACTCTTTTAACATTGAAGCGGCTTTCTCTCTTTGGACTGCTCAGCTTGACAGCTGATGAACAGACGAGACAAATTCAAGCCAGGAGCCACACGGGCTTTCTCTTTCTCACATCTGCTTCCCTGCCCCATGCTTTTAACACTGCTGCTTTTTGAAGTGTTTGAGCCTTCCTAGAAAGCTCGCAACACTTGAAAAGCTTTTGAAATCTCCTGATATCCTTTGAAATGCTTTGCATTGATTCAATTCCACACTAATTCCTTTAACTAGCTTTTGATTGACAGCTCATGGTTTAAACACAGCAGGCAGGAGGTTTGTTTGTTTATCTTTCCCTTCGTGGTTGAATGCATAGGAAGTACCCCCCCCCTCCCATTGATCCTAACCACAATGTTCATTAACATCCCTGTTCTGATTGACAACTGCTGGCAAATTCAAAAATCCTAGTTCTTTCAGCTGACTGAAGGATTTTCCAGAACCTAATACCTCCTTTCTGTCAAAATCCTAAGACACCTGGCAGGCTTTCCCTTCTCAAACGATTCATATCCCAGTTGGACAATCTCTCATTGTAAATCAATGACTTTTAAGTTCAGGAACCAGCCTTGTAGCTTCTTCTCTGGACACCCTCCAATACATGTTGTGACAAGAGCATGTGGAGATTAGTGTACTAGCAAGCCAGTTCCTATAGTTTCAGGAAGCATAAAGGAGTTGGGTATCGGGTTCCACACAAACAAAATTGTAAACTTCAAAAAAAATCTACAAACATTTCATCCTGAGAAGTATTGGGATAATGCTGTATGAATATTAAAGCCCTCCCCCGGGATTCCCAATGGCTATTACGCCTCCCGAGATCTGGTGTTGCATGGCTAATTGAGTTTAAGAACTCACTTAAACAATACCTCGAGGGCGGGGGGGGGGGGCTGCGATCGGAGGCCCCAGGCGATCGGAGGCCACCAGGTGATCAGCCCCCAGACAGGTTGGTACCCTGGCACTGTTGGTACCACCCGAACAACTTGGCACAGCCAGCCTGGCACCCTGGCAGTGCCACCTGGGTGCCATACTGGCACTGCCAGGTTGCCCAGGCGGTACCATCAGGCTGGCAGGGTCACTGCCAGGGAGCCAGGCTGGCATTCTGCCCACACCAGGATTGGGCCCGGGTGTGCCCTGCCCGTGTGAGGTTGGGTGTGGGGAGGCCTCAATTACCCCCTCATAGGTGAGCTAGGGCATTGGGAGGTATGCGGGTTTCGTCAGTGGGAGAGGGTTGAGAGATCAGGACGCCATTTAAAAATGGCACCCCGATCTCTTCCTGCACGAAGGAGGTCCACTCGCCGGAGTTCCTCAGTGCCAGAAATGACACTGAGTGCAGCCACAGGGAAGCATTCCCCACCCCAACACTAAAAAAACCAGAGTGCCATTAGATAGCAGGATATTAATCTCACCCAGAACAGACTCTATTTTTGTTTTAGTTAGATCGAGCCATAGTCACTTGTTTTAAATGGATTAAAGCTGTTGTTCAATAACTTTAAAGGCATGACATTGCAAAATATTCAAGGTTCATACTTTAATATTCACAGGGAGGAATTTGAAGGCCAATGTATGATTGCCTCTCTTTTGTAAGTCCCCAGGGGAAGAGGGGATTCATGTTATGTCAATCTGCCTTTTCATAAAGACCTCTTAAAGCCAAGCTTTGAAATGGTCCATTAAAAAATTTACATGGACATCGGTGCTTTGTCACTGGAAGTGGAGTCATCTTCACAATTAACAATTTTTCCAGTTTCATGTAATGGCTTTCAGATTACTTGCAAATTGATATCTTGAGGTAGAAACTTAATTTTGACACTTTTACTTCGCTATACTGGATCCCTGATGTTAAAATCTTCCTCTGCTATACAAGAGGATATTTTAACTTCCTTTGTGGACTTTGTTGGAAAATTCCTGCAGTATGCGGTAAAACTGTAATCCATTTTTCTTTATCAGCTTGTATTGAACGGCTGGAAACCTATAGGCTGAATCTGGTTTGCTGTATTCATTATTACTGGCCCACAATGCATGTTTCAATGATTCAGAAGAGGCATCTGACAGCTCTTTCTCCCAAATGCTGCTAAGTACTGAAACGATATTCCAGTCATGATAATCCCTTGCTTATTCAGCTTATATTGTGCCATTGGAGTTGATTAAAAATTCGAAATCATTAAAGGAGGAAATGAATCTGCTTCCATGATTGTGCGATGCTATATATACCAAGTTGTAAACGGGCCACTGCAGAAATCCCTCATAAATTTCTGCCCTGAAATAATCAGAAGGAAGCAGTAGAGCTTCCCAGATCAAAGAAATGGCACAACTAATCGAAGCTATTATTCTGAGATAGTTTGAAGCCGTGATGTATTGAGTGCTAGAATTTGAGAAGGAGCAAAAGCTACGACAAGAATGTTTTTTTTAAGAGCCAGCTCTTGCTCCCTCACTCAATGCAAGATCATGGGTCTTGCAGGTTATTTTAACACCTCCCCCCCCACCCCCTTCCCAACCCCTGTTGATCAGGTATAATTATGTCCGTGTTCTCCAGGAAGAAAATACATTTTGAAAATAGAAATTGTATAACAATAACATGGGACATGAATCATGTCCTCACTTTTACTTGTTACACCACTTAATAAAATGGCACATTAAGCAAAAAAAAAAATCCTCAGTGTTCAGCAAGCACTGCAAGTGAATGTGACTCCAATAATAATTTGTTTTAAAATCAAGTTTTGAAGCTCAAAAGTTGCCCCAATGTGTGCATTTGTCAGTCACTAAATTCAGATTTCTTTCAAGCACCTTCAGTAGTTGCAGACAATAGTTAAATGCAAGGTTCCCGACGCTCCTGGAATGAGTACCCCAGAATTGGGGAACACAACATGAGCTGTAGATTCAGGGGCTCGGATTTTCACCACTGCCCCAATGCTCGCCGATTTCACCTGAGTGATGTCACAGGGAGCTGTGAAAAGCTGGAGGGTCAGCATTCAGGGAGACTCTGAAACTGGGATGGGTTGGGATGCTGTATGGGAGGGGTAGATGAGGACTGGCAAATGGGGGAACTCCTTGGGGTGGTTTCAGGGTGGGTATCAGCTGATTATAGCATTACTATTAGTTAAAGGTGGGATCTCCAGGCATTACACCTAATCCTAACAGTTAAAGGTAGACAATTCTATTGCTGGTTATGAAGGCAATCCGGGTTTTGCCTGATTGAGGCAGTGGTCTTGAAGCCATTGGTGAGTTTATTCATCAACTTTCACAATAATGCACCATGCTGGACTTCCAAAGGAAACCAACTACTTTATTGAAAGCATAACCTAATTGGACATTGTTTAAATTCATAGGAGAATTTCAAATGGAGACCTGGGGTGGGATTCTCCATTTTGCTGGTGCCCGGGGGTTTCACGACGGAGTGGGGCTGCCCCACAATGGGAAACCCCATTGACTGGCCGGCATAACGGAGAATCCTGCCAGCGGGTCGGGGCAGAAATGTGGCGCGGCGAGAATCCGGCCCCCAGTGTCACCAGCGGCATGCGTGCTCTAAGGATGGTACTTTTCTCATAAGATTCTACAATTTCTTGAAAGAGATTCCCCTTACCAAGATGGGAAGAGTAAGTCAAAAGAGAAGTCACATGGCAAACTGAGGAAAAACCTGTCAGGAATCAGTGCAACGGGGATCAGCTGTCTTGACAGACTATATTAGCAGAGCGGTGAGCCCTGTTAGGAAGGAAGCCAACTTGGTGAATGCAAGGAAGGTGCCTTGGAGAGTGAAGAATTTACTGTGCGCATGCTGGGGCCGGAATGCTCCAACCATTCACTGGCAGCGGGATTCTGTGAGGTCCCGCCGGCAACGCACCCCCACCCATGGGTTTCGCAGCGGCATGGGGTGGCTTCAATGGGAAATCCCATTGTTAACGCTGGGAGCAAAGAATCCTGCCACCAGCAAACGACGCGCCACCTCCGGCCTACAAGAAACACGCGGCTGGGAGGCCAAAGAATTCCACCCTGTGCTTATCGCTGACCTTGGATTCTACGAAAACCCTGCCTTGGATTGAACTTTGGCCTGTATGAGAACCCATTCTGGTAATCTAACTGTCGCTGTTATGTACTGTACTGAGTTTTCCTTGGGAGACGGATTAGCCGTCCAGGTTTAAATAGGGACATACTGTGTGTAAAGTTAGGCTCATGGAAGAGCTAGGTGTTTATTTCCTTTATTTTCTGTTTTGCTAAATATCTGAAGACATTTCAGTAAATGCTCAGTTTTTGGTATTTGGAAAACTGTGACCTCATGAAATGAATGAACTCCACCCACCTATCACGATCCCCGGCGACATAACAGAGGATAACTCAAAATATTGCACACACAGCACATATACAGATCGAGTATCCTTTATCCGTAAATCCGAAAATCAAAAACATCCAAAAACCGTACTCATTTTCAACCTCATCGACCTTCAGCGTGGGATTTCTGGTTGTTGTTCTGTGCACAGTTTACCTTGTGATTTTTGTGGTGAACATTTCAAAACTAAACTTATTATGTGCATCCTATTTGTATTATTCAGCGATGCACTTTTACTTTGCCAGCCATTTTGTTAACTTTAGACGATCGCGGGATTTTCCACACAACCCATCGTGTGTTTTGTGGTGGCGGAGTGTTGTGACTTGCCATTGGCCGGTGGTCCCACCACTGTCAACGGGGTTGCCCATTGAATGCACCCCTTGATGTGTTAGGCAGGTTGGTTCGATGTGGGCTGCACTCGATGCAGGGCAGTTAGAAACAGACGTCTAACACAGGAGAAGATCCAACACTGTTTTATTCAACTAGATGAACTGCTATACATATTCAGCTGTGGGTCGACACTATACTGATCTGACTAGTGATCTTGTAGTAGCCTGACCAGACTTACTAGCTACCGCATGGTGTTTGCACTTGCTAGCTCGTGGACTCTGACTGTCTCAGTAGTTGGGTCCCAAGAGAGCTGGAAACCTAGTGCCCTCTGGCTTTATAGTGGTAGTGTCCTGTCTGGTGATTGGCTGTGCTGTGTTGTATGCTTACTGGTCATCCTATGTGTCAATCACTGCCTGTCTGCATCTCATTATATACATGAGTGGATATTATGACATCTCCCTATTTTTAGTTAAATAAATTCTGATGTATGTATGTATATATGCCTGACTATATACAAACAGTGACTGAACAAACGTATATACATGGGAAGGTGTCAATAGTGCAGATACATGGCAAACAATATTTACAAGAGTTAAGTCGATGGATTCAGTCACAAAATTTACAAAAGTTAAGTCTACAGATTCAGTCTTTTTGGCGGGCGACGAATTCTTGTCGATCGCCGCAGAGGTGGATCAGGAGCCGCCTGCATGTGGAGAGGTGGGATCGCTGCCATTGCGGAGGTCGCGTGGGCCGGCAGGATCGCTGGCAGATCGGTGGCCTCGTGGCAGGGTACGTGCGGAGGAAGCATGATAGCCGGCAGAGCACTGCGGTCAAGTGGTGGCCGTGGAAGTCTTCGCAATGCCCGTCTGTTGCGCCGTAGCAGGGAGCCATCAGCCATGAGAACAATGAAAGACCTCGGGGCAACTTGTTTGACAACAACAGCTGTGGCTGACCAATCGCCCTCAGGCAACTGGACACGAACATGATCGGCTGGAGCCAGCTCAGGTGAATCCGTGGCATGAGCATCGTATGTGGCCTTCTGTGACTGCTGCATTTTCTGTGCAGACCGTGAGGTGGTCAAGGTCTGGAACATGGATGGCTGGAACTGTGGTCCTCAGAGTGCGATTCATGAGCATCTGCGCTGGAGACAACCCAGTGGACAGTGGGGTTGCCCTGTATGCAGCATCGCCAGGTTGAAGTCGGAGCCTGAGTCTGCAGCTTTGCACTGCAACCGCTTGACAATATGGACCCCTTTCTCGGCCTTCCCGTTTGATTGCGGGTAGTGGGGACTGGAGGTTATGTGACGGAAGTTGTAGGACTGTGCAAAATCAGACCATTCTTGGCTGTAAAAGCAACGACCGTTGTCACTCATTACCGTGAGCGGTATCCCGTGCCTGGTGAACGTTTCTTTGCAGGCTTTGATGACCGCCTTCGACATGAGATCGGACTGTTTCACCACTTCTGGGTAACTGGAGAAGTAGTTGACCAGGAGTACGTAGTCACGCCCCTTGGCGTGAAAAAGGTCTACACCTACTTTGGACCACGGAGAGGTCAGGATCTCGTGCTGTTGCAGTGTTTCCTTGGGTTGAGCCGGTTGAAACTTCTGACAGGTGGGGCAGTTGAGGACCGTGTTGGCAATATCCTGGTTAATGTCCGGCCAGTAAACCGCCTCCCGAGCTCTGCGTCGGCATTTCTCGACTCCAAGGTGTCCCTCATGGAGTTGATCCAGCACCATAGCCTGCATGCTTTGAGGAATAACGATCATGTCGAGTTTCAGAAGGATTCTCTCCACAACCGTCAGCTCGTCTTTAACATTGAAGAATTGGGGACATTGGCCCTTCTGCCAGCCATGGGTAAGGTGCTGCATCACATGCTGCAGTAAAGGATCCTTGGCCGTTTCCTCGCAAATTTGGACCACCCGTTCGCCAGAGGCTGGGAGGTTCATGGCACACAATTGCACTTGCGCTTCTATGTGTGGCAGATAAAGTCACCTTGTTCACACGGTGTGGTGATGGACCGGAATAGGGCATCTGCAATGATCAGCTCTTTGCCTGGCGTGTAGACAAGTTTGAAGTCATAGCGACGGAATCGAAGAAGAATCCGCTGTATCCGAGGTGTCATGTCATTGAAATCCTTCTGGATTATGTGGACTAGAGGCCTGTGGTCCGTTTCCACAGTGAATTTGGCAGGCCGTAAATGTAATCATGAAACTTGACTATCCCGGTCAGGAGACCCAGACACTCCTTTTCGATTTGGGCATACGTTGCTCAGTGGGCATCATGGCCCTGGAGGCTTATGCCACTGGAGCCCAGGACGAGGAGTCATCTCGCTGGAGGAGCACCTCCCCAATGCCGTCCTGGCTTGCATTAGTTGATATCTTGGTTTCCTTGGTTGGGTCGAAGAACGCTAGTACTGGGGATGTGGTGAGCTTTGCCTTCCGCTCACGCCATTCCACTTCATGTGTGGGCAGCCACTGGAATTCCATTGACTTCTTGACGAGATGGCGGAGGGCCGTGGTGAGGGATACCATATTGGGAATGAATTTCCTGAGAAAGTTGACCATCCCGAGGAAGCGGAGGACCGCCTTCTTGTCCTCCGGGGTCTTCAAGGCATTGATCACCAAGACCTTGTCGGCGTCTGGCCGCACACCCTGCCGCGAGATGTGGTCGCCTAGAAACTTTATATCAGATTGACCAAATGAGCACTTGGCCCTGTTGAGCTGGAGACCATGTTCATGAATTCGCTGGAAGACCTGCTTGAGGCGAGCGATGTGTTCCTGGGGCGTTGTGGACCAGATGATCACATCGTCCATGTATACTCGCACCCCCTCGATGCCCTCCATCATCTGCTCCATGATGAGATGAAACACTTCGGAGGCACATATGTTACCGAAATCATGCGGTTGTAACAGTAGCGGCCGAACGGACACAGCTAGCGACTGGACGCGTCCAGCTGTATTTGCCAAAAACCCTGGGAGGCGTCCAGCTTAGTGAAGAATTTGGCATGAGCCATCTCACTGGTTAACTCTTCACGCTTCGGGATCGGGTAGTGCTCCCGCATGATGTTGTGGTTTAGATCCTTGGGCTCAATGCAAATGCGGAGCTCCCCTGATGACTTATTTACGCAGACCATGGAGCTGACCCAGCCTGTTGGCTCCGTGACCTTCGAGATGATGCCCTGGTCTCGGAGGTCCTGTAATGCACTGAGGTACTGCGTGATAATTTCGGCTTGCATATTTCCATCGGGCGAGGCCGTCGCCGGTGACGACATGGTGTGGACTCGCTGAAGCAGGTTCAGGAGCTTGCAGGCGCGAGCACCGAGCAGGGACGCCCTGTCAGGCCTGACGATTTCAAATCGTAACGTTGTCTTGATCGCCTTGTTGGATACCCCTAGTTGACATGAGCCACTGGCAGATATGGCATTGCCATTGTCGTCAAGGAGCTGGCAGGCCGGTGGAAGAATGCTTAGTCGGGCCCGGATGGTGTCAAGGTCGGATTGTGAGATGAGGTTCGCAGACGCGCCGGTGTCCAGTTTAAATCGGATGCGAGCCTTGTTAACTGTGAGGACAGCACATCACTCGTCGTCAGGATCCACACTGAGGATCGAGAGGCGTTGCGCAGGTGTGGTGGAGGCCAGCTCATATGTGGTTATGATGCCCACCCGGTGTGGAGACTTGAAGCAATCAGCATCAGGGTCCGTTGGGCTGTCGGAATCAGAATCTGGCATGCCTTGTTGTATTGAGCGGATACTTCTGTGCCGCAGCTGAGATTGCTGGCTGCTGAGCGGTGGAACGGATCTGCAGAGGGCTGCGTAGTGGCCAAGCTTGACACGCTGGAGACCTCGGCGTCCTCTTGCCGGACATTGCCGCTTTAAGTGGGCGGAGCCACAATTCGGACACGACATGACGCTGACGTCAGCGCGATCCGTGCGCCATCGCGCACGCGCAGTGCGGTCGGCTGACGTACGCACCTGCGCAGTCGGGTTTTCGGTCTCGTCGTCCACTCGATCGTGGCGCGCATGCGCAGGGATCCGAGAAAAGCGCGTGAAAAGGCCACTCTCCTCGATGCTCGGGCCCTGCATCTGTGCAATGGCCTGCACCTGTTCCGCCTTGTGGGAGGCCAGCTTTGCAGTTTCTGCCGCCCTGTTGTGGGAGTAATGATTCTTGGCATGCTCATGGACACGCACGGATGCGTGCCTCGATAGCGACAGAGAGGGTCAACTGTTTGATTTTAAGGAGCTGCTGCCGCGGGGAGTTGGAGTGGACCCCGAAAACGATCTGATCCCGGATCATGGAATCAGCCGCCGAGTCATAGTTACATGACTGCGCTAGGATGCGGAGATGGGTCAAGAAGGACTGAAAAGGTTCATCCTTACCCTGAAGCCTCTGCTGGAAGATGTACCGTTCAAAGCTCTCATTCACCTCAATGTCGCAGTGGCTGTCGAACTTCAGCAGGACTGTTTTGAATTTCGTTTTGTCTTCGCCGTCGGCGAACGTAAGCAAATTGTCGATATGGATGGCGTGGTCCCCCGCGGTGGAGAGAAATAGCGCGATCTTCCTGGCATCCGATGCTGCCTTGAGGACAGAGGCCTCGATGTACAAGAGGAACTTTTGCTTCAAGATTTTCCAGTTGGCGCCGAGGTTGCCGGAGGTGCGGAGGAGGCTGGATGTTTTCCATTTCGCTGGATGGCTGCTTGCTGGTCGATGCTGATTCACTCGAGATCGGTCCGTCAAGATTAATAACACTCTGGTACCATGATGTATTAGGCAGGTTGGTTCAATGTGGACTGCACTCGTTGCAGGGAAGTTAGAAACAGACGTCTAACACTGGAGAAGATCCAACACTGCTTGATTCAACTAGATGAACTGCTGTACATATTCAGCTGTGGGTCGACACTATACTGATCTGACTAGTGACCTTGTAGTAGCCTGACCAGACTTACTAGCTACCACATGGTGTTTGTGCTTGCTAGCTTGTGGACTCTGACTGTCTCAGTAGCTGGGTCCCGAGAGAACGGGAAACCTAGTGTCCTCTGGCTTTATAATGGTAGTGTCCCGTATGGTGATTGGCTGTGCTGTGTTGTATGCTTACTGGTCATCCTATGTGTCAATCACTGCCTGTCTGCATCTCATTATATACATGAGTGGATATTATGACACCCCTCACCCCGCCGGGATACCCACGGTGGGAGTGCTCCATTGGCGGGACTGGAAGATACGGCCGGCATGAACGGCCGGATAATTCCGGCCTACAGCTAGGCTAGGCTTAGGCTGTTGTCCTGTAACGTTGCACACGGTGTCTGAAAACCGAGATGATGTGAAATCCAAAATGCAATTGGCTTTGAGGGTTTCAAATAAAAGATACTTGACATGGAGGTACAAAAGTAACAGCTGTTGTTCCATAAGTGTTCGTGGGAATGTTTTAGTGCTGAGCCATACAGGAACACCATGGGAAGTCCAGAGCTCACTGCTTGGCAAGGTTTTCAAGTGGCAGTTAGATAGTCCTCTTATATCAAAATTGCCAGCTCATTAGTGAGCTATTGGAGTAGAACAGAATGCTCCACAGAAAATAATGCTCGCACTGAATTCTACCAGTTTGTCAAACTGACATGTTGTTGTGGAACATGTGGCTAAATGTTTTCGATGGATTATATTTTTTTGAAAATCCTCATGCCTGCAGATATTGCTCATGCTGCAATATTGTCTCGATACCAACAAATACGAGAGCACGTCTTCTCTGTCAAGAAGTCTTGCAGGGTAGCTCACTTCACTTTCCCAACTTTTGAGTGACAGACTGTTAGCCCAAAACCCAACATAGTATCTAAGGCACTGTTTCTTTTTTTTCTTATTTTTGCCATCTCTGTGAGCTTTCATGTGATCTCTAAGGGTCCAAAGGTGCGCAGGTTAGGTGGGTTGGCCATGCTAAATTGCCGCGTAATGTCCAAAGATGTTCAGGTTAGGCGGGGTTATGGGGATAGGGTGGGTGAATAGGCCTAGGTCGGTTGATCTTTCAGAGGGTCGGTGTGGAACTCAATGGGCTGAATGGCCTCCTTCTGCACTGTCGGAATTCTATGGTTCTATGGTGTGGTCAAATTCAGATGGTGAAATAATACATGGGTGGGCTGCACGCTGATCAGGCCAAGGTTGCAGCAATGTGTCTCAACATGATTTGGGTTCCATGTTGAACCACCCATTGAAGGTTTCAAAGAAACCAGATATGTTTCTCATTATCAAATTATAATAGAAACTTTCAACACTTTTTAAAAAAGTTGTGGAGATCCAATTCCAAGTTGCAGCAAGATCTACAACCCTACTGAATGATTCCCGGGCAGTGCTGTCAAATTTGAATACAAAAGGTGTTTTAATGTTCGCCTGCTCTCAAACCATTAGCGAGATTAATGGATTGTGGGTTCCCAATACACGGTTCTCATTATACAGCTTTGATCTTTGAGCAACTAAAATGGAAAAGATGCAGTGACCGCAGATCTGCGGGGAGTACCCAGTATTCCAGCTCATTGCACTTTCACTCCTATGCCAGGTTCATGACATTGTTCATTGTTCATTGGAATTCCGTGTGAAGTTCTCAGCATTATTCAGATGTAAGCTGCAGTATTGGACAGCCCAATTCTTTAAAAGAAAACTTTCCGTCGCATTTGGCACCAAGTAAATGAGTGCCAGACCCAATTATCCAACCTCGAGCGTTACTTTTATCTTCAATAAATTACATCCAGTTGCCTCAAGATGCATACTTCCGAAGGACATAGGAAGAAAGTACTAATTTGGGCAGCACGGTAGCACAAGTGGCTAGCACTGTGGCTTCACAGCGCCAGGGTCCCAGGTTCGATTCCCCACTGGGTCACTGTCTGTGCGGAGTCTGCACGTTCTCCCCGTATCTGCGTGGGTTTCCTCCGGGTGATCCTGTTTCTCCCACAGTTCAAAGACGTGCAGGTTAGGTGGATTGGCCATGCTAAATTGCCCTGAGTGTCCAAAAAGGTTAGGAGGGGTTATTGGGTTACGGGGATAGGGTGGAAGTGAGGGCTTAAGTGGGTCGGTGCAGACTTGAAGGCCAAATAGCCTCCTTCTGCACTGCATGTTCTATTTTCAAAATGTCAGGTGATCCCACAATATTTGTAATTTGTTACATTTGCTTCTGGGAGAAACCGTTGCAGTTTGCTCATTTTCTAAACTTTACGGTATTGCATGAGTTATGCTGGATCCGAGAAGGAGACAAAAAGTGCTTCCAAGAAAATCCCCGAAATGGAACTGAAAATCTGTCGAATGGTACAGTTGCACTTTGATACAAAGTTAGATTAATTTGTCTTCACACACGGGTCGTTTATTTAGAGTTGGAATGCTTTACCACACAGTGTATGCTGAAGCTGAGTTAAGTAACATCGAGAGAGATCTGAAGGAAATATTGAAGGTCATAGGGAAACATCTGGGAATTAAGGATAAAATCGATAGTTCCTATAGGGGTAGGCGCACAGTATGAATGCATGGTCAACAGGGCCAAGAGACCCCCTTCCGAAACATATGTGAATAAGAGACAAGTTTCTGACTTTGCACTCACAGGATTCCCCCATGACTGACACATCTAGTGCATAAATCCCACAATTCCCTTGTCATTTCTGATCTCTGGCAGTGTGCAGCCGAAGTTCCACTGGGTGGCACAGTGGTTAGCCCTGCTGCCTCACAGTGACAGGTACCCGGGTTTGATTCCAGCCTTGGGTGACTGTCTGGAGTTTGCACGTTCTCCCTGTGCCTGCGTGGGTTTCCTCCGGGTGCTCTGGGTTCCTTCCACCAGGGGTTGGTTTAGCATTGTGGGCTAAACAGCTGGCTTGTAAAGCAGAACAAGGCCAGCAGCGCGGGTTCAATTCCCGTACCAGCCTCCCCGAACAGGCGGCGAAATGTGGCGGCTAGGGGCTTTTCACAGTAACTTCATTTGAAGCCTACTTGTAACAATAAGCGATTTACATTTCATTTCATTTCACCATTGAAAGTTGTGCAGGTTAGGTGGCTTGGCCACCATCAAGTGTCCCTTAGTGTCCAAAAATGTGGCGGTTTGGTGGGTTTATGGGGACAGGGCGGGAGAGTGAGGGTGCTCTTTTGGAGGGTCGGTGCAAACTTTAAGGGTCAAGTGACCTCCTTCTGCACTGTAGGGATTCTAGAATGCCTGGCAAATCAGCTGTTCAATTTGCAGAAGTCTGATTCTGTGGTTATCAAGTGAAAGGATCGAAATGGACAGAACCAATTTGCATTACTTTAAAGCATTCTTCAAATAAATAATAACAAGGGCAAGATTTTTTGCTTTATTTACCTCCATACTGCGGATGTCACAATTATTGCCTTTGCTAATTCGCCTTGAGAACATGGTGATCAGAGAGCCAGCATTCAGTGATGCGGGTACCATCAACATTGCTATTGGAGACAGTAATATTCTGGGGGAGTGAAAATGCTTTTATGTTAAATATCTTTCTGTTCGTTGCTTCCTGTTTTTGCTCAGATTGAATTACCAAGTGAAAAATTAATTAGGCATTGGCTAAAAGAAAAGATAAATTGTTGTGTTTTTTTCAAGACTAATCTGGAGTTAATAGAAACCCTGAGCTAGACAGAGCATTTCTTGGCAAACTAATGTGTTGATTAGGATCCAAGTGTAACATTTCTGAACTACTGCTGACTCGATATGCCACTTATACATTAGAAAACTAAATCATTTGCACAGGAATTGCACAAGATCCATAAATCCATTTCCTCTCTGGGACGTTCAATTAATTGCTAAGAACTTGTACTGTTCACATATACTGCTGCTTTGTTATGATGGATGCCTGAGTGACCCAATATGCTAAATAAGGGCATAAGGTGGACAGAGAGCTCAGAGGGCGGGATTAGGTCCTGAGATTCTCACATTTACTTTGCTGATGATGGACATTCATTGAAAATGTGTGCAGTTCTGGAATCCCATGATGGAAGAGATGTGATAGCACTGGAAAGGATGCAAAGGAGATTTACCAGGGTGTTGCCTGGGCTGGATGGTTTTAGTTACTAAGAGAGATTGGATAGACTGGGGTTCTTCTCCTTGGAGCAGAGGAGACTGGGGTGGGGGGTGGGGCATGGTTGAGATGTATGAAATAATGAGGGGCATAGATAGGCAGGAAGAAGTGTTTCCCCATGGTGGAATGATCAATAACCAGGGGGCATAGGTTTAAGGTAAGGGGCAGGAGGTTTAGACGGGATGTGAGGAAAAACTTCTTCACCCAGAGGGGGTGGGAGCCTGAAACTTACTGCCTGAAAGGGTGGTGGAAGCAGAGACCCTTGTAGCATTTAAGAAGTATTTAGATGTGCATTGCAATCCCAGGGCATGCACGGCTATGAGCAAAGTGCTAGAAAATGGGATTAGAATATTAAGGTGGTTGTTTTTCAACGGCACAGATGCACTGTGTCAAAGGGCCTTTTCTATGCTGTGGACTCTGTGACTCTAAAGCCTTTCAGAAACATTTGCTTCTAACATTATTAAGTTGTGGGAAGTGGAAAATGTGATTTGTGTATTTTAAAAAAGCTTTTAGTTTTGATTCTAGTTTCTAAATACCATTCAGAAACTTAACTATGGCCTAAACCAGATAGGTGGCTACCCCAAGATGTGTTTTTACCTACACAAATATTCACTAGAATTAAACATGGACTTGCAATACAGGACTACAGAGTGCAGCTATTCAAATAACATTGACATGAATAATATTTTTTTTAAATGTATTAGAGATTAATTCTCAGTCAGGAAGCTCCAGCTATAAACAAACATGCACAAAGACTATGACTGATATGATATTCCATTGACCAATTTTGCTATGGTTTACCAATGTGAGGATGGTCTCCTCTTCTTGACACATTGAAACTGACCTTTGGGGCGTGATTCAGCGGACTTCAAAGTCTGTTGAACAGTGCTGTTAGCGGGACGCCTGGAAATATCCTGCTATTCAATGACACCTTGTCGAGATTTTCTCCACCGAGCCCGCACTTAGAGGGTTTCAGCTCATCAGCAGGAAAGGCTTTTCACAGATTGGGACGCCATTTTTTCTGGTTGCCCCAATCTTTCTGTCCTCCCACCCTCCCCCACTCTGTTTTAGGTCCCTCCATGTTTTTAACCCCCCCTTCAATTCCCCAACCTTGAGAAGGCCCCTAGGAACCCCCCTCTTACTTCCCCTATAACTGACAAGGCCTCCCCGCACCCGATTCCTGGCAATGCCAACCTGGGCACCTGTTGGTGCCAACCTGGACATCAGGCACCTGGACACTGCCAATGGGCTTGGAGACCCCTCAGGTGCTATCATGTCTTTTCCATGTTTGTGTGGACCAATACTAAATGTCACCGTGGCAAGGTCTCCCAGGCTCGACCATTGAATTCCGGCACCAAGTGAACCTGGTGACCGTATATTTAAATGAACCGTATGGCTAATTTAAATATGCTGATCTGGATCACGCCCAGCTGAATCTCACTAGATGTTTCGAGGGTCGAGCGTGACAAAACCGCTGAATTACGCCCTTGATTTCTGCCCACAGTGGGTGCAAAGGCAGTGGTGCAGTGGTAATGTCACTGGACTGATAATTCTGAAGCCAAGGCTAATATGGGACATGGGTTCAAACCCCACCACGGCAGCTGGTGGAACATGAATTGAATTAATTGAATCTGAAATTGAAAGCTAGTCTCAGTAACGGTGTCAGTGAAACCACCCGTAATTGTTGTAAAACCACAATCTGGTTTACTCATGCCCTTCAGGGAAGGAAATCGATCATCCCTACCTGGTCTGGCCTACATGTGAATCCGAACCCAAAGAAATGTGATTGACTGTGAAGTGGTTCGTTCAGCAAGGACAATTACAGATAGGCAACGAAGACCACCTTGTCAGCAATGCCCACATTGCATGAAAGAATAAAATATTGGACCTACCCATATGATCAGCACCAGTAAACATAAGGACTGTTATACCTACTAGTGCCCTGTCTTCCATTTTACCCCACGATTATCTAAAGCATTTAAAGATGAGCAGAAAAAGTGGCATTAGAAACTATTGTATCAAAATTAAATCAAATGCTTTGTCTCAGAATTTGTCTTTGAAAAGCAGGTGGAATTAGAGATTAAAATAATTGAAGGTTTTTTAAAAATTAACTATATTAAAATTATGCCCTGTGAACAATGATGTCCAAGCATTGAATATATTAAACTCCTTTGCCTGCTAATTGAAGACCATCATTAATCATTGCAAAATATAAATTTTAAGTCTGCGTTTTGAAATTAAGAGTGGGATTCTCTCACCCCGGGGCCGGGCCGGAGTATCGCTGTGACGGCGCGAATCGCCACGCCACCACGACGCCGGGACGCGATTCTCCGGAGAGCGGAGAATCGGTGTCATTTTTGCCGGCGTGGCGACGGCCGGGGGGCGCTTTATGGGCACCCTCCCGGCGATTCCACGCCCTGAATGGGCCGAGTGGCTGTAAAAAAAAAACGAGTCCAGCCGGCGCCGTTCTAACCTGGTCTAACCTGGCGGGACCTCGGAGTGGAAGGATCCGGGGGCAGCCTGTGGGGGTGAGGGGGGGGGGGGGAGAGGGTGGGTCCGGAGGGTGGGTCCGACCCCGGGGGGGGCTTCCGCTGTGGCCTGGCCTGCGATCGGGGCCCACCGATCGGCGGACCGGCCTCTCGGGCTGGGGGCCTCCTTTGTTCCGCGCCGACCCCTGTAGCCCCATGCCATGTTGCGTCGGGGCCGGCACGGAGAGGGAGACATCGCGCAGGCGCGGAAATCGCGCCGGTCCCGCTGCGCATGCGCAGACCCGCGGCGCCCATCTGGCGCTGGGATCGGCAGCTGGAGCGGCGTGGGTCGCTCCAGTGCCGTGCTGGCCCCCTGTTGGGGTCAGAATTGCTGCTCCTGAGGCCACGCTGACGCCATCGGGAAACGCGACGGCATTTACGACGGCGTCAACACTTAGCCTCAGGATCAGAGAATCCTGCCCTAAATTTTGGCTCTTACACAGCTGGGAGGTAGTCTGGCATGAAGCTTAAATTTTAAAAATGAAATTCCATTAGCTTTGGTTGTAGAGCACCTTTTTTGCTTTTGTGTACAAATTGTTTCCAGTGAAACTGAGGATCCAGTGTGATTTTTAAGATGCTATGTCACAGTAGATGCTGGAAAGAGGCCAACAGTTCACTTCCCACGCCAGCTGGCTTGTCTCACAGTAGCAGCTCCTAGCTGAGCAACATGTACACCCACCATAGCAGATGACCTTTTACTTCATTTGAAAACTGTGATGTTGATGCAATCAGTATTTACATGATTTACATTTTAAAACTTTAGCTGCAAAAGGAAGCTTGGCCTGACCATAATCTGGGCCTGTTTTGTGATTTTGAATAAACACAACGCTTGGTGTGGCCAACACACGCCAATGGTGGGTGGTAAGAGCAGGATAGATTCCTGGTCAGCCTTCCGTTGGAAAGAAATTTGGAACCTCTACAATCACTAGTCACAGCTCCGGATTACAACATGCATGGGAAAGAGTTTGTTGCCACAGCCAATCGGAGGTGTGGGCTGATGTGTTGGGTGTTCTGAATCACACACAGGTCACCAACACTTGAAGTAGTGCAACACTATTTTATTGAAAGGTTAACTATTTAAACATACTTGAACTGTGGGTAAATACGATACTAGCTTTAACTAAAGACCTTTGCCTTGTCCTAACCAGTCGATGCACTCAGCACATGGTGAATATCTGTGTTACAGGCTGTGAGCTCTGTCCTCCTAGCTAGCTGCTACTCGAATGAGCGGGAATTCTGATGCCCCCTGTCTTTATAGTGCGTGTGCTCTCACTGGTGATTGGCTGCGGCGTTGTGTATGTTGATTGGTCCCACTGTGTGTCCATCAGTGTGTGTCTGCACCGTGATATACTGGTGTATATTATGACACGGGCCACCACTCCCACAACTCCTTTCACGGTCCTTGTACCTGTGAGACTCTGTGAAATATAGATTCTTTCTATTAAATGCTGGCTGGTGGATTGTCTTGCCATTCCTGACATTCCCTAGTTATGTTAACCACTGCACAACAAAGAAATGCGTATTTGGTGACTCCAGTCATCTGTGCGAATGTCTCACACCCGGGCAAGCTTTCCTATTCTGCCCTTTTCATTTCCTGCCACACATCTTCTGTTAACGCCAAGATGAAAGTAATCGGCGGTGATCCTGGCCCCGGGTCAGTACCCGTGTGGAGTTTGCACATTCTCCCCGTGTCTGCGTGGGTCTCGCCCCCACAACCCAAAGATGTGCAGGGTAGGTGGATTGGCCACATTAAATTGGCCCTTAATTGGGGAAAAAAAATTGGGTACTCTAAATTTATTTTAAAAAACAACGGGAAAAAAAACAGCAAATACGCGTCAAAAGTACTTCAATGGCTATGGGCGGGTTTTACCGACCACCCCGTCGCATGATTTTCGGCGGCAGAGGCGGACCGCAAGAGGGATCTATCGGTCCCGGATTTCCCGTCGACTGCACGCCTCGTCGCCGGGGAATCCGTGCATCGGCGTGGGGCTGAAACTTCCCGCCTGCGTGAACAGCGGATAAATCCCACCCTCTGAATTGCTTTATGACACGCTGGCCAGAATTCTCCGACCGTTGCGACTCACTTTTCCCGCCAGCACCGCACCCTCGCCTGTGGGTTTCCCGGCAGTGTGAGGTGGCTAAAATGGGAAATCCCATTAACCAGTGGCAGGAGTATCGAGTCCTGCCGCCAGCGAAAGGCACGCCGTCGGGAAAGCGCGGCTGGGGAACTGGAGAATCCAACCCCCTGTAATCTCGGGAGGGCCCTATGTAAAAGCAGGCTCTTTATTTTCTTTGCAAAGCGGTGCATTGCACTGGAATTGGTAGTGAAGCGTTTATGAGGGAGCTGGAAGTTAATTCTGCCAAATCATACATGAATTTAAATACTAACTATGGAATTAGAGGCAATATGTCATTCTGTAAGAGAACCTGTAAGAGTAATTTGTCTTAGGAACAGCTTAGAAGAGTCGAAGCTGTTACCATAGCAGAGATGCTGGCACTGCACCAGGAAAGGTGATGGTAAAAACATGTGTTCATTGTGATCTGTGAATTAAGTCTATTTTAGAGCTTTAAATTCATTTGTATACAGTGTAACCCACATAGAACAGATATCATGAGTTATGGCCTTGATATTAACACCTCTCACAATAGGAAAGAGGGTCAGGGGAGTTAAAAAGTGGACTCTGCAGAATGTGCTACCAACATCCGGTGTATGCAAAATGCCACAGCATCTTTGTGTCCTGCACTGAGAGAGAGAGAATTTATTAGCCTTGTTAAGTTGGGCTCCCACAGGCGCTCGATTGGAAATTTACAGTGTAGATTTCCCAGTGGTCGTGAAACTTGGCAGCTACTGGCTGCTGAAGATAAATGCCTGATTTGGGCAGCAGGAGCAGGGGGCCTCTCCCGAGATCCTTGAAAGAAATGTCGAGCAGCTTCTCCTCCACCTCCCCCCCCCCCCCCCACCGACCGCATCCCCCCCCCCCCCACCGACCGCATCCCACCCCACCCCCCCCTCCACACTCCCATTCTCACCCCTCTGAATCAAGGGCTCCTTACATCCAACCCTATAGTCACTGATTGTAGCCTCCTGCCTATCCCAGTTGCCAAATACAAGCCAAACGACCCCGGCATGGATGGGCGGCACAGTGGTTAGCACTGCTACCTCACAGCGTGAGGGACCCAGGTTCAATTCCGGCCTTGGGTGACTGTCTGTGAAGAGTTTGAACGTTCTCCTGTGTCTGCGTGGGTTTCCTCCGGGTGCTGTCGCAATGTAATTTTGCAGACTAAATGGGCCGAATGGCCTCTTTCTGCACTGTAGGGATTCTATGATTCTATGAGTCTCAGCTCCGGTTTCCGACAGTCATGTTTCCCCTCAGTCGCCAGCCAGGCTGTTGTTCTGATCAGCTGCTGGACAGGAGATGGGTCTCCAAATCGTAGGTGAAGTCCCATCATTCAAATCGACAGGTCACTGGCCTAGCTACCTTCTTCACTTGTTTTTTAGCCTCACCTGTAATCTCCCTGCCTCTCCCTGAATGGTGGTACTTAAATCTCTCTCCTATTCACTTAACGTACCATGTGCTTGATTTATTAAACTCCTGACAACATGAAATTGCTATCCATTTGTTATGAGAACCTTTCGCTTGGATTTATATAGTGCCCCTTAAGTGAAAGAACATTCTCTGAGCATCTTTACAATGGACATGAAATTCAAAGGTCAGGCAATTTTGAGGCGGAACACTGTTATAATCTGCCCGGATCCTATTGGTTGGGGACAATTGGTTAACCAATGTTTTATTTTCTGGTCCAGTCAACTAAATAGAAGAACAGAAATTAACTGAGGTATAAATTAAAAGGGACCGCTCCTAAAACACAAACGGAGCACAGCCCGAAAAGAACAAAGAGGAACGGAAACTTAAAAACTGGGGTCGATGACACCTTCCAACCCCTGCGGTGCCCACCGAGCACAGAAGGCCTCGAGTGTGCCCGTGGACACCGCGTGCTCCCTCTCCAGGGACACCCAGCACGAATGAAGCCGCAGAAGAGGGTCGGACAGCCCGCTGCCTGGACCTATTTATGGCAAGCTTCACCAGGTCCAGGAGCAGATTCACGAGGAGGTCACCGCCCCCCTCTGCACCGGATGCCTGCAGATCAGGAATGTGGGGCTGAAATGTAAACAGAACTTTTAAAAAATATATTTAGAGTCGCCAATTATTTTTCTTTTCCAATTAAGGGGCAATTTAATATGGCCAACCCACCTAACCAGCACATCTTTGGGTCGTGAGGGTGGAACCCATGCAGACATGGGGAGATTGTGCAAACTCCACACGGACAGTGACCCAGGGCTGGGATTCGAACCCGGGTCCTCAGTGCTGCAGTCCAAGCGCTAACCACTGCGCCACATGCCGCCCCATGCAAACAGAACGTTATTAAGAAACTGAAAGGGGAGTGCAGCTTGGGACATTCAACATATAAGTGGCTCACGGACTCCACAAGGCTGCAAAAAAGGCAAGGCTCCTGTACATCCGTGATCCGGTGCAAACGATGGTTGCATGATTCTGCCGTGTGATTCACCCTCCGCCCCAGATCCCCATGTTTTGGGGGGAGGACACCTCTGTAAAGGGACCCCCAGCCGGGACCGCCGCCGCCAGATGGCAATGAGGCATGGCAAGGCGTGTCCGGACGACGGGCGAGGGCAAGAAGGTGGAAGGTGTGAAGCAGTAGAACGTACAGGAACCCCCTCCGCATAGTGCGAAAGGCCACGGAGAGAATTTCCACGAGGCGGCTAGGGTTGTGGGATACTGGCACCTGGGGGAGGTTCCAGGGCTTGGGACTAATGTGGAATTCCGTCCGAGCAGGGGTCCACTCAGACGGGATGCCACCGCGCACCTGCGGCGCCTCAAGACCGAGTGTGCCCTCGGAGCCGAGCACGACCATTTTGAGGCCTTGAATGGCTTCGGCCGCATGCCGGACGGACCCCGCTCCGCGCTCGGCGAGCCCGTATGGTGTCATCTAGCCCACTCCTCCACCACCCAGCACGTCCCCGATTCTGGTCACCCCGGCAGTCACAGCCCTCCACTCCACCATCCACGTGAATGGATATTGGCGGAGGTGCGTATTCCTGAGCAACGGCTCCCTAATGATAGAGCTGCGGCATGTGGCCACCATGCTCCATACTTTGAGAAGGTCCTGGTACAAGATGGGCAGCACCAGTAAAGAGTTCTGAAGACCACGTGGGTAGCGAAGTTCGGCCGGCATGGGTCCCGAAGGTTGGCCGGTTGGTAAAAATAGGTCCCTGGAAAAAAAGTTTGAAAAACACTGCTGTAGGCAGTGGTCAGAGAGCCACACTTCTCTCTGTGTGAGGTTTCTCCACTCTGGGCAATATGAAGAATTGCTGAGAATATGGAGATGAGAGAGCCTCATCTTCTGTAATGAGATGACTTTTCCATAGACAGCCAACTTGGGGACAAGTTAGCTGCACAGGATCCTGCAGCTTCAGAAGCGCTAAAGGTTCTGCCGCAGCTTCTGTACCGACCTCCAGATCTGAAGGGAAGAACACTTTCAACAGGGACTGAGGTATGGATGGCCAATTAACTTTCACCCTGGGCAGGGAGCAGCTCTTTAACAGTGTGATCCTCTGTGGACTCCAACTTGACCTTAGGCAAAGCGTTCTCTGTGGAAGATTCTTTATGAGCAATAGGAGATAAAGTGGACAATATATCAGTAGATTCAATAGATTGGCTGGCATGGAAGGACAAAAGTTTGCACTTTCGATTCTCGGCTTGGGTCACTATTTGTGCGGAGTCTGCAAGTTCTCCCCGTATCTGCGTGGGTTTCCTCCGGCTGCTCCGGTTTCCTCCCACAAGTCCTGAAAGATGTGCTTGTTAGGTGAATTGGAATTCCCTCTCAGTGTACCCAAACAAGCGCGACTAGGGGATTTTCACAGTAACTTCATTGCAGTGTTCATGTAAGCCTACTTGTGACACTAATAAAGATTATTATTATTAAGATGTGAATGCTGCTCAGCCACTAAGAGCACAGCTGAGTCTTCTAAAAAGACAACATACACTTCATAAGCTTCAATGGGAAAGACAAATCATTCTCTAGCACCTCAATCTCAAATCGATCACACTGAAAAGGCTCCTTCCTCAACACACGCCAGGAAGAGCCGATTCAGGTCCAACAGGTCTCCATGGGGATGGTCACTATTTGCTGCAGTGCTTCCTGTATCTGCACCCTCTGACCTTACTTTGTGAGGAACTGAGCTATTCATTAATGTGTTGGGTACTCTGCTACACAGACGAACCAACACGGTTGTGAATGGTACAACTCAGTTTTATTGCTAACATTTATTTACAGTGGTAAACTGGGGCGAAATTCTCCGGTATCGGTGCGATGTCCGCCGACTGGTGCCCAAAACGGCGCAAATCAGTCGGGCATCGCGCCGCCACAAAGGTGCGGAATGCTCCGCATCTTGGGGGGCCGAACCCGAACCTTAAGGGGCTAGGCCCGCGCCGGACAAATTTCCGCCCCGCCAGCTGGCGGAAAAGGCCTTTGGTGCCCCGCCAGCTGGCGCGGAAATGACATCTCTGGGCGGCGCATGTGCGTGAGCGTTAGCGGCCGCTGACGGCATTCCCGCGCATGCGCAGTGGAGGGAGGTGGTTTAATCTACGCCGGTGGGACAGGCATTTTAGCGGCGGGACAGGCATTTTAGCAGCGGACTTCGGCCCATTCGGGCCGGAGAATCGCGGGGGGGGGGGGGGGCGAACCGCCGAATATCCGGTGCCGGAGAATTCGGCAACCGGCGGGGACGGGATTCGCGCCAGCACCCGGCGATTCTCCGACCCGGTGGGGGGGTCGGAGAATCTCGCCCCAGGTTACTGAGGTTCGATCATAACCCTAGAATCTGTGGACCTATTCCTAATACTATCTTGGAGTAGCACTCAGCACATGGTGGATGTCTGAGTGGCTTGCTATGAGCTCTGTGCCCTGAGCCATCTCCTGCTGGAATGCTCAGGAAGTGTCGTGTTCCCTGTTTTGTACTGTGTATACTCTTGCCTGTGATTGGCTGTGGTGTTGTGTGTGTGTTGATTGGTCCGTTGATCTGTCCATCAGTATGTATATGCTATGATGTTTACCTGAATATCATGACATTCATGACGTCCATGTCTACTGCAGTGGTTCCCAACCTATTGAGTACAAGAGTCGGCAGGTCATGTTACAGTTGTATAGGACTTTGGTTAGGCCACATTTGGGATACTGCGTGCAGTTCTGGTCGCCACATTACCAGAAGGATGTGGATGCTTTAGAGAGGGTGCAGAGGAGGTTCACCAGGATGTTGCCTGGTATGGAGGGTGCTAGCTATGAAGAAAGGTTGAGTAGATTAGGATTGTTTTTGTTGGAAAGATGGAGGTTGAGGGGGGACCTGATTGGGATCTACAAAATGATGAGAGGTATGGACAGGGTGGATAGCAACAAGCTTTTTCCAAGAGTGGGGGTGTCAATTACAAGGGGTCACGATTTCAAGGTGACAGGGGGAAAGTTTAAGGGAGATGTGCGTGGAAAGTGTTTTACGCAGAGGGTGGTGGGTGCCTGAAACACTTTGCCCGCAGAGGTGGTAGAGGCGGGCATGATAGCATCATTTAAGATGCATCTAGACAGATATAATAACGGGCGGGGAACAGAGGGAAGTAGATCCTTGGAAAATAGGCGACAGGTTTAGATAAAGGATCTGGATCGGCGCAGGCTGTGAGGGCCAAAGGGCCTGTTCCTGTGCTGTAATTTTCTTTGTTCTTTATATGTCATGCCACACCTCTATACTATCAAAGATTTTGAGGCACACCTCCTATTTTCTGTCTTCTTCCCGTTTGGGGACTTTGTTTTTAACTTCTCCCTGTTGTAAGGGGCCTTCCTGTTGATTCCCTTATTTCCCCTTTCTTTATTTTTACCGTTATCAGTTTTGATCCATGGCTGCTGAATGGATATGTATCTTCACGTCAAGTATCAGAGACAATGAGAATTCAAACGTTACAACAGAGAGCACGATGCTAGCTTTGGACAGAAAACCCCAGCGTTTCCGGCCCCGAGGGACGGGGTGGGACTTGATTCAATTGATTGGCTGGTGGCCAATGAATTAGTCAAAAGGCGGTATTCTGCCCGGTAACAGGAGGTGATTGGATCCTGCCTCAGTGGGATGATTTCCAGAGACCAATGGAAAGCAGAGTTGAGACCTGGACACGAAGAGACAAGGACCTGCTCTCTGTCTGTCTGTCTGTCTGTCTCTCTCTCTCTCTCGTGTTTTCTCCAGAAAAGCTGTATAGCTGTAGATAAAATTTGAATTAATCTACAGTAAAAACCTCAAACCGAAAGCAAGGTGTGCTCAAATGAACCATCTGAAACAAACACGTTGGGCGGCATTCTCCGACCCCCCGCCGGGTCGGTGAATCCCCAGGGGTTGGAGCGAATCCCGCCCCACTGCCAGCTGCCGTATTCTCTGGTGCCGTTTTTCGGGCGGGGGCAGGATTCCTGCCATGTCTTTCGGAGGCCGTTGGCAGCGGCCCCACCCGACGATTCTCTGGGCCCCGATGGCCGAGCGACCGTCCATTTTTGGCCAGTCCCGCCGGCGTGAATCATTCAACTCACGTACCGGCGGGACCTGGCAGGTAAGTCGGGGGGGGGGGGGGATGGGGTTGCAGGGGGGATCCGACCCTGGGGGGGGGGGGGGGGGGTGGCCAGGCCCGTGATCAGGGCCCACCGATCTGAGGGCGGGCTTGTTCCTTGGGGGCAATTCTTCCGTCCGCGTCGGCCCCTATCGGGCTCTGCCATGGCATGCGCCAAAATACGCCGACCGGTCTCCGCATGCCGTTCCGCGCATGCGCGAGATCACGCCGGCCCTTCGGCGCATGTGCGAACTCGCACCGTCCCTTCGGCGCCTGCTGGAGCGGCGCCGACCCCTCCACATAGCCCCCTGGACAGGTGGGAATTCCTCACCTTGGGGGGCTGTTGATGCCGGAGACGGTGGCGCTGGTTTTTCCACCGGCGTGGGGACTTAGTCCCCAGAAGGGAGAATCCCGGCTCTTACCTTTTACTTTCATTATCATTTTGTTACACCCCTCCCTTTCCCCTCTGAGTTTTGCCCATCTTGAGTGTGTTTGTAGAGGGTGGGACGAGTGGGGGATTAGGAATTAGATAATAGTTAACCAGTTGTATTTGCTGCATATTTCATTGTGTTTTTTGTTTTTAAAAAGTAATTGTGTTTAAATTTACAAACCTGGTGACTATAATTATTGGACTGCCAAGAGCAAAAGACATCAGGGGAGGGATTCTCCCCTACCCGGCGGGGCAGGTGGTCCCGGCGGGACGGAGTGGCGTGAACCACTCCGGCATCGGGCCGCCCCAAAGGTGTGGAATCCTCCGCACCTTCAGGGGCTAGGCCCGCCCCGGAGTGGTTGGCGTCCCGCCAGCCAGCGGGAAAGGGGCTTGGCGCCACACCAACCGGTGCCGAAGGGCCTCCGTGAGTCGGCACATGTGCTGGCGTCATCCCCGCACATGCGCTGGGGGATTCACTTCCCCACCGGGAATGGCGGATGACCACGGCCTCCTGTACGGAAGGAATAGAGTGCCCCCACGGCACAGGCCCGCCCGCGGATCGGTGGGCCCCGACCGTGGGCCAGGCCACCGTGGGGGCACCTCCCGGGGCCAGATTTCCCCGCGGCCCCCCAAGAACACCGTAGCCCGCCCGCGTCGCCAGGTCCCACCGGTAAGGGACCAACTCTAATTTACGCCGGCGGGACTGGCATTGAACAGGCGGGACTTTGGCCCATCGCGGGCCGGAGAATCGGGACAGCCCCGGGGCCCATTGAGGCGCGCCGGATCCCGCCATTCTCCGAGGCGGGCGGCGCGACTCACACCGGGCCGGTTTTTGGGGGCGGGAGAATTGGGAGGACGGCGGGGGGCAGGATTCATGCCGACCCCCGGCGATTCTCCCACCCGGTGGGGGGTTGGAGAATCCCGCCCCAGGTGTATTTCGAAGAATTATTGGTTAATTCAATTGCGTTGCGACTCAGGGTAAAGGGGGGCTGGAACTCACTGTGTTCTAGCCCAGAGTGTCGTAATATTGTCCTTGCTCCTATTTCTTTTTTTTATCTCTCCTTGTCTCTCTCACTTTTCCCAGGGTTTTTGTGCCCTTTTTGCATTTTCATCTTTTGTGCAGGCACATGGGAAGTTTGCCTTCAGCTCCAAATCCCGTTGGTCATGCAAATGGGCCTGACCAAAGTAAAAGATCTATAAGCCACGCATGTGTGGGAGGCCCAAGGTTCGTCGGCTCTTGGAGATCCCAACCTCAGAGCTGAAAGCAAAGATTATTTGTAGTTTGGATGCAGGAATTTTGGATAATTTGGAATCATTTCTCATGACACGCCAGTCGGAGTTAGAATCCATGCTTGTTTTTTGTGCCACCACTTTTTCAGACTCTTTTGGTGGGCTTTCCTGTGGGTGAGGGGACTGCCTATGTGCCTACTCAATCTACGGAGTCATGTGAAACCTCGGAGTCACCTCGAATTGCAGCCTGACTTGGTACTCAAGAGTTGTGGCTTCATCACACACTGAGCCACCTGCTCAATAACAGGGGCCCCTGGTGGATTAAGAAAGGTATCAAAGGTTTTAAGAATGGTCCCAAAGTCCACAGTGGACTCCTGTAAACCCTGCCTTAGGAGCACGTTTTCTGCTACTGGACCGACTGCTTAAAGAATGGAAATAACTTGAAGCTGTGGCTCCTTTCTATGGAGGCCTGGTGCTGCCCGTTACTGAAGAAAATGGCGTTTCCATAACACTCACTGTTGGCCTCTCTGCGGGCTCTGGAGGCAGTCAAGCAGGTGAGCAATGGCAGAGACTGTTCACCAGGTTCAGTCAGCATTACATCTCTTCATTGTGCCGCTTCTCCCGTTAAAATCTTTCAGCTGCTTTCAAAGGTTTCTTCACTCTGTGGTTCCTTCGATAATGCCAACGTGATTTTTACATCAATACCTCCACAGCTACCACCGGGTTCTCAGTTGGGTTCTTCTACTTTGGACTCTAGGCCTGAGACTTGGTTCTTAGACTGTAGGCATACTCTCAATGTAGCATTTATAAAAAGGGGCGAAGTCGATACCAATCAGGGTACAAACTAGGGCATGTTTTCCCCTAAGCATAATTCCAACCTCTCTCTCTCCCCGCCCCTCAAGTTAAACACATGACTGGCTGATGTGAATGATACACTACATCTTACATTAGCATATCCCTACTGTTAACCCTTCATACAACAGGATTGTGGGGCTGGAAGTGGTTACAAAGAGAGAGAGGAATCAGGCCAGGGAGGAATTTGAAAACAAGAACGGTAATTTTAAAAATGAGGCGTTGCTGAAGTGGGAGTCAGTGTTAGTCAGCAAGGACAGGGGTAAAGAGAATTGGTGCGTGTTAGGACCTGGGCCGCAAAGTTTTGGAATCCAGGAGACTACGCATGAGTTAATTAGAGAAGTCAAGGCGGTCAATGCCAGGAGACGGTTTCTCACTATTGCACTGTGTAAAATCGGCCTGATGATTCATTTGAAAGTGCCCAGGTATCCAGAAATGCCCAGGTGTCCAGGAGAATATCGTGCTCTTCACATTAGTAGTGAACAGCCTTGTAGCACAACCCTGGATCTGTATCTAAGCACAGATGAAAAAATCTCATTTATGATTGACCAGACTCTGACTTGGCTGGCGTGCAGCTGGGGAACACAAAAGCTCCACTCTGCTGGCTGCATATAACACTGAACAGGTTGAGGCTGGCAGCTGTAGTATATTTCCATCCTGTCAGTATAGTAATAGATTAGTGCTGTGATGCGACCATCAATTCATTCAAAGACACGTGGAGAAGTAAACCGTGGTTTTACTCAGCTTAGAACTGAGCCTGTCTGTGACCGGTACAACACTGAAGGCGGCCCCGCAGGTCGGCAGCTCTTATACTTCCTGTAAAGGGGGTGGAGCCATGGGCGGAGCCCGTACATGCCCCAACATATCCCCTGTGGGTGAAGCCACACAATGGCCCATAGGTGGAGCCCACAGGGTTAATAACATAACACAGTGCACTGGTGAATTATCAGTAATTATACATTCACCACATGCTGCCTCTACACTTCAGTCTATTTTAGTTCTTCTGGTTAGCACTCATTGTTGGTACACCTTTGTTTATACTTGAGCAGATGTCTACTTTAACCAAATTCCTTTGCTAACAATTAAATACTTCTTTGTGAACATGACAAAAGGTGCTGAGCAGGAGAATCGATCATTTGTGTACACTCTCATATTTGTGTTCCCAGCATCATCTGTAGGAATATATTGGACATGGAGCCTTTAATTCAGGAGATTCTTATTGCAGCTATTAAATGCTCACTTTTCATGCTTGTGGTCGTTTGTTGATGGGGAATGAGATGCTTTGTGCGGGTAAGTGGATTGAGGGCAGTGCTGGAGGCGGTTAAGGTGTGTGTGGGAGATGCACAGTGTAATAATGAGTGATACCGCAGCAAAATTGTTTAATTATGACTTTCAAGGAATACAGGATTCTGGCAGCTAGAGTGCATTTATTTTGTATATTTGCGCTTTGCGTGTTCAAAATGTGATCGGGGAAAATTTCATTCCAAATGGGAGGGCAGGACCGATTTGGTATTTTGTAAACCATCCATTAAATGAATGACTAATTACTTCCGATTATTTATCTTTAATCAAAGTTTATTTAACTTTATTTTCATTAACTTTGTTCATTCTGCTGCTCCACTTGATTTTTGTCACATTTGCTCATCATTAAATAGATACAGACATTTTTGGCAGAAATAACCAAAGCATTGGGCGGGACCTTCTGGTAGTGGCAAGATTATCGATGGGGGCCCCAATAGAAACATAGAAATTGGGGCAAGAGTAAAGTAGGTAATTTGGCTCTTCGAGACTACTCCACAATTCAACATTATTACGGCTGATCCTTTATCTCAATACTATAATCTCGCACTCTCTTTCCATACCCCTTAAGGCTTTTAGAGCCTCGAAAATCTATTTCCTTCTTAAATATTTCAGTGTCTTGGCCTCCACAGCCTTCCGCAGGTTCACTATCCTCTTAGTGAAGAAGCTTCTCCTCATCTCAGTCCTTACTGGCCTACCCCTGTATGCTGAGACTGTGGCCCATTCTCGAGACCTCCCTAGTCAGAGGAAACAGCACCCCTGCATCCAGTCTGTCCAGCCTGTCAAAATTTTACATGTTTCAATGAGATACCTGTTAATTCTTCTAAACTCCAGTGAATGCAGGCCTAGTCAACATAACCTCTCCTGATAAGACAATCCTGTCACCCCAAGAATCAATCTGATGAACCTTCGCCGTACTCCTTTTATGGCAAGTATATCCTTTCTTAGATAAGGAGACCAAAACTGCACACAGTACTCCAGGTCTGTTCTCACCAAGGCCCTGTACAAAAGATATCCTTGCTCCTGTACTCGAGTCCTCTTGCAGGGAAGGCAATCGTACCATTTGCCCTCCTAACAATTTGCTGCACCTGCATGGTTGCTTTCAGTGATTGGTTTACAAGGACATCCAGATCCCTTTGTACATCAACATTTCCAAATCCATCACCATTTAAACAATATTCTGCCATTCTAACTCTGCTACTGAAGTGGATAACGTCACACTTATCCACGTTGTATTGCATCAGCCACACATTTTCCCACTCACTCAACTTGCCTAAGTCACCTTGAAGCCCCTTAACATCCTCCTCACCGTTCACATTCCCACCAAGTTTTGTGTCGTTAGTAAACTTGGAAATATTACATTTGGTTCCCTCATCCGAATCATTGATGTATATTGTGAATAGCTGGGGCTCAAGTACTGATCCCTGTGGGATATAACTAGTTACCACCTGCCACTTGAAAACAAACTCACTTATCCCTATTCTCAAGCCATGCCAATATATTACCCCCAATTCCATGTGCTTTAACTTTACACACTAACCTCTTATGTGGGACTTTATCAAAAGCTTTCTGCAAATTGAGGTGCCCACATAATCTGGTTCACCCTTTTCTATTCTACTGCTTACGTCCTCAAACAACTGCAGGAGGTTTGTCAAACATGATTTCCTTTTCATAAATCCATGCCAACTCCGTCTAATCCCATTGATATTCTCCAAGTGTAACATCCTTTATAATAGACTTCAGCATTTTCCCTACTTCAGATGTTAGGTTAACCAGCCTGTAATTCCCTGTTTTCTCCCTCCCTCCTTTTTTAAATAGCAGGGTTACATATGCCACCTACAATCTGCTGGGACAGTTCCAGAAGCTCCAAGATTGCTGGAAATTACAACCAACGCATCCATCATTTCCATGGCTATTTCCCTTTAGTACCCTGGGATGTAGATTATCAGGATCTGGGGATTTATTGCCTTTCAGTCCCATAATTTCTCCAGTATTCTTTTATTTTAGTAACATCAATTTCTGTGACTTGCTCCATGAAGTCAGAACAAAAGTAGTTGTGTAATTGCTCTGTCATTTTCTTGTTCTCGATTATAAATTCTCCCTGTGCAGACTTTACGGGGCGGGATTCTGTGATCCTGAGGCTAAGTGTTGACGCCGTCGAGAAACGCGACGGCGTCAACATGGCCTCAGGATCAGCAATTCTGGCCCCTGCAGGGGGCCAGCACGGCACTGGAGGGTTCACGCAGCTCCAGCTGCTGATCCCGGCATCAAATGGGTGCCACGGGATCTGCGCATGCGCAGTGGCACCGGCGCCAACGCGCACATGCGCCGTGGCTTCCTTCAACCCGCTGGTCCCGAAGCAACATGGCGCAGGACTACAGGGGCCAGCGCGGAAGAAAGGAGGCCCCCAGCCAGAGAGTCCGGCCCGCCGATCGGTGGCCACATCGGAGCCCCCCCCCCCCCCCCCCCCCGCCCCCCACAGGCCGCCGCCCCCCCCCCCCCCCGACCCTTCCACGCTGAGTTCCCGCCGGCTGAGAGCAGGTGTGGACGGCGGCGGCAGGACTCGGCTTTTTTACGACGTCCGCTCGGCCTATTCCCTGGCCAGGAATCGGCGGAACGGCCGCGCAGAGCGGCCCCCGAACGGCGCCACTCCAACCACGCCAGCGCCAATGGCGCCGATTCTCCGCAGAGCGGAGAATCGCATGCCGGCGTCGGGGCGGCGTGGCGCGATTCGCACCCGTCGCAGGGATTCTCCGGCCCGGCGTCGGGCTGAGAGAATCCCGCCCTACGTTTGTCTTCACTAATCTTTATATTTTTAAACACTTATAGAAACTTTTACAGCCAGCTTTTATGTTCCTTGCAAGTTGTGTCATGGACTCTATTTTTCCCCTTTTAATCAATCTCTTGGTCCTCTGTTTCTGAATTCAATCCTCAGACTTGCTATTTTTTCCAGTAAGTGTGCAGTGCTTCTACTCACAAGGGGAACAGCTGTCCGTGCACCATTATGTAGTGGCCAGTCCATTAGGTATTTATGTGCAAGGAGCATGGCCAATCATGTGGCAGAATGGACAGGACATCAGTGCCCTTGCCATTACCACACAGGATCAAATGACATATTTCAGAGGAACCTAGACAGGTAACCTCCTGCAAGCCACTGTTTGTGAGGAGGTTTTGGGAATAGTAATTGTTGCCAATCTCTCTGCACCGACCATCTGGACTTCTGGAGTACTGCCATTCTCTCCACCTGCTATCTGGATTTGTGGAGCTACTGCCAACTCATCAAATGCAGAGTGGCCCCATGGTTCAGTGATGACTCCATGCATGGTTCTCCTCCAGGCCATCACTGAACAGCAGCCTGTTAACCAGGCAACAGCTGGAGGCCTGCCACCCTGTCCTGAATACTTCTGACCAATTGGGAGACCTGTACTGGGTATCGGGCACACACTGCTCTCTACCCACCCCAACATGGTCAACTCCATCCTCGAACTTCACTGCAGAGATGGTTTCTTGTTGATGTAGTTGCGTCCATGAACAGTGACCCTGGAACTGGAAGACATAACCCTGCATTCTCCCTCCATCACCCTCGACCCTCACTCCATCACCTTTGCCATGCTGTTAGTGACCTTTGATCCACCCTTCATAATGCTTCATGAGCTCCTCCCGACTCAGTGGAATGGCCCTCTTTTATCCTCGACCCTCCTTCTATCATCCTTCACCTTTTCCCCGTTACCGTCTGCTCTCAGGACTTCCATAATGAACTTCCCTGTAGTGATCAGCTTCCTCCCTCTGTCCCCATGATAGTTTGTACAGCTGCCATCCCCCTCTCCCTCAATCAGCAGAACCTTTCTGACATCCGATCTCGATCATCAATGCCTTCTCTCAAGTCGCTGAACAAAGTTCCCCATAGAGGACGAAACAGCTCCTGCTCACTCCAAATCCACAAGGAAGGTGACCTTGTCATGTTTAAGCAGTCATAAATATGAAGACAGGTGCTTCTCATTTGCACACAATCATTGCACAAATAAGTAAGGCACCCACTAGCTCACCTGCTCTTGGGCCTATGGCCACTTGAGGACCTCAGTCTATCTCCACTGCCATGATGCACCAGGCATAGAGGTGGGTGAGAGTGGGAAGGCTATTTTTTTTCACCACGGTTGAGCGAATGGAACATGGATCTGGTTTGGGGGGTGCTCTGCGTGCATTGGGGGTAGCCACCTCCTCCCCCCCCACCCTTTGTGCCTCCCGGCCTGGAATCCAAAAAACAACCACCCCCAACATCTGTCTCATCCCTAGGGTGTCCAATCGCCCCATCCATCCCCCCACCAATAAACCCCAACTCCCTTGTCACCGGGAACCATGCTGTCTTATTTGCTTGCAGTCCCAGAATTGCCCACTACTGAACCCTGGCGCTGCTGGTGCTGCAACTGTGGCAAATCCCAAGAGCAAGACGTCACACTCTCTGTTTGCACAAGCCACCCAGGACAGCCTTTTTCTAATGGAAGGAAGAGTTGGGGTGAGAACTGCACCAATCATAACTCCCTCCATCCCCCTCACCAGCCTGTAAAATTGCTGTGGAAAGAAGTAGATCTGCACTGAAAATTTAAATTGTAAGGATGGATCAATAATCTGAAGCTTTGCTTGATTATCCTTTATGCAGAGTTTTCCTTCAAAGAATTATTGGATTGAATAGGGCATATCAGAAGAGATTGCCCATAACCTGTGCAAGAATGGTTCTTCATGGGATAAATAACCTTTTCTCATATTCTATGCTTTCTGTGTTCTGCCTATTATAGTAAAGGTGATGTTTGAGGTATGGACAAGTTCCACTACTGATGGATGAAATGGAATTTAAGATTAGAACAAGTTGTAATGTGGATGGATGATCTGGAATTTGAAAGAAAAATGGGCTGTTTTGATGATTGAGGAGTTGATACTTGTCGAACACCTTGTCGGTATGGTAACAGCACAAATGATATGCATACCACGAATCTCTAAGTATCCTTCAGAATGCTTATCAGCGTCATCTTCTAACACGTTGTTCCTTCTGCAAGGGAAGAAAGAGAATCTTAACGAGGATTACATTTGCAATTGATAGAGAGGTGTTCCAGCATTTTTATGTTGTGTTTTTATACAGGGGCTGTTTAGCACAGGGCTAAATCGCTGGCTTTGAAAGCAGACCAAAGCAGGCCAGCAGCACGGTTCAATTCCCACAACAGCCTCCCCGAACAGGCGCAGGAATGTGGCGACTAGGGGCTTTTCACAGTAACTTCATTGAAGCCTACTTGTGACAATAAGCGAGTTTCATTTCATTTCATTTCATATATGCAGGATACAGCATGTTCAGGTCCATATAGCTGCTAAGTTCTTGTCAGTTTAAAACAATGATTTTAAGATTCACAGTTTTTTAACCAATTTACCAATCGAGGATAAAAATACCGTGTTTACAGTATATAACTTTATCTCAGTAATTGATTGAGGTGTGTAAATAGCTTTTCTTTGCGTTCATTAATGGAATATGGGTTCACTATCAATGCCAAAATTTATTGTCCACCCCTAATTATCTTCTTGAATACAATGGAATAGCTTTCTCGGGTATTTAAGAGGGTAGCTAACCTTTTAAGAGTCAACCTGATTGCTCGGGGCCTAGCACTCCAGGGCCCTTCTTTAAGTTGTCCCCACCCTGCCATGGTGACTATAATTATGCCTACAGGCCTCCATTGGGTGGGTGGGCGTGGGATTCCACCTTCATGGCCGAGCAGTCATGGCCTGATTCTGTTTTTACATTTTTAACAAGTGTTGAGAGGGTGCCTCAAGATGGATACATCGGCACTTCCCACTTTATCTCGTGGAGCTGCAGATGTGTCATTGTTGTTGGAAGGGCTTCAGTTGGCCCTGTAGCCTCAGAAACGGTTCACCATCGTTAGTTGGATGGCAAGTGCACATTCAGGCCACTAATTGGCCGGGCACTGAAAAACATTCAGGCTCTGCTTCCAAAGCTGTATGGAATTGTGACCCAGAAGTTTGCCTTATGTTGGGCTTCTCACATTAGAAGGAAAATTCAGCCCCATATCTCTGAAATCTTCAGAATGAGAAATCTAGTCGCTCCAGTTAGCCTTTGTTCATGGTGGGAAGAGACTTTTATTCACAGATAGCGATGATGCTCTTGGCTGTGTTGAAAACGTTCTTTTGCAATGTCACATTCAACTTCACCTGAAATTTGCTTTTCTTTAAAATGATCCATAACGCTGCAGTAGAAATAAATATCTACCTTTCCAACTTCTGTAATGCTGAATAGAAAATAATAAAATGACATTGGGACCAAATGAAACCTGAATTATATGGTCATTATATTGATGCGAATGAAATATAGGGCAGCACGGTAGCATTGTGGATAGCACAATTGCTTCACAGCTCCAGGGTCCCAGATTCGATTCCGGCTTGGGTCACTGTCTGTGCGGAGTCTGCACATCCTCCCAGTGGGTGTGTGGGTTTCCTCCGGGTGCTCCGGTTTCCTCCCACAGTCCAAAGATGTGCAGGTTAGGTGGATTGGCCATGATAAGTTGCCCTTAGTGTCCAAAATTGCCCTTCGTGTTGGATGGGGTTACTGGGTTATGGGGATAGGGTAGAGATGTTGACCTTGGGTAGGGTGCTCTTTCTAGGAGCCGGTGCAGACTCGATGGGCCGAATGGCCTCCTTCTGCACTGTAAATTCTGTGAAATAGCGCAGGACGCAACAAATATATTGATGTTAGCTTGGCTTGTACCTCCTGCAAGATTTAGATGCTGCTGTGTTCACCCAAATTATTTTATCTGTTTTCCTTTCACCTTTGTCCTTGCTCAGCACTAATTCACCCCTCCATGAGCACTGGTATTCCTTTGATTCTTCATACCTGACTGTTGATAGGCTGTTCAGCTGTAAATAGACAGGCTTCATAAATGAGCTCATCCCATCCTTGCTTGATATCTACGCAGTAGCACTTGATTCCCAGTAAAATCGGGCGGCCTCCACAAACCCCAGAGTTCTGAGACAGTTTGTAGCACCGTTACCTTGGTGCTGGAAATTAACTAAATCAGCGCGGAGACCACGGATTTGTCCAGGGATGTTCCTGCTTTCTACAGTTCCAGAAAAAGCTTGTTTCTTTTTGCTTCATTCGTTTCTTTTCTATTTTTCTCTGGCTCAATTTCTCGTCTTCAGAGTCAAAATCCTTTTCTGGCTCTTGTACATCCTTCATTTTTAGCTTTTTTTTTTACTATCTGGAGGAGGTGCAATTAAAATGGTTGGCCCTGCAACTTCCAGGCAAAGACATAGGGCGGGATTCTCCGACCCCTCAGAAATCCCGTCGACGTGAATCGCGCCGCCCGCCTCGGAGAATGGCGAGGACCGGGGCGACGCAATGGGCCCCGGGGCTGCCCGAATTCCCTGGGCCGGATGGGCTGAAGTCCCGTCGACGTGACCATTCCAGGTGCCGAGTGGGGACCTGTCTGGCATCTCGCAGGCATCGGTGCACCGGTGCATCCGTGCAGTGACAGATGCCCTATATGCCATTGCGGACCGCTACATCTAGTTCCTTGTGTACCGGGCCAACCAGGATGCCCGGGCAGCGGGCTTCGCTGCGGCGACCAGGATGCCCATGGTCCAGGGGGCGATCGATGGGATGCTCATCGCCCTGCGGCCACGTGCGGATAACAGGGCCGTGTTCACGAATAGGAAGGGGACCTATTCCATGAACATTCAGGTGGTCTGCGACCGCTGCGTGATGAACCTGCATGTCTGCGCCCGGTACCCGGGCAGTGTACATGACCCATTCATATTGGCGCAATCTTTCATCCCCACCATGTTCGAGCCACCCCCACCCCCCCCGGCTGAGGGACTGGTTGCTGGGCGACAGGGGTTACCCGTTGCAGTCGTGGCTAATGATGCCTATACGGAGGCCACAGACTGATGCGGAGAACCGCTACAATGATGCCCAAGCAGCGACCAGGGGTGTGATAGAGAGGTGCTTTGGGCTGCTAAAGATGTGCTTCAGGTGCCTGGACTGCTCTGGAGGGGTCCTCCAGTACCAGTCAGATAGGGTCGGCTGCATCATTGTGGTCAGCTGCGACCTGCACAACATAGCCCAGTAGAGGGGCGATGTGTTGCAGGCAGAGGAGGGGGAAGGGGAGGAGCATCAAGACGAGGCACACACCTCCCCAGATGAGGAGGATGGGGGCAATGGTCAGGACAGATGGGCTGGACATGGACGGGAGGCTGCCCACCGTTACCGGCTGGGCCAGCGGGCACGCGACAGGCTGATAGCCACCCGGTTCACGGACTAGCAGGGCATGGGAATCGCTGAGTATGGGCACAGACTGCACTCTACGGCACCAGCCTACCACCCTCACCCCACCCACCAGCCTACCACCCTCACCCAACCCACCCATCCCAACCACCCTCACCCCACCCGCATGTACACCACTCCTCCATTGCACGTCCACCTGTGGCACAACTGGCCGGGCTCACACAGTCGCCGGTGGAAACGTGTCTATAGCAGGCCATGGAGGATGATGACAACCCGCTCTGCGATGAGCTCTGGGCTCTACATCATTGGACAATGTCTGATCCATGGCCACAGTACCACTCTCCACCCGGACCGTCCCTGCATGCGGCCGTGACACTGCATTGCATGGTCCCGTCGTCTGCCTGGTGGGGTGGCGAGTGCGACCTGGGGGGAGGGGGGGCACACTCACCTGAGGCCGATTTTCTATCACCCCTCACACACCCACTGGCGCTCACCTCACACCACCCCCCCCCCCCCCCGCACGCATCGGACAGAGCACAAAGGCAGCTTCTGTAGGTGTGAAAGTGATTTTAATAACAAACAGTTCATACACGTGCCTTAGCCCCTGTAACTAATCTGTGCCCTGCATCCGTGCCAACTTATTCAGTGTCTAATTTTTTGGCCTTACGGGCCCTTTGACTACGTCTAGGTGGTTCTCCAGATGGTACAGCAGAACTGGAGTGGACTCCTGTGACTCCTGCCCTGTGACCAGGGACCCCTTTGGTGGCCATTTCCTGGGGAGGCCCAGCCTAGATGGGCCAGGCTGCGGCTCGGGCGACTGGGAATGGCAAGCTGCCAGCCTGTCCTGCCCGTTGCCCACCAGATGCACCTGGGATGGAAGGGGGGGGGGGGGGAGTCCGAGGTGTTGCGGTGTTCCGGGACCACCCCTACAGGTGGATCCGGACCCGGCCCTAGCACCTCCTCCTCCCTCGGGGTGTCCGATGGCCCCTGGGCCTCTACATGGGTCGGGGATGCGAACGGACTGAGCATCCAACGCTCCCCCCCCCCCCCCCCCCCCCCCCCCGACACCTGGCGCTGCCAGTCCTGGAGGCCCGCCATGGTATCAACAAGGGTCTGCAAGTTTGCAGCCATGGAGCTCAGGGAGTTGGCCATCCCTGTCTGTGTCTGGACGACGCCGACCAGCACCTGGGCAATGGTGCCGATGCCCTCAGCGATGGCCTGCTGAGACTGGGCCATTGCTTGCTGGGACTGTGCCATGGCCAGCTGAGACTGGGCCGCGGCGTTGAGCGCCCCTGCGATCTGCTGCTGGCTCTGGCTCATGGCTTCCTGTGAAAGGGCAGCCATGTCCTGGGCCATGGACGGCGCCTGCACGGAACACCCCAGGCCTTGCATACTGCGACCCATGTCTGACACCGTCGCACCCATTGCCTCCACTACGGACGCCACCCGTGCGCTTTCGGCCTGGGTGGCACGCATGACCGGCACCACTCCCTGTTCCTGAACGCGGGCGGACTCCTCCACCTTCGTCTGCCGCAAGCCGGCCGTCACCCCCTTCGATCGTCCCTTGGTCCGTGACTGCATCGGGTCTATGGGTGGGTGTGGTAACTCCAGGAACCGGGACCCGTCTGGGCGGCAGATGGTTGCTTGCGTCGGGCTGCCCTCCAACGCCCCGACCCTCGGCTGCTCCTGCCTCCACCTGACCGGGACGGCTGTGTTGTGCGCACCAGTTAGTGTCCCAGATGCTTCATCACTAAAGTGCCCAACCAAGGTGAGTGTCTCTGCGATGGTGGACGGTGTAGGAGATAGCAGTGGCGTAGTGTCGTGCTCCTAATCCGACCCGAAGTCCAGGGTCCCCTGGAGTGGTAATTCTTGTCCATTCGTCCCCTGTGTGTGGATGTCGTGTGCATCACGTCCTGTGCGTCGGTGTCCTGTGCGTCGGTGTCCTGTGCGTCGGTGTCCTGTGCGTCGGTGTCCTGTGCGTCGGTGTCCTGTGCGTCGGTGTCCAGTGCGTCGGTGTCCTGTACGTCGGTGTCCAGTGCGTCGGTGTCCAGTGCGTCGGTGTCCTGTGCATCGGTGTCCTGTGCGTCAGTGTCCTGTGCGTCGGTGTCCTGTGCGTCGGTGTCCTGTGCGTCGGTGTCCTGTGCGTCGGTGTCCTGTGCGTCGGTGTCCAGTGCGTCGGTGTCCTGTGCGTCGGTGTCCAGTGCGTCGGTGTCCTGTGCGTCGGTGTCCTGTGCGTCGGTGTCCTGTGCGTCGGTGTCCAGTGCGTCGGTGTCCTGTACCTCGGTGTCCTGTGCGTCGGTGTCCAGTGCGTCGGTGTCCTGTACCTCGGTGTCCTGTGCGTCGGTGTCCTGTGCGTCGGTGTCCAGTGCGTCGGTCTCCTGTGAGTCGGTGTCCTGTGCGTCGGTGTCCTGTACTTCGGTGTCCTGTGCGTCGGTGTCCTGT
This sequence comes from Scyliorhinus torazame, assembly GCF_047496885.1. Classification (NCBI taxonomy): domain Eukaryota; kingdom Metazoa; phylum Chordata; class Chondrichthyes; order Carcharhiniformes; family Scyliorhinidae; genus Scyliorhinus; species Scyliorhinus torazame. Next base: position 107,425,121 of record NC_092727.1, read on the forward strand.
GCGTCGGTGTCCAGTGCGTCGGTGTCCTGTACCTCGGTGTCCTGTGCGTCGGTGTCCTGTGCGTCGGTGTCCTGTACGTCGGTGTCCTGTGCGTCGGTGTCCTGTGCGTCGGTGTCCTGTGCGTCGGTGTCCTGTACCTCGGTGTCCTGTGCGTCGGTGTCCTGTGCGTCGGTGTCCTGTGCGTCGGTGTCCTGTACCTCGGTGTCCTGTGCGTCGGTGTCCTGTACCTCGGTGTCCTGTGCGTCGGTGTCCTGTACGTCGGTGTCCTGTGCGTCGGTGTCCTGTGCGTCGGTGTCCTGTGCGTCGGTGTCCTGTGCGTCGGTGTCCAGTGCGTCGGTGTCCTGTGCGTCGGTGTCCTGTACCTCGGTGTCCTGTGCGTCGGTGTCCTGTACCTCGGTGTCCTGTGCGTCGGTGTCCTGTGCGTCGGTGTCCTGTGCGTCGGTGTCCTGTGCGTCGGTGTCCTTTACCTCGGTGTCCTGTGCGTCGGTGTCCTGTGCGTCGGTGTCCTGTGCGTCGGTGTCCTGTGCGTCGGTGTCCTGTGCGTCGGTGTCCTGTGCGTCGGTGTCCTGTGCGTCGGTGTCCTGTGCGTCGGTGTCCTGTACCTCGGTGTCCTGTGCGTCGGTGTCCTGTGCGTCGGTGTCCTGTGCGTCGGTGTCCTGTGCGTCGGTGTCCTGTGCGTCGGTGTCCTGTACGTCGGTGTCCTGTACCTCGGTGTCCTGTGCGTCGGTGTCCTGTGCGTCGGTGTCCTGTGCGTCGGTGTCCTGTGCGTCGGTGTCCTGTGCGTCCGTGTCCTGTACCTCGGTGTCCTGTACGTCGGTGTCCTGTGAGTCGGTGTCCTGTGCGTCGGTGTCCTGTGAGTCGGTGTCCTGTACCTCGGTGTCCTGTGCGTCGGTGTCCTGTACCTCGGTGTCCTGTGCGTCGGTGTCCTGTACGTCGGTGTCCTGTGAGTCGGTGTCCTGTGCGTCGGTGTCCTGTGCGTCGGTGTCCTGTACCTCGGTGTCCTGTACCTCGGTGTCCTGTGCGTCGGTGTCCTGTGCGTCGGTGTCCTGTACCTCGGTGTCCTGTACCTCGGTGTCCTGTACCTCGGTGTCCTGTGCGTCGGTGTCCTGTGAGTCGGTGTCCTGTGCGTCGGTGTCCTGTACGTCGGTGTCCTGTGCGTCGGTGTCCTGTACGTCGGTGTCCTGTACCTCGGTGTCCTGTGCGTCGGTGTCCTGTGCGTCGGTGTCCTGTACCTCGGTGTCCTGTGTGTCGGTGCCCTGTGCGTCGGTGTCCTGTGCGTCGGTGTCCTGTGCGTCGGTGTCCTGTGAGTCGGTGTCCTGTGCGTCGGTGTCCTGTGCGTCGGTGTCCTGTGAGTCGGTGTCCTGTGCGTCGGTGTCCTGTGCGTCGGTGTCCTGTGCGCCGGTGTCCTGTGCCTCGGTGTCCTGTACCTCGGTGTCCTGTACCTCGGTGTCCTGTGCGTCGGTGTCCTGTGCGTCGGTGTCCTGTACCTCGGTGTCCTGTACCTCGGTGTCCTGTACCTCGGTGTCCTGTGCGTCGGTGTCCTGTGCGTCGGTGTCCTGTGAGTCGGTGTCCTGAGCGTCGGTGTCCTGTACGTCGGTGTCCTGTACCTCGGTGTCCTGTGCGTCGGTGTCCTGTGCGTCGGTGTCCTGTACCTCGGTGTCCTGTGCGTCGGTGTCCTGTACCTCGGTGTCCTGTGCGTCGGTGTCCTGTGCGTCGGTGTCCTGTGCGTCGGTGTCCTGTGAGTCGGTGTCCTGTGCGTCGGTGTCCTGTGCGTCGGTGTCCTGTACCTCGGTGTCCTGTACCTCGGTGTCCTGTGCGTCGGTGTCCTGTGCGTCGGTGTCCTGTGAGTCGGTGTCCTGTACCTCGGTGTCCTGTGCGTCGGTGTCCTGTACCTCGGTGTCCTGTGCGTCGGTGTCCTGTGCGTCGGTGTCCTGTGAGTCGGTGTCCTGTACCTCGGTGTCCTGTGCGTCGGTGTCCTGTACCTCGGTGTCCTGTGCGTCGGTGTCCTGTGCATCGATGTCCTGTGAGTCGGTGTCCTGTGAGTCGGTGTCCTGTACCTCGGTGTCCTGTGCGTCGGTGTCCTGTGCGTCGGTGTCCTGTACCTCGGTGTCCTGTGCGTCGGTGTCCTGTGAGTCGGTGTCCTGTGCGTCGGTGTCCTGTGCGTCGGTGTCCTGTACGTCGGTGTCCTGTGCGTCGGTGTCCTGTGCGTCGGTGTCCTGTACCTCGGTGTCCTGTGCGTCGGTGTCCTGTACCTCGGTGTCCTGTGCGTCGGTGTCCTGTGCGTCGGTGTCCTGTGCGTCGGTGTCCTGTGCGTCGGTGTCCTGTACCTCGGCGTCCTGTGCGTCGGTGTCCTGTACCTCGGTGTCCTGTGCGTCGGTGTCCTGTGCGTCGGTGTCCTGTGAGTCGGTGTCCTGTGCGTCGGTCACCTGTGCGTCGGTGTCCTGTGCGTCGGTGTCCTGTACCTCGGTGTCCTGTGCATCGGTGTCCTGTACGTCGGTGTCCTGTGCGTCGGTGTCCTGTGAGTCGGTGTCCTGTGCGTCGGTGTCCTGTACCTCGGTGTCCTGTGCGTCGGTGCCCTGTGCGTCGGTGTCCTGTGCGTCGGTGTCCTGTGCGTCGGTGTCTTGTACCTCGGTGTCCTGTGCGTCGGTGTCCTGTACCTCGGTGTCCTGTGCGTCGGTGTCCTGTACCTCGGTGTCCTGTGCGTCGGTGTCCTGTACGTCGGTGTCCTGTGCGTCGGTGTCCTGTGCGTCGGTGTCCTGTACGTCGGTGTCCTGTGCGTCGGTGTCCTGTGCGTCGGTGTCCTGTGCGTCGGTGTCCTGTGCGTCGGTGTCCTGTGCGTCGGTGTCCTGTGCGTCGGTGTCCTGTGCGTCGGTGTCCTGTGCGTCGGTGTCCTGTGCGTCGGTGTCCTGTGCGTCGGTGTCCAGTGCGTCGGTGTCTTGGGTGGGTGTGTCCTGGGTGGGTATGTCCTGGGTAGGTGTGTCCTGGGTAGGCGTGTCCTGGGTAGGTGTGTCCTGGGTAGGTGTGTCCTGGGTAGGTGTGTCTGCGTAGGTGTGTCCTGGATAGGTGTGTCCTGCGTAGTTGTGTCCTGGGTAGGCGTGTCCCGGGTAGGCGTGTCCTGGGTAGGCGTGTCCTGGGTAGGCGTGTCCTGGGTAGGTGTGTCTGTGTAGGTGTGTCCTGGATAGGTGTGTCCTGCGTAGGTGTGTCCTGGATAGGTGTGTCCTGCGTAGGTATGTCCTGGGTGGGTGTGTCCTGGGTGGGTGTGTCCTGGGTGGGTGTGCCCTGGTTAGGTGTGCCCTGGGTAGGTGTGTCTTGGGTAGGTGTGTCTGTGTAGGTGTGTCCTGGATAGGTGTGTCCTGGATAGGTGTGTCCTGGATAGGTGTGTCCTGCGTAGGTGTGTCCTGGGTAGGTGTGTCCTGGGTAGGTGTGTCCTGGGGGTAGAGGTGTCCTGGGTAGGGGTGTCCTGGGTAGGGGTGTCCTGGGTCGGCTGCGACGGGGGCCTGTTCCTGTGGCTGCCCCCCTCGTCGCTGGGTCTGCCCCGCCGGCGTCGCCGCACTCGCACGTGATGGGGGCGTCGTCTCACTGCTGCTCCGGGTTTGTCCCTGGCTCGTGACCACCCTGGATCATCCTGGGGGCGTTGTATGCCTGATGGGCTGAGTCTGTCCCTGGCTCGTGGCCACCCTGGATCGTCCTGGGGGTGGTCGCCATCCGCGGGGACGGGTGGGTCGACGTTTGTTCCTGCAATACACAATACAGCATACATGGTTAGACACGCAGATGGGGATATGGGGGAATATGGGGGAAGAGGGATATGGGGGAAGGGGATATGGGGGAAATGGGATAAGGGGAATATGGGGGATGGGGGATAAGGGGGAAGGGGGATATGGAGGAAGGGGGAAAGGGGGACAGGCAGTGGGGGGTCTCACTTGGTGGTGCGCCCCCGACCTCTGCATCCGCAACCTCCCGGTCCCGGGGTCCGCCTGCAAGTTCCAAGGCCGTCTCCTCATGGATGGTGAGTGGTCGCAGTTCGGGCGGACCGCACGCTCCCGGTTGTTGTTAGCGCGCTTCCCCTGTGGGGGGGCGGGAGGGTGGCAGGGATAAAGGGCAACAGTGTTAGGCAGACATATACATGCGGACCAGCGGCTGTGTGTATGTTGGCAGAGGTTCACAACCCATCCTGTCACTGCAGTCTGCATGGGTGGGTGCAGCCATGTCGGTTGCAGCTCGGGCTGTGCCGCACATCGGAGGTGGGGGGGGGGATACTCACCCTGGCTGCCCTGACTAGGTCCTTGATCTTCTTGTGATACTGGACGCCTGTCCTTTTCTGTCACGGCCACGGCACTGACGGCCTCTGCCACCTCCCTCCACAGGTGCCGGCTGAGGCGTGGGGCGACCCTGCGGCCGTGTCCGGGGTACAGGGCCCCCGTCCTCTGCTCCACTGCGTCCAGGAGCGCCTCGATGTCCCGGTCCTGGAACCTCGGCGTTGCGCGGCGGGCGGCCATTTTGATGGGTCTCCGGGGAGGGGTGGGGGGGGGCCGTCTTTTGTGCTGCGATGTGGGGGGGCGGGGGTCGTCTTTTGGGCTGTGACTCGGGAAGGGGGTGGCGTCCTTTGTGCTGCACGCGCGTCCGTGACGGGTGATGCCGCCGCGAATGGCGTCACGCCGCTGCTAGCCCATTCCCGGCCGGAGAATTTGCGACATTCCGGGGGGTCCGACGCCGGAGTCATTCGTGTCATTTTTGCCGCCAGGTTCGGGCCACCAGAGAATCCTGCCCATAATTACCGCTGCATAGAACAGTGCAGGAGTAAGGTGGAATGGAGGGTTGATTCTGTTCTCTTCACGAGTGACCGAATGAACCGTCCATCCTTATTGCCTGGGTTGGATCTACTTTAATAATATATGACTCCACAGTCTAGTTTCAAATACCATGATCACAATCTCCACCAAATCCTCGCAGAAAACCTCATGCAGAGTCACATGCAGTGTAATTGGACACTTAATTAAACAACGCAGTTGCATTTTCAAGACTGATTTGACTCCCGCATGGGGAGTCGGTTCTGAATCAACCCTGGATAAATGTTGCACAGTGCCGTCGCACACTAGGGAAGAATCTTGGTATTTGAGTGTATTATTAAAAAAACGGATATTTTTTTGAGGCAAATGGCCATTATCATTTATTGAAATGAATACATGTCATTATCATTTTCTGCAGAATGACTATCCCGGTACCTTAATTAAAGATGGAAGGTAGAGTTTATTGTGAGCAGGTATTTCAGATTTTAAAAAAAATTACAGCAAAAAATGAAATGGATAGCGTTGTAACTGAAGGAACAGCGCCCCATCTTCCGAATAGGTACGTTATAACCTTCTGGACTCAACATTGAGTTCAACAACTTTAGACTGTGAATTTTCCCTCCATCTTGACCCCCTTTTTGCTTTTTGTTGATGTTATAACCCTCACGGAGGTCACTGCATCAGGACTATCAGATTCCCCATGACCTCCACTGAATACGAACTCCCCCCTGTTAACAAGGGAGCGGAGCGTCCCCTTGATAGGCGGTGAGATCACGAGATCACCAGTCTGGGTGCAGGTTGGGGAGGGAGCCCATCGGGTAATGGAGACCTTGTATATTGTAAATAAAACCTAACTTTATTTCCTACCTCCTAGGTCAATATGTGCTACTTTAGCAGATTCAATAGTTTCCTTGCTTTTTCGCAATCCAACCCACACCCTCCCCCTCAGGTCCATCTGTCCCTTGTTTTAAGTTTTGTTCCCACTGAGCACTGACCTGTGTTCTCCTGTTAAAACATTCTGCTACTTTACCTTTATGCCACAATTGCCACTTATTCAGTCCTCACTCCCACCATTAGCACTCCCTTTGTCTTGTGACCATGACACCTTTGTCAATCTCTCTTTAGCTCCAACCTATCCCTGGCCTTCTATTCTGCCCTACCTCCTCCACCCCCTTCTCCAAGTATATAATTCATTTCTATCCCTCTTCACTTCTGAAGAAGAATTTCTGTTTTTATTCAACATTGTAACCTAGATGAGTCCAACCCTGTTCCGGGGAGACTGATAATAACACTTTTCAATTGTCGGCAACATAATTGGGATAGATTTACTAGAGCAGGACATTAGTTTGACATGACCCATCCAAAGATAGTGTAAGCAGATGACAGTACAGCGAGACAAGCAGGGTATCTGGGACCTGAGTGAACTGGGAAACCTACAGGATGTTTCCTTAACCAGTGAGATTTAAGGATTGGGAAATTAGCACAAGATGGATTGAGGAGAGTGAAATAAAGAGGGTAAATTCAACGTCAACTCAGGTACAGAAAGTGAAATAAAGAGAAGATTAGCAAGATTGGATTAGCAAGAAATGAATTGACATTATTGACATCCCTGAAAATGTAAAACCCTGAAGGAATGAGATTCCAGACTTGTAATTGCTCTTTTTCTTTGTGCCGGTGAGATTGGCTGACAGTCATTAAAGCTAATCACATCGTTGAAAGGGAGCTTACACTTGTAATGAGTTAGGGCAGCACGGTAGCACAGTGGTTAGCACAGTTGCTTCACAGCTCCAGGGTCCCAGGTTCGATTCCCGGCTTGGGTCACTGTCTGTGCGGAGTCTGCACGTTCTCCCCGTGTCTGCGTGGGTTTCCTCCGGGTGTTCCGGTTTCCTCCCACAGTTCAAAGATGCACGGGTGAGGTGGACTGGCCATGCTAAATTGCCCTTAGTGTCCAAAAAGGTTGGGTGGGGTTACAGGGTTATGGGATTATTGGGTTAGGGTGGAGGCCTGGGCCTAAGTGGGATGCACTTTCCAAGGGCCGGTGCAGACTCGATGGGCCGAATGGCCTCCTTCTGCACTGTAAATCCTATGATTCTATGACTAGACTGGAATTTTTGTGTTGTGTTTAATGGACAAATATAGTCAAGTTCTTTCGATAAAATGGGAGCTGAAGTGCAAAATGTCATTTTCGCTAAGAGAATGGCAGAGTAGCTGTAATGATTAGCCAGAAATAACTCTGAGTGCTATTATCCTTTTTATTCTGACAACAAATTCTGGCCCACTTGTGTCATGCTGTAGGTACTATCATTTTGAATTGTTGTCAATTATATGTTAAGATTTATAAATAGGGTCGCGCTCGGAGGGCTTTAATGAATTGCTTGATCTGAAGTATATTATCCTGGAGTCATTTGTGACGACGATTGGGACCGATGCTTCAGAAAGTAAAGACCTATGCTGATGCAGTTTAACAAAAAAAATTGATGACTGTCAAATTTATATTTTATCATTCTTTAAAAATTAATATCTATTCATTAGCTTTTGCTAAGGCAGCAAAAAGTGGACCAGAGATAATCCAACATAAAGTTTTATCCTTCACTAATGTTTGAAACCTTTTGGTTAGTTTGTGGTTCTTAGCTAGACAATTAGGTGGAACACTCGGTTGAACATTGACCTTAATTATTACAGATCATTACAAAATAAATTGTAATGGAGACTCCCGCTCTTATCTTGTTTGTGATTTTGAAAATACATTCGTTCATGGGATGTGGGTGTCATTGGCTATGCCAGCATTTATCGCCCTTCCCTAATTGCCCTCGAGAAGGTGTTGGTGAGCTGCCTTCTGTCATGTGAGAGTACCTTTAAGACATGGATGTTTAAGCAATGTACCTTTAAGAAAACAGTGATGTCAGCAAGTGGGTGGGGCTGAGCTCAGTTCAGCCATTTTGCAGTTTAGTTTTGCAGTTTGAAAAGAGCTTGGGAGTGTGTCTGTGTTAGCAGTGAGCTGGATCTCTGGATCGTTTGGGTGATTTAAACTCATAATAGTAAAGCCTTTAACCTGATGTGTTTCTGTTTAAAGGTGTTAAGTCTCTCTTGGATGTTGAAAGGAATAACTGAAGGATTATTTAGAGTTGTAAAATTTTCAGGGTTATCTTTGAAGTAAGGGGTGTGAGGTGATCCAATGTTTATTTAAGACGTTAAGTTGAGTTCATGGAATAAACATTGTTTTGTGTTTAAAAACCCACGTGTCCATAATTGTAATCCCACACCTAGGGAACAAGCCGTGTACTAGGAAAAGCAACAAATACATTAAAGGGGAGGTTGGTTGAACTCCATGATACATTTTGGGGTTCTGAAAACGCCTCGCCCATAACAATTGGGGGCTCGAGGGGGATAAAAGTCTATCAATTGGATTGGCTTTTGTGAACTTGAAGACAGTGAAGGATTATTGCTTTTCTGGTGTGGTATTTTAGATTAAGTGGGGAGTGTTCTGTGGACAATGGCTCTTTCAGAGGCTCAGAAGTTTTTGGGGGTGGAGACTGTCACATGCAGTACTTTACGTACAGAGACGAAAAGCAGACTATTGGGTCTGGCAAAAACATTGCAGTTAACATTACCTGACAAAATGCGAAAAGATGAGGTAATTATGGCGGTGGTTAAGCATTTAAAGTTGCCTGAGATAGAGTTTGACTCATGGGAAATGGCAAAAATTCAGTTGCAAATTAAACAAATGGAACAGGAGAAAGAATTAAAGCGGCTTGAATACGAAAGAGAGAGAGCGGAAAAAGAAAGAGAAAGAGACAGAGAGGAAAAGGAAAAGGAGAGAGAAGAAAGAAACAAAGAAAGAGATAGAGAGGAAAGGGAAAAAGAGAGAGAGTTTGAACTTAGGAAAATGGCTCTGAAACATGAAAATCAGTTAAAATTGGCAGACGCAAAGGGACACGTACAGTTGGAGGAGATGGATGAGGATAATGAGACAGAGCGCCATAGTCGAAGACGTGGTGGGGATCTATTTAAATATGTCCAAGCATTGCCAAGGTTTGACGAGAAGGAGGTAGAAGCCTTTTTCATTTCATTTGAGAAGGTAGCTAAACAAATACAATGGCCACAGGACATGTGGGTATTACTGATTCAAGCAAAGCTGGTAGGTAGGGCTAATGAAGTGTTTGCATCACTACCGGGGGAGGTATCTGGAACGTATGAGGAGGTGAAGAAATCCATCTTAAGTGCACATGAGCTAGTGCCTGAAGCTTACAGAAAAAGGTTTTGAAATTTAAGGAAAGAATTTGCTCAGACATACATGGAGTTTGAAAGGCTCAAACAGAGTAATTTTGATAGGTGGATAAGGGCTTTGAAAATAGACCAAACGTATGAAGCTCTCAGAGAAATTATAGTTTTGGAGGAGTTTACAAATTCAATTCCTGATGTAGTGAGAACTCACGTGGAGGAACAGAGGGTTAAAACTGTGAGATTAGCAGCAGAAATGGCAGATGATTATGAATTAGTTCATAAATCAAAGATTGGTTTCTGATATCAGTTTCAGCCGGTGAGGGATAGAAACTGGGGACATGAGAAATACTCAAGTGGTAAAGGTAAAGGTGATCTGATGGGAGACAATAAAGAGAGTGTACCTCAGATTAAAAAAGAAATCAAGGAGGGTGGAAAAGAAATGAAAAGTTTCAGATGTTTTCACTGTAATAAACTAGGCCATGTAAAGTCACAGTGTTGGTAGTTGAAGAAAAGCACTGGGAAGGCTCATGTGGTAAAACAGTATAGGATAGTGGGGTTTGTTAGAGTGGTAAAGGAAAGCCCAAAGGAAGTGAAGGAGGTGCAAATGATTGTACAGCCTGTTCAAGAAGTAATTATTAAGAAGGTGCCAGATGTATTTAAACAATTTACTTGTGTGGGTAAAGTTTACTCGTGTGTATCAGGAGGAGCAGGTAAAGAAGTCACAATTTTAAGAGATACAGGGGCTCGTCAATCTTTAATGGTAAGAGATGAGGAATTATGTAGTTTGGGAAGAATGTTGCCAGAAAAGGTGGTGATATGTGGAATTCAGGGTGAGAGGAGTAGCGTTCCATTATATAAGGTAAGGTTGGAAAATCCAGTGAAGAGTGGTGAAGTGGCAGTAGGAGTAATAGATAAACTATCTTGTCCAGGAATACAGTTTATCTTGGGTAATGATATAGCTGGATCGCAGGTGGGAGTGATGCCTACTGTGGTTGATAAGCCAGTGGAAAATCAGACAACTGAAGGGTTGAAGGACGAATATCCTGGGATTTTTCCGGATTGTGTAGTAACAAGGTTGCAAAATCACAGGTTAAGACGAGGATAAATCAGAGTGAAGATGAAGTTGAAGTGCAATTATCAGAAACGATTTTTGATCAGATGGTTGAAAAAGAACAAGAACAGGTGGAGGATGAGGTGGATATTTTTAGTTCAGGAAAATTACAACAGAAAGATGTAGAAGTAAAACGGATATATCAGAAAGCATATCTGGAAGAGGAATCTGAGAGTATACCAGAGTGTTATTACCGTAAAAATCATGTCTTGATGAGAAAATGGAGACCTGTACATCTGCAGGCGGATGAGAAGTGGCAGAGGTTGTAGCCACTTAAAATGGCCAACTCCCGATTTAAAATGACGAACGGCAAAGGCTGATGGGAAAGTCAGCCAATAAGACACAAACGAGCAGCTGCAGGTTGGCTCTGTATTTACCTCTGGAAAGGCCAGACAAGATCGATACCAGCAACCATCAGCATAACAAAACACCAGCCATCTGCATATTAATGAGCAATCCCTGGGAACAATAAGCAACATTTAGACACATAAAGCAAAACCAGACCCTTCGGCGCCAGCAGAAGCCGACACAAAAGGAGGTGAACGACCACCTCAAGACCGCCCACCGATCAGGGAACCGCTCCAGCACTGGAGAAAATTGAACTAAGTGATTGGGACAAAGTCCAATCACTTGGGACCAGGTACAGGGTCCGCCCCGAAAGGCAGGAAGCCCCTGGGGACTCTAAGAATTGAGCCCCAAGTTCAAGTCGCTCTCTCTTCGCTCTTCTTCTTCGGCTCGCTTCCAGCTCTTCCAGCTTTCGTCACTCTTCAACAGCCGATCGAACCTGTAAGTCTAACTTCAATGCTCGCTACGAGATAGGCACTCCTAGCTTATCAATCTGTACCAACTTTGAATGCCGCAGGCTCAGAACCTGAACGAAAGGCCATTTGTTTCCCTGACCTGGTGGGCCAGTTCCAAGTTAAGTATCGGCCTGTTAGTTGTAGAAGTAGCTTAGAGGTAGAATCTATGCATGAGTAGTGATTACTGTGTACAATAAATGTGCTTTGATTTAAATCTTACTAATCGGTGTATTGGATTATTGATCATTACTCGGACTTGAACCACGTGGCGGTATCATAAAGATACCTGGCGACTCAAGAGCAAAGGTGATAAAACAGAACAATGAAACTAAGGCAAAGTTAGCAACAAGGTTCATCAAGTAGTATTGCCGGTAGGGTATAGAAAGGGGGTGTTGCGAGTTGCACATGAGGTACCAGTGGGAGGTCATTTGGGAATAAGGAAAACTCAAGCTAAAATCCAGAAACATTTTTATTGGCCTGGACTACATAAAGATGTAGTTAAATTTTGTCAATCATGTCACACATGTCAAGTGATAGGGAAACCTCAAGCAGTGATAAAACCAGCGCCCTTAATACCCATTCCAGCATTTGAGGAACCTTTTACGAGGGTCATAATTGATTGTGTAGGACCGCTTCCTAAAACAAAAAGTGGGAATCAATATCTTTTGACTATAATGGATGTGTTGCTAGGTTTCCAGAGGCCATTGCAGTACGTCATATTACAGCTAAATGGATTGTGGAGGAGTTACTGAAATTCTTTACTAGATATGGACTACCCACAGAAATTCAATCGGGTCAAGGATCAAATTTTACTTCAAAGTTATTCAAAGTAGTTATGGATAGCTTAGGAATAAAACAATTTAAATCAACTGCGTACCATCCAGAATCGCAGGGAGCGTTAGAAATGTGGCATCAGACATTAAAGACAATGTTGAGGGCGTATTGTCAAGATTATCCAGAGGATTGGGATAAAGGAATTCCATTCGTATTGTTTGCAATTAGGGATGCACCTAATGAGTCTACCAAATTTAGTCCTTTTGAACTAATTTTTGGTCATGAGGTAAGAGGATCACTTAAATTGATGAAGGAAAAATTGGTGGGTGAGAAATCGGAAATCACACTCTTTGATTACGTGTCAAATTTTAGGGAATGATTAAATAGAGCAGGTGAATTGGCTAGACAACATTTGAAAGTTGCACAAAATGGGATGAAATGGGTAGCGGACAAGAAATCCAAAGTTTGTAGTTTTGCCAGTGGGGATAAAGTTTTAGTGTTATTACCAGTGGTAGGTGAGCCTTTAAAAGCTAGGTTTTGTGGACCGTATCAGATTGAAAGGAAATTAAGTGAGGTTAATTATGTGGCAAAAACACCAGATAGAAGGAAAACTCACCGAATGTGTCATGTGAATATGCTTAAAAGGTACTTTGAAAGGGAAGGAGAGAAAAAGGAGGTTTTAATGATGCTAACTCAAAGTGTCAAACCAAATCCAGATGATTGTGAATTTGACATACCTCAAATTAAATTGAAAAATGAGGATGTTCTTAAAAATTGGGATGAATTGTTAAGTTACCTTCCAGAGGAAAAACAAACTGACCTGAAAGAGTTATTGATATCACATGGGCAAGTTTGTAGAGATAAATTGGGAAGTACTAAAATGGCTATACATGATGTAGATGTGGGAAATGCTGTTCCTATCAAACAACATCCATATAGACTTAATCCTTTAAAATTGGCACAGGTTAACAGAGAGATTTAGAGTATGCTTAAAAATGGCATAATTGAAGTGGCTTGCAGCCAATGGAGCTCACCCATAGTGATGGCACCTAAACCAGACGGTACCCAACAGTTGTGTGTGGTCTACAGAAAGGGGAATGCAGTTACAAGAACGGACTCTTATCCTATCCCACGTTTGAGGGATTGCATTGAAAAATTGGGACAATCTGCTTTTATTTCCAACTTCCAGACATGGAAAGAACATTTAAAAGATTGTATGGAGTTCTTCGATCGACTTTACGAGGCAGGTTTGGTGATGAACCTAGCCGAAAGTGAATTTGGAGAAGCCCGAATCACTTTCCTTGCGGAGTTTCCGATACCCTCAAGACGAAGGGAAATAATGCGATGTCCTAGCATGAATGAATTTGATCTAACAGTTGTGCAAATGTTTTGTGGCGTGATTACTCCACTGATGGAATTGCTGAAGAAACGTTAAAAATTTCAATGGACAGCGGACTTTCAACAGGCATTTGACTGCCTGAAAGCTGTAGTAGCCAATGTTCCTGTATTGGAGAATTGCAAGGGGCTCTGTGGTCAGATTGAACTAAATTATATGATTCTGAAGAGAAATGCCGAGGAGTAGAGGAATGGATGAATCGTGCAGAGACTTTGTTTAAAGAGACTGTCAATCGAGAAGGATTTCGGTTGGAGGAAGAAGAATGAAGAAAAATGGACTATATTATTATACCTGTTTGAGTGTGTTGTTTTCTTTAAATGAAAATGTATATTTACTGTGTACATTTCGTAGTGGATGGTGCAAAAGTGAAAAATGAAACCATCCTGAAGTTGATGGTTTATTTTTTTTTCTTGGGGGAAGGTGTCATGTGAGAGTACCTTTAAGACATGGATTTTTAAGCAATGTACCTTTAAGAAAACAGTGATGTCAGCAAGTGGGTGGGGCTGAGCTCAGTTCAGCCATTTTACAGTTTAGTTTTACAGTTTGAAAAGAGCTTGTGAGTGTGTCTATGTTTGCAGTGAGCTGGATCTCTGCCATGAAAGACTATCTCTGGATCATTTGGGTGATTAAAATCATAATAGTAAAGCCTTTAACCTGATGTGTTTCTGTTTAAAGGTGTTAAGTCTCTCTTGGGTGTTGAAAGGAATAACTGAAGGATTATTTAGAGTTGTAAAATTTTCATGGCTATCTTTGAAGTAAGTGGTGTTAAACGATCCAATGTTTATTTAAGATGTTAAGTTGAGTTCATGGAATAAACATTGTTTTGTGTTTAAAACCACACGAGTCCATAATTGTAATCCCACACCTAGGTAAATTAAATGAAATGAAAATCACTTATTGTCACAAGTAGGCTTCAAATGTAGTTACTGTGAAAAGCCCCTAGTCGCCACATTCCGGCACCTGTTCGGGGAGGCTGATAGGGGAATTGAACCATGCTGCTGGCCTACACAGTCTAATCAGTCAAAGAGGCTTGAGGGCTGCTTGCTTCCCCCTATATACCCGCCAGTGCTGCCCCCTACTGGTCTTTCCACTTCTGTACAGACCCATGTAAAGATCACTACATCCCCCTTTTTCACTTTTTTTTATAGTTGTAGAGCTGTAACTAAAATGGAACAAAGACAGTTAGTTTCATGCACAAATACAGAACAGCGAGCAATTATTGTTTCAGTCCCATGTTCACAAGTTCAGATGGATGTGTGCACGTCTCATTCGGGTAGACCTGAGTGGGCATGGAAACCTTGAAATTTTTACGTCCAGCTGGGCACCAGCTCCTGGTGTCCAGGGATGTCGCATGATAGCGCCCTGCAGATCCAACGTCGGAAATACAGGTTGATGAGGTGGAACCTTCAGCAGGTCTCGTCGATTGCGTTGAAACAGCATACCATCATCAGACTTCACAAAGTACGATCGTGGTGATACTTGTCGGAGCACCATTGCCATGTTAGACCATACCAGGGTGTCGCAGTCTAACCATGTCGTTGATCGTTAACGGATGCAGCACTTTTGCATGTCGGTCATAGTGCTGCTTTTGTATGTGACGTTGGTGACACAACTTGTCCAGCACTTGTGAGTGATCTGGATCGGTGAAGTGTAACGCCGGTAGTGTTGTCGTCACATCTCGATTGAAGAGCATTTGAGGCGGTGACAGCCCTGAGCTCAATGATGATGAACGATATGATAATAGAGCCAAGTGTGATAATAGAGCCAAGTGTATGTCGGAATTCGAGTCAGTGGCCTTGCTGAGCAGTTGATTAATAATGTGTACACCTTTCTCCACCCTGCTGTTCGATTGAGGAAAGTGTGGACTCGATGTCACATGCTTGAAGTTATATTTTTTTGAGAATTCCATCCACTCCCCGCTTGCAAAGCAAGGACCATTATCGGACATGACCGTTTGTGGGATGCCATGCCTCGAGAAGGTTTCCTTGCAGGCTTTGATAACTGATGCCGATGTGAGATCCGGGACTTTCATTACTTCCGGAAAGTTGGAGTAATAATCGATGAGAAGAACATGGTGTCGACCCATGGACTGAAACAAGTCAATACCAACTTTGTCCCACAGTGACGTAGCCATCTCATGCTGTCGGAGTGGCTCCTTGCATTGTGCCGGTCAATGTTTTTGACACGTGTCACATGTGAGCACCATGTTTGTTATGTCCCCGTTTATCCCAGGCCACCAGTACATGGATTGCCGTGCTCTTCTTTTGCACTTCTCGACACCAAGGTGCCCCTCTTGAATCCTGCGGAGCATGTCCACCCGGAGCGCCAGTGGAATGACGATTCTGTCATTTTGGAGTACGATGCCATCCACCACGGACAGTTCAGTTTTGACGTTTTGGAACTGTGGGCACCGCCCCCTTAGCCAGCCATACTGAAGGTTGTGCATGACCTGGAGCAGGGTTGCATCTTCTCGTGTTGCCTGACGAATTTGCTGCAGCCTCTCGTCTGTTGCCGGGAGTGTCTCTCCGCACAACTGTGCATGAGCTTCTATATCGCTAATGGATGCCGGAGGTGTACTGTTAGCATCAAATGCTCGGGACACGGTGTCAGTAATTATTAGGTCCTTCCCTGGAGTGTAGACCAGCGTGAAGTCGTACCTCCTCAACTTCATCATCATGCGTTGTAGGCGCGGCGTCATGTCATTGAGATCTTTGTTGATAATGTTGACCAGTGGCCTATGATCAGTCTCCACTAGAAATGTGGGAAGGCCATACACATAGTGGTGGAATTTTGTTATACCCGTGATCAATCCCAGGCACTCCTCTATCTGTGCATACCTGCAGTCTGTGGCGGTCATCGCTCGAGAAGCGTAAGCCACTGGGACCAAGTCCAATTGGTCATTCTGTTGAAGTAGCACCGCACCAATTCCATGTTGACTGGTGTCGGTGGAGATTGGATTGGATTGGATTTGTTTATTGTCACGTGTACCGAGGTACAGTGAAAAGCACTTTTCTGCGAGCAGCTCAACAGATCATTAAGTACATGAGAAGAAAAGGGAATAAAAGAAAATACATAATAGGGCAACACAACATATACAATGTAACTACAAAAGCACTGGCATCGGATGAAGCATACAGGGTGTAGTGTTAATGAAATCAGTCCATAAGAGGGTCATTTAGGAGTCTGGTGACAGTGGGGAAGAAGCTGTTTTTGAGTCTGTTTGTGCGTGTTCTCAGACTTCTGTATCTCCTGCCCGATGGAAGAAGTTGGAAGAGTGAGTAAGCCGGATGGGAGGGATCTTTAATTATACTGCCCGCTTTCCCCAGGCAGCGGGAGGTGTAGATGGAGTCAATGGATGGGAGGCAGGTTCGTGTGATGGACTGGGCGGTGTTCACGACTCTCTGAAGTTTCTTGCGGTCCTGGGCCGAGCAGTTGCCATACCAAGCTGTGATGCAGCCTGATAGGATGCTTTCTATGGTGCTTCTGTAAAAGTTGGTAAGGGTTAATGTGGACATGCCGAATTTCCTTAGTTTCCTGAGGAAGTATAGGCGCTGTTGTGCTTTCTTGGTGGTAGCGTCGACGTGGGTGGACCAGGACAGATTTTTGGAGATGTGCACCCCTAGGAATTTGAAACTGCTAACCATCTCCACCTCGGCCCCGTTGATGCTGACAGGGGTGTGTACAGTACTTTGTTCCCTGAAGTCAATGACCAGCTCTTTAGTTTTGCTGGCATTGAGGGAGAGATTGTTGTCGCTACACCACTCCACTAGGTTCTCTATCTCCCTCCTGTATTCAGACTCATCGTTATTCGAGATCCGGCCCACTATGGTCGTATCGTCAGCAAACTTGTAGATGGAGTTGGAACCAAGTTTTGCCACGCAGATCTTTGTGGGTTTTGCCAGGTCAAAGAATGCCAGCGTTGGAGCTGCCATCAATTGGTGCTTCAGATCCACCCACTCTTCTTGGTGGCGTGGAGTCCAGTCAAACTCCGTGTCCTTCCTTATCACATTTCGTAACGCTGTCATCCGTGCTGCTGGGTTCGATATGAACTTGCCGAGGAAGTTGATGAATCCAAGAAACCTGAGCACCGCTTTCTGGTCACGTGGCCGCTGCATGTTCTGAATTGCCACGATCTTCTCAGTGTCCGGCGTCACCCCGTGCTCTGATATCGTGTCACCCAGGAAGGTCAGACATGAACGTGCGAAGGTGCACTTGGATTGGTTGAGCTTCAGCCTAAATTGGTGGATTCTTTTGAAGACTTGCTTCAACTGAGCAATGTGGTCTTCCTCTGTTGTTGACCATATTATGATGTCATCAACATATACTCGGACGCCGTCAATACCCTCCGTCATCTGCTCCATAATTCTGTGAAATATTTCGGATGCAGAGATAATCCCGAAAGGCATACGATTATAACAATATCGTCCAAACGGTGTGTTGAAGATATCCAGCAGTCGGCTGCAATCATCGAGCTGCATCTACCAGAAGCCTTGTGAGGCATTAAGTTTGGTGAATATGCGAGCCTTCGTTATTTCGCTCATTATCTCCTCTCGCTTGGGGATAGGGTAGTGCTCCCTGCAAATGTTTTTGTTCAAATCTTTGGGATCTAAACAGATTCTGAGTTCACCAGACGCCTTCTTGACACATACCAACGAGCTGACCCAGTCAGTCGGCCGTGTGACCTGTGATATGATGCCTTGAGATCGGAGGCGTTGGTGTTCTGCTTTTAGCCTGTCCCGCAATGGAGCTGGTACCCTCCTTGGTGCATGAATGACCGGTGTTGCATCGTCTTTGAGCAGGATTTTGTACTTGTAGGGTAACATACCCATGCCACAAAAGACGTCAGGATACTCACTGAGAAGCAGCTGGATGGCATCGGCCAGTCGTGATGAATCAATCGTGTTCATGAAAATCCTCTGTATCAGCCGCAAATCCTTGCAGGCTTGAGCACCTAACAGCTACATTCGTTTGTCGTCCACGATCTCAAAGCGTAGTCCTTTCGTGACTTTCTTATTGACTACTTGTAGGTGGCATGATCGAGGAGATCGGGGTCACCATTTTAACGTCTTCCACCTCGTGGAGGATTTTCTCCGCGTTTTTTTTTCTAGAGACTCCAGGTACTGCTGTTTTTTCTGTTCTTGCTGTAAGCATTTTGCTATGGTAGTTTTTAAAGTAAAATAATTTTGCTGCATTAATGATTCCCTTACATTTTCATCTGAGAGACCATAGATTAATTGATCCCTGATGATGGAGTCTGTTACATCAGCATAGTTACAACCTTGTGCTAGCAATCGGAGATCTGTGACAAAATTAGAGATAGTCTCCCCATTTCGTTGGAATCTGTTACGCAGGTTAAAGCGTTCCATGATTTGATTTGACTGTGATGTACAGTGTTCATCAAATTTTGCCATTATTACTTGAAAGCTATTTTTATCTTCATTGTCACCATATGTAAAAGAGTTATAAATGTCTACATTTGACAGTAATATCTCAATCTTTCTCTCGTCGGGGGCTGCATTTAAGGCAGTAGCTGCCATGTATATTTGAAGCTGTAGTTTATACATTTTCCAGTTACTATTTAAATTACCGGTAGTTTTTAGCAGCTCTGGACGTGGCGTATGGTCCATCGCTTCGGCTGGTTGTCTGGAATCCAAATGCTGCGAAGTCTTTCACAGGCGAGTAGCTGCCTTGTTACTTTTTCTGCTTATTTTGGTTCTTTCTGGTCTCGAACCTAATCTATCTAGTACTGTTCGATTAAAGCCAACCTGGTACCATGTTTTGTTACCTGTATGGCAGGTAACATGTGCTACTCAATTCAGTTACAGCAAAGGATTTCGGAAGAAGACTCGAAGTCGTCCAGAAGTTTTACATAAAGTTTATTGAGTAACACAACTTAAATAACTGCGTGAGCTCTTACTTTAAGAACTGTACTCGTAGAAGGTTACAACTTTTCTATACACTACAACTAGGCCTGACCACACTAGCAGCCCTGAGCTAAATCTCTGCCTTTGTTCTCCTCACAGTCTAATCAGCCAAAGAGGCTTGAGGGCTGCTGGCTTCCCCCTTTATACACACCAGTGCTGCCCCCTAGTGGTCTTTCCATGTCCCATCAGCCCCTTATGTACATACCCATGTAAAGATCACTACAAGGGACTGGAGGGGAACTTCCAGGTTGTGATGTTACATGTGTCTTCAGCCCTTGTTCTTCCAAATGGTAGTGGTTGCGTGTTTGGAAGGTACTGTCTAAGGAGGCGTAATGAGTTCCTGCTATGCATCTTGTGTATGGTATGCACTGCTGTCATTGTGCGTCGTTGGTGGTGGGAGTGAATGTTTGTGGCTGTGGTGCCAAACAAGCGGGCTACAGTGTCCTGGATGGTGACAAGCTTCTTGAGTGTTGTTAGAGCGGCACTCATCCAGACAAGTGGAGAGTATCGCATTGCGCTCCTGACTTGTGCTTTGGGGAATCAGGAGGCGAGTTACTCTGCAGAATTCCCAGCCTTTGATCTGCTCTTGTAACCACAGCATTTATAAGGCTAGTCCAGTTCAATATCTGGTCAATGGTAACCCCCAGGATGTTGATAGTGTGGGATTCAGTGATGGTAATGCCATTGAATGTCAAGGGACAATGGTTAGACTGTCTTGTGTTGGAGATGGTCATTGCCTGGCACTTGTGTGGTGTGATGTCACTTGTCAGTCCAAGCCAGAATATTGTCCAGGTCTTGCTGCATTTGGACATGGATTGCTTCAGTATCTGAGGGGTCATGAATGATGTTGAGCATTGTGTAATCATCAGCGAACATCCTCACTTCTGATCTTATGATGGAGGGAAGGTCATTGATGATGAAGCCAAAGATGATTTAGCCTAGGTCACTACCCTGTGGAACTCCAACAGTGAGCTCCTGGATATGGGATGACTGACCTTAACCATTTTCTTTTGTGCTTGGTATGATTCCAACCAGAGGACAGTTTTCACCCTGATTCCCATCAACTCCAGTTTTGCTAGGGTTCCTTGATGCCACACTCCGTCAAATGTTACCTTAATGTCAAGGGCAGTCCTCACCTCACTTCGGGAATTCAGCTTTTTGACCATTTTTGGACCAAAGCTGAAATGAGTTAAGGACCTGAGTAGCCCCAACGGAACCCAAATGAACATCAGTAAGTGGGATATTGCTAAACAGGTGCCATTGATAGCACTCTTGATGACTTTACTGACGATCGAGAGTAGACTGATAGGTGCCGGGTCGATGCCAGTGTTGTACATGTACTGGAATAGCCTGGCTTGGTGTGCGGCATGTTCTGGAGCACAAGTCTTCTTTGCTATTGCCAGAATGCTGGTAGGGCCCTGAGCCTTTGTGGTATCCAGTGCCTTCAGCTGGTGCTTGATATCATGTGGAGCAAATTGAACTGACTGAAGATTAGCCTCTGGAGGAGGCCAAGGTGGATCATCCACTCGGCACTTCTGACTGAAAATTGTTGCAAATACTTCAGCCTTATCTTTTGCAGCCTCACAGCCTTTAGCACACCTAATGATCCAGCTTCTACAACCCTCTGCGATAAAGAATTCCATAGATTCACTACCCTCTGAGAGAAGAAATTCCTCCTCATCTCTGTCTTAAATGGGCAACCTATTATTCTGAGATTGTGGGTGGGATTCTCCGATTGCCGGCATCGAAATTGAGTTCGGCGATTTGCCGGAGAATCCATTTTACGCTGAAATCGCGCGTGGGGGGGGGGGGGGGGGGGGCACTGTTTTTCGGATGCTCCATCCCCTCAAAAAACGCATAATCGCTGAGTACACCGCATGCCGTCGGGGCGACCTCAGAACATCACCTGAGGCCCTCCCCCAATGCTCCGCCCCCGATGGGCCGACTTACCAACGTTTTCGGGGACGTCGTGTGGCGGCTGCGGACTGTGTCCAGCGCCGCCTCAGTCTGGGGGGGGTGGGGGGGTGGAGCCATTCCGCTGGCAGGGGGTCTTCGGCGGGGGCTGGGGGGACTCGTAGGGGGCGTTGCAGGGGGGCACTATCTGGCAGGCCGGGTCCGCGCGCGGCCGACCCCATGTTGTACGGCGCGGGCGCCGCAGGTCGCCTCCGTGTGCATGCGCAGCCTCTGACCCGGCAATTCTCCTTCTGTATCTGCAGGTAAAGCCGGCGGCTTTACATGTTGCGGCTGCTAGCCCCCCACCAGGCAGAGCATCAGTCCGGGGGTGGAGCCGACTTTGTATAACTAAACGCTTCCTCCAGACATAGCCTTAAAATCGGAGAATCCAGCCCTAACCTCTGGCCCTTGACTCTCCCACAAGTGGAAACAGCCTCGCAGCATGTACCCTGTCAAGCCCCCTGAGAATCCTATAGGTTTAAATAAGATTGCCACTCATTCTTCTCAACTTCAATGAGTACAGGCCCAACCTACTCAACCTCTCCTCATAACCAGATCCCTCCATAACTGGGATCAACCCAGTGAACCTTCTCTGGACAGTCTCCAATGCCAGCATATCTTTCCTTAGATAAGGGGAACAAAACTGTTCACAATATTCCAAGTGTGGTCAAATTAGTGCCTTGTATAGTTTAAGCAAGACTTCCCTATTTTCTACCCCACTCCTTTGAAATAAAGGCCAACATTCCATTTTCCTTCCCTGTTACCTGCTGAACTTGCATGCTAGCCTTTTGTGATTTGTGCACAAATCCCTCTGTTCTGCAGCTTTCTGCAATGTCTCTTAATTTAAATAATATTTAGCTCTTTTATTCTTCCTACCAAAGTGCATATCTTCGACATATATTCCATCTGCCAAGTTTTTGCCCACTCACCTAACCTGTTGTAAATGGTGTGCTGCTGGCAAAACCAGCAATTGTTGCTGATTTCTAATCACCTTTGAGAAGGAGATGGCGAGTCACCTTATTGAAGATTTTGCAGTCCATTTGGTGGAGCTACACCGAAAGGGAAATCCAGGACTTTGACCTGGAGGCAATGAAGGAATACAGATATGATGTGGGGTGGGGGAGGGGGACACGTAGCAGAAATGTGGGTTGAACCCATCCCATTTTGTTGGGTAAAAAGTAAGGGCGCGATCTTCCCCAAAGGAAACAAAGTTCCCTAGCGAGTGCGTTTAGCCGCATATTTGCCAGCACTCGCAGTGCCGAGAAACACGTGGCTATTCAGCGCTACTGTTGAATAAGGGCCTAAACGGGGAACGTGCGGCACATAGCTGTGTTTTTTACAACCGGGAGCTCCGCTCGCTGGAACTCCCCGTTGTAGAGAGAGATCGGGACGCCATTTTTAAATGACATCCCGATCTCCGAGGCCCACAAAAAAAAACGCAAACTCCCCCCAGCCCAAATGGAACATGGGAGGGTCTCCCAGACCCCTTCCGGCACCCCCCAACACCCATGGTGGGCAGCCCCAGCCCAATCGCACGTGTGCAAAAAATGCCATCTTGGCAGTGCCAACCTAGCACCATGGCAGTGCCCCTGACAGCTGACAGTGCTGCCCAGGCACCTTGGCAGTGCCATGCTGGCCCCCAAGTGGCACCACCAGGGTGACAGGCTGGCACTGCCAGGGAACTCAGGTGGCACCAGCAGTGCCAGGGCACCAGCCTGCCCAAAGGGCATGCAGCTGGGGGCCACCGGTCCCCTTGGAGATCCCCATGAGTGTTGTTCCATCTGGTTCCCGTTTATGGGGACCAGTGCCAAACGGCGCATGCCCGAGATCCCTGAGGTGAAAGGATTAAAGCCCAAAGCCTCGGGTACCTTGGAAATCTACACATTAGAAGAAGGCTTACTGCCTCGCTCTAATATGCAGATTTAGCAAAAGGTGAACTCGCTCATTGTGGGCGGGGTTCCCCTTGCAACATCTCGTGAGATTGCGTTGAATCTCGCGAGGCATTGCGAGCCGGGTGGACTTCGAGAGCGGGGTCTCCCGGCTTTCACGAGCCACATTGCGCCGCAGCGAGATGCCTTTTCCGGCGCAGCATGGCCGGAAGATCGCACCGCAAAAGATGGTGGCACAAAATGTCAATATGGTGAAATTAAAATGAACCAAACAACATGGAACAATTCTAGAGGAAGCATTCACTAAATAGTCATATCCGTGTTTTTGTGTGTGGGGAGATGCAAGGGTAATGGCGAGATTAGCTTCAGTAGTGGCTGAATTACCATAAAACTGCAAACATGAATAACAAAAATAATTATATTTATCTTCATTTTCCTCATTAATTTTAAAATTCTTGTTCTTTAAATTGTTTGACTCATTAGATTTTGATGACCAACTTGAATATTTTTTTCACCATTACATTCGCGCATAAATGTCAACGTTTTGTCATTTGTGCTAAATATGCTGTGGGCAATATAATTCTCAGTGAAGCATAGTAGCCTTTGAAAATATAATGTGACTGAAATGAAGAACCAAGTGACTTTTTTTTTATTGTGAAAGGATTTATCTTGAACATTTTGTAAGTTAATTGAATTGAAATTCTTTGTTATATTTCCTCGCTTTTTTTTCAGCCGGTAAACCAATAGACGATAACCGGGAGCCACTGTATTTGAACAGAAATTGGATGATAATGTATCTTCATTGGCCTCTAGTAATACATGTTTACATAATATTTGCAGACCACTTAGCCCAATAGATTCATGCTAGCACTTATGCTCCATTTGAGCTTTCTCCCACTTTTATTAATTTAACCTCATCAACAGCACAGTGGCACAGTGGTTAGTACAGTTGCTTCACAGCTCCTGGGTCCCAGGTTCGATTCCCGGCTTGGGTCGCTGTCTGTTCGGAGTCCGCACGTTCTCCCCGCAGTCCAAAGATGTGCAGGTTAGGTGGATTGGCCGTGATAAATTGCGCTTAATGTCCAAAAAGGTTGGGTGGGGTTACTGGGTTATGGGGTTACGGGGATAGGGTGGAGGCGAGGGTCTAAGTGGGGTGTTCTTTTCAAGGGCCAGTGCAGACCCGATGGGCCTCCTTCTGCACTGTAAATTCTATGATTGTATGAACATCCTTTCTCCCTTGTGTGTTTATCAAGCTTATGCTTGATTGCATCTGTGCTGGTCTCCTCAGGGGTTAAGCATATTTTTTGAATTCTTTCATGGGATGTGAATATCACTGGTAAAGCCAACATTTGTTGCCCATCCTTAACTGTTTCGGGAAGGTGAGCTGTCTTCTTGAGCGGCTGCAGTCCGTGTTATGTAGGTACATCCAATGCTGTTAGAGAGGAAGTTCCAGGACTGTAATCGAGTGACAGTGAAGGAACAGTGATATAGTTCCAAGTCAGGATGGTGTGTGTGGCTTGGAGAGGAACTTGCAAGTGGTGGTGTTCACATCCATCTGATGCCCTTGACCTTCTAGGTTTGTGGTTGTGGGTTTGGAAGGCGCTGTCTGAGGACGTTTGGTTTATCTTGTGTGATACACCGGTACACATACCAGACAGTCCACAATTTAGACTGCCAGACTGGACTGAATTATTTGACTTCAGTCGGAGTGGTCGTGACAGTGAGTCTGTCATATTTGAGAACTGTCATCACATTTCTCAAATACCTGCAATGCTGGTGTGTCTTAAACGATAAATGCTACCCACTGAATTGTTCCGTAATCTCTAAATGTTAGACACAGCACTTTCAAATGTCTCGGTCTTAGTCACCATCAGTTCCTCTCAATTCTTGTTTGTTACACCTTATGCTTTTAAAAGCCTCATGGTTGGAGACGGCTAGTGACCAGATATTATGTGGAGAAGTAAGCCAGTGTGACAAAATGGAGTTCTGTCCCAATCATGTCATCATTGAGAAATTGTCATTGACCACAATTTCATAGATCCACAATCATAATTCTATTCAGTCAGAATTTGATAACACATTGGACAGCTCTCCACAAAACATTTTGCTGCTGTGCTTTCTCTATCCAGCAGCCTGAGTCCAAAAGCAAGGAATATTCAGCGGGATTCTCCGCCCCGCCGCGCCACATTTCTGCCTCGACCTGCCGGCGGGATTCTCCGTTATGCCGGCCGGTCAATGGGGTTTCCCATTTTGGGGCAACACCACGCCGTCGGGAAACCCCCGGGCGCCGGCATAACGGAGCATCCCGCCCAATATCTGCATAGATACTGGGCCCGATTCTCCCAAAATATTTCATAGAATCATGGAATTTACAGTGCAGAAGGAGGCCATTCTGCCCATCGAGTCTGCACCGGCTCTTGGAAAGAGCACCCTACCCAAGCCCCCACCTCCACCCTATCCCCGTAACCCAGTAACCCACCCAACACTAAGGGCAATTTTGGACACTGATGGTAATTTAGCATGGCCAATCCACCTAACCTGCACATCTTTGGACTGTGGGAGGAAACCGGAGCACCCGGAGGAAAACGCACACACTGGGAGAACGTGCAGACTCTGCACAGACAGTGACCCAAGCCGGGAATCGAACCAGGGATCCTGGAGCTGTGAACCAATTGTGCTATCCACAATGCTACCGTGCTGCCCTTCGAAATTAATTTGTGGCGGGTTTTTCAGGGAGTTTCCTGCTGGCTCTACCGGTGAGTTTCCCACCGCTATTCAATGACACTTAGTCATTTTTTGGGCCCAGGGCAGTTTCTCAACGTTTTGCCCACACTTAGAATTTTTTTTAGCAGTGGGGAGCTGAGCTCCGAGATCGGGCTGTGGTTTGAAAGGTGCCCCGATCTCAAAGTGAGCTTGTGGGTCACCCCCATCCATGGGCAATTTCATCCGCCACACACAAGGACACTACCCCACACCTCCCAAGTGAGGATATCCCGTGGGTTCCTGAGGGTCCCCCCTCTTCAGGCCCCCCCAAGCCCCCTTACAGCACCCCCATTTTCCTTCTAGGCCCCCCACCCATCACCCACCCAACCTCCCGGAGGCCCCTACTTACCTGCCCTACACTCCCCCATCGTTCAAACCTCCCCTTCACCCTCATTTCATTGGCATTGCCCCCCCTTGGCAGTGCCACCCTGGCACCCAGGCAGTCACTCCTGCTGGCTTGGCTGTGCCATTTGGGCACCTTGGCAGTGCCAGGGTGGCAGTGCCAAGGTGGAAGCTAGGTCGTGCCAAGGTGCCCGCTTCCAGGGGGAGGGCCAGGGAGTCACCCTGCATTTATCCTGACCACCCAGAGGTCTCTGGTGGCCCGGGAGAGCCCCCGGGTGCCATTCCACCTGCTCCATGTTTGTGTGGACCAGCACTGATTGGCACCCGGCTGCAGCCTCCCTGGGGAGGCCGGTGAATCGAAGGAGGCTGCTGGATCCCGCGCAGGTAGGTTGAAAGTAGGTTTATGACCTACTTCCGCCAGCATCATTTGGTCCCGCCCATTTGGGGTGGGGTTCCAATTCCGACGTCTCGCGGGACTTCGGAGAATTCTGGGAGGCGTGGAGCCTGTCGGGAAGCTCGCTGGAGGCCTCTCCCTGCATTCTCCGGCCGCGTTGCGCTCAAGCGAGAGCGCGCCCACTCATTCATGTACACGCGGTGTCTTTGGTGACTTCTAGTATGTGTGGTCAATCTCAACCTGGAGAGACTCCTGGTACTTGCTTTAAATTGTTTTAGTAACACTATATACAAGCTATACAGTGGGTATGTCTCTCATGAGTACAGAGTGTCCCATCCTCTCTCCCGAGAACCTAGAACATGACTGCTGATGTCACTGCTGATGTACATCATGGCCTACACCACTCATTACCATAACTATTGTGTTAATCCATTACATTGCACCTCCCCATATATTCTGGCAATTTATTGACAACAATATGAAACTATGTATTTCTGTAATTCCGTTTTACTGCTCCAGATTATACCCACTCTTTCCAACCCCATCACCTCACAAGTCATTGTTTTGAGGGATTCAGACTCCCTGGGTGTAAGAGCCATGGAACTTTTTCCAAAGAGTGACTGGTCCAAGAGAGAGAATAACGAAGGACATCAACACTCTTTGAACAAGAAGAGAAGAAATGAAGACTCACTTCATCTCATTACCAATCTCATTACCAATGGCCTATATCATTACCATAAATACTCTGTTAACCCGTTACACGACAGATACCTCCCTTTATAACATTTTATGATTCTGTGACCAGGCTTCGTGTGTGGGCAGCTTATTCTTTTGACACGTGCAGATGATGTTGTCCCTTATTGTATGGTTCTGACAAAAACTATCCAGGCTTTACCATTGTCTCGCCCAGATTGTTTGTTTATTTGCAATTGCTCCTTACATGAAGAAAATGCGCCTGGTATATTGAAAATGAATGAAAATGTGTGATGTTGTGCATACTGCTGAATGGGTTTTGTTATGGCACCTTCAAACCCTTCTAACAGTTTAATCCTGGTGCCAAGCATAAACTATATTATGCCCTATTGTTGAAGCAAAATGCAGAACAACCAAGCAGTGCCTGCTGCTAGCTATACCAACTGTAAACTGTCATGGCTGTTGCTAACCAACTTCATGACTCCCCTAATGTTGAGATTAATGATGCCCACATGACTGTACTTTGTTAAATCAGATACGCTGATTGGAAATGGAAACAGGTTATGGGCAGCACAGTGGTTAGCACTGCTGCCTCTCAGCGCCGGGGATTCGGGTTCAATTCCAGTCTCGGGTGACTGTGTGGAGTCTGCACGTTCTCCCCGTGTCTGCGTGGGTTTCCTCCGGGTGCTCCGGTTTCCTCCCACAGTCCAAAGTGTGCAGGTTAAGTGGATAGGGGCTGGTTTAGCACACTGGGCTAAATAGCTGGCTTGAAATGCAGAACAAGGCAGCAGCGCGGGATCAATTCCCGTACCGGCCTCCCCGAACAGGCGCCAGAATGTGGCGACTAGGGGCTTTTCACAGTAACTTCATTGAAACCTACTTGTGACAATAAGCGATTATTATTATGATTGGCCATCATTAATTCCTCCATGGTGTCCAAACATTAAGTGGGGTTACGAGGATAGGACGGGGGCGTGGGCCCCGGTAGGGTGCTCTTTCAGAGGGTCGGTGCAGATTCGATGGGCCGAATGGCCTCCTTCTGCACTGTCGGGATTCTATGGAAGATGAGAAATGTAAACACCTTGCCAGACATCTTAATGCTCAACTTCAGTAGTCCTCGGGTCTCCTAAGCTTCAAGCCTGCATAAGCAACATCTTATCAAGAACGTACTGCCTGCATTTTACCCGATAATAAATCCTATTCAGCGGACACCTCTGTCCTTGCTCAGCTCCACGGCCTACCTTGTCTGTGTAATAACCCGCACAGGGCACACGGAGCCATCCTATTGATCCTCCTGTGGGATTTGTGGAATATGAGCTTGTCCACAAGTGGGCAGAAACCTGTCCAGCTGGGGATTATAATAATCTACCATAAAGAGAGGCCTGGACGGGACTTTAACTTTATATAAATATTTGGTGCTTTAGGCAAACTTTTCATGACTCTAAATAAATTGACTTCACCCTGCCGTCCGGCTTCCTGTGCCTTAATAGTCTGCAATTCAGTTCTCATCCTTAACTGCTTCCTTGCCCACCCTAACTTTGCCCTCAAAAGTTACACTATTCCAACCCTTGCACAGCTCTCACACCTTCTGTTACTGTTGGAGCTCAATACTCCCCAATACTTTGGAATTCCTTTCTCAAATTCCCCAACAGAATTTCAAAGGTTTCCTCAAAATCTAATTCTTAAATTGTACTGCTAGTCATCTTCATAGGCCTCCCCCCAAACTCCAGGTTACTTCACTACTGATGTGCCATCAATTATAACAAAGACAAGTTGTGGAACGAAACTGTGGCTTTAATAAGCTAAATGAGAACCTGCTGGCAACTGATCCCGAACTGGGGCAGGGCCAGAGGTTGGCCCCCTTTATACAGTGCCTGAGGGGAGGAGCCACAGGCGGAGCCAGCAGAGACAACAAACAATATATACAATACAGTAACAGTGGTTTACCACAATATATATAATACAGTAACCGTGGTTTACCACATTCACCCCCTGTTTAAAAAAAAGAGTCCTGCGGGGTGAAGTGGACTTAAAGATCGAGTCTATCGCATGGAGTGGGACATTTTCTCAACATTAAGTAAGAAGTTGTTATTTCAAGTGTGACATATGTAACCTTTAAAATAATTCGCACAAGGTAACATTTCATTTTCTACTTTTCCAGGAGACAGCTTGACTTATAAGTTTGCACTCACGGCACCTTCTCAGAATCAAGCAGTGCATTTGAACAAGTACCTTGTGTCGACTTTTGTGTACTATTTGATGGCTTCTCATATGTGAAGCACTCCACACTGAAATGCCCACTCTGTTCTTTCTATAGCTATGCAGCAGGTCCTGGACAACTTGAATGACTTGCCAAACTCTACAGGAGCCAAGGATCTAGATTTACTCTTCCTGAGAGGAATCATGGAGAGCCCAATTGTTCGATCACTGGCTAAGGTAGTCATTTAACCTTTACAGACTCTGGTGTTGTGCTTCTTCACTTGTGGGCTGTTATACGCAAATGTGTCAATTTAGAGAGCTTCACCATGAAATGTGCTCAAGCTTGATTTGTTACAAGTCTGCCTCTTCTGCTGTATAGATATTGCACCTGAGCACATTAAATGAGAAGGATATGAGCTGGTTTAGCTCAGTGGGCTAGACAGCTGGTTTGTAATGCAGAACAAGGCCAGCAGCATGGGTTCAATCCCGTACCAGCTTACTGGAACAGGCACCGGAATGTGGAGACTAATAATAATATTATAATAATCGCTTATTGTCACAAGTAGGCTTCAATGAAGTTACTGTGAAAAGCCCCTAGTCGCCACATTCCTGCGCCTTTTCGGGGAGGCCGGTACGGGAATTGAACCCGTGCTGCTGGCCTTGTTCTGCATTACAAGTCAGCTGTTTAGCCCAGTGTGCTAAACCAGCCACTAGGGGCTTTTTGCAGTCACTTCATACTTGTGACAATAAAAGATTATTATTATTTAGATATGTTCTCCTGTTCAACTACTGACAATTACCACAAAATCCTTGCAAGAAACGTTTAGGTTGATTGCCCAGTGAGATGTTGTTTGATGAATAAAGTAACTATATGCTGCTACCTAATGTTCACCATCCATTGAGATCTAAACCAGAAAGATTGAGAATGACCATTTCCAAAGCTACCGCATCAAAATGCGTTTTTCAACAAGAGAAGTTAGGAGAACAGCCAGTAAGCGCTACACTTAAATATTGGAAGAATGTTCTATATTTCAACAGCAAAAGAATGAAATGGGACCAAATGACCTATTTGCAAAGGCTTTAAAAAGAATTAAGTTCTTCTGAATTGTACAAAAATCCAAATGTTGTCATGGGATCAATGGATTTTTTTGCGGGGAGAGGCGGGGGGTTATCTTCTGTTCCCTGTGTCTTGGTTTAAAAATGTGAAGCTTTCGAGAGAGAGGAACTTTGACTAGAAAATTCTCTGAGAAAAGATTCTGTTCCCGAGACATCCGGAATGGAGGCACTGGACCACAATGAGCACTCATTATTCTGACAATCACTGGCAGGGGAATTTTTACACAGATACCTGTCTGTAAGGTTGAATTGAAGCATCTGCTTCACAATCTCACATAGGACATGGGGAATTGCGAGGCACCACTCAATATAAATGCCTTCCTTTGTAAGGTTGGAGATTAATTGGAAAAGGCAGATGAATAGTCTTTCCTCTGAAGCCATCATTGTGTGGTGACATGTTTTATAAAACTAATGTACCATGAGTGATGTTCTTTTTCAGGTTCTTTTACAATGCAAGGTTGGTTAAAAAAGAAGTAATAACATTATATGAACATAATTATTAAAAAGCAACATTATTTATAGCAATTTCAGCAGTTCAGTTGTTAGCAAATTTCATGTGGAATCTGTTACCACCACCTGCTACATACTGGTTTCTAATTGATGCATTGTTAGTATACATGCCAAACAACAGCATTTCACACTGACAGTCACTATTTCTAGGCTTGTGCCTGCTTGACAGCAATTGCCACCAAAAAGCAACAAGATGAATACTTCACACATTGCCGGCCTGCTCAAAGTGACGTCTGTGCAGAGTGCTGTTGAAATCTCTTCTGTATCCAATCAACCATGCATTGGCTCATGACGCTGGCACCCAGTGGTAGATAGCTGGACCAAAACTACTGGTTTCCATGTGCAAAACTCAATGATTGATGTACAGCCGAGAGGTTGCAAATTACAAAGTTGTGCTGCTAATGTGAGTCGGATTCTAAACACCGTTGGAGCAATTGTCAGCATTTTGAGGTTGCAATGGCAATGTTGGTTTCTGCATAAGCATTTTGAACATGCCTAACCCCAATTCAGTTTTTCCTTTGGTAAACACTAAGATTAGAAATAAATTATTCTCTGCTTACAGAATGATTTCATCATTCTCTAAAGATCCAAGTTTCAATCTAGATCAGTGAATTTTGATGATTATTGGCTCCTCCTGATCATTGATAAACTCCAAGTAATGTTGTCCCATGAAAGAAAATGTGGTCCTTTGGAGCTTTTATTCCAACAAAATAGACCTTGGGCCTATGATGATTCAGACTGCATTTACAATTTTAATCCCTACAGTGCAGAAGGAGGCCATTCTGCCCATCGAGTCTGCATTGACCCTTTGAAAGAGTACCCAATGCTGGAATTGAATCCAGGTCTCTGGCGCTGTGAGGCAGCGGTGCTAACCACTGTGCCACCATGCCATCCAGTACAGTTTAATTTGATTTGTATGCTGCATCAGTGTTTGATGTTGTGGAGGGTGAATAACCTTGCCGAATGATGCCGGGACCATCAACTTGCCTTGGGTTGTTCAAATCCCACTGGAGCACAAAACAAAAAAAAAAAATCAAGATTAACATTCCACTACAGGATTGAGAGTGCATTACATTGCAATGTTTGGATGTGATGTTAAACTGAGGCCCCATGCGCCTGCTCAGTACAACGTAAAAGAACCCATGCGCTATATCAAAGAAGGGTAGGAGAATTGTCCCTGATTTCCTGGTCAATATTTATCCCTCAGTTGACATCACTAAAACAGATTACCTGGTCATTATTGTTCTGATATGCCACCATGTTCTGAGATTGGGACCTTCTGTCTTGGACTCTTGGGGACTTGGTCCTTGGACAGGCTGTCAACATACTTTGATAACTGCTTAACACTTATTTATTAGTTCTTCTTCTAAATAAGTTGCAGAGTAGGCATGTAGCTGCTAGACATGACTCCAACATCTCTCTTCAGAGTTTAACACATGACTGACTAGTGTCCGTGGTACATCATCATCTATGTCATATATTAGTATATCCCATCAGTTCATCTTTTATCCCCAAGTATGTTGTCCTGCTTTTTAATAACAACGTGAAATCATGTATCTGTAGCTCCTTTTTTACAACTACAGATTCTACTTAACTCCAGCTCCCACTCTTACCTCCCTAAGTCATAGTCCTGCGGGGAGGGGTTCAATCTCCCTCACTGTTCTCAGCCCTTAGGGAAGAAATTATCAGCATTGTTGTCAGAATAATTGAGTTTAGGTTTCAGAATGACTGAACTGAAAAGACAATGAAGACTTTTCGACAAAAGACCGATTCAAAAGAGAAGACTGAATGAGTTGATCTTGGAACCCACGGGGACTAGAAGAGAAGAACTCAGGACACTCGAAGGAACATGTTGCTCCCCCAGAGGACTCTAGGAAAAAGCTTCATGTTATGACCCAGATGATGGGTCAGGCCAATTAGTCTCTCCGTGAGTCTCGTTAAGTATGATCTTCCCTGAGAGGCAGGGGCCACATCAGCGGAGTTTTTGACACTGTGTATAAAACCCGGTCCGAGTGGGAGCCGAGCAAGGAAGTCCCGACTGGGACCTGTGTACAATGTGTAAGTAGTTATAGTCGTCGTAAATATCCAGTTTCTTTTGAGCTCTCTTGTGGGCTCTCCTGTGGACACTTTATTGGCGACGAGGATAAAGTGGAACTGCAGACGGCACCGTTAATCGTTGGAAACCAGGGCATCTCCACTCAAACCACTTGGGAAAGGTTTTCACTACTTTTAAAATGCCACTCTTCGGGAGATTGGAAGTATTTGATGCGGGCATAGAAGGTTGGACGCAATATGCAGAATACATGCGCTATTTCTTCAGGGCCAACGCTGAAACAGGTGACGAACACCAGGCAGTGATATTGTTGACTGCCTGTGTAGCACCCACATTCAGCATTATCAAAAGTCCAACATATCCCTTGTCTCCGGACATGAAGACGTTTGAAGACTTGATAATGTTGGTGGCAAACCATTGTGACCCCAAGCTGTCAGTTATCTTACCACGGTACTGTTTATAACGGCTGAAAGAACCCAGGGGAGTCCGTAACGGAGGTCCTGGCGCATCTTAGGAAACTGGCTGTGTTTTGTGAATATGCCCTTTGTCTTTCTGAAATGCTACAGGATAGATTGGTCTGTGGCGTGAAAAACATGGTGACTCAATAGAGACTCATGGTGCTCGCTGAGCCATTGCTCGACTCAAAGAAAGCTGTAGAAATCTCTCTATCAAGCGAAAGCTCAGAAAAGGGTGTGCAAGAGTTGCAGGGAATGGAAGTCAATAGCATGGGACGTGCCCCCTCCCGGCATATGGCAACCCCTAAGATGGGAACCCCTGGGACCCCACCCTGGATGCAACACCGCCCAGGTCAAAAGTGATGGGCTAGGAGTGAGTCGACTTGGCAGGACCCGTCCCCTGAACCCAAAGAGGACAACCCAGATGGTGTGGAACGTGTGGGCGGCGACGTTGCAGCGAGCGGAAACCACAGGCATCACAGTCAGCCCATATCACTCCAATAGAGGTCGGCGCCAACCCAGTTCCCACACCTTTCTCTTGGAACTGCTGGGAGATGAGTGCATGCAACTGAATTGCATCACACCACCCAAAGTTGCCCCCATTAGAGCTACCGTTCAAGAGAACGGCCATTCCTTGGAAATGGAATTGAACATGGGGGCCACTGTTTTGGTCATTGGCAGGCAAATATTTGAGAAATTTAAATTGGAAGTACAAAGTCTCCAACAACTGGATGCTGAGGCAAGATTGGCCACATGTACTGGAGACCCCTGGCTATAGCAGGGGCTACAATGAACCCAGTCAACTATGAGCAACTGTCCGTACGGTTACTACTGATAATAGTAACAAGACATTGCCCAGTTCCCAAGAGCTGCTGCAAATATTGAGACTGAACCTGGCCAGCTAGAAGACTTGGGATCATCCAGCCAGTCAAATTCGCTGACTGGGCAGCACCGGTAATCCCCGTCCAAAAGCCAGACAAAACTGTTTGTCTTTTTGTGGCGATTATAAAGTGACTGTGAACAGGGCCTCCAGATTGGACCGGTACGCAATGCCGCAAATAGAGGACGTCTATGTAAAGTTGGCTGGAGGTCACTTGTTCGCAAAGCTCGATATGATGCATGCCTACCTCCAATTAGAGTTGGACCCAGAGTCTCAGCAGTACGTAATGATAAATACCCACAGGGGATTACATCAGTACATCAGTCTGCCTTTCGGGGTATCATCGGTTTGCGCCATTTTCCAGCGAGTTATGGAGAACGTGAGGCGATCTATTTGGATGACGTGTTGGTCATGGAACGACGGAGGATGAGAACCTGAGCAATCTGGATGAGGTACTCCTCCACTTCTCAGAGACGGCCGTGCACCTCAAGAGAGATAAGTGCATTTTTCAGTTCAAGCAGGTCATCTATCTGGGGTATAGAGTGGACTGGGAGGATCAACACCTTGTAGAGGAAAAGATCATGCCATTAAACAAGCCCCCAAACCAGAAAATACCACTGAACTAAAACGTTTCTGGGACTAGTGAACTACTGCGGCAAATTCATCCCGGGTCTCGCAAGCATTATAGGTGGTATACACTCCCTGCTGAAAACAAAATCAGGAGTGGGCATGGAGAGTGCCGCAGGAAGAAGCGTTCACGAACTTAAAAAGGCAGCTGACATCACTGCTGATGAACTACAATCCTGCTAAACCTCTCCTGGTCACGTGTGCCGCCTTGCCATAGGGCATCGGTGCCATTTTGGCACATCAGATGGACGACGGTAGAGAGCAGCCGATCACCTTTGCCTCCAGAACACTGGCCGTGGCTGAGCGTAATTTTGCCCAAATCGAGAAAGAGGGTTTAGTCGTGCTCTTTGCTGTCAATAATTTCCATCAGTATGTGTATGGGCGTTGTTTCATGGTTTTGACGGACCATAAGCCGCTGTTGGGACTCTTCAAAGAAGGTAGAGCTAGTCTGCCCATAGATTCAGCCCGAATCCAGAGGTGGATTCTACTGGCAGCTTATGAGTATACGTTGGAGCATCGACCAGGCCCGCAGATCGCAAACAAGGATACAGTGAGTCGAATCCTTGAGTCGATTCCCACCGCCGGCGAGACCGCCTACGCCCCCCAGAGCCAATGACATTATTGTCGCGCTGCGCTTCATGGATCCATTGCCTGTAATGGTGACCCAGATCAAGAATGGATCCCCCCACCCCCCCCCCCCCCTGCTATTGTCCAAAATTCACCAAATAGTTCCATGTGGAGCCCAGCATCAAAAAATACACAGAGAGTTAAATGTTTACCAGCAAGGTAGCAGAGTTCAGTGTGGAAGGCAGCATCCTCCTCTGGGGAACTCGCGTTGTGGCCCTGCACAAACGCCAGGATCCCATACTGAGGGACCTTCACAATGGATACATGAGAGTGTCCAAAATGAATATGCAGTTATTTCTGATGGTGGGCCTGGATACAGAGATAGAGCGACTGGCCCAACAACATGCTGTGTGACAAGAACTGTAGAAGCTCCCACCTACTGCAACACTTCATCTGTGGGAGAGGCCTTGGCTATGGCTTCACGCAGATCCTGCCGGCCCTTTTCAAGGATCCGTGTTCCTCTTCATAATTGACGCGCATTCCAAATGGCTGGAGGTTCACAGGATGTCGTCCACAACTTTAAAGGTGACAACCGTGAAACTGAGCCTCTTGTTTAGCACACACGGTATTCCAGAAATATTGGTCACCGACAAAGTCACATCTTTTACAAGCGAGGAGTTTGGGGGTTTCATGAAAACGAATGGCCCCCGTATCACCCAGCTTCGAATGGGCCAGCCGAAAGAATGGCGCAAATGTTCAAGAGAGGATTGAAAAAGCAGATCTCGGGCTCCCCCGACATGCACCAGATTCTTATTCTGTTACTGGACCACCCCATATGCTGCACCGGCAGAACTTTTGATGTGTCGCAGACTTCGA
Organism: Scyliorhinus torazame; assembly: GCF_047496885.1. Taxonomy (NCBI): domain Eukaryota; kingdom Metazoa; phylum Chordata; class Chondrichthyes; order Carcharhiniformes; family Scyliorhinidae; genus Scyliorhinus; species Scyliorhinus torazame. The sequence continues at coordinate 107,461,457 of NC_092727.1, forward strand.
ACCCACCTCAGACTTTACGTTTCCAGATATTGGAGGGAAAATACACCTCGGTCAAGAGAAGCAAGGACTTTGCCCAGACAAGCGTAAACAGACCAAATAGGTCAGACCAGCTGACGCAGACTACGTCAGGAACTTCGGTGATCGTGCCAGGTGGGTTCCAGGTTTGACAAACCGGGCCGATATTGTACCATATTCGAGAACGAGAAATGAAGAGGCATCTGGAACATCTCCACACCAGGAGCCCAGCGATATGCAAAACTAATCCAGGAGGGTTAGTTTCAACTCAGACAGCCCCAGCGCCAGCAGCTTTGAGGGTGTTGCCCCAAGAGGAGCCCAATGCAGAAATAAAGGAGGTTGAGGAGTCCGACATCGACATGGATATGGATACCCAGGCATCGGAAGTTTCTGACAGCGAGCAGGCTGACAAACGGCCACCAGTGGTCATCCAACTACGATAGCATTGTGGATAGCACAATTGCTTCACAGCTCCGGGATCCCAGGTTCGATTCCGGCTTGGGTCACTGTCTGTGCGGAGTCTGCACATCCTCCCCGTGTGTGCGTGGGTTTCCTCCGGGTGCTCCGGTTTCTTCCCACAGTCCAAAGATGTGCAGGTTAGGATTGGCCATGATAAATTGCCCTTAGTGTCCAAAATTGCCCTTCGTGTTGGATGGGGTTACTGGGATGTGGGGATAGGGTGGAGGTGTTGACCTTGGGTGGGGTGCTCTTTCCAAGAGCCGGTGCAGACTCGATGGGCCGAATGGCCTCCTTCTGCACTGTAAATTCTATGAAATCTACGAAATCAGTGAGGAATCATGGTTTGCCTTGAGATATATGCCGCCTGATCCAGCTCCACATACACAGCAAGCACAGCCCAGGACGGGAAAGAGCACCCCCCGCTCCACTTTCCTCGGATTTGGGGGGAAGTGATGTTATAACCCGCTCGAGACGTATGGGGTCAGGCCAATTAGTCTCCCCGTGAGTCCCGTTGAGTACAAGCTTTGCCGCTGAGGGGGGGGGGGGGGGGGCATCAGCGAAGCTCTGGACACCGTGTAAAAAATCTCAGCTTGAGTGGGAGCTGAGCAAAGAGCCACATTGGGGTATGTGTGCAATGTGTAAATAGTGTCGTAATAAATAATCAGTTCCTTTACCTCTCTCGTATGGACTATTCCGTGGACACAATACGTCAGAAGAGAAATTATCTTCAGATCAAGGGAAGACAATCACAGCTGTATCATCAACTGCTGTGTCAAGGACTAAAAAGGTACTGCAAATCGGAGATTTCAGGGAATTTAGACCACAAAGGAGAAACAGCCAATATCCCGTAAGACTGTCATAAAAAGAAGAGATGATTTTCCAGGAGGACCATCTATTTTCTGTAGGCAGTGGTCAGAGAGCCACCCTTCTCTCTGTCCGAGGATTCCCCACTCTGCACTATGGGAAGAATTGCTGAGAATATGGAGATGAGTTTCCCATAGACAATCACCTTGGGGACAAGATTGCTGCGCAGGATCCTGCAGCTTCAAAATTACGAAAGATTCTGCCACAGCTTCTGAGCCGACCTGCAGATCTGAGGAGAAGAAGACTTTCAACTGTGACTGAGGTATGGAGGGCCAATTGACTTTCACCCTGGGCAGATAGCAGCTCTTTAACAGTGTGAAGAACAGGGGCAGCACGGTGGCGCAGTGGAGACTGCCGTCTCACGGCGCCGAGGTCCCAGGTTCGATCCCGGCTCTGGGTCACTGTTCGTGTGGAGTTTGCACATTCTCCCCGTGTCTGCGTGGGTTTCACCCCCACAACCCAAAGATGTGCAAGGTAGGTGGATTGAACACGCTAAATTGCCCCTTAATTGGAAAAAATGAATTGGGTACTCTAAATTTATATTAAAAAAAACAGTGTGAAGAACTGAGATGTTTGTGACTTCCAACACTGCCCTGCGTCAAGTGGATTGTGTCTCTGTGAAAGAAAGGAACTTATTGTTGAGTGTATAAACTTCCTCAGCTTCTGAAAGCTATATTTCCACTACTTCTATATAAAAGGTTATAAGAGGTATAAGAGGATTGTTGGATGACAGACAGTGAGCCGTTCAAATGCTGATTACTACCTGTTGTATCTCGGCTTCCTTGAAGTATGTCAACATTGCCACTCAATAAGGATGTACATTGATTGTGAAGAATATAGAGAGAATCAACAATCTGTTTCTCCTTGTGGCCAACAGGAGCAAACACCTGCCTTTAACTGGAAGGTCAATGTCTCCTGGACCTTATAACTTAATGCCTGATGGCTGAATAGTCATTGGCTGAAACCAGTCTAGATCATCAGTTAATAGGTTAACAGCAACCCCAGTATCAATATTAAAAGGAGTTTTGAAGCCTTGAACTTGTATTGTAACTGACCAGCAATCTGGATTAAGGATTCCCCTTGGAACTCTATAGGGGTGACATTTCCCAGACTTTCTATTTCTTGGTAGGAATGTGCTTTGTAAATATTCGCTGATTTGCGACTTTGATTAAAATTGCCGGATTTGTAGAATCGTTTGAAATGTCCAGTACTGACATACTGGAAGCATTCTGCGCCTCCTGCTGGACAGTCTTGGCATCATTGCTGGGTTTTCGCACCACAACGCACGCATCTCAAAATGTCTGCCAGCATGGAATTTACTCGATTTCGTATGGAAAGAACTGCTGCCCATGGGTCTACCGAACCTACAGAGCTATGTGATGCTTCGTTGTCATCACAAATTCTAGCCTGGTTAAATTCTCTAAGGTGAGCCTGCCTCAAATACTGCTCCATTTGATCATCTTTGGTCTGCGGGAAGTCGGAGAGTTTCTCACCCTGAACACTTCGTTAATTCTTCAGCGTCCTGGATCCTCGTGAACCAGCTTGGCATTATAGGTTGGTTAGGAATAATTAAACCGATTCTCCAGGTCATTGCAAGCACCCGTTCAAAGGTGCTCCTTGAAGTACTAAATTTTGTTTCAGGTTAAAATAGATGTCAAGGTCTTTAATATTGGAATGATTGATTGATTGATTTGATTGATTGATTTGATTTATTGTCACATGTACCAAAGTGCAGTGAAAAGTATTTTTCTGCGGCCGAGGGAACGTACACAGTACATACATAGTAGACAAAAGAATAATCAACAGAGAACATTGACAAATAGTACATCAACAAACAGTGATTGGTTACAGTGCGGAACAAGGGGCCAAACAAAGCAAATACATGAGCAAGAGCAGCATAGGGCGTCGTGAATAGTGTTCTCACCGGGAACAGATCAGTCCGAGTGGGAGTCGTTGAGTCTTGTAGCTGTGAGGAAAAAGCTGTTCCAATGTCTGGATGTGCGGGTCTTCAGACTTCTGTACCTTCTACCTGATGGAAGGGTCTGGAAGAAGGCAATGCCTGGGTGGGAGGGGTCTCTGATAATGCTGTCTGTCTTCCTGAGGCAGCAGGAGTGTGTACACAGAATCAATGTGAGGGTGGCAAGCTTGTGTGATGCATTGGGCTGAGTTCACCACACACTGCAGTTTCTTTCGATCTTGAACCGAGCAGTTTCCATGCCAGGCAATCTCTGGTGATAATCTCTGGTGGGTCCTGCACATGCTGCCTTAAGAAAATGTCTTCTGCTACTGGACCTGCTGCATAAAGAAAGGAACCAACTTGCAGTTTTGGTCCTTTTTCATGAAGACCTAATACTGCTTGGCACCAGTGAAAATGGTGTTTCCATGACCCCCATTGTTGGCGTCTCTGTGGGCCCTCGAGGCAGTCAAATGGAATGGGAGGGTGGCACAGTGGTTAGCCCTGCTGCCTCACAGAGCCAGGAACCCGGGTCCAATTCTGGCCTTGGGTGACTGTCTGTGTGGAGTTTGCACTTTCTCCCCGTGTCTGCGTGGGTTTCCTCCGGGTGCTCCAGTCTCCTCCCACAGTCCAAAGATATGCAGGTTAGGTGGATTGGCCATGCTAACTTGCCCCTAAGTGTCTAAAGATGTACAGGTGGGGATAGGGTGGCGGAGTGGGCCTAGGTGGGGTGCTCTTTCAGAGGGTCTGTCCAGACTCGATATGCCAAATGGCCTCCTTCTGCACTGTAGCAATTCTATGGTTCTATGGCAAGGACTACTTATGAAGTATAGTCACTCATTATCTCTCTCCTTCTACCACCAAAGTTTCTGAAGTTGCTTTCAAAGGTTTCTTCATTCAGTTTCTTCATTCATTAACACCGATGTGTCGTTTACAGCAATTGTTTTCAGCTTGCCACCATTTTCTGAGATTGGGTCCTTCACTTTTGGTCCCGAGGTGTAGGACTTTGTTCCTTGACAGACTGCAGACATTCTCTGGTGGGCACTTAACACTGTTCAGTATTCTTACTTCTAAACCAGTTACAGAGTAGACATGTAGTTCTAAGTCATGATTCCAACCTCTCCCTTGAGTCCAGCACACGATTGATCCGTGTCAGTGGTGCATCACCTCACATCATATATTAGCATACCCAATGCAAGTATTGGCTGCCTCATTTCCTAAATTGCAACAATGCCTGGACTTCAAAAGTACTTCACTTGGCTGAAAGTGCTTTGCGACATTCATGAAAAATGTTGTATAAATGCGAGTCTTTCTCTTTTGCACCTTATCCGAGGTTGGCGAAGGGGCTTTCGAACACAGCATTCAGACCCTCAGCTTGATTTAAGTATCCTTCCGGATGAAATAGATCCTTCTCAGTCTGCAAATGACCACGAAATCTCACTTGGTGAATGTGGTGCTTTGGGTTCTTGTGGGATGCTCATCAGAGGATTTTGAAGCCTGCCCTCCGGTGAGCAGAAATGTCCAGGCTGCATTTTCCTCTTGTGAAGAATGTATACAGGCTGGGCTTTGATTACAGGTGGAAGTGCCAGGGTCATAAGACTCAGCGGTGTGGCGGGGAGGGGTTCATTTTTTTTTTAATGTTACAAGCTTGTGAGTTCAAACCACCACTTCAGAGCCTTGTACACATAATCACAGAATCTCGGCTAACACTTCAGTGTGGTCATAAGGGAATGCTGCACTGACAGAGATGCCGTTTAGCGGAGATGTTAAATCAAGTCGGATGGAAAAGATCTTGTGGTTTAGTGCAAGAGAGTCCTCCCTGTGCCCTGATAAATATTAATATTTCAACCAAAACTAGTTTAAAATAAATCGGTGTCATCTGGTACACTTTCTGTGTGCAATTCTGGCTGTTGCATTTGTCTACGTTACCACAGTGACTAAATACTTCATTGTAACTGAAGTGACATGCAGCATTGTGAAGTCATGGAAGGCACTTTATAAAATTCAAATCTTTTAATACCTCATGATAAAGCTGAAGTCACAATGGTGTTTTGTCTGGAAAGCTACTCCAGGATAGATGGAAGCACCTGTAACAGAAGTGAAAGTGTATTATTTACATTCATATCTTCACAGTAGACTGCTACTTACTTATTTCAATTACCTTATTTTTGTTATAAAAACAGTCGAGCACCTATTAGTTACAATATCACAGAATGCAGCTATGTTAGAACACCATGGTGTTGTTGAACTATTTTGGCAATACATTCTGTACAAAAAAAAAGATTCAATTGCAACTTGTAACAATTGATTTATTTTAATATTTAAACTAGCTATAACCCTTTTGATACAAATTCCTTTTGACTTTCCAAAATGCTGGAAAGTACAGCAAGAGTGTTTTGAATAAATATCTTGTGGAACTATGTCACCAGACTTCCCAGACAATAACTATCAAGTCTTCTGCACTTTTATTTTAATTCACTCATGGGATGTGGGCTTCGCTAGCAAGGCCAGCGTTTATTGCCCATCACTAATCGCCCTTGAGAAGATGGTGGTGAGCTGGCTTCTTGGACTGCTGCAGTCGCTATGGTGTAGATATACCAGGTGCTGTTAGGAAGGATTTTGACCCAGTGTCAGTGAAGGAATGGCGATATATTTTCCCATTTCAGGATGATGAATGGCTTGGAAATTTTCAATTGGAGGTGTTCCCATGTATATGTTGTCTACGTCCTTCTCGATGGTAGTGACCATGGGTTTGGAAGGAGCTGTCAAAGGAGCCTTGGGGAGTTCCTACAGCGCATCTTATAGATGCTACACACTGCTGCTGCTGCCAGTGTGGTGGTGGAAGGAGTGAATAGCATTCCATCCACAAGCAGTCAAGCGGGCTGCTCTGTCCTGAATGCTGTTAAGCTTCTTTGAATTGGAAGTGTTGCACTCATCCAGGCAAGTGGAGAGTGTTCCCTCACACTCCTGACTTGTGCCTTGTAGATGGTGAACAGGCTTTTGGGAGCCGGGAGATGAGTTAGTTGCCACAGGGTTCCTAGCCTCTGTAGCATGTATTTGTAGGACTAGTCCAGTTCAGTTTCTGATCAATGGTAACCCCCAGGATGTCGATAGTGGGAGATTCAGTGATGATAATGCCATTGAATACATAGAAGGTAGGAGCCCTTCGGGCCTGCTCCGCCATTCATCACGATCATGGCTGATCATCCAACTCAATAGCCTAATCCTGCTTTCTCCCCATAGCCTTTGATCCCATTCTCCCCAAGTGCTATATCCAGCCGCCTCTTGAATATATTCAAAGTTTTAGCATAAACTACGTCCTGTGGTAATGAATTCCACAGGCTCACCACTCTTTGTGTGAAGAAATGTCTCTTTATCTCTGTCCGAAATGGTTTACCCTGAATCCTCAGACTGTGACCCCTGGTTAGAGACACATCCATCATTGGTAACATCTTCCCTGCATCTACCCTGTCTAGTCCTGTTAGAACTTTACAAGTCTCTATGAGATTCCCCCCTCATTCTTCAGAACTCCAGCGAGAACAATCGCAACCTAGTCAATCTCTCCTCATTTAACAGTCCCGCCATCCCTGGAATCAGTCTGGTAAACCTTCGCTGCACTCCCTCGAGAACAAGAGCATCCTTCCTCAGAGAAGGAGACCAAAACTGCACACAATACTCCAAGTGTGGCCTCACCAAGGCCCTGTACAATTGCAGCAACACATCCTGCTTCTATACTCGAAACCTCTTGAAATGAAGGCCAACATACCATTAGCCTTCTTTACCTCCTGCTGCACCTGCATGCTTACCTTCAGGGAATGGTGCACAAGGACACCAAGGTCCCACTGCACATTCCCCTCTCCCAATTTACAACCATTCAGGTAGTAATCTGCCTTCCTGTTTTTGCTTCCAAAATGAATAACCTCACACTTATCAAAATTATACTGCATCTGCCATTGGTTTGCCCACTTGCCTAACCTGTCCAGACCTTGCTGTAGGATCCCTGCATCCTCGTCACAATTCACCCTCCCACCTAATTTGGTATCATCTGCAAACTTTGAGATGTTACATTTTGTTCCCTCATCCAAATCATGAATATATATTGTGAATATCTGGGCTCCCAGCACCGATCCCTGTGGTACCCCACTGGTTACTGCCTGCCAATTTGAAAAGGATCCATTAATCTCTACTCTTTGTTTCCTCTCTGCCAGCCAGTTTTCTATCCAGCTCAGTACATTTTCCCCAATCCCATGCGCTTTAATTTTGCACAATAATCTCTTATGCGGGACTTTGTCAAACACCTTCTGAAAGTCCAAATATACCACATGGACTGGCTCCCCCTTGTCGACTATACTGGTTACCTCTTCAAAAAATTCCAACAGATTTGTCAAGCATGATTTCCCCTTCATAAATCCATACTGACTCTGACTGATCCTGCCACTGCTTTCTAAATGTTCCACTATAAAATCCTTGATAATGGATTCAAGCATTTTCTCCGCTACTGATGTTAGGCTTACTGGTCTGTAATTCCCTGCTTTCTCTCTACCTCCCTTTTTGAATATCAGAGTGACGTGAGCTACCCTCCAATCTGCAGGGACAGTTCCAGAGTCTATAGAATCCCGGAAGATGACCACCAATGCATCCACTATTTCCAGAGTCACCTCCTTAAGCACTCTGGGATGCAGATTCTCAGGCCCTGGGGATTTATCCGCCCTCAATCCCATCAGTTTTCCCAGCACCATTTCTCTACTAATGTTGATCTCCCTCAGTTCTTCCCTCTCACTAAACCTTTCATACTCCAACATTTCTGGGATCTGATTTGTGTCCTCATTTGTGAATCCAGAACCAAAGTATGTATTCAATTGCTCAGCCATTTCTTTGTCCCTTATTATGCATTCCCCTGTTTCTGTCTGTAGGGGGCCTACATTTATTTTTACCAATCTCTTTCTCTTCACATATCTATAGAATCTCTTAGTGTCAATCTTTATGTTCCCTGCAAGCTTCCTTTCGTACTGTACTTTCCCCTTCTTAATCAATCCCTTCGTCCTTCTTTGCTGAATTCTAAACGGCCCCCAATCCTCAGACCTATTATTTTTCTTGGTCAATCTGTATGTTTCTCCCTTGTATCGGATACTATTTCTAATTTCCTTTGTAAGCCATGGATTGGCCCTCTTACCCTTTGCTTTTGTGCCAAACAGGGATGAACAGTTGCTGTCGTTCCCCCATGCGTTCCTTGAATGTTTGCCATTGTCTATCCACTGTCATCCCTTTAAGTAACTCTCCCCAATCTATCAAGGCCAACTCACGCCTCATATCCTCATAGTTCTCTTTATTAAGATTCAGCACCCTAGTCTCTGAATCAACTAGTTCACTCTCCATCTTGATAAAAATTCTATCATGTTATGGTCACTCATCCCCAAGGGGTCTCGTACAGCCAGATTGGCAATGATTCCCTTCTCATTACACAGTACCCAGTCCAAGATGGCCTGCTCTCCAGTTGGTTCCTCCACATATTGGTCAAGAAAACCATCCCGTATACTCTCCAGTATTCCTCCTCTACGACATTGTGGCTAATTTGATTTGCCCAATCTATGTGAAGATTAAAATCACCCATGATCACTGATATTCTCTTATTACATGCATCTCTAATTTCTTGTTTAATAATATTCCCAAACTCACCAGTGCTGTTTGGATTCTATATATGACACCCACTAGTGTTTTTTGTCCCTTGGTATTTCTCAACTCTATCCATACAGATTCCACACTGTCAGAGCTAATATCCTTTCTCACTATTGTATTAATTTCCTCTTTAACCAGCAGTGCCACGCCACCACCTTTTCTTTTATGCCTGTCCTTCCTAAATACTGAGAACCCTGGGGCATTCAGTTCCCATCCCTGTTCACCCTGCAGCCATGTCTCCGTAATCCCAATTATATCATACCCATTTATATCTATCTGTGCGATTAGTTCATCCACTTGTCAGGGGATGATGGTTAGATGGTCTTGCATTGGAGATGGTCATTGTCTGGCACTTCTGTGAGATGAATGTTATGAACTGAAATGAAATGAAAATCGCTTATTGTCACAAGTAGCCTTCAAATGAAGCTACTGTGAAAAACCCCTAGTCGCCACATTCCGGCGCCTGTTCGGGGAGGCTGGTATGGGAATTGAACCCGCACTGCTGGCCTTGGTCTGCTTTACAAGCCAGCTATTTAGCCCACTGTGCTAAACCCACCCCTAGAGAATGTCACTTGTCCAAACCTAAATATTGTCCGGGTCTTGTTGCATTTGGACATAGACATCCACCTATAAACTTGGGTTTTGACGACAAAATCCAACGTCGACTCCAGCATGCCAGTGCAGTCTGAGGATGTCTGAGGAACAGAGTATTTAAAGACCGAGACGTCAAACTCAGCACCAAGCTCATGGTCTACAGAGCAGCTCTTGTCCCCGCCCTCCCGTATGCATAAGAAACATGACCACCTAAAGTCCTGGGAGAGATATCACCAACGCTGTCTCCACTAAATTCTGCAAACCCACTGGCAGGATAAGCGTATACAATGGGAGCATCCTCTCCCAGGCCAATATCACCAATATTGAGGTACAGGTCACCCTTGACCTGCTGCGATGAATGGGCCACATTGTCTTCATGCCCGGCACAAGACTCCAAAACACCGGCTCTGCTCCCAGCTCCGCAATGGAAAGCGATCGCTAGGTGGGCAGAGGAAACACTACAAGGACAATCTGAAAGCCTCCCTAAATAAATGTAACATCCCCACGTGGAAGCCAAGCGACATGTGGGAATCGCGTGCCACAACTCCTGGTCTCAGCCCTAAGACACCTCAGACAGAAGGTCACATTCAAACTTAGCTACAAGCCTCAGCTGGCATTCAGACAAGAAGATCAGTGCAATTGTCGCCGGCAGCGCACTCACAACCGCAGGTTTCCCGACGGCATTGGGGGGCCACAATGGGGAACCCTATTGGCCGGCTACGGGAATGGAGAATTCCGCTGCCGGCAAGGGCGTGCCGCGCTGAAAAACACGGCTGGCGGATCGGAGAATCCCGCCCAGGATTTCTAGCAACAAGCTGCAGAAACAACAGTCCTTGGTGTGGTGTTCAATGATTTGATTGATCTGTGTTTGATCATGTTAGTCTGTTCACTGATCTATGCTGAATGTGCTTAATATCTTTGGCAGGATTCTCCGATATCGGCGCGATGTCCGCCGGCCGGCGCCAAAAACGGCATGAATGAGTCCGGCATCGCACCGCCCCAAAGGTGCGGAAGTCTCTGCATCTTGAGGGGCCGAGCCCTCACCTTGAGGGGCTAAGCCCGCGCCGGACTGATTTCCGCCCCGCCAGCTGGTGGGAAAGGCCTTTGGTGCCCCGCCAGCTGGCGCGAAACTGACTTTGCCAGGCGGCACATGCGCGGGAGCGTCAGCGGCCGCTCACGGCATCCCCGCGCATGCGCAGTGGAGGGGGTTTCTTTCGCCTCCGCCATGGTGGAGACCATGGCGAAGGCGGAAGGAAAAGAGTGCCCCCACGGATCCGTTGGGGCACCCCCCGGGGCCAGATCGGCCCGCGCCCCCCCAGCCTTGTCCCGCCGTCCTAAAGGTGGTTCAATCCACGCCGGGTGGCGTGGGTTGACAGCGGCGGGACTTCGGCCCATCACGGGCCGGAGAATCGCCGGGGGGGGGGGGGCCACCAACCGGCGCGGCGCGATTCCCGCCGAATATGGCGGGGGCGGAATTCACGCCAGCCCCCGGCGATTCTCCGACCCGGCGGGGGGGTCGGAGAATCCCGCCCCTTAAGTCTACAAACTGGCAAATACATAACAAAAGTGAATCCATAGAATCCCTACAGTGCAGAATGAGATCACGCGGCCCATTGAGTCTGTACCAACTCTCCGAAAGAGCACCCTACCTAGGTCCACTCCCCTGCCCGATCCCCTTAACCCTACCCAACCCACACATGGAGGAAACCGGCGAGCCCGCAGGAAACCCACGCAGAAATGCGAAGAACGTGCAAACTTCACATAGACAGTCACTCAAGGTCGGAATCAAACCTGGGTCCCTGGGGCTGTGAGGCAGCAATGCTTAATCACTGTGCCACCAAGAGAATTTCACACTGAGCATATAACCAGCCTCTACCCAGTGTGAACTGGTTGGTGTGTCAAAAGGTTAGATGGATTAATGAATCCCTTCCTGCATGCGGAGATGGTGAACAGCCTCTCCCAACTGTGAGTGTATTAGTGTGTCAGCACTTAGTGCCTGCTTTTAAAGCTGAGAGAAAGTTTTTCTCCCGGTCAGAACATTTAAAAGGTCTCTTCTCAGTGTGAGCCGGTTGGTGTGCAGTGAGGTTCGATGATTGATGCGAAAGAGCTTCGGAAATGGTTATAATTTGAGCAGCATGAGTGGATCTCATTTGAATATCAGATTGAGATTGGTTACGTGGTTGCTTCCCAGAGCTGAGAGTGACTGAGCAGCTGAGGAACTGGAACCATCACCTTGCACGGGACTGCCTCGTCTCTTCAGGTTTGTTCATTCTCACCGGACAGTCTTGTAAACTAACTCTAAAATACATATTTTTATTAAAAATGTTCATTTATAACAAACAGGACATCAATATCAAGAAATGTTACACAATATAACGTATGAGAAAAGCACACAGGAGAAACAGGGCTAACACAACCTATCATAATCTTTTCATAACAGTACTAACTACCCCCCCCCCCCCCCCCCCCCCCCCCAGTTAACAGCTGATGATGACTAAATTTTTAGTCATGAATGGCTGTCACCTCAGGAACATTCCACCCACCGATCCCCTAATGGTGTACTTGACCTTTTCCAGATGTTCTGTGTGGAAGGCAGGGAAGGGGAGAAGCATGAGGAGGCGAGAGACTTCTGTCCTTTCTGGCCCCACAATGAAAACCAAAAACCAGGAGATCCGTTTGGACCTTTTATAGCATCAGCTGCTCCTCTTGTTAAGCTGATTTTTACGCATGCAGACCACTGGTTAAAATTGCAGGCCACTGGTTAAAATTGCAGGCCACGGGTTAAAATTGCAGGTCACTGGTTAAAATTGCAGTCAGTACCAATGATGCCACCGGATTTTATCAGCAGACAGAATCAAAAATGCCCCATGGTGTTATTGACAGTTAAAGATCTTGGAGAAATTACTCGGAAGGTGGATTTGGGTAATCTGCAAAATCGTTTCTTGTGTTGCCTGGGATGCCATGCGCTGTGCAAAAGAGACATTGGAGATACCTGCAATGAGGGGTGAATTCAAAAATGAAGGGTCGACGTTCACTGGAATCTGTGCAGAATAATTCATTGCTAAATGAAGAACACATTGATCGAAGGTCATCCCCCACGCTCCACCAGCACAGATACGCACATCTCATTGGGATATGTCAGTGGACAGGCTTCTGAGGCACAATCTGGTGAGCACCACACTGCTGATGGTGTACATCAGGTGGAGGCAGGAACCCCCAGGTGAGACAGCAGTCGGAGGGCTGCTGGATCCCAGGACCCAGCTGAGTACCAGCTTGATGCTGAACCTGTGGTACAGAGGTACCCGGAGCTGATGGAGACAGTAGGGTGCAGCCAGGTCATTCAGAGGGAGATGTCAGTGACACGCCAGCAGGTCCATAGCAGATTGGAAGTGTCCCAGATGCAACGGCCGCAGGAGATGTCACCGGCAATGCGTGGCACCATGGCCAACACTGCTAGGGTGGTGACCGCAGTGGAGAGCCTGGTGCACGACTTGAGCACCATTGATGAAGGTGTCCAACGCATGGCGCAATCGGTGACGCCCATGGCTGAGGGCCTTGGCAGAATGTCCGACTCGCTGGGGGATGTGACTCAGTACCAGTCTGACCTTGACATGTCCCGCTCTCTGATAGCAGTGGCCAAGGCGATGCTGAGCTTGCCCCAGTCGCAGGTGGGCATCAGGCAGCCTGACCCAAACACTGAGGAGCATCGTCGAGGGCATCAGCACCATGGTGCAAATATCGGGGAGCCGCCAGGGCTGGTAGAGCCACATGATGCAGGAGCAGCCGGGACACGAACCAACTACCTTTCCGCCCTGAAATGAATCCCGGGGCCCTATGGGCACCGGGCGGGAGGAGAGGGCGCTGGATGGCAAGTCGGACCTCACCCATGGAGTGGCTCCCCTGAGTCCCACCCCTCTGATCAGGCCATGACTCGAAGTCAGCACATGGGACAGGGCAGCACGGCTGTACACGTGCCGTCGACAAATCCGCTGGGGCCCTTTGGCCCCATGGGACGCCTGCCAGGGGCATCGATGGCCATGGGACACCCGCCAGGGGCATCGATGGCCATGGGACGCCCGCCAGGGGCATTGATGGCCATGAGACACCCACCAGGGGCATCGATGGCCATGGGACGTGTATGCAGCTGGCTGCCTCCACCTCAGATGTGCATTTCGGGGACACACCTAGACGTAGCGGAAGAGGTAGGGGGGCAATGCACAGCGGGGGGTGGGGGGGGGGTATGTAGGGGGTGAGGGGGTGGATGGGAGAGTGGCGAAGCACCATCGGGAGTGAAGAATTGTTGGACACCTGTGACCCATTAAAAACCCTTGACCACATTCAGTATGGCACTTCTGTCACTTTTCTCCGCAATGCGACCTGACCTCCAAACTCTTGGCCCATCTCTCCAGGCATCTCCCCCTCCCCATAGCACTCACCCACCCTCTGGTAGTGGACATGTTCCTGGATCTGTGTCCCATCCCCTGGTGTTCGATGTTGGCTTCTGTAAGTGTGATGTTTCCTCCCGCAGTGTTCAGGCATCGCGATCTGATTGGGATGCTAGGCAATGACTCCCACGTGCTAATGGCCGTTGTTATAACCTGCCTGCTTACCATTGGCTGGGGACTAATGACAATCCCACAATCCTGTGGGAGTATGAGCTTCCCCAATGAGGGGGGGCAGAGAAATCATTCTCAGACTCCCTGTGTCAATAAAGCTGGCCAGTTTGGAACCAGCCAAGAAGGAGTGAGCAGCAAGCGAAGTTGCTGCTGCTGTTGTATATATATGTTATTGTAAATAAATGTTATTTCTTTGTATCCTTAAAACTCGTGCTGGATTCCTCGTGGCCCTCACAAAATTGGCGACGAGGGTTAAAGTGAATAGCTGTCTACACTGCTGAAGTCACCTACCTGGATTTTTGTTGGATACAGGTTGGAAGTTGTTTTCTATTGTACCATGCCTCTGTACGGAAGTTTGGATGTTTTTGATGCTGCGCTGGAAAGCTGGAACCAGTACGCACAACGGATGCGTTACTATTTCTGGGCAAACAACATCACCGAACACAAGCGCCAGGTGGTCATATTGCTTACCGCCTGTGGCCCGCAAACATTTGGGGTGATTAGGAGCCTTACGTACCCAGCTGCGCCGGACACCAAAACGTTTGATGAACTTGTGAACTTAGTGGGATAACATTTTAACCCAACCGCGTCCATGTTAGTCCAACATTACCGGTTTAATACCGCTGACAGGTTCCCAGGAGAATCCCTTGCCGACTTTCTATCCACGCTACGCAGTATTGCGAAGTACTGTGACTATGGTGAGACCTTGTCAGAAATGTTACGCAACCGTTTGGTTTGCGGTATTAACAATGTGGCCACCCAGAGAAAGTTGTTAGCTGAGCCAACATTGACTTTTCAACAGGCCATTCAAATAGTACTGTCCCGAGAGAGCGCAGAACGAGGAGTGCAGGAGCTACAGGGAATGGAGGTGCATGCCTTGGGGCGCAAGCCCTTCTGTCCGAAAACGCCCCCCCCCGCACTCCTGCGGTACCTTGGGCGAGGCGACGTCCGGATCGACGCCAGTGGCCGTCGGACATTCCTCCCCGAAGGGAGCCTCCTCCAGAGCCAATGGATGAGGGAGCCTTCTCCAGAACCAATGGATGAGGAGCCATGTCAGTGTCAGACTTGTAGGCGCCGACCCTGTCGCGGATGCCGGTCCTGGGGGTGCCAGACCGAAACTGGGACCAACCCAGGGGCCGTACATTCCATGTGGATGAACCTGCGGTGACTACTCCTGAGGACGTGGAGACGGAGAACGACTGCCTGCAGCTGCATTGTGTGGTAGCTCCCCGTGTGGCCCCCATTAAGGTGACAGTACGGGTCAATGGTCACCCGCTTGAGATGGAGTTGGACACTGGCGCAGCGGTCTCCGTGATCGCCCAGAGGACATGCAACCGCATCAAGCAGGGTATACAAACCCTTACATTAACCGACACACAGGCCAGGTTGGCCACCTACACGGGGGAACCATTGGACATTGCAGGAACTACGATGACCCCTGTTGTTTATGGACACCAGGAGGGACGTTTCCCCCTTATCGTGGTGCGCGGCCATGGGCCCAGCCTGTTGGGTCGGGACTGGTTGCACCATTTGCGGTTGCAGTGGCAGCACATCCCCCAAACAGTTTCTGAAGGATTGACTGAGGTGCTAGGACGATACCCAGATGTATTCCAGCCCGGTTTGGGGAAAATAAAAGGGGCCGTAGCCCGTATCCAAGTCGAACCAGGAGCCACGCCGCGCTATTTCCGGGCGCGCCCGGTTCCTTACGCCTTGCTCGAGAAGGTAGAAGGGGAGCTCACTCGTTTGGAGACTTTGGGTATTATCAGACCTTTCCGTTTCGCTGACTGGGCAGCACCAATTGTACCTGTAATGAAGCCAGATGCCACAGTTCGCATGTGCGGCGACTATAAACTTAAAGTGAATACGGCTACCCGACTCGACCGATATCCAATGCCTCGCATAGATGATCTCTACGCGAAGCTTGCAGGCGGACTCTCGTTCACAAAATTAAATATGAATCACGCCTACCTACAGTTGGAGCTGGACCCTGCCTCCCGACCATATGTAATGATTAATACACACCGGGGCCTGTATGAATACACACGTTTGCCCTTTGGAGTATCCTCTGCCTGCGCTGTTTTTCAACGCGTTATGGAGGGCATTTTGAGAGGTTTACCGCATGTCGCTGTCTACTTAGATGACATTTTGATCACAGGGATGTCGGAGCAGGAACATTTGGAAAATCTGGAGGCTGTCCTTAGACGCTTTTCGGAGGCTGGAGTCCATTTACGTCGCACAAAGTGCGTCTTTCAGGCGAAGGACGTAGTCTAACTGGGTTATCGGGTGGACCGCAAAGGTTTGCACCCGGTCGCAGAGAAGGTGCACGTGATTCAAGGCGCGATCCTGCCTTATGTCGAGCAGCTCAGCTTGCCAACTCATATTGCTTCAGCCAGCCTCGCAGGAATGTTCGGGCAATTCAACCCACGGTCACCCAGTCCGATGCGGACCTCCCAAAGAGCAGTGACACCGAGGACCCGAAGGCGCCTTTTCGAGTCGGTGTCGTAACGAAAAACAGGCTGTCCCCAAAACAAAGACACCAGCCGCTGTCGGTATACAGCATCGATCCAGAGGATGAGTGGTGTGCCACCCTGACGGTCAACCGGTCCCAAATATGATTTCGCCTGGACACTGGTGCCTCCACCAATCTCATGGCGTGGTCTGCTTTCCAAAGCCTTCGTGTCAAAGAAGCCATCCTTCCATCGGCCTGCCAGCTATTGGACTACAATGGCAACATCATTCCTGCTACCGGTTCGTGCCAACTTGAAGTGACGCACAAGTCACGGAAAGCCATCCTTCCTTTGGAGATCGTGGGCTCCTCGAAGGACTCTCTGCTTGGCGCACAGGCGCCATTCAAAGAATTCACTCTCTCTCTCCTGATGACACGTCTGCCTTCCAGGACGCTGACTTCAGGGCGCAACTCGACACCCTCATCGACCAGCACCGCGACGTCTTCAAAGGCATGGGCACACTCCCATATACTTACAAGATCCAACTCAAACAAAACGCCACGCTTGTGGTGCATGCACCTCGCAGAGTCCCAGCACCCCTCAAGGACTGCCTCAAGCAGCAGCTGCAGGACCACCAAGACCAAGGAGTGATCTCCAGAGTTACGGAACCAACCGACTGGGTCAGTTCCATGGTGTGCGTAAAAAAGCCTTCTGACGAGCTGAGAATTTGCATTGATCCCAAGGATCTGAATCGCAATATCATGAGGGAGCATTATCCGATTCCCAAGTGCAAAGAGATCACATGCGAGATGGCTCGCGCCAAGCTCTTCACCAAACTTGACGCCTCGAAAGGATTCTGGCAAATCCAGCTCGACTAATCCAGCAGGAAACTGTGTACCTTTAACACCCCCTTTGGCAGATATTGTTACAACAGCATGCCGTTTGGGATCATATCGGCTTCAGAAGTGTTCCACAGGATCATGGAACAAATGATGGAAGGCATTGAAGGTGTTCGTGTCTATGTCGACGACATAATCATTTGGTCCACCCCGCAGGAGCATGTCATTCACCTCCAGCGCGTGTTCAAACGCATACGGGAGCAGGGCCTACGCCTCAACAGCCAAATGCTCCTTTAGTCAGACGGAACTCAGGTTCCTAGGGGACCACATCTCCCAGTTGGGTGTGCGGCCAGATGCGGACAAGGTGGCTGCTACCACAGCCATGAAAACGCCAGAGGACAATAAGGCGGTCTTCCGATTTCTGGGCATGGTCAACTTTTTAGGGAAGTTCATCCCTAACCTCGCCTCTCATACCATGGCTCTCAGGAACCTGGTCAGGAAGACAACAGACTTCCAATGGCTCCCTGCCCACGAGCGCGAATGGAGAGAACTCAAAACCAAACTCACCACGGCCCCGGTCTTAGCTTTTTTTTCGACCGATGCCAGTCAGTCTGGCATTGGAGCAGTGCTCCTGCAACGCGATGAGGCATCATCATGGGCCCCCGTTGCATATGTGTCACGCGCCATGACCCCCACGGAACAGCGTTACGCACAGATAGAAAAGGAGCGCCTGGGCCTTTTGACCGGTGTCGTCAAGTTTCATGATTATGTGTACGGCCTTCCCCAATTCACCGTCGAGACCGACCATCGCCCGCTGGTCAATATAATACAGAAAGACTTGAAGACATGACTCCTCGCCTCCAGCATATTCTGCTCAAGCTCCGGCGAAACTACTTCCAGCTGGTATACACCCCGGGCAAAGACCTAATCATTGCCGACGCTCTCTCCAGGGCAGTCAACACTCTGTGTGACCCAGCAGGATTCGTCTGTCAGGTTGACGCCCATGTGGCCTTCGTGGCCTCCAATTTACCTGCCACGGATGAACGCCTCGTCCAAATTCGCCGTGGGACAGTGGCTGACCCTTTGCTACAGTCTGTCATGCGCCACCTAACAGACGGGTGGCTCAAGGGCCAATGTCCGCAGTTCTACAACATCAGAGATGATCTGGCGGTAGTCGATGGTGTTCTCCTGAAACTGGACCGCATTGTCATCCCGCACAGCATGCGCCAGCTCGTCTTGGAACAGCTACATGAGGGCTATCTTAGCGTGGAAAAGTGCCGCTGACGGGCCCGAGAGGCAGTGTATTGGCCCGGCATCAATGCCGACATCGCCAACACAGTGCTCAACTGCCCCACTTGTCAGCGCTTCCAGCCGGCCCAACCACGTGAGACCCTACAGCCCCATGAGCTGGTCACGTCCCCTTGGTCCAAGGTCGGCATCGACCTGTTCCACGCGCTGGGCAGGGAATATGTCCTGATTGTCGACTACTTTTCAAACTACCCGGAGGTGGTACGTTTACACAACATCCCATCGTCTGCAGTCATCTGTGCCTACAAGGACACCTTTGCTCGACACGGCATCCCACTCACTGTGATGTCGGACAATGGCCCCTGCTTCGCAAGCCAGGAATGGTCCAACTTTGCCAGGAGGTACAACTTTGTGCATGTGACATCCCTGTACCCCCAATCCAATGGCAAAGCGGAGAAGGGCGTCCACATAGTCAAACTTCTCCTCTGCAAGGCTGCCGATGCTGGGTCCGATTTCTACCTCGCCCCGCTGGCCTATCGTTCGGCCCCACTGTCCACTCACCTGTCGCCAGCCCAGCTGCTCATGGGTCGCACCCTGAGGACGACGGTGCCGTCCATTCATGTCCCAGACCTCGACCACGTTCCGGTCCTTCAACGAATGCAACGGTCTCGTGCACAGCACAAGGCGGCTCATGACTCCCGTGCAGCTGATCTCCCTGCTCTGGCTCCAGATGACAATGTCCGTATCCATCTTCCGGATGGTGGCTGGTCTGCAACCGCTGTGGTCCTTCAGCAGGTGGCTCCCTGCTCGTTCCTGGTTCGTCTACCGGATGGCTTCATTCTGCGCCGCAATCGACGTGCCCTTCGTCTCGTTCCGCGCTCGCTACATGATCCTCCACCATTGCCACGCCCTCCTGTTGACCCTGACCTGGACTATGCAGAGATTCCGGTCACTCTGCATCCTCCTCACTCTGATGCAGTCCAGCCGCTCCTCAGCCGGCAGCTCCCGACCCACCCTTGAGGCGGTCAACCAGAATTCATCGCCCACCTCAGAGACTTAATTTGTGAACTTTGTGGACTTATGGACTTTCTGATTTGTTCTGTTCTTCTGTTTAATCTTTCAAGTGGTTTGTATATAGTGTTCATCTCGTTATTCTTATGACACACTGTTTTTCTGCACCAGGCACCTTCCCATGTAAATAGCTTAGTTTTTATGTACATAGTCCTGTAAATATGTCATACACACGTAGTCAGGAACATTCACCATACACTATTTATTGCCACGTAGGTACATTTTATATGAAAGGGGGGATGTCATAATATACACCAGTATGTCATGGTGCAGACACACACTGATGGACACACAGTGGGACCAATCAACACACACAACACCGCAGCCAATCACCAGTGAGAGCACACGCACTATAAAGACAGGGGGCATCAGAGTTCCCGCTCATTCGAGTTGCAGCTAGGAGGACAGAGCTCACAACCTGCAACACAGACATTCACCATGTTCTGACTGCATCGACTGGTTAGGACAAGGCAAAGGTCTTTAGTTAAAGCTAGTATCGTATTAACCCACAGTCTGAGTAGGTTTAAACAGTTAATGATTCAATAAAATAGTGTTGCACTATTTCAAGTGTCGGTGACCTGTATGTGATCCAGAACACCCAACACATCAGTCCTGGAAAGCCTTTGCTCGTCACACGTGATGCATCCCCATATGGTATTGGGGCCGTCCTGTCCCACAAGATGGAGAACGGGGCCGTGCGGCTGATAGCTTTCGCCTCCCGCACATTGACTGCAGCGGGCAGGTCCTGGCAGTCTTTGCGGTGAAACGTTTCCACCAGTACGTGTATGGCCGCCACTTCACTATCGTGACTGATCATAAGCCTCTGCTGGGACTTTTCAGAGAGGATAAGCCAATACCACCCATTGCTTCTGCACGGATCCAGCGCTGGGCTTTGTTGCTCGTTGCATACGAGTATTCTCTGGAGCACAAACCAGGAACACAGATAGCGAATGCCGACGCACTGAGCCGATTGCCTTTATCGACCGGCCCCATGTCGACTCCCACGACCGATGAGGTGGTTGCAAACCTAAATTTTATGGACACCTTGCCTGTCACGGCATCACAGATCCGTGAGTGGACCCAGACGGAGCCAGTGCTGTCAAAGGTTCGGCACATAGTCCTGTATGGTGGGCACCATAGACAGGTTCCAGGCAAGTTGCGGGCATTTTCCTCCAAGCTGTCAGAATTCTGCGTGGAAGACGGCATCCTCTTGTGGGGGACGCGCGTGATTGTCCCGGAAAAAGGCCAGGAGCTGATACTATCAGACTTGCACAATGGACATCCAGGTGTGACCAAAATGAAAATGTTGGCCCGGAGTTATGTCTGGTGGCCAGGCCTCGACACCGACATTGAGAAGGTGGCCCAAAACTGCTCCATTTGCCAGGAGCATCAGAAGCTTCCGCCAGCCGCGCCGCTACATCACTGGGAATGGCCAGGGCGGCCTTGGGCACGCTTGCATGCAGATTTCGCAGGCCCTTTTCAAGGATCCATGTTCCTTCTATTAATTGACGCCCAGTCTAAATGGCTAGAGGTGCATAAGATGCTAGGCACAATATCCTGTGCAACAATTGAGAAGGTGCGTTTGTCTTTCAGTACGCATGGCCTCCCCGAGGTGCTGGTCACGGATAACGGCACTCCATTCACGAGTGAGGAGTTTGCGAGGTTCACGAAGAAGAACGGCATCCGCCATATCCGCACTGCCCCTTACCACCCGGCTTCAAATGGGTTGGCGGAGCGCGCAGTGCAGACATTCAAACGAGGCCTAAAGAAGCAGTCTTCCCGGTCAATGGACACGAGACTGGCTCGCTTTTTGTTTACGTACAGGACCACCCCCCATGCGGTGACTGGAGTAGCTCCCGCAGAACTCCTAATGGGCTGGAGACTTCGCACACACCTTAGCATGCTTTTCCCAGACATTGGCGCAAAAGTACGCCACACACAAGAACGGCAGGGACATGGTTTTTCTCGGCGTCGGCCGATTCGGCAGTTTGCGCCCGGTGACCCCGTGTTCGTTCGGAATTTTGCTGGTGGTGCCCAGTGGGTCCCTGGTGTAATTTTTCGCCAAACGGGCCCTATATCTTACCAGGTGCAAGCCCAGGGTCGTCTCCAGCGCAAACATGTAGACCACGTTCGGTCCAGAAGACCATCCCCTCAAAAGATTCCCTGCCCCCGGAGCTCATTTCTACAGCGACAGAGACCAGAGACAATGGAAAGTAGTCCTCACAATCTTCCTCTGGTGCCTCACTCGAAGCCTGCGCAGGTCGTTACAGAGCTGCGTGGAGATAGAGACGCCGAGATGACAGAGGCAGCAGACTCCGACTCCGAGATGGAGACACAGGACGCCTCAGAGGGGAATCCTCGGGTCGACGGGCCGTGAATGTACAACCGTTACGCCGTTCATCGCGGAAGCGCCGGTCTACGTCTCGTTACACGCCGCCCGATCCAGCGCCTCGTGCAAATAGTGTCCGGCCTGTGGCAAAACGAGTCCGACGCCCTCCTTTGCCAGGGTCTTCGGTGGATTCCTTGGACTTTGAGGGGGAGGGATGTTATAACCTGCCTGCTTACCATTGGCTGGGGACTAATGACAATCCCACAATCCTGTGGGAGTATGAGCTTCCCCAATGAGGGGGCAGAGAAATCATTAGCAGACTCCCTGTATAAATGAAGCTGGCCAGTTTGGAACCAGCCAGGAAGGAGTGAGCAGCAAGCGAAGTTGCTGCTGCTGTTGTATATATATGTTATTATAAATAAATGTTATTTCTTTGTCTTCTTAAAACTCGTGCTGGATTCTTCGTGGCCCCAACAAAAGCCGTCCATCCACGGGAATCCACGTGCCCCCCCACCCCCTGCTGAGCACCGCGGTGGGCAGCAAGCCCAGCATCCTGGGGTCTTTGCCTGTGAGAAAAGATGGCTACTCCCCTCCTCGGCTCCCCACAGAAGCTCTTCCGCCAGGTTCACATTTTTCAAAAGGTGTAGTAATCGGAGGCAGCGTGACTGATGCACGATCAATTACACAAAGACGAGATTAGGATGTAATCGAGGCTTTATTACACTGAGATGTGCGGCCTCCTACAGCAGCTGACAAAATGGCTGCTGTACTGGTAGCACACATATTTATACTCCGCCTACTGGGCGGAACGAGCAGGTAAGGATCTACCCCGTACCTGTAGTACAGGAGCCTTACCGTAAAGCACCTATATCAACATCCTATATATACACATATACATCAGTGGTGACTACCACATTCACCTCCTGTTAACAAAATGAGTCCGGCAGGGGTGGTGGAGAACTATATACAGAAAGTTGTGTTTTAAAAGTACAGACAATATTACAAATTCAGGCGGTCCGGTGCCTTGATCTGCCGTTGAGAGCGCCGCAGTGCTGGTGGCGACTCCGGCGGCTTGGTCTTCGGTGACTCTGGGAGCGTGTCGAAATCCTCTTCATCTCCGGGTGTGAGCAAGGGGAGGACGGATTGTCCCGGAGCGAGGGCTGCGGTGGGGTGTGCCGGGGGAGGGGAGGGTGGCGCAGGGGCAGGGGGGCAGTGTGTGTGTAACCAGCTGGTGCCAGGTCCCTGAGGGAGACTGTGTCTTGGCGGCCGTCGGGGTACGCTACGTAGGCGTACTGTGGGTTGGCGTGAAGTAGCTGTCCCCTCTCAACCAACTGGTTCACCTTGTGGAGTCGGACGTGTCTACGGAGAAGAACGGGTCCTGGAACTGCCAGCCATGTCGGGAGCGAAAACCCGGAGGCGGACTTCTTCGGGAAGACAAAGAGACGTCCATGGGGGTTTCATTAGTCGCGGTGCACAGGAGCGACCGAATGGAGTGAAGTGCGTCGGGGAGGACCTCCTGCCAGCGGGAGGCCGGGAGATTTCTGGACCGTAGGGCCAGCTGGACGGTCCTCCAGACCGTCCCATTCTCCCTCTCCACCTGCCCGTTTCCCCTGGGGTTGTAGCTGGTCGTCCTGTTCGAGGCAATGCCCCTATTGAGCAGGTACTGGCGCAGCTCATCGCTCTTAAGTGAGGGTCCTCGGTCGCTGTGGATGTAGGCGGGGAAGCCGAACAGAGCGAAGATGGTGTTAAGGGCTTTGATGATGGTGGCAGACGTCATGTCGGGGCATGGGACAGCAAAGGGGGATCGGGAATATTCATCGACCACACTGAGAAAGTACGTGTTGTGATCGGTGGAGGGGAGGGGCCCTTTGAAGTCCACACTGAGACATTCAAAGGGGCAGGAGGCCTTCACCAGGCGCGCACGGTCTGGCCGGTACAGGTGCGGTTTACACTCCGCACAGACCTGGCAGTCTCTGGCGATCGCCCTGACTTCCTCGATGGAGTAGGGCAGGTTGCGGGCCTTGATGAAATGGTAAAAACGTGTGACCCCTGAGTGACAGAGGTTGTCGTGCAGGGTCCGGAGTCTGTCTACTTGTGCGCTGGCACATGTACCTCGGGATAGGGCATCGGGGACTCGTTGAGCTTACCGGGGCAATACAAAATCCCGTAATTGTCGGTGGAGAGCTCGATCCTCCATCTCAAGATTTTATCGTTTTTGATCTTGCCCCGCTGTGTGTTATTAAACATGAAGGCAACCTACCGTTGGTCAGTGAGGAGAGTGAATCTCCTGCCGGCCAGGTAATGCCTCCAATGCCGCACAGCTTCAACGATAGCTTGGACTTCTTTTTTCGATGGAAGAGTGCCGAACTTCGGAGGCCTGGAGGGTGTGGGAAAAGAATGCCACGGGCCTGCCTGCCTGGTTGAGGGTGGCGGCCAGAGCGATGTCTGATGCACCGTTCTCGACTTGGAAGGGGAGCGTCTCGTCGACCGCATGCATCGTGGCCTTGGCGATGACGGCCTTGATACGGTTAAAGGCCTGGTGAGCCTCGGCCGTCAGAGGTAAAACAATGGATTGAATGAGGGGGCGGGCCTTGTCCGCATAGTTTGGGGCCCACTGGGCGTAATACGAAAAGAACTCCAGGCAACGTTTGACAGCCATGGGGTAGTGAGGGAGGGGGAGTTCCATGAGGGGGCACATGCGATCGGGGTCGGGCCCCAGAACTCCATTCTGGACCAAATAGTCGAGGATGGCTAAACGGTTCGTGCTGAACACGCACTTCTCCTTGTTATACGTGAGGTTGAGGAGAGTGGCGGTGTGGAGAAATTTGGCAAGGTTGGCGTCATTGTCCTGCTGATCATGGCCGCAGATGGTGACATTGTCCAGGTACGGGAAAGTGGCCCGTAGCCCGTACCGGTCAACCATTCGGTTCATCTCCCGTTGGAAGACCGAGACCCCGTTGGTGACGCCGAAGGGACCCCTAAGAAAGTGGTAAAGGCAGTCGTCTGCAGGCAGGAGATCTCGTGCCCGTTGACCTTCACTTTAGTTGAAGCAGTCGCGAGGTTGTGTGGTCGAGACTGGTCAATCGTGACTGAGGCGAGACGCGGCTGGTCGTTGGCAGTTGCAGGCGATGAGCGGCCGGATGAGGTGCCCGACGGGCATGGTCCTGAGTTGAGTAAGATGGCGGCGCCCACGGGCCGCACGTGTCGTGGAGGAAGCAAGATGGCGGCACCCGTTGGTCCTGGGAGGAACAAGATGGTGGCGCCCACGAGCCGCACGTGTCGTGGAGGAAGCAAGATGGCGGCACCCGTTGGTCCTGGGAGGAACAAGATGGCGGTGCCCACGGGCTGTGAGTCGGGCAAGAAGGCGACGTCCACTGGCCGCACGTGGTCCTAGGAGGGGAAGATGGTGACGTCCACTGGCCGCACGTGGTCCTAGGAGGGGAAGATGGCGGTGCCCACTGGCTGCACGTGGGGGTGCCGGGACAATAGCGGCGATTGAGCGGTCCTGGCACACTCCACACTGCAGCAAAATGTCCCTTCTTGCCACAGGCCTTGCAGAGGGCACTCCGCGCCGGGCAGCGCTGTTGGGGGTGAAATCCAGAAATCTTCCACCGACTCACCGGGAAGTTGACGCCGCGTGGAGAGGAGATGCCTGGCATAGAGTGTGTTAGTCCGCTGAGCGTAATTTTCCTTCAGCAGCGCCATGGCCGCTGCGTAGGTCGACGCGTCCTGGACAAGTTGGAGCTCAGCCGCGTGGAAAGGATCTGGAGCTTCTGTGCTTCTGGAATTTCATCTGGCGCAGACCCGATGTACGCTTCACAACAGGCTAGCCAATGTTCAAAGTCCTTTTTGGCGTTCTCTGCTTGCGGATGCAGCTGCAGGCGATCCGGCTGGATGCGGAGGTCCATCTTCTGAAAGATCTCTGTGTAATAAATTGATGCACCATCAATTACACAAAGACGAGAGTAGGATGTAATCGAGGCTTTCTTACACTGAGATGTGACCACTTGCTGGGAAGGCCGATGAATCACGGGAGGCCGTTGGAGATGGGGTCGCTGCTGTTAATTGTATAGAAATAGGGCTTAATTCGTTTCTCGTACGCTACGGCAAGATCCCGATTTCACCCACAGGAGAGTGGGCCGGTTATATTGCAAACGGTTTGGCGCCTGGCACGGTTCATGTCCTCTCCCACTATTCACCAGCCTCGTTGTACTCTCGCTCGAGAGCAGTGAGGCCTGAGAATCATGCCCTAGATCTTGTGGCCTTAAAAAGACAAAACTAACCTCAGCAGCACATTGTAATGCTCCTATCTAAAAGAACATGTGCTCTTGATTTACTGTGAACAGTGCCACTTAAGACTTGCTGGCATATATTTGGAAACACTACGGACGCAATTCTCCCATTGGGAGTCTTAAGTGCCGACGCCGGAGTGAAAACCGGAGTGTTTCACTCCGGTGTCGGAGCTTGCTCCCAGCCCCCTATACTCCCGCCCCCGGGGGGCTAGGAGCGGCGTTGTGTCATTTCCCCGCGCCGAGCCTTGGCGGCGCGTAAAAGCAGCGCCACGTAAATGACGCAGCAGGCGCCGCGTAAATGACGTCACCCGCACATGCGCAGTTGTCGTCCTCCCCGAGGCCGTGCCGCAAGAAGATGTCGGATGGATCTTGCGGGGCGGCGGAGGAAAGGAGGTTCTCCTTCAGAGAGTTCGGCCCACCGATCGGCCGCCCCCCCACCGTTCCTGCGCTGTCCCCGCCAGCAGCGACCAGGTGTGGATGGCACCAGTCGTGTTGGGCAGGCCGCTCGGCCCATCCGGGCCGGAGAATCGCCGCTCGTCTGTTGCAAGGCCAGCCGTGATTCTTGCCGCGCCCGTTTGGGGGGGGTGGGAGAATCGCGTGCAGGTGTCGGGGCGGCGTGGGGGGGGGGAGGAGAATTCCGCCCTACATATATAGTATATCTGTGCAGTTCAAAAAACAATTACAAGTTTGAGAGGTTGCTGATGAGGGAATTACATTTTGACTTTTTGAATTTTGACTGGAAATGAGAAAACTCATGAAAAACTCCATACGATACTTGATTAGAATAACTAATGTTCTGGTTTACTTTTTCGGGAAAGAAAAGGTGTTGGAAAAGTGATGGTTTTGTTCAATTTCAATTTAACCTTTTCAGCAGCATCGTACAGAGCAGACAGAAAATATGAAACATAGCCTCAGAGTTTTGATTAGCAGTGCCGTTATATTCACTGCATCTTTCAGTTCCTCCAGCAGCCTTGTAAAGAATTAACAGTCTCAGTGCATCCTTGCCTCGAGCGTTTGCAATGTGACTATTCAAATGTCAAAAGAACGCTATTGGTACATCTTCAGACAACAGCGCAATACACTATGAAAATTAATTCTCCCGTTAGTCCCAGTCTGCTTGTTTGAGCTGATGCAATGATGCAACTTGAGAGTCTGATCACAAATAAGGGATCAGTGGATCAGAAGGTGAAAACCGCTTGGAATTAAATACAGACATTTACAATTTTAATAAATCCTGAGTCCTCTGACAACACCGTGTATTGCTTTCTAGTTAAAGATACACTGCAATTGGCGGGTGACTTAAATTCTTGAGGTAGATTTTATTTTGGTTGCACTTAATAACATGAAATGAAAATGGGATAGTTCCATCTCCAAATGCTGCTCTTGGATTTCCAAGTCTTCCTCAAAACTGGCGATACTATTCCCATGGATATTCGTGAACCGAGAGATATCCGGGTTTATCAAACCTTCTCAAATTAAAGGAATTTACCAAACTAAGACTTTACTTTTCGAGACTTATACTTTACCACGAATCAGAATCAACTTAAAACGAACATGAATTAACAGACCAATGGTATCTCACTCAGAAAGATTAATTTACTTTAGATAGTTGCTACAGCAAAGATACGCCTCACAAAATTACCATCACTCCCTGTAAAGTAGTGGCACCACATGCAATCTCATAGGACGCGGTCAAATGACCACGCTGCGCCGGAAAAGCAGCTTGCTGCAATGTAGTGAACTTGCGAGACGTTGCGATGTAAATCCCACCACAATGGATGGGATCACTTTTTTGGCAAATCTGCAAATTAGAGCGAGGCAGTAAGTCTCATTCTCATGTGCAGACTCCCGAGGTACCCGAGGCTTTGGGATTCAATGCCTTCGCCTCAGAGACTTCGGGTGAGCGCCATTGAGCACTGGACCAGCCCAGAATCCGTTCGGGCTGGGCGAGGTCAGGGATTGTTTCGGGGGCCTCAGAGATCGTGACGCATTTAAACATGGGGCGGGATTCTCTCAGCCCAGGCCGGACCGGAGAATCGCCGCCCCGACGCAGGTCCGCCGATTGTCCGGAGAGTGAAGAATCAGCGCCATTGGCGCCGGCGTGGTACAGCGACACCCCCCCCCCCCCCCGGCGATTCTCCGTCCGGGATGGGCCGAGCGGCCGCTCAAGATGTCTGAGTCCCACCGGCGCCGTCCACGTGTGGTCTTACCTGGCGGGACCTCGACATGCATGCATCCGGGGGCGGTCTGGTGGGGGAGGGGGGTCCTACCCCGGGGTGGGCCTCCGCTGTGGCCTGGCCGGCCTCTCGGGCTGGGGGGCTCTTTTGTTCCGCGCCGGCCCCTGTAGCCCTACGCCATGTTGCGTCGGGGCCGGCACGGAGAAGGGAGCCACCGCGCATGCGCAGACCCGCGGCGCCCATCTGACGCCGGGATCGGCAGCTGGAGTGGCGTGGGTTGCTCCAGTGCTGTGCTGGTGCCCTGTAGGGGTCAGAATCATTGCTCCTAAGGGCATGTTGACGCCGTCGAGAAACACGACAGCGTTTACGATGGCGTCAACACTTAGTCTCAGGTTGTGAGAATTCCGCCATGGTGTCCCGATCTCTCGCTACACTGGGGAATTCCAGCGAGCGGAGCTCCCCACTGTACAAAAGAGGCCTATATGCGGCCTCGGCTGCACGTTCGTCGTTCAGGCCCCTTATTCAATGTGAGTTGCGTTGAATAGCCATTTTTCTTGGCACTGCGAGTACCGGGAAACACTCGGCTAAATGCGCTTGCGGGGGAACTTTGTTCTCTTTAGGACAATCGCGCCCATAGTCTTTCCAATTTGGCCTCAGATATATAGGGTCTCTCACTTTTCCAACTCAATGGTCCTCAGGGGCTGGTTTAGCACAGGGCTAAATAGCTGGCTTTTAAGGCAGACCAGCAGCGCGGGTTCAATTCCAGTATCAGCCTCCCCGAACAGGTGCCGGAATGTGGCGACTAGGGGCTTTTCACAGTAACTTCATTTGAAGTCGACTTGTGACAATAAGCAATTTTCATTTTTTCATTTCAAGACACCTGCAACAGTGGTCTACTACCTATCAGTATCCAAGGGACAGGGCCACCCAAATGGCACAATACTGCAGAATCTCCTGAGCTAGGTTCACAAAAACTTCAATGGCACAGATTCCCCAGAGACTCTTCGATCCCACCCCTTTAATAAACCTTGTTTAATGGTCCGGTCA
The DNA here is from genome assembly GCF_047496885.1 of Scyliorhinus torazame. Taxonomy (NCBI): domain Eukaryota; kingdom Metazoa; phylum Chordata; class Chondrichthyes; order Carcharhiniformes; family Scyliorhinidae; genus Scyliorhinus; species Scyliorhinus torazame. The sequence continues at coordinate 107,491,085 of NC_092727.1, forward strand.
TCTCTGACAAAGCTGAAGCACGGGCAATAGAAGTTCCCGATTCAGAATCCCTGCCCTAACCTTGACAGCTCTACTGCATGCACAGCTTTTTGTAGATGTGTCTATGTTCTCCCCTTGATGCAGAACTGAACCAACGCGATCTTCATATTTCAACTTCCTTCCTGTCAGTACTGCTTCCAGGTCAAGAGTCACTAGGTCACATGAATCAATTTTTCTTATTATCCAAAAAGTAAAATCCATCCCTTTAACAGTGATGCAAACCTTTTAAAATCATTTTCCAACATTTCTAAAAACAATTAAATTACAGATCCTCCAAACTTTTTGGACTGATTCCAAATTTTCCTTACTGTTACTGCTTCTGGATCAAAAGTTATCACACTGTCCTTGCACCTGGATTAGGGACTGATGAACATAACACTGCAGATAAGGGAGAGAGGTGTTCTCAGCATCTTGCATCAGTTTTGTCTTATTATGACAATAGGACACCCTAAAAGAATCTGAGTGGTGCTTGTGTGAACTCTGGAGAGTTTCTGTCTTGTCGGTTATGTGTTTATCCCAATGTGAATTATAGCTTTAATTGGGGTAAAAAAAAAACAGTTTTCCAGCTGGCAGTCACACGATCTGCATTTCCTTGCTTACTATGTGCTTCCAACATTGAGGTTAAATGCATTTTCTAACACTGGCCTCCTGTTTCAATTTGAGAGGTGCTGTTAAGCTGGTCCTCTGAAAATAAGCCAACGCAGACGGCAGAGCTTCCAGTATTTTGTGTGACTTTTACCTTTATTTTGTTCTTTTGTATTCCGGGTACCTACAAGGAAATGGCTGTTTTCAAGCCTTCTGAAAATGAAATGAAATGAAAATTGAAAATGAAATGAAATGAAATGAAAATTGCTTATTGTCACGAGTAGGCTTCAATGAAGTTACTGTGAAAAGCCCCTAGTTGCCACATTCTGGCGCCTGTTCGGGGAGGCTGGTACGGGAGCAAGGAAGTTTCTTACCCACCCATAGATTTAATTTCAGTACAACAAATATGTGTTGAAGTATTCATTATCAAGGTGTTAAAACTGCACGATAAGCTAACTATTTCACACCAGAATACATAGCACTGGCTACTTACGAAATGATATTTTACATATTTTTGGGACATTAAACTGTGAATTCTGAACTGGTGAGGTGCAAGAACCTTTCCATTGAGAGGTGAAGGTATGGAGAAACTTCCTGTAATCTCACAGCAAGCCTTGTGCCATGTGCTGCATTCCAAGCTGCTGCTAGGGCCACAAAATAACAACACTGTAGGTGGAATGTTCAATGGGACCTTGAGTGAGTGGCACTGCACTGTTATTTGGTGTATGACCCCCTGGATGGGATTCTCCGTATACCCAGCCACATGTTTCTCGGCGCCGTTTGCTGGCGGTGGGATTCTACGCTCCCGTCACTTGTCAATGTGATTTCCCATTGAAACCACCCCACACTGCCGGAAAATTTGCGGGTGAGGGTGCACTGCCGGCGGGAAAAGTGAATCGCAATGGCCGGAGAATTCTGGACCCTGTGTAGAAATGGATGCAATGTGACAGATCCCCAGCGATCACAATACTCTGCTCTGATCTGATCTTCTCCCCATTGTGCACAGGCAATGATTACAATTAGATCTGCCATAAGGTGGCGATCGTGATGAAGTTGCCTTGCATCTTGATGAGACATTTATATAGGTGTTCAATCATACCATTAAACATTCCCACATGCTAGTTTCAGTTCAACCACCTGGTGTATTAATACCCATGCTCTGGTTTCAGTGACCTATGCGTGGTTTAAAAAAGACCAGTTGACCTTCACATTGTATACGTCATTCCCCATTCATTCTGGATCCTCTATGTATTATGCTGTCTTTTATCAGATTAAAATGTGAACAGGACAATAGGCTTTAAATCCTGCTCATATTACATTAAATATATTGAAATTACAATATTGATATTCATGCATTTTTATTAGTGTCACGCATATGAATTCATGCAATCCCGAAAGACAAAGGGTCAGATATCCCGGCTGTTTATAACGGCGGCATCTTCTGGTCCTGTCGATGGTGCACACCCGCCCCGGGTATGCCGGCGGCACAGAGTGCATTCAATGGGAAGTCCCATTGACAGCGTTGGGACCAGAAGATCTCGCCACTGGCCATCGGCGAGCCGCCTCCCGTTGTTGGGAAACATGCTGAGGGAAGGCCAAAGAATCTCGTCCAAACTTTATTTGGCTGTAGTATCATGAGGTGCAATGGGGGGTTGAGCGAGTAACACCAGGGGCCCAGTTCTTATATGACTTGTATTCCTTGTGGATTTGCATTTGTATTGGCCCGTATGAGAAAAGAATTTGGCACCAAACTTTTGCGGTATGATAAACATGAAAGGGCAGCACGGTAGCACAAGTGGCTAGCACTGTGGCTTCACAGCGCCAGGGTCCCAGGTTCGATTCCCCGCTGCGTCACTCTGTGCGGAGTACGCACATTCTCGCCATGTCTGCGCGGGTTTCCTCCGGGTGCTCCGGTTTCCTCCCACAGTCCAAAGACATGCAGGTTAGGTGGATTGGTCATGCTAAATTGCCCTTAGTGTCCAAAAGGTTAGGAGGGGTTATTGGGTTACGGGGATAGGGTGAAGTGAGGGGTTAAGCGGGTCGGTGCAGACTCGATGGGCCGAATGGCCTCCTTCTGCATTGTATGTTCTAATTTCTATGAAAGGAATTTTTTCCAGTTGTAGCTGCAAGAGAAAATGCGTAGAATGTTCATAAGGTCATAATCCAGTGGCTGGATAGCTCAGTTGGCGAGATGTGTGGTTCAGAATAATGGCAATAGTGCAGGTTTGATTTCCATTCCGATTTAGATGGATTTGGGTCCTGCCTCCTTCCCCTGCCCTGAGTGAAAGGCAGTGGCAAACCACCACTGACAACTGCGGCTCAGGACGAACCATCAGCAGACAATGAGCTAAGGGTCTACCTTTGAAATGACATAACACAACAGCTGGGAAGGAACTCGATAATAATAATCTTTTTTAGTGTCATAAGTCAGCGTACATTAACACTGCAATGAAGTTATTGTGAAAATCCTCTAGTCGCCACTCTCCGGCGCCTGTTCAGTTACACTTTTGGGACTTGTGGGAGGAAACCGGAGCACCCGAAGGAAACCCATACAGACACAGGGAAAACGCGCGGACTCCGCACAGACAGTGACCCAAGCCGGGAATCGAACCCAGGTCCCTGGCGCTGTGAAGCAACAGTGCTAACCACTGTGCTACCGTCCCGCCGTTTTTTTTATATATACATACATATATGCTGGTGGTTATTGTAACAAGTCTGAAAATCCTGGATCTAAATTATAGAATTAAAGACTATGGGGCAGAATTCTCCCGAAACGGAGCGATGTCCGCCGACTGGCGCCCAAAACGGCGCCAATCAGACGGGCATCGCGCCGCCCCAAAGGTGCGGAATGCTCCGCATCTTTTGGGGCCGAGCCCCAACATTGAAGGGCTAGGCCGACGGCGGAGGAATTTCCGCCCCGCCAGCTGGCGGAAATGGCCTTTGTTGCCCCGCCAGCTGGCGCGGAAATGACATGTCGGGGCGGCGCATGCGCGGGAGCGTCAGCAGCCGCTGACAGTTTCCCGCGCATGCGCAGTGGAGGGAGTCTCTTCCGCCTCCGCCATGGTGGAGACCGTGGCGGAGGCGGAAGGGAAAGAGTGCCCCCACGGCACAGGCCCCGATCGCGGGCCAGGCCACCGTGGGGGCACCCCCTGGGGTCAGATCCCGGAGCCCGCCCACGCCGCCTTGTCCCGCCGGTAAATAGGTGCTTTAATTTACGCCGGCGGGACAGGCAATTTATCGGCGGGACTTCGGCCCATCCGGGCCGGAGAATCGAGCGGGGGGGACCGCCAACCGGCGCAGCGCGATTCCCGTCCCCGCCGAATCTCCGGTGCCGGAGACTTCGGCAACCGGTGGGGGCGGGATTCACGGCAGCCCCCGGCGATTCTCCGACCCGGCCGGGGGTCGGAGAATGACGCCCATGATTTCTATTACATTTTGAGAGAAAGGACAAGGAAGTGAGATGTGCATCAACAACTCCAATACAGTTCAAATCTACACAGATATAGGGAACCCAGTGACTTCCGTCTGTGCTCCTGGGCACACAACATCTGAAAAGACAAACTTCTGATGGATGTTTGGCCACATAGATGTTTGCCAGTGAAGATGGTAGCAAACAGCATTTATATAGATCTTAATTGCATTTTTTAAACAACCTGAAGTGTAGCTGTTTTTTTATTGCAACTTGTTCAAGGCCAGGTCCCAGAAACCATGATGAGATCACAGGCTCGATAAAAATCGATGTGCGGATCGCCTTCACTCAGCCTGCAAGCATGACCCTGACCTTCCTGTCACTCACCATTTCAGCTCACCACCTTGCTCTCATACCCACATTTCCATCCTTGGCCTGCTGCAATGTTCCAGTGAAATCCAAAGCAAAATGGAGGAACAACAATCTTCTGATTGAGCTCCATTTAGCCTTCTGGACTCAACAGTGAGTTCAATGCCTTCAGGTCATGACCGCTCTCCTCAATTTCGATCTTTTACAAATCTTTTCTCTCCCATCCCCCACCCCACAGGGTTTGGGCTGGATTCTCCGTTGGCGGAATCCTCCGTTTCGCTGGCAGCGCACTCACTCCCGAAGATTTCCCGACGGATTGGGGGTGCCCAAGGAAACCCCATTGGCCGGCTGTCGGGACACAGAATCCCATTGCTGGTGGATACGTGCCGCACCAGAAAACAGGTGCAGCGGGACGGAGAATCCTGCCCCATATGTTTTACTTTCACAGATTGCTGATCTTTGTTCTGCTACTAACACATTCTGCTATCTTATCTTTACATCAACGTTAGCACCTAATGCCATCATTAACACTCCCTTTTCCTTGTATTCAAATCTCTCCTGAGCTGCCACATATCCCTGACCTTTTGTTTTGCTCCATCTCTACACCCTCTCTCAAACAGTATAACATTCTTCACATTTTTACCTCTCTTCAGCATTGAAGAAGTCATGCGGACTCTTCATAGAATCATAGAATCCCTCCCTACAGCGCAGAAGGAGGCCATTCAGCCCATCGAGTCGGCACTGACCCTTCAAATGAGCATTCCACCCATGTCCATCCATCCCCGTCCGTGCAGCACCGTAACCTAACCTGCACATCCCTGGACACTAAGGGGCAAATTATCACGGCCAATCCACCTACCTACTCGAAATGTTAATACTGTTTCTCTCACCAAAGATGCTCCCAGTCCCGCTGAGTTTTTTGCAGTATTTTATGTTTTTATTTACAAATGATGTTTCGATGGGGTTAGTTATTTAAGGAATTTTGACTGGGAATTACCCCAAATAATGGCCTTGAGGTTTATAACAGCCACCTGAATAACCATAACAGTCAGATCTGGCTGGTTTAATGCCTCATTGAAGACTGGCAGCCTACCAACATCACTGGATTCAAGTGTTGTTAGTCTACATATGTACTCAAGTTCTTTCTGCTGACATTTAACTATTATCAGAGATGCATACTTGTTGCCTCTTGAAACAATAGTTCTTTACTTCTGGTACCTTCATTTGATATAGTTCTCCGTCGACTCCATTGTCCTTTATGTAAAATTAAGTCCTGCTTAAATTCCTTCCTTGGTCCATGTTTTCCTAATTTTGAATTTGTATCTGAAGGAAGAGTGTTTCAACCGTTTAAACAATTTTCCTGTAAGAAAACGATTCTTGTACTAATTCATGTTGTTGCCCTAACTTGCATTTAATCAGAGTCGTAAAATGAGGCGCATCAATATGATTTGATGACGCTTGTTGCTTTTCCGGGAACTGCAGATGTGACTGCAGATCATCAACAGCAATGAATTAACATGATCAAAATTGTAGCTTCCCAAAAGTCTTCCAGCGTCGGCAAAAGATTGTGTTTTGAGTGAGCCCTGTTTTTATTCTCAGAATTTCATGGTTTTCCACTGATGAATAAAATAGATTGGTGGGCAGTGTAATTACATTAGCTCTGAATAGAAGAAGGTTAAAAGGTTCGTTATATTTGAAGAAAAGTATTTTCTTCCCACATGACCACCTCCAGAAAGAAACAGATCGGTCAAAATGAAACCTCTACCATGTTGCTTTTGACAACCAGCAGACAATTTTTGTGAAGTTAAAAGTCCATAGTTTGCAAAGTTCAGAATAAGTCCTGCATTTCTCAACGTGACTGATAATTGTGATGAAGAATGGAACATTTTTCATTTGTATCATGTTATTTGGTTAAATATATGTAATCTGCGGGATTCTCCATCGGGCAGAATCCTCTGCTTCGCCAGCAGCGCACCCGCCCGCGGGTTTCCTGACGACGTGAGGGTGGCCTCAATGAGAAACCCCATTGGCTGGCAGCGGGAACAGAGAATCCCGCTACCGCTGGGGGGGGCACGCCTCGACGGAAAACGGGGCTGGCGGGATGGAAAATCCTGCCTAATATATATGGTGCGGCACAGTGGTTAGCACTTCTGCCTCACAGTTTGGGACCCGGGTTCAATTCAGCCCTCAGGTGACTGTGACATTTGCACTTTCGCCCCGTGTATGTATGGATTTCCTCTGGGTGGTCCAGTTTCCTCCCACAGTTCAAAAATGTGCAGGTTAGGTGGATTGGTCATACTGAATTGCCCCTTGGTGTCCAAAGATGTGCAGGTTAGATGGCGTTATGGGGATAGGGCGGGGAAGCGGGCCTAGATACGGTGCTCTTTCAGAGGACCGGTGCAGACGCGATATGCCAAAGGCCTCCTTCTATACTGTACGGATTCTACGATTCTATATCAGTCGTGGCATAGATTATAGGAGCAGGGAGTTTATGTTGGAGCTGCGCAGGACTTGGGTTAGGCCACAGCTGGAGTACTGTGTTCAGTTCTGGTCACCACATAGTAGGAAGGATGTGATTGCACTAGAGAGGGTGCAGAGGAGATTCACCAGGATGTTGCCTGGGATGTCGCATTTTAGCTGTGAAAGAGGCTGGATGAGCTTGCGTTGTTTTCTTTGGAAGGGAGGAGGCTTAAAGGGGACCTGCTTGCGGTGTATAGGATTATGAGGGGCATGTTCCAGGTGAATAGTTGAAAGGTCAATAACAAGGGGCATAATTTTACGTTAAAAGGCAGGAGGTTTAGAGAGGATTTGAGGAAACGTTTTTTCACCTAGGAGATGGTGGCATTCTGGAATGCACTGCCTGGGAGAGTGATGGAGGCAGGAACCTCACAATATTTTAAAAAGTACTTGGACTGAGCATTTGAAATATCATAACATTTAAGACTATGAGCCAAGTGCTGGGAAGTGAGATTAGTGAAGATTAGAGTACTTTTTTGTTGGTGTAGTCTTGATTGGCTGAAGGGCCTCTTTGAGTTATGGGGTTGGGGCATGGGCTTAGGTAGGGTGCTCTTTCCAAGGGTCGGTGCAGCCTTGGTGAGCCGAATGGCCACCTTCTGCACTGTGGAGATTCTATGATTCTGTATGTACAGACAATCCTCCTACTTTATTACAATTTCTTGTAATTTTCCATCAACTAGCAAATGACATTTGTGGTTAAGTAAGCACATTTTGGAAACAAATACTTCCAAAGACTTGGACATTGTAATAACATATTCACCATGTCAAAGTGTTTCAGTATTAGGAACTGCATGTGCAGTTTATCTAATGTGACATTTAGTGCTGAACGCTGAAACCTTTAAACCTAATTCCACAAAAAGTAGTAAGATGCCAACACAAACACTGAGATAACATAAAAGCCTTTACTGTCGCTGAGAGCCGTGGGGAGGGGATCAAGGGATCATGTTGAGATGTTGGACCAGATTTTCATTTGTACAGCAACAGCTCTGGTATCCTATTAGTACAAAACCCATGGAGCACAGCAAGTGTAAAAGTTGTTTTTTTTATTGATGTTTGATTGGGCAGCCAGCATATTCAAATTAATCAGTCACTCAAAATGCTGTTGCATTAGTCACTTGTGCAAATTCAATATTTGTCGGATTTTTTTTAACCTCTAACTTGTATAGCCATCTTTAACTCATGGTGCAAAGATTGCTTGGTGATGCAATGCCACTTTTGGAAAGGTGGTGCGAAGCTTTGGGAAATATTGCTTGAAGTTTCGGGCATCTTGCTTTCAAAAAGGTCACTAATGATATGTATCATGGAGTTCAACCAACCTCCCCCTTTAATGGATTGTTGTTTTTGAAGCACACGGCTTGTTCCCCAGGTGTGGTGTTACAATTATGGACAGGTGGTTTTTAAGAACAAAAAAATGTTTATTCCATGAACTCAAATTAACCTTTTTAAATACACATTGGATCTCTTAACACCCCTTACTTCAAAGATAACCCCGAAAATAATACAACACTAAATAATCCCTCAAAATGTTCCTTCAAACCTCCAAAAGACTTCCCCTTTAACAACAGACATGAGGTTACATTCAATATACTTATAGTCTTTGGATTTACAGACATCAACAGACCAGTTCTGTGTTTTTCTTCCTGCAGCTCTTTTCAAAACACCCAGACACTCCCAGCTTTCTCCTCAAACTGGCTTTCTCCTTTCAAGCAGCTCTCAGCAAACCAGCCAGGCACTTTTCAGTTGCTCTCAGCAAAACTGAAACCAAAAGCAGAAGTGAGCTCAGCTCCCCCCAACCTCTGACATCACTTCAGTAATATGATCAGCTCCATTCCTTAAAGGTACATTGCTTAAACATCCATTTCTTAAAGGTACTCTCACATGACACTAAAGCGTTCATGGGGATTCAGAGGAAAGCAGCATTTGTGGCTGCAGTCCTCAACAATCTTTTAATGCTTCAAGTGCTGCATATTTTCATTAAACAGAATGAGATTCAGACTTGTGGGACAAATGCAGAGAGCTGTGCAAACATTGGGGCCTCCCCCTCCCCATGGCATGTTTTGCTGAAGTGGGGGCAGCTTACCATAGGCTGGCGGTGGGATCGTCCCATTCTATGCACCCCCTGTTCTTTGCACATTTGCTTTTCTCCCCCCTTTTCACTGCGTTCAAATGAAAAGGCAATCTGTGAAATAAATTGTTGTGGTTAGAGAGGTAATTCAATGATTGGTTTACTGTCATTTCATTCTGAACCTACGTTTTTTGTCCTAAAAACAGAACTGTGTAAGCTGAAAAGCCTGTAAGTTGAAGTCGTAAAATTAAAATGTTATGTCACTTTGCCACTAGTTCTTGAATGCCTCTATTCCATCTTCCTCATTGCGATGCTACACCTCGCTTCCAGCAAATTACCCACAGAGGTGGAAATAATTTACAGAACAGACGGGAAACTGTTTAATCTACTCCACCTTCACTCTAAAACCGAAGCTTCAGCCATAGAAGTCCAGGATATAGATGATGCTTGTGTGTGCGCCTACTCAAAAAGTAGGCTTCAGATCATTGTTTACTCCTTCTCCAAAGATGAGAAAATAAGCCGTTCGTTAAATACCCAGGAAACTTAAGATTCTGTTCCAACTAGCTCTCATAGCAGAACACCTCCCCCTATTGTTTGAGATCCACGAGGCAAGGTCCTGGACATTGTGGGCCATTTTCTGTTTCTTGGAAGCCTTCTCTGATCGAAGGCAGACAAAAATGAGAAAAATCACCTCCAATCTGCCAGCTCACCGGCTGACTGAGAGAAACAGCATTTGATCACCAAGATCTCAAGCCCAGGACTAATGTCATAGTTTACCGGACATCAGCAATCCTTGAGCTTTTATATGCTTCGGAGACAATCGTCAGCAGGCACCTTGAAGCACGACAGAGGCACCAAAGCCCTCCCAAGTCCTGTGGCAAGAAAGATGTTCCGAAAACAATGTCCTCTCCCCAGTCAACATAACCAGCATTGAGATGCTAATCATTGAAAACAAGCTCCGCTGGACAGGACAAGCTGTTTGTATACCTGACATCAGACTCTTGAAACAACGTCTCTACTTGGAAATTGGTCACAACTGAAGATTTCCCAAAAGACAATGGAAACACTTTATGGATGTCCTCAAAGCATCCCTGAAGTGATCAAATGTCCCTTTTGGCTCATGGGTGTCCCTGGCTTGTGACTGACCAAAATGAAGAAGGGTCCTTTGGGAAGCCACTGAACACATGAAGAGGTTTCTTTGCGAGCACGCAAAGGTTAAGCCAAGGTATCAGAGGGAATACACAAACCTCCAAACAGCTCAGCAACTGACCTTTCAAGGATCACCTGACCTGCAATGTGACAGAGCTTACGGATCATGTGTTGGACCCACGAGCCACCTTGGAGCCCATGGAACCAGAGTGCAAACAAGCCATGCTCAATCCCAATGGGCTACCTGAGAAGATGAAGAGACCATGGACTTCCTGATAAAATGCATTTCCGCTTTTCGCACTTTTTTATTACTCTGCACAATGAACCTTAGCCCTTCACCTAATCTTGCGAGCTGTGCACCATTCTCTGTTGTCGCTGTCTGTCTTTCTTTGTCATTGTGACTTATTCATGCTCATTGCTCCTTGCACCATTTGCATGTTATCAACCATCGGTTTGGCATGGGTGGAGTGGTGAGGATGGCCTAGATTCTGCAGGTGAAACAGGTTAGCAGTGGTGTGTGGAAGTTTTCTAGCACATTTTACAACACAAGAAATCATCCAAACAAAGACAAAAGGTGAAAATGTCATGTACGAATACAGATTAACAAATCAATAAACATGGCATTGATTGGTAGCGCACATATTCACATCAATATGGATTGTTGAGTGAGAAAAAGGAACCCTGGCTGATTCCCACTGCTCTAACCCCCTCTCCCAACATGCCTCGACAATCTGACAGACTGAGACAAAGAGCAATGGCTCAACATGTGCCGGAGCTGATTAAACACAAACTTTAGACGCTGCTGACCTGTACGCCTCATTAGATAAACTTGCTGGCAGTTGCAGAAACATGAAATTTTAATATATGTTTTACTGTTGCTGAGTCGAGGACATCGAATGAGCTAGTGAACCGGAGAAATTCTGACCAGAATTATTATTTTTCAAATTCATGCCCCCTCCTCACATCAATCTTGATGTTTTCTGTCTTAATGCATTCAACATAAACCACACGGTTCCTTTCCTTACACCCCATATGTGTCCCCAGTGAAAATTACTTGCTGTATTGTTATCCAAAAATGATGCACACGCCCCATTTCAGAACTCAAAACAACTGCATGTAAAGAAAGCCCTTTCTTACCCTGGCAGATAAAAGTATTAACTTGTATCCATTGTCACTGCTGAATATACATTTTCTTTCAGCTAGTTTAATTTCAGCAGGTAGGCCAACAGTCAATTTCATTAGTAATTTTATTTTAGTGACTGACCTTTTATTTTGGTGCACTTAACTCACTGGAGTAAGAAAGTAGGAACATTTACTCCTGCTCTCTCACCCCTTGTCCCTTGTTTTCTCCTTTCTCTCCCACTGCCTCTGGTACTCACCCACCTTGCTTCTTCCCATCCTGACTTCATCTCTTTCTCATTCCTTCTCTCCCTCCCGCATCCATGCATCTCTCCCTCTCCCTGTCGAACACTCCTCCCCTGCTTTCATTCTCCCTCCCTTTGATCCTGAGAATTATACGTAATATTGCAAGGGTGCGAAATCGTCCCTCAGATCATAACTACTGACAGGCTGGAGTATGGGATCTTCCTTTCCTGCTTTATCTGATTAAAGTCAAATTGGCCATTCCAGTTTCAACCATTGCTTTTGTTTTTTATTACTGCATATTCGCCATTTGTGTTCACGTCAGCAGACTGCGAACGAGTGACACATTTTAAACCTTCTTTTCACTTTTGTTTGTTCTGAAGTGTAAAACACATTTTATTATTTCTCAGCATCTCATTTTAACTGAACAGTTCCCTAACTGTATAAGAGTAATCTTTCAGTCCGATGACTTCAGATGAAGCGAGTTAATGATGCATGATCCCATTATAATGCTGTTCAGAGCCACTGCTCCCTTCTTTGGAACTGGGGAGGTTACTGGACCTCTGATTTCCAATTTTCACATTAGATTGATAGCAACTGAAGGACATGTGAAGAACTATTGGAGTAATTGTGTTTTTAAAAGGGAATTTGCTTAAGCTTAAGGCACCTTGTAGGAAAGCATCCATTCTAACCCAAAGACTAACAAATCTGCACAGTATCATGGATTTATCTGTTTAGATCTGGATAGCCATTAATGGACATTTCAATTATTATGGTACAAGCAAACTGACAGAAAAACTATTCCAATCTTTTCTGAGTGGAAGTGATTGAACGGCCTCGTAGCGCCCAACTTGCTGATGCGCGAAGCCATTAAATCTTGACGGTCGGAATGCCTCGTGAGATCTGATGATCTCACTGGGCGCGATCCAGATTTGCATATTTAAGTGGGCTATGTGTTCAGTTAAATATGTCGGCACCTGATTCTCCCTGGGCCAGGGTTAACTCGCCATTACGTCATTTAGCACTGGTCCACAGAAATATGGAGCAGGCGTAACGGCAACTGGGAGGTCTCCCTGGCCATCGGAGGCCCCTGGTTTGTCGGGCTCTGGGCAGGATGGCACCCTGGCACTCCCGCTGTTACATGAGCACCTTGGCATTGAAAGTGCAGGAAGTTAGGTTAATAATAATCTTTTATTGTCACAAATATGAAGTTACTGTGAAAAGCCCCTAGTCGTCACATTCCGGCACCTGTTCAGGTAAGCTGGTACGGGAATTGAACCTGCGCTGCTGGCCTTGTTCTGCATTACAAACCAGCTGTCTAGCCCACTGAGCTAAACCAGCCCTTAGTGTAGTCTCGACGGGGCTTTCCTCACCGTGCTAAAAAAAGGAGTCCCGTTTGATAGCGGGGTCGAGGGCTGAGAAACACCCCGTTTTTCGTGCCCAAAACGAGACTCCTTTTTTCATGAAATCACGTCCATTGTCTTGGAAGATGCAGGTGGGAGTGTGTGCTGGATCCCAGTTAAAGCTGCCCTAGTGTGCTAGGATTGAACTACGTGGCAGTTGGGAATTTAGTGAACATCATGGCAGTGTCAGTAATCCGAGCTTTATCATTGTGTAGATTTAATAGCAATATCGGTATGGTTACAATTTTAAACCATCCTTTTCTACCATTCACATGTGCTGACATAAACCTCCATGAATGCCAGAGCTCTTTCTCACTTCATTGACTTTAAGAAGTATCATGACGAAAGACCACAGCCCCGAATTGCTTCCGGACATGTTGAACTTTTAAGAAAGACATATGTTTTAAACAAAGGACGTACAAGCACCAGCAGGCTGAGACCGTGAAGTAACCACATGCTGGAAAAGTTCTTTGTAAGTTACACTTGACCAACGAGTCCAGTGAGAACGAATATCACATCATTTTCAGACAAAGAAAGAGATGTGATCCATAAACTGAACTGCAATCTCCTGTGGTTGCACAGATAATGGAAGTTGATTACCATCTCAACAAAAACCCAGATTGCGGACCTGATGTGAGTTGAAAGAAAACAGCTTCTGGACGAAAGACATGTTTGTGTTTCTCCCCTTCCAGAAATACACAGGAAAGGGATCAAAGACTCTCTTTGGTCACTGTGTGCTAGTCTGATGAGCATAACAAGTTGGGGTATCCTGAGCAAAATTAAAACGAATTGGAGGAGCTTGCCCAGAGACCGGTCATAACTGTAGGAGATTTTATCGTGAACGCCTACAGGGCATTGGAACGTTAGAGGATGTGTCACAATTGTGCCAGATCTTAGCCAGCCGATGTATATTTTTGCTCCCTTCTTGTCCTTTCTTTCTTTATCTCTCACGACCCCAATCCGCTCTAAATGCAAGTTCTTGTTTCTATCAAGGGGCGATTTTCTAACGAGCAGAAATGGGACCTTCAGTATATTATATGTTTCTCTCCATGGACACTGAGATCACACAGCTCTGAAATTGCCTCAGCCAGCAGGACCTGGGGACTGAACCTGTGATCATCTTGGTTTTTATAGCTGAGTATCATACTGGGAGTTGCATTCACTCACAAAGCAATTGGGAGAAAGTATGAATCTAAGACTTTTCAAAAGTTTGACATGTGAAACTCAAAGGTTCTTTCATTATTAATGTATTCACAAGTGGAAGTGATTGCTGCTGTTTAGTCTTCAAAATAACCATATCCTGAAAGATATATCCATCTTCCAGCTTCCTGGCACAGTTTCAAACTTACGCTTTTACAGAACATGTCATTTGCAAGGCTGTCAACAAGGAAATGTTAGACATGAAATTCATGAGCCAAACAATGTTATAGATTGTAAATCGATTTAAATAAATGGCATCTTTGCGGTTTTAATGGTGAAATGTATCATAGTAGTCACCTTTTTAAACCAAATTAAGGGAAAGAGACTACTAATGAGTGAAATGTGACACATCTATTATCATGTTTCAGAAATGTGGGTTTTCTTCCTTCACAGAAAGGATTTGGGAATGAGTTGTGCTTTGAATCATTGAACTCACCGACTTAAAAAGCCATCAGCTATTCCAACTGCTGCAAGTGGGGAATTGATGCATTAATGAGCGTGTGACAACTGGAGATATTATGCACTTGGTTATCTTGACTCTGATGGCTTAATGCAACAATACAACCCCTCATGATAGGGATAATCCTTTTCATATTCAGCCAGAATGATCCATCTGTGAAGAATATTGTTTTGGAGGTAGAGGGGGCTCGTTTATTTAACAGCATACCAGTCAATCCTCAAATGGCTGAGGAGTTGAATTTGCAGCTTCCCCCATCACCCATCGCCACCCCCACCCATTACTGGAAATAGGCAGAAGAGCGGAAACGAGATGCAACAGTGGGAAGTCCAGTTTTAAACAGACTGCGAGTTCCAGTTCTGCACCTGGATTTGGAAGTTTAGATGTTGCAGACCAGTTTTTATAATTAGAAAATGCACAACAAGAATGGTAATATCAGGACACGTCAGTCGCTCCATAAAAGAGACAGGGTGCAGGGTCTATTACTTTTCAATTTTCTTCAAGCAGAGCAGTGTGAAGTAAGAGGAGGATCAATTGCAGTCATTACTGCTCAAGTACATTCAGTTGCTGCATGTAAAATTACTACAAACACTTTTTATTTTTCCACGGGGTGTGGTGTCGCTGTCTTGGCCTGCATTTATTGCCCTTTCAATTGCCCTTGGAAAGGTGGTGATGATGCACTTTTTTGAACCACTGCGGAGTTTGTGGTGTCGATACACCCACAGTGCTGTTAGGGAGGGAGTTTCAGGATTTTGATCCAGTGACAGTGAAGGAACGGCGATTATTGTTCCTAGTCAGGATGTCCTGTGGCTTGGAGGGGAAGTTGCATTTAGTGTTCTCATGCATCTGATACCCTTGGCCTTCTAGGTGGCAGAAATTGCAGGTTTGGAAGGTGCCTTCGAAGGAGCCTGCGTGAGTTTCCACTGTGCGTTGGTGTGGAAGGAGTAAATATTTAAGGTGTTGGATGGGGTGCCATTCAAATGGGCTGCTTAGCCCAGGACAGTGTCAAGCTTCTAGAGTATTGTTGGAACTGCACTCATCTAGACAAGTGGAGAATATTCCATCACACTCCTGACTGGTGCCATGTAGATGGTGGACAGGTTTTGAGGAGTCAGGAAGGGTGTTACTCACTGGATGATTCCCAGCCTGTGACTTGTTCTTATAGACACAGTAATTATATGACTGGTCCAGCTCAGTTTCTGATCAATGGTAAGAGTGGGGCATTCTGCAGTGGCCATGCCATTTAATGTCAAGGGGAAATGGTTAGATTCTTTCTTGTTGAAGATGGTCATTGCCTGGCACTTGTGTGGTGTGGATGTCACTTGCTCCTTCCCAGTCCAAATCTGAATGTTGTCCAAGTCTTTCTGCATAGGGACAAGGATTGTTTCAGTATCTGATGAATTGCGAATGGTGCTGAACATTATGCAATCATCAGCAAACATCCCCACTTCTGACCTTAGGACAGTTGGGCCTCGGACACTATCCTGAGGAGCTCCTGCAGTGATGTCCCGGGGCAGAGCAATTGACCTCCAACAACCACAATTATCTAACCTTTTGGTCGGTATAACTCCAACCAGTGGAGACTGTTCCCCCTAAATCCCATTGACTCCAGTTTTGTTAAGGCTCACTGATGCCACACTTGGCCAAATGCTGCACTGATATCAAGAGCCGTCATTTTCACCTCACCTGTTGAGTTCAGTCCTTTTGTCCATGTTCAAACCAATGCTGTAATGAGGTCAGGAACTGAATGGACCCGGTGGAACCCAAACTGAGCATCCGTGAGCAGGTTATTGCAATGTTTAATGCTACTCGACAGCATCACTTTGCTTAGAGTAGATTGATGGGGCTATATTTGACCAGAATGGATTGTCCTGCTTTATGTGGGCAGTACATACCCAAGCAATTTTCGACATTACCAGTGGATGCCAGTATTGTAGCTATTCTGGAACAGCTAGACATATGGCGTGGCTAGTTCTGAACCACAAGACTTGGGTTCTATTGCTGGAATGTTGACAGGGACAAAAGTCTTTACAGTATCCAGTGCCTTCAGTCATTTCTTGACATCATGTTGAGTGAACCTAATTGGCTGAAGGCTGGCATCTGTGAGGCTGGGGACTTCCAGAGGAGGCTGAGATGAACCATCCACTTGGCACTTCTGGCCGAAGATAGCTGCAAACACTTTAGCGTTCTCTTTAGCATTTTAAAAGAGGTGGCCCAAACTCTGGAAATCCAAAATTGCCGGCCCTTTCAAGCCCTGCCATGCCACTATGAAACGATGGGACAAGTCTCGATGATTCTTTCCTTCTAAGTGCTGGACAATATGGGCGGGAAAAGTTTAGTGTGCAGCCAGCGAGTTGCACAATGATTTTTCCAGCCTGGCCCAGCACTTAGAAGAAAAAGCGGAAAACTTTGACTATTGACTGTTTCCAACTCAAAGAGTTAAATTCTATCTGAGAGTCCTCCGTAGAAATAACACAAATTCCTGAAACAACGTATTCGGCCCTGGAACTTCCAGTTTTAAAAATATTTATTTTAGTATTTTTAATTAGGAGTCGGCAAAAAATGCTGGCCTAGCCGGAGAAGCCCACATCCCTTGAACGGTAAGTCCAGTTTTAAACATGTTCCAGACTGGTGATTGTCACGGATATTCTTCTACACAGCAAAAGATCACTATGAAGACATGTCTTTTCAAATACTTCAGGACCAGTGAGAAGGCCAGCCATTAATTATTGTCTCACACAGCAATGACATTAATGTCCAGTGGAACATATAATTTATATGCAGAAAATGTAAGATAGTTTTGCTTTGTTTTATTTTTAAAATTTTACCTAGCAATTACGTTCCTCTTGGGTTTTCCCATCCTCATCTCTTTTGTCTACCCAAGTATGATAATGACTCGAACTATCTGAACATAGAATGCAAAATGTAATTGTCATTATTATATTGGTATTCACTGCCCTCTGCGCAATTGGGATACGACCTTCATTAGACAAGTATGCTCAGCTGTATAAGTTGTCCAAGTAGTAGCTGATGTATCTATTCATTCTTGCATTCAGTGATATAGTTGTTCCCATTTGACAAGTGCTAATTTATGTTGCACTATTGGAACATTATGTTGCCAGTCAGAAATACATACACACTACTTAGCTACTCCTCTCAACTTCGGACATTGAATGACAAGGGACCAAATGAATTACACAGGAGTCTGTTCTTTCACAAGTAAAGGCAGAACTATGTCGGGCACTGCACCTGCTTCAGTAACGGAGGTAAATGATATTAATTCTAGGTTGTGAATCTTCCAGGCTCTTATATTTCTTAGTAATTCAGTAATTAAAGTAATTCAGTTATTGGAGACATATTAGCATATTCTTCTTAACTATTTTGTTTAAAATTAAGGCAAATATGAACTAAAATAAATAAATCTTTCCTAATTGCTCAGCAGATTTATCAAGTAAGCAGTTGAGGGCCATAGACCTGAACAATGCCTGGTTCCTTCTTTAGTTTGTTGACCTTGGCCACAGGAGTTGGGCCTGCTTCTGTATCCCTGGTTTATACATGACAAAAGTCAACCAGACTTCATGGACCTTTTTTTTATTCGTTCATGGAACATGGGCGTCGCTGATTGGGCCAGCATTTATTGCCTATCCCTAATTGCCCTTGAGGGGACAGTTAAGAGTCAACCACATTGCTGTGGGTCTGGATTCACATGTAGGCCAGACCACGTAAGGATGGAAGATTTCCTTCCCTAAAGGACATTAATGAACTAGATGGGTTTTTACAACAATCAACAATGGTTTCATGGCCATTATTAGACTTTTGATTCCAGATTTTTATTGAATTCAATCCTCACCATCTGCAGTGGCGGGATTCGAATCCGGGTCCCCAGAGCATTAACCTGGGTTTCTGGTTGACTGGTCCAGTGACAATACCACAACACCACCGCCTCCCTGTTCAGTAACTATCTGGAAGTGCTCCTGATTTTCAAAGAGTCTACTGAGGGATATAGACAGGTTATGTAAGTTTGGCAAAAACTTGGCAGATGCAATATGATGTCGGAAAATTTGAAGATATGGGGCGCGGTTCTCTGCTCCCGTGCCGTTTCAGAGAATCGCCTGGGTCGCCAACTTTTCCCGCGATGCCGGTCCGACAACCTCCCTCGATTCACGAAGCGGCCAGATCGGCACAGTCGCGTTTTGCGCGGCGCGGTCCAGTGAATCGCCCGAGACAGCCAAAATGGCGATTCACCAGAACCACAGCGATTCTCAGTGCCGGATGGGCCGAGCGGCCTGCCCAAAACGGCAGGTTCCCCATGGCGCCGTCCACACATGGTCGCTGCCGGCGGGATCAGCACGGGAATGCTGGGGGCGGGGGGCCTGCGTGGGGAGGGGGGGGGGGGGAGAGAGGGGGGATCCTGCACCGGCAGGGCCTCAAATGGTGTCTGGCACGCGATCGGTGCCCACCGATCGTCGGGCCGGCCTCTCTGAAGGCAGGCCTCCTTTCTTCTGCAGCCCCGTAAGATCCGTCTGACACCTTCTTGCGGGGCGGACTCGGGGAGGACGGCAACCACGCATGCGCGGGTTGGCGCCGGCCAACCCGCGCATGCGCGGGTGATGCCAGTTATGCGGCGCCGGCCGCGTCATGTATGCAGCGCCGCCTTTACATGGTGCCAAGTGCGTAAATGACGCGGCGCCGCTCCTAGCCCATTTTCGGGCCCTGAATCAGTCGGGATAGGGGCCGTTTCGCGCCGTTGTGAACCTTGATGACGTTCACGACGGCGTGAACACTCTGTCTCCATTTCAGAGAATCGTGCCCATGCTCTTCGGTAGGAAGAAAGAGGAGTTGACTATTATTTAAATGGAGAGAGACTGCAGAAAGCTGTAGAGGGATTGGGAGTCCTTGTGCACAAATCACAAAAAGCTAGCAGGCAAGTTCAGTAGGTAATAGGGAAAGCAAATGGATTGTTGACCTTCATTTCAAAGGGAATGGCGTATTAAAAGACACCAGTTAGACCACACATGGAATACTGTGAAAAGTTTTGGCCCCCTTATCTGGGGAAAGGTATGCTGGCATTGGAGGCAGTCCAGAGAAGGTTCACTAAGTTAATTCGAGGGATCTTCTTATGAGGAGAGATTTAGTAGGCTGGATCTGTACTCATTGGAGTGTATAAGAATGAGTAGAGTTACGACACCCGGGCTGGTACGCAGTTAATTCTAGCCCTACTTGCCCAGGAGTCACAACACAAGTGAATTAAACAATAATTCTCAGGAAAATACCTGAAATCTTTGGCCCTTGGCTGCCCAATAATCATAGTCACCATGTTTGTAAATGCAAACACAATTGCTGTTTATTTGTAGCAAGAACTATAATAAAATATGCAGAAATTACAACTGGTTAACACCTCACTTTAACTTGGCCCCCAACCCTCTACCCCACACACACACACACGACAGACAAACACAGAGGGGAAGAAGGGAGTAACAAAAACCTAAGCAAAAGAGAAAAAGAGTCTTTGTTTCGGATGGGTGTTTCCAGTACCCTGCTCCTGTTCAAGGCTGAGATAGAAATATTTTTAACCAGTAAGGGATTCAAGGGTTATAGGGATAAGTTAGGAAAGTGGAATGGAGGATTATCATATCAGATCAGTTAAGATCCCATTGAACTGCGAAGAGGATTTAATGGGCCAAATGGTCTACTTCTGCTCCTGCGTCTTATGGTCGTACGGTCAAATAAACTACCAGCATTTCACTCTCTAATCATACATGAATAATGGTCAATTGAGCAACATATCAAAAAGCAGCTCCTGCCTGTCTAATTGTGCCTGGAAGGGGCAGGGAGAGGAAATAGGTGATGCAAAGATTATGTAGTAATCCAGGAGACATGAAGATAAAGGTTAAACCAAATTTATTTTAACTGAAAAGTAAAGCTGCACCCGTAGCATACAATACAAACGTCCCAGCCCAGGACTAACAGGAACTCCCAGTCCGGGCCTGGGATGATATTTAAAAGGCTCTGTGACGAGTCCTTGCTGGACGGGCCTTTTTAAAAATTCATTCATGGGATGTGGGCGTTCCTGGCAGGGCCTGCGTTTATTGCCCATCCCTAATTGCCTTGAACTGAGTGGCTTGCAGGCCATTTTAGAAGACATTGAAGAGTCAACCGCATTGCTGTGGATTTGGAGTCACATGTAGGCCAGACCGGGTAAGGAAGGCAGATTTCCATCCCTAAAGGACATTAGTGAGCCAGATGAGTTTTTACAACAATCGTCAATGGTTTCATGGTCATCATTAGGCTTTTAATTCCAGATTTTTATTGAATTCAAATCTCACCATCTGCTATGGTGGAATTCGACGCTGGGTCTCCAGAGCATTACCTTGGGTGTCTGGATTACTAGCCCAGTGGCAATACCACCGTGCCACTGCCTCCTCGAGGGTCTCTGCCCATTGTCATGGGAACTCATACTCCACAAGCCTCAAGGGAGGATCGATGAGTGATCCCTCGTGATCCTCATGAGGGTTATCTCAGATTATCGGGGGTCTGCTTAGCTCACTTGGCTAGACATGTTTCGTGATGCAGAGCAAGACCAGCAGCGTGCGTTCAATTCCCGTACCGGTTGAGGTTATTCATCAATCCCCTCGCTTGATGTATGGCGATTCTCAGGTTAAATCACCACCACTCAGCTCTCCCCATCAAAGGGGAAAGCAGCCCATGGTCAACTGAGACTATGGCGACTTTACCTTTTACCTATCACAGATTATGTGCCTGTTCTCGCTTTGTCACGGTACAAATTTTGTCTTCACAAAACTTGATTTTCTCACATTAATTTCAGTGACATCCTAGCTAGTCTATTATTAGTAAAAAGAAAGTAAAATGTTACATTTCTAAAATACCCTATTATCACCTCAGAATGTTTGCAAGCAATTACAGTGGAGAACCTTTTGAAGTGTAGTTGGAAATCGTGGCAATAGATTCATGCACTGCAAGATCCCATAAACAGCAATGCGATATTGACCAGATAATCTATTTTGCAATAATTGAGAGATGTTTCCCAGGGACAGCAGGAGAACATCTCCGTTGTTTTTATTTAATAAGTGAGCAGTTTTATGCAAAGTGGCAGGAAGGAGGCCCTTCAGTTGGCCGTACAAATATCAATTGAAAGCGCTTTTAAATTGTTGATGCCTATGTTGTCCAATTGGAGGTCTAATGAGACAGCCACAAATTTTTCAGATTGCCTAACCTTCTCAGTGTGTTTTAAGTAACCATTTTGCTACCAGCTTTGTAATGGACTTCGAAGTCATAGCTCTGTATTTTTATTAGAAGTTGTTTTAGTCAGGATGGCGCACTTGTCAGTGACTTGCACCAAATCACTTCCAGTGGTTTGTGGTCAGTCTTCACAATGAATTGTTTCCCAAATAGGTACATGCGGAATCTTGTGGCACCAAATAGAGAGGGAGTGTCTCACGCTCTGTGCTGAAATAATTGGATTGTGCTTGTGATAGCATTTTGGAGCTGAATGCAATTGGTTTGCATTGCTTCCGACCCTTCTTGAGAAGCCCAACTCAAAATGGACTGCCCGATGGAACACTGATTCGGCTACCCCATAAATCAGGCACCCAGAGCTCTGTGAAAAATGGTAGAGCGTCTCTGCTTCACTGGGTCTTCAGTGCATATATACAGCCTCTGTACGACACAGAACCATGTCTGTGACTTTTCCTATGATCTTCAAATCTTCTTCATCTTGCTTAAGAGGAACCACTACTCTCACCATGTTGCATTTCTATGTTTGCTGAATACAAGCTTACCAACTCACACCGGACTGGGTAAACTAAATGTAGGTTTGGTATATTTGAAGATGGATTACTCAGCAGACGGATTTACTATATAAATTCAATGGCTTTGTTAACAGGAAAGTACAGCTGCAACTTCTTCACACCACATGCTGCTAGCTAAGCTGAAAGCTCCTCTGAGTAACGATTGGTGGTCACATGGTTTACATCCTGGCTACTACTGTATCCTGCCTTAAAGCGATATCACAGCAAAAGCGATCCTCTAAAGTTTGTGCAGTGCCAGTATCTGAGCTGCTGGTTGCGAGTATGAGATCGAGTGAAGGCAGTCTTTTATCATCAGTCTTTTGTCTGTCTTTCAGCCTCCATCACCATTGCCTGGCAAGGCAGCAGTTTTCAGCTGTCCAAATGTATAAATGCAGAATCCATAGAAGTCCTACAGTGCAGAAGGAGGCCATTCAGCCCATTGAGCCTGCACTAACCCTCTGAAAGAACACCCTACCTTGGCCTGCTCTCCTTCCCTATTCCCGTAATCCCATCTAACCGCCACATCATTGGACACTAAGGGCCAATTTTAGCGTGGCCAATCCACCCAGTCTCTCTACTGTAGATGAAATGAAATGAAAATCGCTTATCGTCACAAGTAGGCTTCAAATGAAGTTACTGTGAAAAGCCCCTAGTCGCCACATTCCGGCACCTGTTCGGGGAGGCTGGTACAGGAATTGAACCGTGCTGCTGCCCTGCCTTGGTCTGCTTTAAAAGCCAGCGATTTAGCCCAGTGTGCTAATTGGCCGGACTGGAAGATTCCGTCAGCGGCAAAAGGAAAGTCACCTCTGCTGCAGGAAAACACACACTAAGTCTGCCAGCAAGAGGAATTGAACCAGTACCACAATAATCTATTTAAAGCTCAGGATGCATTGTTCCATTCAGTTGATCTCACACACACACACAGACAAATATCAACTTGCTCTGATTTTGATAGCGGTACGTATTTTGCACAGAATTATCCTTTAATGATTTCCGTTGATTCTGCTCCAGCAATAGAACTCCTGCCAGCTTTGGTACCACAAATTATAGGATGGCGGTAACTTTTAATGAGCAAGTTAATCAGGCAAACAAATGTGATTGCGGACATGCTAAGGGTGGAAAGATGAAACAATCGGTAGTACAGTAAAGATTTGCTGGTTATTGTTGTTATTCTGCACCACATTCACTGATCTGGGAGGACAGAATTGCTCCAATTATACCATGTAACAGATTGTAAATCCCACCATTTTTGACTATATTCAGCCTCTCACTAAAAAAGGTAACCTATGGGATACAATCTATTGGGCCTCGCCTCACCGCGCCCGACTCAGGCCGCGAGGAGACCAGTAAATCCCGCTAGAGGCATCATGATCTGATCATGCCCAGTGAGGTTGGGGCCCAGATTTGCATATTCAAGTGAACAGTTAGTCTCACTCAAATATGCCTGCGCCGGATCTACCCAGTGCCCGAAATCTAACGGCCTCGCCTCGGAGGCCCCGAGCGGGCGCTGTTTAGCACTGGTTTCCACAAACATGGACCAGGCACTTGGGAGGCGTTTCCCAGGCAATCAAAGCCCCTGGGTGGTCGGGCTCTGGCAGGCTGGTCCCTGCCAGAGGATTATCATGCCCATGCCGGGGATTTAGCCCAGGGGTGCCTTGCCCTTATATGTTGCGGTGGGGGGGGGGGGGGGGGGACTTGATGGCCCCCTTATTGGTGAGATGGGACATTGGGAAGGTCTAAATATAGGGATGCAATTTAAAAATGTCACACTGAACTCTTCCTGTACTGGTGAGAGGCGCTCGCTAATGCAGGACTTAAGCGCAGCCTCGTCAGAGCGTTCCTAACCGAGGCCCATAAATTAAGCTGAGTCCCATTGCATAGTGGGGTTGCGCTCAGCGCTGCTAGCGCCAGGAAATATCTGGCTAAACGTGCTCGATACAGGACTCTGTTTCATTTCCGTTTACTCACGCGCATGGAATCTTTCTCTCAATTACATGGAAAAGCAAATATTGCTTTTAAGATTGGACAAACAATAAACCTTCAAAGTCAACAATTAAAGTTAGTGATATACACTGGGTGGCTAGATTAGTAAAGGAGGAAATGGGATTAGAATTCTTCTAATAAATATTTAATTAGTCACACTATTGGACATAACCAGCCACAAAGGTTTATTGACTCTATTGTATTTACGATGCTGGTGAATAACTCACATACTCTGGTAATGCTTGGCTCACTTTAATTAAACGTACCTTGCTTCTAGCAAATGCTTTTCTTAACTCTTGCTGTATTTTACTTAGGGCAGATTTCTCCCATCCCACCCATGGCGAACGTAGTGATGGGCAGGAGCGGAGAGTCTAATGGGAGCCAAAAAGCCTGGAACCTGGCAGTGTAACATTGCATAACAATTCTCCCAATGGCGGGTTAATGGCGGGTCATTCTTCCTGCTGGCTGGTGGCGTGAATGCTACTTGCATCTCATGAATACTCATTTAAAAAGCTGCCCGCTGGCATCGCGGCAGGCCTTCCAATCTTGCCTCACGACAGTAGGAAATTCCATAAGTTGAAAGCCTGAAAAGGCAGCTCTCAGCCAGCAAGAGACTTTGGGATGAGTGCAACACTGCCATTGTGCTGCCCTGCTCCTGATGCAGTGTTCCCCACTCTGCCATGTGTTATGTGTTATGGGCGAGTGCACGGTCAGTTCCAGCCCTCGAGGCGCCGGAGTCCCAACATAAGTGAATTAACCAATTATTTTGTGACTTCCGAAGATCTTCAACCCTTGACTGCTCCAATGAATTACAGACAGCAGATTTAAATATGAAACATTAACAAACTATTTATTAATAATGAGGAAAATATGAATATATAAAGAAATAATAAGACAATGGCCTACCAGTCCACCTAATCCAAAAACCCGGTCCCACCCCCCACCCAGACTCACACCAGACAGACACATGGTAAGGGTCGGAAAGGATTACAAAATTCTGGGGAGTCAAGGAAAAGGTTTGAGATGAATCTTTGCTGCTGCGGTTGTAGCCACTGGGGAATAGATTTTTTCAAGAAATTCAGGTCTGCAAATTTCCATCCTTTGACCACTGAATGGAGTTTTACATAAGACATCTAGGTCTGTGCAATTCTTTTTTTTAAAATAACTTTAGAGTTCCCAATTCATTTTTTCCAATTTAAGGGGCAATTAAGCGTGGCCAATTCACCGACCCTGCACATCTTTGGTTTCAAGGGGGCGAAACCCACGCAAACAAGGAGAGAATATGCAAACTCAACACGGACAGTGACCCAGAGCCGGGATCGAACCTGGGACCTCAGCGCCATGAGGCAGCAATGCTAACCACTGCACCACCGTGCTGCCCCTGGGTCTGTGCAATTCTAACCTCCAGCCACCAGATGGAGTTCACACAGGAGATTCAGATCCATGCAATTCTTATATTTAACCACCATCTGGTGTTCAGGTCTCCCTGAGAAATTACTGCATTTTTATTTCTGAGGCTATACCTGACTTCCCCTTTGTTTGCTTTGTCAGAAACTCGACTATATTACTGACAGAGTCTTCCGTATGGGCTTTTCCCAGCCTATCAGAAGGAGGATTAAAAGATTACAGAACTGATGACACTGCTTGTTTTTTCCACTTCAGACGGGCCCTTCACAGACCTGATTGTTGTCTGTGTCCTTTCCGTAGGAGAGCCTTCATAGGCCTGGTTAAGGTGTCTGGCAAAGCGAGCGAGAGACAAAGAAAATCTCCACTGCTTTCTAGCTGGCTTCTTCTTAGAACTGACAAAATGGATCATGGCTTCTTCAGTTCCAGGAGTTTCTGAATGGCTCCACCAATCCCAAATGGGAATCAGTCCAAGGTCTGGATTTCCAATGAGCTGATTGGCTTTCCAAGTCTACCAAATTGACATCATGGGCTCTGCCACAGAACCCAAAGGGAAGCCCTGGCCTGGTCCATTAGAACAGGAGTGAATCAACTCTGCCTAAAGTCTTTAGTTTTATGCAAATGATATCAGTGTGGCAGCCGCCAGCAAGAAGATTGAAGCAGTCAGCAGGACGGGAATTAAAAAGAAAACACAGAACAGACAGACAATATCCTGACACGGGGTACCACCAGTTCCTGCCCTCCATCGGGGGGGGGGGGGGGGGAGGGGGCGGGGGTCAAAGGCATACTACATTGTTTGCTGAAAGGGGATGCACCTGTAGTCCAGATGCAGTGGGTAGGGGCCCAGTTGGGGCATGTGCACGTGAAGGGCTCGGGGATAGGGTGGTTGAGCCTCGGAGCATACTTCTTCTCGAGGCTACCAGCTTTTTCCCTCTGGGTTGCTGACTTCTTGCACAGTTTGGTGAAGACAGGTGGGGTGGAAAGAGTAACATACGTGTGTTATATTGGTATTTAAATATAGCGGCTGGGACCTCCGAAGACGCCGTAAGACGACAGACAAACGGATCAGCTGTCGCCTGCCAGGTGACTCGGAGGGGAACCTGTTTGTGCGTAATTAACGAGGTTCCAAGCGCAGCATCTGGTGTGAGATCCCGTCATTCTGACGAGTGGGAAAGGCACTGCCTGAGTCGCCCTTAGTCTTGTACACATGATAATGCTCACTTCTCCATTTTGAGACAATGACCGGAATTCTCCAGTGACAGGATTCTCTTATCCCGCTGGCAGCACACCCCTGCCCGCAGCAGCCCCCCCCCCCCGGACTTAGATTTCGGCATCTGCAACCTAAACAAATGGTCTAAGATTAATTTTAATCCATAGTCATAGCTACCTGTGGAGGAGTTGACTGCTTGCCCAACTAATGAGGCCGAAGGTCCAATTTTCTGTGTCTCGTGGTTCGATGCTCATTGCTGGGCACCAACAAACTTCTACACCAGAATTTTCAAGAGTTTGCATTCGAGTTTAAAATTCTCAAGCTTCAATTTGTATTTCTCCACCTGAAGCATCTCATAGTTATTTTTTGAATATTTGTTTGCCAAACTTTCTTGTGATCTTTAAGTAGTTTGACACCTCTGTGAAATAAACCTCTCCAGATGTATTGAGTAAAGTTCCTAATGACACTGGCAATTGCTTTTCTGATCCTGGAGCCAAATGCAACACTTTGAACACCCAGACATTGCATTCCGAGATAGTAAGTGGAGGGAAAATCAATTGCTATTGATCCTGATGATGAGCACTTTGCTGAAGTTGCCCTCGTATTTGGATGTCCAATGCTGCGTTATAACTTTGAAGCTTCCACTTATGATTTTTTGTTTAAAAGGTTTTCAGCCTTGGCCCAGTGTTACCACTCTCATCCCTGATGGAAAAGATCGAGTTCGAGCACCAATGCAATCCCTGAGCATATAGTCCAGGTATTAGAAATTAGAAATACGCTAAGAATAAACATTTAGTTCATAGTCAGCCAGGAATGAGGACAACTATAGGTTATTGCTGTAAGTTTTGTTTGGCAGAACCTTAAAGTTTCATCTCTCTGGAAAAAAGACTCCTCTTATCCTGCTTGTCGCCACTCTACCAGGAGACCTGGTTTGTCACACTCCCCTGTCTTGTGATTGCCTCACACAGCCACTGTAATTCATCTACAGCAGCTCTTTGACACTGGGGGGAAGCTCCTGAGGTTAGACCTAAGGAGATGAGGCACTAAGAAGAGAAAGAAAGAACTGCTTGTGCATGTCACCCATGCTGTCTTTCCTGGACTCGTCTTCGCTAGTTGTCATATGTTTTTCTCCATATGACTAATATGTTATGTTCCACCTTAAACTCAAAATACCCACTTGTTGATCAGATAATAGATCATGAAAAATGGATTTGGATTTGTTTATTGTCACGTGTACCGGGGTACAGTGAAAAGTATTGTTCTGCGTACAGCCCAGACAGATTGTTCCATGCATGAAAAGAAAATACATAATAGAGCAAACATAAAATAAAGGTTAGTGATCGTGTTAGTGTTAGAATTGAGTTTTAAGCGATTAGTATGGTTATAAGAGATGTAAGAGCAGAATGGCAGGGGTTGGTTTAGCACAGCGGGTTCAATTTCCGTACCAGCCTCCCTGAACAGGCTCCGGAATGTGGCGACCAGGGGCTTTTCACAGTAACTTCATTGAAGCCTACTTGTGATAACCTGTTACAACCTGCCCAGATCCTATTGACTGGGGACAATTGGTTATCTCATGTTCCTTCAGGAATATGTGCTCCCCCAGTAAGTGATTATTATTACTAAGAAGAGGATCTGCGTGAGAGAGCTAGCAGAGAGCCACCATGCTCCGGCGCCATATTGAAATTTCATAAATTCGAAAGATAAAAATTGCAACTCAGGCTCGCACTTTAGAGCAATGCTGAGGGAGGCGGATGAGATATTAAACCGATACTCTGTCTGCCACTTCTGCTGGACACAAAAGATCCCGGCCTAGAAATTAGGCCCATCACTGATTCAGGAAGCACATAACATTCACACTCCCTGCTATTTATAATCATCTAAACAGGCAAGCAGCTCCAACCACTCTACACATTGGCTGCATGCCTTATTGGGGGAGCTGGATATCAGGCATCTATGGAGCCACTTGAAGGTCGTGGTAGCCCTCAACTTTTAAGTCATTTGTGCAGAACCTTCAGAGGGAACAGTTCAAGCGTGGAAGCCCCTGACAGCCAAATTCTTACAAATGATAGCTTGCAATGCCTCAAGCTATCTCGGCCAACAGTAATGTACCTCTGTCAAAAGCGAGTTCACTGTCTTTGAAAACCATGGTTCTGAAACTGGAGAGCCATCTTTATGGTATGAAGTTTTGAGCCAAATGTGCAAAATGGCAAGGTTGGTTACTCTAGAATGTTTTTTGATGACCACAGGTGGAAATGGTGGTGACGAAAGCATATTGCATGTATGCCTTCATCGGCCGTGGCACCGAGTATAAAAGTTCGCAAATTATGTTGCAATCATATAGAATGTTGGTTAGGCCATATTTGAAATACTTTGTCCAATTCTGGTCACCACACTACCAGAAGGACGTGGAGGTTTTGGAGAGCATACAGAAAATGTTTACCAGCATGTTGCCTGGCATGGAGGCTATTAGCTTTGTGAAGAGACTGACTAAACTGGGATTGTTCTCCCTAGAAAGTTGCAGGCTGAGGGGCGGCCTGATAGAAATTTATAAAATTATGAGGAGTATAGATATGGTGAACAGTTGGAGGCTTTTTCCCAGAGTGGAAATAACAATTACAAGGGGGTGCAAGTTCAAAGGTGAGAGGGGATAGGTTCAGTAGAAATGTGCGGGGAGGTCTTTTACACAGAGTGTGGTGGTGGCTTGGAATGCACTGCCAAGTGAGGTGGTTGAGGCAGATACGTTAGCGACCTTTAAGACTTATCGAGAGAGACACATGAACAGACGGGATTTATAAGGATACAGGAGGTTGGTCCAGATATGACACGTGATTGATGCAGGCTTGGAGGGCCGAAGGGCCTGTTCCTGTGCTGTACTGTTCTTTGTTCTTTGACTTCTGAAGTGTGGGAGGAATTTCATAGAATTTCACTGTCTTTGTAATTTTCCTGCAACTGCTTGCCGACATTCAGAGGCGGGGAGAAATTGAAGAGTTTTCACGATGGAACAAATCATAATTTTGTGAGCCACGAAGAATCCAGCACAAGTTTGTAGAGTCAAACAGAAAGTAACTGTATTTATCAACAATATGTACACAGTATCAGCAGTTCATTGCTGGTTCCCTCTTTGACTGGACCACACGGGCCAGCTCTGTTTACACAGCTGCACTGCTAATGATTGCCCCCGACCACCCCACTCCCCCCACTCCCATCTCATTGGGGGAGCACATATTCCTGAAGGAACATGAGGTAACCAATTGTCCCCAGTCAATAGGATCTGGGCAGGTTGTAACACCTACATAATTTATGGAAGGAATATAAGGCTAAATAACCTTTCTCCTTCTATAGTTCGTATTCAGAGTTGAATTAATGCTCCTCTAAGCAAAGCTGTCCGGAATTTAAAAAAAAGGAATTGTCCATTTTATCGCTTGGACTCCCTGCAGTCTGATATTTTCCACCACCATTAAATGAATGACCTTGGTGACCTGGAAGTGAAAAACAATTCGTGTTTCGCATTTTGCTTCAGAAGACAATTTTAATTTCAGAAGGTGGTTAATTACTAGACTGTCGCATGCAGTTTTCAGAATGAAATGTTGCAGACTGCCTCGAGACAGTTGCTTTTGATATGGGAAAGATGTAAATTATATGTATACCAGTGGGAATGTGACAAGCAGCTTGAAAAGTGAGCATTATACCAGTTAATTTGCAGTGTGAATCTTGGTAAACTAAAGCAGCAACATCCGAACCATCAGCTGCATATTTTTAGCCTGAAGAAAGGAGAATTAAAAATTCTCGAGATTTTGCTGAATGTTGGATATGATTGGACCTACAAACCTCACAGAGCATGTCAGAAGCAAATGGCTGTTCTAAGTATGATAACATGGTCACCCTGTATGACTTCAGCCACAGCAATGTTCCAGATATGCGCCACTATTCAGAATAAACTAGTTTCTTGATCAGTGGCCCCAGCCATTGGACTTAACCACCTCAATTGACAGTGTACTAGACCTCACAATATACTATAGGATGCACTGTAACAGCTCACCAAACTTTCTTTATGTGGTATCCTCAATAACGACGCTTAGAGTGTAAACGGTAAAGAAGGCTTTAATAAACTAAGAACTAGACTGGTGCCGAGACGTGTGCTAACAGCTACGCCGCCCACAAGGCGGCCCCTTATATTTGGCTCCCAGATGGGCTGAGTTCCCCAGGGTTCCAAGTCCGGTCTTAAAGGGGACATCACCTTACATGATGACAAGGGTACAGTGTTACAGTAACCGTTCATCACATTCACCCCCTGTTTAAAAAAGAGTCCGGCGGGGGTGAAGTGCCATCATAAGTCCATCCGTCTCGGTGGCCGGATCGTCCTCATCGACCTCCTCAGTTTGGGCGGTGGTGCGGCGGACACTGACATCTTGGTTGAGGGTACGTCTGGGAGCACGGCGGTCGGAGCTTCGGTCCAGGTCGGGGCAGGGGAACGGGACGCAGGGAGAAGAGGCGGGGTCAGCGGTAGCAGTGCCGGTGCTGGCGGGGTGTGTAAAGGGGGGGCGCTAGGGGGCGCGCGCAGTAGGTGCTCACCAACGGGGAGTGGGGCCGGGAGGGGGAGTGTTGTAGGGGGTGCCGGGTCCTGCAGTGGAGCAGCGCGGGAAGGCGCGTCTGTAGTGGGGAATCCAGCGGGTGCCAGATCCCGGTGGGAAACCGTATCTTGCCTGCCGTCGGGGTACTTGACGTAGGCATAACTGGGGTTGGCGTGGAGTAATCGGAACTTTTCGACCAGGGGGTTCGTTTTATGGCTCCTCGTATGCCTCCAGAGAAGAACAGGGGCGAAATTCTCCTACCCGCCCCGCCACATTTCTGCCCCGACCGGCCGGCGGGAGTCTCCGTAACACCGGCCGGTCAATGGGGTTTCCCATTGTGGGGCAGCCCCACGCCGTCGGAAAACCCCCGGGCCCCGGCAAAACGGAGACTCCCGCCGGCGGAGAATGACGCCCCGAGTCCTGGACCGTCAGCCAAGGTGAAAGCGAACCCCGGAGGTAGACTTCCTGGGGAAGACAAACAACCGGTTGTGAGGGGTCTCACTCGTGGCCGTGCAGAGGAGCGACCTATTGGAGTGTAGGGCATCGGGCAGGACCTCCTGCCAGCGGGTAGTTGGGAGACTTCTTGACCGTAGGGCCAGAAGGACAGCCTTCCACACTCCGTTCTCCCTCTCCATTTGCCCGTTTCCCCGCAGGTTATAACTGGTCGTTCTGCTCGGGGCGATGCCTTTGCTGAGCAGATACTGACGCAGTTCATCGCTCATGAACGATGTTCCCCGGTCGCTGTGGATATAAGAGGGCCTTGTCCCCATTCAGTTCCATACCACACCATAGGAATGGATCCATTTACGTACAGCTGAAAAATCCTGCCTCATCATTGTCGACTACTTGTCTAGGTGGATCTAAGCGATGCGTTTGCACACACTGACCACAGAGTTAGTGGGTCATGAGATTGTTGAAATAAGTTGTTGCAACACATGACATTCCGGACCAAGTGGTATCCAACAATGGCCTGTGATTCGCTTGCAACTGCTTCACCCATTTTGCTGAGAACCACTGATTCCTGCACCTCACCAATTCCACAAATTATCCCCAATACAGTAGTGAGATGGAAAGAGGTATCCACACTATTAAACCACCCTTGAAGAAGAATGAGAATTTGTCACTGGCACCGTTAACACATAGGCCTACTGCACTGCAATGCGGACGGCACTGTCTCAACTACTGATGGGCTGAAAGCTTCATATTCATGGTAGCCAAGAAATGAATCCCAAGGTTAGCATTCCAGGGCCTACAGAAGGTTCAAGACCAAGAACAGACCTGCAGAAAAAAAACAAGCTTCCCTTTGCAGTAGGAGGGACCTGATCAGAAACCAGGCCAGGCTGAACAAAGGAGACAAGTTTGGATAAGAGATTGAGTTGGAGACAGTGTCATCGTCCAAAGGGATGACGATCAACACTTGGTACATACACCAGGAGGCACAATAAGAAGGATCAGGAGAAATCTTATCCGCATGCCCCAAGAAAAACCTTCCATTATACATTTTGGGAGAACCAGTTGTTGAGAGTCAAGCTGACAATGCAACAGATACTGCAGCTGTTCCCGAAGACCAGCCAAGTCAAAGCCATGGGTCCAAGGGGAGGACTACCGATCTTCCGAGCATCACCAGGACACAATCAGGGAGAGTCGTGAAACCGCAAGACCAATCAAACCTATGATGTCAGAGACTTGCAGGGAGAAGTGATAGTATGTAAAAATAAATATAAAATATATTTGGAGAAAGGCTTGTGGGGAGCTGTAGTATTAGGGTGTTTAGGACTGAAAGAGTTAATCCGTGGGACCGGAGAAACCGTTCCATTCCTATGCTGGTATAAGAAAGTCACATGTCTCGGAGCCAAGTAGGAGAAAGCTCATGGTTTAGGCTGAGTAATACCTTTATACATCTGTAAATAATTATGTCCATACAATAAACCGATTATTGTTCAGACATATCTGTGTCTCCGCAACTGTTCCTTCGTCAGTCACAGCCCAACGTGAAACAGTTTTTAGTCATTTCCTAAAAATGATTGTTCTCAACCTCTTATTTACTACTGAACTGAAACGAATTGGAAAAAGCACTTCCACTGCTATTTGCTTCCAATGATCCTACAGATCTCGCCTGAGAAAGCACTCTTGGTAATACAGTGGATTAAAATTTAATAAAGCAGGTTAATCTGTACAGAAAGGGCAAAGGAATGTTTTATGAATGAATTTAGCCTCCCAATAGTTAATATTACAAAATCAGTTTGAGGCTACCACAGTGAAATGAAGCTTTGCAAAATCCATTTATATTAACTCTGGACTCTTTGTTGGTTCTGCTGATGAGCTTCGAGCTGGAATCCCCTATAGTTGCTGAATGGATCCATCAACACGTTAAATAGTAGATTAATCACCTGCTCAATTCTGGAAAGGTATAGAAAGCATGACCGACCTGCCGTCCCATTTTCAACTCAACGGAGGCAATTAAAGTCGACCCAAATGTTGCTGCAATTATAATTTAGAAAATTATAATGAAATGAGAGTTTTAAATTAATTTGGGGAGCAGCAAAGCTTCAAGAGATTCTACTGTCAAATTAATGTTACTAATAGATTACTTCGTGTTTTGAAGAAATGACAAGCACCGTATTGCAATGTGTGTGCGCGTGTTGATTGCAATTTTAATGGGAAATTTCTGAGGCAGTTTAAGCCCATTGAGGCATATTGACTTATTCGAGAAAAGGAAAATGCATTTGTTCTTCTCCAGAGGATAGTTTAAACTTCACAGCAGATGTGTCTGTATTTTTGCTGGAATTGCCTTATTGTCATTTTTGTTTTTAGCAGTGGCACCGCTTTTTATTAAAAAGTTGGCCTTCTGTCCATTCACTGGGTATATGGATCGAACACTGTTATAGATCGAACACTATTATAAATACCCTACTTTAAAAAATTTTTGCAAGCTTGAATACCATGTGCCACATTTAATATTGGGTTATGCCCCCATCTAAACCTTGAAACTCAGGGGGTTGGGTACTCGGGTTGTTTATGCTTTGCCCCTCTTCAGTTGAGTCGCAGAGTGTTGACAGTGTTATATATCACCACTGGAGGTCCTACGCTGTAGTGAAATGTTCCATCTTGAGAGAGGCCATAAGCTGCACGATTGATTTCCATTTGTCACTTGGTGGCCATGAGAAAAATTTAAATTTAAAAAGCATGTCACTTTGTAACCGCACCCCCTCGCCACTGGTGACGTTGCAGTGTGTCAATCTGGTACCTCCCATTTTTAAGCCCTATTATAAATAAACTCATCTGCTTCGTCCAACTCTGCTCCCTAATTTTCCCTAATCAATAAGGTAAAATGAAAGTGCATGCTATATAAAAGTAGGATGGAATATAAAACTTGAGAATAGGAACTAAATTCCTTTGTGCGCTATGATCCAATTGTACTGTGTCTTCTGACTTTTAATACATCTGAATGCAACATGGTCTTCACTCCTGTGTGCGACACCACAGAAGATGAGAACTAGCTGGTAATTTTGACATATCCACAGTCCAAACCATTCCATGATTTCAGCTGAAGGATGTTGTTGGGTTTAAGCAACGCCTGTGGAAAAAGGGAGGAAAAGGATCTATACTTTACAAAGCACTCATCGCTTTCAGCGATTCGCCATGTGAACGTGCAGTGTTCGGTTGTTGAACAAAGAACACATGCTCCATTTTTACAAAGTGATTCATTCCACTGCACAAAAAGCACAATATAAAATCACAAGGTGGACACAGATCAGGGCGACCATTTAGACCACCCAAGCTCATCTATCCAAAAACAACCTACATCCCGAAAGCAAGCGTTTTGGGTCCATTATTCATCCTCAAAGCCCAATTGTGTATACTGGCTACTATTAGTGTGAAGAAGAATTTCCTGATAATCCTAAATTTAGTTTTTGTTAGTTTAGAACCTATGCCCCCTTAGCCTATTGCCCTGGTGTGTACCACTAATATGCAATAGTCAGATCTCTCTGAAGAAAGAATGTTTGTGGCTGCCTAAAATATTCACACAGTATAAATCTAAAATATTGATTTTTGGTAATTCACTCATTTCTGATAAAGAACTTGGCAAATCAGTTCCATATCTCTGTTTTTAATAAATTTAATTTTATCACATAGGCCCATGAGAAGCTGGAAGACACTAAGCTGGAGGCTGTGCGTGATAATAATCTGGAGTTAGTGAAGGAGATCATTGATGATATCACCCCAATTGCTAAGGAGAATGATTCAGCAGCTGAACTCTCTCGTATTCTCCAGGAACCACATTTTCAGGTAAAGAATAACCTCGCTATTATCTAATGTCCTTTATTTTGTCTGTGTAGCTACAATTCATTTCATGCAAACTCAGATTAAAATCTTCAGTGGTCTTACATTCTAGCTGCTTCAGGCTGCAACCTTGCCCGTACCGCTGGGCTAACCATAAGTGAGGACACATTCAGCGGAATTTGCCAGTAGTGCCTGCCCCAGGACCGGAGATTACTGCCCGAGATCAACCGATCTTTAAGCGGTCCGCCAAATGTTTTGTCCCGCCCATGACGATTCCCGCGGCGGGCAGGATTGGAAAACGTATCTCATTGTTTTGAAATATGAGCCACACCCAACAGCCATGATCAATCATTCGAGATGTGAATGGCATGACAGTAAAAATTCTACAGGTTGAAGCCTCATGGAGATATTAGCTCCGATTTTACAATCAGACTATTTTAACAAGGTGAATGGTCTGCCCATTGAAATGATGCCAGTTGGAAAGTCGAGGCGATTTGGTTTTGTGGTCCATTTGGTTCTTCGCTGACCTTGAGGCTAAACTACGGTGATCTCCTCTTGCCAAATTTTCCCAGCTAAGTATCATGCTCAGATTTACATGAACAAATGGTATGGCCATTTCTTTATAATCAGTTTAACAAATAGTGCGCGGGTTGACTATAAAATTTCAATCAACTTAAGCTTTGTTGGTGCTAATTTTGAAAACATTTCCTGAAAAAGGACTTTTATTTGATTATTTAATGACATGACTGTAATGGTTCCTTGGCTCAATTACCTACAGCTAACAAAGATACCATACTCTCACTTGATTAAATAGTTAATTTGATAGATTTGCTGCTGCTAGAAAAGGAATGGATGAATTACACCTCATTGATTCAGATTTCATAATAAATAAAGAACTTAATAATTGGACAGACCTTAAACCAAAGCGCCGCTCCTTAATGGAACGAGTGAATTGTTGCTGTTCGGATCTGCTTAGAAATTGGGGCTGCGGCTTTTTGCAAAACGTGTGATTCACAGGCAGCAAATCACAGCTCAAGCAATAAGTGGGAAAAGATTACAAGCTATCTCATCACTAATGCCCTGAGCCATTAATTATAGGTCCTTATCAATATTCAGTGAACTACGGGTTCATACTTTATATCTCTAGATGATCATTGAGCTGAACTTAGAGCTGCAGCTCTTGACTTTCATACAACAGTGACATAAATTTAGTTTTCAAGTGCACCAATCTCGTCTCCGCTAACGTCCTCTATGTTTTCTTGAATGTTTGGCTGGAAAGCTCTGCATTAAGAATGGCTGTAAATCAGAAGCAAAATGGCTTTTATTCCTCCAGTGATTTGACAAACACAGTCAAATCCCGTCATTCGCGACCCCTCCACTATCACAAATGTATTTACCTCCATGAAGGTAGTTGTATACGTCGCTGTGTAGTTGCACTGTGGTTACCAGAGCAGGTCAAGAAATAGGAATCCTGCACAAATAACTCACCTCCTGACTCCCCAAAGCCTGCCCACCATCTACAAGACACAGTCAGGAGCATGATGGAATACTCTCCGCTTGCCTGGATGAGTGCAGCTCCAGCAACACTCAAGAAGTCGACACCATCCAGGACAAAGCAACCCGTTTGATTGGTATCCCTCCCACAAACATTCACTCTCTCCACCACTGACGCACAGTAGCAGCAGTGTGCACCATCTACAAGATGCTCTGCAAGAACTCACCAAGGTTCCTTGGGCAGCATCTTCCATGACTGCTACCATCTAGAAGGATAAGAGCAGCAGATACCTGGGAAAACCACCATCTGGAGGTTCCCTTCCAAGTTACCATCCTGATTTGGAAATGTATCGGCGTCCCTTCACTGTTACTGGGCAAAAATCCCAGAATTCTCTTCCTATCAGCACCCTGGGTTTACCTACACCTCAGGGACTGCAGCGGTTCAAGAAGGTAGCTCACCACCACCTTCTGAAAGGCAACTGGGGAAGGGCAACAAATGCCGGCCTAGCCAGCAAGGCCTACTTCCCGTAAATGTACTTTATAAAATGTACTTGTGGCTTTCAGTCCCAAAAGCTCACTCATCCGTGGTATAAAATGTTGAGCTCTCACCTTTCCCACATTGTTCTCACTGAGAAAGCGGGTGCTGCGCATGCACAAGTTCGATGTTCACGACACACATTTCGAGAATTTGTAGGAATGGAACCCTTGTGAATGGAGAGATTTTACTGTACATTAATGCTGTTCATTGACAAGCAGCATCTCCTCCTGGGCAGTGTCTGGGCCAGATCAGCCACCTGGCTCGGAGATAATTCCAACACGTGCCTATAGAAAAATCCATTTTGGATTCAGCAGCTTCAGTTATCCCTGGGAAGAACTTTGATGTTATTCCTGGCTAACACCCAGGAGGTAATCAGAAACACAAACCAGGGAGCTGTGTGCTGTTATATTTTAAATAATGACTTATCTAAAATATATATATTACTCTTGAATCCACCAGGATGATAAAATGACCAATAGTCTTCTTGTTGAAAGATGAACTATTTAATGAGTAATAAAATAATAAACTGTGAGTCCTTTTACTGAATACTAGAATTAAAGTACAATACAGATAGCTATATGACTATACACCATTATAACAAACTAGTTCTAACTTCCCTCACTCTAGCTATTCTATGTCTTGCTTTTTCACTATTCTGGATCACATCATCATCTGACTTAGAAAAGGTGGGAAATCAGTTCTTAAAGTATCTGACTGTGAGCCATCTAGTGTTGAAATGACTGTACTACATTTACATACATTGATCAAGTATATTGATATCTGAATGTCACTACATGTGCTTCTGAATTTTTTATGATTGAATCATTCCCATTTTGTCAAACTGTGAGCCACGTTGCTATTGTGATTCAACACCTACAAAGGGGCAACATTTGACTGAGGGAAAAAAACTTTGGTACCTGGGGCGGCATTCTCCGACCCCCTGCCGGGTCAGAGAATCACCGGGGGCGGTGTGAATCCCGCCCCCGCCGGCTGCCAAATTCTCCGGCGCTGGGGATTTGGCGGGTGTGGGAATCGCGTCGCGTCAGTCGGCAGACGCTGGCAGCGGCCCCCCCGGCGATTCTCCGGCCCCCAATGGGCCGAGTGGCCGCCTGTTTTCGGCGGGTCCCGCCGGCATATGTTACAACAGGTACTTACACGGGATCTGGCTCCGCGGGCGGCCTCCGGGGTCCTCGGGGCAGTGCGGGGGGATCTGGCCCCGGGGGGTGCCCCCATGGTGGCCTGGCCCGTGATCGGAGCCCACCGATCCGCGGGCGGGCCAGTGCAGTGGGTGCACTTTATTCCTCCGCGCCAGCTGGTGTACCGGTCCCCGATGGCCGGCGCAGAGATGAACCTCCCCCCCCGCGCATGCATTGGGATGACGCCAGCACACGCTGGCGCTCCCGCACATGCACCAACTCGCGCCGGCCGGCGGAGGCCCTTCGGGGCGGCCCGACGCCGGAGTGGTTCACACCACTCCTTCGCGCCGGAGATGCCCGCCCCGCCGGAATCCGAAGAATCCCGCCCCGCCGGAATCCGAAGAATCCCGCCCCTGATCTCTGAGCAACAACTCCTAAGTTACCAAGGGGCCCACTGGGACGGTTACTTTTAAGCCCAAGTGGCAATGGTGAGAAGACTAGTCCTGATCAAAAAACAATTCTCTCAAAAATGCTGTAACTGATCTGA
This sequence comes from Scyliorhinus torazame, assembly GCF_047496885.1. Classification (NCBI taxonomy): domain Eukaryota; kingdom Metazoa; phylum Chordata; class Chondrichthyes; order Carcharhiniformes; family Scyliorhinidae; genus Scyliorhinus; species Scyliorhinus torazame. The sequence goes on from NC_092727.1 coordinate 107,530,615, forward strand.
AGTACCACAGGGTGTCAAGGGAGTCATCGCAAGCGACAAATAGGAAAGACTCAATTCACCCACAAAAACGTGAAACAGGTACATCTGAAAACCAAACACATCCAAAAACTGAACATTTTTGAAGAGTTACGCAAGATAATCTGTATGTTAACAAAGCAATGTAATATATCACAGGTGTATTAAGTGTTAACTGGTAAGAAGTAGGGTGTATGAGTGTTGGCAAATGGAGAAACAACCTAATATTTGTAGATTATGGCCAGTCTCAATCAGTTTAGGCTTTTGGATTTAAGCAGAATATCGGAAACCAAAACACGATCGACCCCAAGAATAAAGATACGTTATCTGTAGTTGGTATCAATTAAACAGTGTTGAATTTGGTTTGTATCAACTTAGGCGACAGGTACATGAGATACGTTGGACCAGCACCAACATCAGAAAAGAATTATTTTGAATGCTAAAATCACGGATGATATTTAGGATAGTGTAATTATAATAAAACTTCCAAGACCTTTCTTGTTCCACAATTCACAGTATAATTGTGTTCGATCAGGTAAAAGACTGTCGAGACTGAATAATGACATATTTCTGAACTTTGAATTATCAGGGGGATTTGTTTTTAATCAGTTCCCCCCCAGAGTTTGGCACTGAATACATGTACCATTTTCTCTACAGTCCCTGTTGGAAGCTCACGACTCAGTTGCCTCAAAGAATTACGAAACTCCACCTCCGAGTCCACAATCTCTAATGGACTCAACATTCAATAACCAGCCTGTACCACCTGATGCTGTCCGCATGGTGGGGATTCGCAAGGTCAAGGGTGAACATTTGGTAGGTATAAAGATCCAAAACTGGACTTTAGAGTTGGCAGCATTTCGAAGTATTGGACGGTAACGAAAGTTTCACAAAGCAATTTTTTGGCATGCTTTACATGCCCTTCACCAGTTTTTAGTATGCCTCACCATTTTAAAGCTGGCTTGCTCCGTTGGCTGTGCAACTTCCATAACTTGTCATGAGTAGCTGAAAGTAGCCTGCGTGACCCGTTCCTTCCCCAGTCTTAGCTGTTGGGGAGTATCTGTCCTTCCCACTGCAGCATTGTTAAAATTAGAAAGGTCATCCATATTTTCAGAGAGGAGTTCGGCTCTCTGCGAGCCCAGACCATGGATCAAGAGTGCAGTGTGCTACCCAATCTCAACAGATTTAAGGAACAGGGTCTTAAAGGGAAATCTGTTTGGCAATTCATCACGTGGCAGCACATTAACTCAGAGATGTTGTTGTTTATTTTGTGATCCATGTTTAGGTTTTTTGAATTTCCCAAATGCAGCTATTGACACAATCCTAAAGTTGGAAACAATCTAAAAATTGTGACACAACTAGAATTACGCCCTGCCGAAATAGGACTATATTTAACCCATGCCGATCTCTCTGTTTGCTGGTTGAGAAAGGAAGGGACTTGTAAAAGGAGGACTGCCATATCTCCTGCATCCCAAATCATGGCAACCAGATGTAGCTTTTTGGCTGAAATCAGCTACATGGATTGAGAGGAGTGACCTTTCATCCAGTCATTGACCTGAAACATTGGGCTCCGTTTTACATGCATTATCGTGTGTGTTGGGGGTTGCGGGGGGGGGGGGGGGGGGGGGGGCGACATAAGATAGGGCAGCTACTATGCCAGTGTCTTCCCACCCATCCACCTTCCCACCCACTCTCGAGTTCACACTCATAATATGGGGGTGGGCAGGCTGCCAATTCCCATATTTAAATAATTCAGCCAATTGACCCCGATAATGCGCAACCCATGCCATAATCCAGTTGGCATGGGCAGTCAGGTGAGAGTAGACAGGCTACTTTTTCAAAAACACTTGTTCAAAGGATTGCAAGGAAGGGAGAGTGTTGTCTTTTTGGGGGGAGGGGCTGAAATAATATCCCCCGTTTCTTCCTACCCACCTGCTCAAGGAAACACATAACCCCCAGCCCTCTTCCTAAACTGCCCAAACCCTCCTCACCCAAGACCCCGGACTTTCCTGCCTCTGGAATCCACTGGGCTTCTTCTTGGGCATGCATGCAGTCCCAACAGCACCCACTAATACACTCTTGGCGCAGCCAGGACCGATGGAGCTGCCGGCCAATTAGATGGGCTGGCAACTCTCAAAAGTCAGGACTTCCTCCCACACTGCTCCAATTTAGCCTACCTGCAGTGCATTACGGCTGCAGGGTAGACTGGCATGGGGAGGTTCGGCTTCACGCTATTATACAAAGATTCTGCTTCCACCGCCTTTTGAGGAAAAGAGTTCCAAAGACTCACAACCCTCTGAGAGAAAAGAAATTGTCTTCATCTCAGTCCTAAATGGGTGACCCCTTATTTTTAAACAGTGGCCCCTCCCACAAGAGGAAACATCCTTTCTGCGCTGACCCTGTGAGGAACCTTCAGGATCTTCTTTGTTTCAATCAAATCATTCCTTTCTCTTACAAACTCCCACAAATGCAAGCCTAACCTGTCCAATGTTTCCTCATTAGAACAGTCCGCCAAATCCAGGTATTAAACTGGGAAACCTTCTCTGAACTGCTTCCAATGCATTTACATTCCTCAAATAAGGAGTGCAATACTGTACACAGTACTCTAGATGTGGTTTACAGTGTGTAGTGGTTGAGGATCCTGTCTCCTTAAGACAGCACAGCAGTGGAGGGTCACCTGGCTCCAAGGACCAATGGGGACCGAGAGCGGGTGATCAGCCCAGTGGGTGGAGTCTCCTCCCAGGCAGAATACATTGGGGAGCCATGTCATAAAGATGTAAGGAGCTCCATGTACCATTATACCATTGTTTCTTATTATCAATAAACACAAAGAGCTTCTGCCTCATCACTGTCAAGCTACCACACAGTACATTAAATTAAACCACACATTTCATCATGACTGAGCTTTCTATTTTCAATTTGTCTTTGGACTCTAATGTGCAAGATTCAAGCGATATTGTAACATGATGCAGGGTGGTACAAGAAACTGTTGATGAATGATAAACTATAGGATAAATGTGGGACTTGTTGCAGTTGATACAAAAAATTATTGTCATTAATGTTCAATTTGTAAAGAGTTAATCCAAGAAATTATCTTGGAATTAAGGAATGCCATTCTAAATTATCTTTTCCTCAACGCACTTTCGAGTTCCTCAGCGTTGCCTTTAGGGAGTAACCCCCAGAATGCGCCGGGAATCCCTCTCAGAAATTCCCATGCAAGGTTTTATCATAGAATCACTACAGTGCAGAAGGAGGCCATTCGGCCCATTGAGTCTACATCGGCCCTTGGAAAGAGCACCGGGCTGGAGTCTCCGCCCCGCCACATCACATTTCTGTTTCATCCCACTAGCGGGATGCCATCTAGTCAATGGGGTTTTCCATTGTGGGGCAGCCCCATGCCGTCGGGAAACCCCTGGGCTGCCAGCAAAGTGGAGCATCCCGCCGGCGGAGAATCCAGCCCCACCCTGCTTAGGCGCACTCATCCACCCTATTCCCGTAACCCAGTAACCCCACCTAACCTTTGGACACTAAGGGGCAATTTGACATGGTTAATCCACCTAAACTGCGCACCTTTGGACTGTGGGAGGAAACCAGAGCACCCGGAAGAAACCCACACAGACACAGGGAGAAAGTGCAAACACCACTCAGATGGTTTACCCGGCAATTGCCCAGAAGTGCTAACTTCCTTTGGACAACTGAATTGGGCTGGGAACCATCCAGCAGAAGCAATTTAACTTGCTATCTTTGGATGGTTCTGCCAGTTTTACCTTGATAGTCACTCTGACCGGATCCAATCTCTCCCCTCCCCTGCTCAGCCCGATCCTGCTCGGCCTCACCCCTCCCCCCCTCCGACCCGACCCCCCTTCCAACGCCACCACTGACCCCCTGCAACCCCCCCCCCTCAAGCAACCCGGCTTGACCAGACCTCCCTGCGTCCCAGACTGAGCTTCCTCCCTCTCAGATTGAACCCCCTCATGGATCCAACCCAACCCCACTCCCATGGGTCTGACTTTCCCCTCCCCCCTGTGGGTCAGACCCCCCATCTCCCATTCCCTAAACATTAAAATTGACCTGCTCCCTGTAAATTAACCTTTTAACCCTCCCCTTTTGTGGCAGCTACTGCTGTAAAAAGGGGGAATGACTTAACTCTCTGAGTTATTCCATGACAATCCTGCTGGGGGCGCCCTTCACTGCTCCTGTCTCACTCAGCCTGAGTGAGGGAGATCGGACAAGAGAGGGGCGGGATTCTCCGAGATTTCGCGCCGAAATCGCGATCGGCACGGAGTCGGACAATTGACGTCGACGCCGAAAACCAGCGCGACGCTGCTCCCGCGATTCTCCGGTCCCCTGAGAAGCGCCGCGAATTGCGCCCGCGTGGTCTAAGCCCGGGTAGGAGGCCATTGACAGAGGCCACCCGCGATTCACCAAAGAAGACTGGCCGAGATCCCGACGGTGTGGTTCTAACCACGTTTTGCCTGTCGGGAACGGTCGGTGGTGGCTGTGGACTCAGTCCGCGGCCGCCCTGTTGGGGCGGGGGGATCCTTCACCCCGGGGGGGGCCTTAGGGACGGCCAGGCTAGCGATCGGGGGCCACCGATCCGCGGGCATGCGCGATCTCTGGGGGGGGCCTATATTGTCGGGGCTGCTCCGTGGTGAGTCCGCCAAAGGCCGCCGCCGTCCACATGTGCCGATTCCCGGCCGGCCCTGCTAGCCCCCCTCAGGTAGGACTTTCTTAGTCCAGAGTGAAAAGCCCGCGTTTTGACGCTGGAGTGGGGACATAGCCCCATTATTGGAGAATCCCGCCCAAGGCTTTTGGAATCCCAGCACCGGTAAATCTGGCGAAGTGCCAATCCGCCAGAGGTTACCACTCAGCTGAAGTTACCGGATTGAAAGGTTATCCTCAGAAGAAACTCGCTTAGATTCAATGAAGGTGTTGAAACCAATATTAGACAAGTCCCAGGGTAAAGAAGATTGTAATAATAAAATATAATTGTGAATTATTATTGGCATGGCTTGAGAAATTCATAATAAAATGGGTGTGAACTATTCTTAAATTAAGTCACTATATAGCAAACTAGCGTTCAAGTCTAAAGTTGGGAATGAGGTGTAACTGTACATTGTCAGTATTGTAAATATGACATCTCTGGCTTCAATCTCCTTTTGGTGCACAGGTTGTGATTTATGCTAATCGAGAACCCAACGGTTCAAGAAGGCAGCTCACCACCAGCTTCTCCAGGGCGTCTAGGGGTAAACACTGGCCTAGCCAGCAACACCCGGGACCCGCAAATAAATGAATCTCCAGACAGTTCTGGAGAATTGCTTACATTTTTGTAAACTTTTCACAATTTTGCTATGTCAAATAGCAAACGGGACTCTGTGCCATCTATCCCACTGCAACAGTAAACACCAGCATTGATGCTGTCAAATATTAATATGAGAGGCTGATGGTCCGAAATGGCAAGAGGTGGCAGGAACGGAAATTCTCGATAAAGCTAATATTTCCCTTGTGAGATGCGAACTGTTAAAAGTTCAGTGAAGCCTCATTTTATGGAGCAGGAAAGGGCCGTTCATATGACTGACTTCAGCCAACTGACTGGAATACGCAATTCTCCTAATAATTGCTATCCCGTTTAGCAGAGATGGAATATTCTGTTACATCTTGTATTTCGCTAATTCAATGTTACAGCTAGTATTAAGAACGAAAAAGATATTTTGTACAGTCATAGATTAAAACTGTGAAAGTCTGTATGTTAATCCCAAAATCACAGGACGGAATCCCCAGCTTCAAATATTTGAATAGAAGGGTTAAGCCTCATGGTAATCCTCATGTTTTGGACAAGATGTTAGATTTCTAAAGGGTTATTCCCAATTTCATTATTTCTCCAATTCCCGCTTTATAATGTTTATCACGAGAATATCCAGAAACCATTTTTTTGGAGAATATTAGCCAGCCAGATTGAGATGCTGCTATTTTCATGTACTGAAATTTTATCCACTCGTTAGATTTTGCAGGGAAATCCCTGCAAGTTGGTATGTGGAGCGGTGCTCTTTTACAATGACATGCAATAAGCAAATCCAAAATACAAGGGGCCGGATTCGCCACTTTGCGATGCCGGAAGCGAGAATCACGATCGGGCAGAGAATCGCACGGAATGGAACCTAGGGCCGATTCCGATGCCAGACTCCAATCCCTCGCTGGCGGGAATATCGAAATTTTATCTGATGCACGATCAATTACACAAAGACGAGAGTTGGATGCAATCAAGGCTTTATTACACTAAGATGTGTGGCCTCCTACAGCAGCTGGCGAAATGGCTGCTGTACGAGGAGCACACATATTTATACTCCGCCTACTGGGCGGAGCCAGCAGGCAGGGAACTACCCCCGTACCTGTAGTACAGGGCCTTACCGTAAGGCACCTACACCGACAACCTCTATACACAATATATACATCAGTGGTGATTACCACATTATCCACGCAAAACCATCATTTGCATGGATTTTAATATCATTAGCGGCTCAGACACTTAATGCTCCACCACCCTCGCGATACTCCGCCCCTCTTAAGAGGAGGTCTCCTGGCTCGAATTAGTGCAAGTATTTGCAAGTGGGGACTGAGCGTCACGGCTGCGGAGGTGGAGTGAGAGACGAAGAAAAACTTTGAGAAGGACTCAAAAACAGTAGGGCTTGCTGGGGTGTGGCTGCCCATGCTGGGGGCAGGAGTGGGGAATAATTTTGTGCCAAGTCCGTAGACTCAGGCTGTCCCCCCTCGGGATCAGGGTGGGCTGGCTCAGACCACCATTGCAGCAGTGTGTGGATTTAAATGCCACCCTATGGTGCTACTTACAGGCTCCTGGTTGCTCACACTGCTGAGTGCTGCCTGTGGCCTGTGAATCAGAGAGCCTCTGGTTATCTGGGAGCTCACCCAGGTTGCCCTTCTGGAAACACTTATACCCCATCATCAAGGGGATGAGTGTAGCCAAGCTCAATCAGTGGCCCAAAGATGTTGCCACTCCTCAGAAGCGCTGCCCCACTGCAGAGGAAGCAGCAGAGCTTACTCCAAACAAAGGACACCTGCAGCGCATGGCCTTTGGAACCATCCCTGTTGGGGCAGAGGCCTCATCAGTAACCCACTCTGCTCAGAGTCACCAGCTGTCTCCTCCTGGTGGGCAGGCATTGCTGACTGCCTACGCCACCACCTCCCAGGCGCTGTTCAAAAGGGCGGGCTAGTCTGCGGCCCACCCTGGGGAAGAAGGTGCCCCTCCTTCCTCACTGGCATAGAACTGTGGGTCCACCTTGAACACCAACCATGGGCAGGAGATACAAAAGTCTGAGAACACGCACGAACAGATTCAAAAACAGCTCCTTCCCCGCTGTTACCAGACTCCTAAACGACCCTCTTATGGACTGACCTGATTAATACGACACTCCTGTATGCTTCACCCGATGCCGGTGTCTATGTATTTACATTGTGTACCTTGTGTTGCCCTATTATGTATCTTCTTTTTCTTTTCTTTTCTTTTCATGTACTTAATGATCTGTTTGAGCTGCTCACGGAAAAATACTTTTCACTGTACCTCGGTACACGTGACAATAAACAAATCCAATCCAAAACCTCAGGGGACAGGTCCTCTCTGAGCCACATCCGTGGCTGCAGTGAGCGTGTGCTAAGTGGGGCGCTTAAAAACAGCTCCGACTATAAGACTCTTTGGCGCTAAATTTGCGCCGGCAGAGAGCTGGTCCATTTTCATGTCCTCACTCGCTTGCCGAATAGCGGTCACATCGGAAAATCAAATCGCACGCTATTCAGTCCCGGCGGGCACACTTAGGGCGGGATTTTACTAAATGGGAACAAAGTCCTATCACGAGCACGTTTAGCCACGCCAAGAAACACATTACAATACAGCGCCCGGGTTAGACAGGATGCCTCAGCGGGGAACGGGCGGCCAAGGCCGCACATAGCTCCGTTTTATGCGCTGAGGACGTCTGCTCGCTGGAAATTCTCAATGTAACGAGAGATCGCAATGCCATTTAAAAATAGCGTCCCAATCGCCGGAGCCCCCAAATTGACCCCCAACCCTCCTAGCCCTAACAGACTATGGTAGCATCCACCAGCCCCTCGCCCCAAACACCTACGCAGTGCACCTCTGGCCCGATCAGCACCACACAAAAAATAACAGCTTAGTAGTGCCAGGCTGACACTGCCAGGGTGCCATGTTGGTGGCATCAGCAGTGTCACAGTACCACCCTGCCCAAAGGGCACGCACCTGGGGGCCTCCAATCTCCTGGGAGACCCACGCAAGTGCTGTTCGTCTGGTCCCCCATTTGGAGACCAATTTTTTTTTCTTCAAAAAATATACTTTATTCATAAAATCTATCATAAACATTACACAACATTTCGAATTGTCTTGACTGTACATTTCCATCAGAGTTACACATTCCCTTGACTTTCTTCCATTCAATTTTGATAACATTACACACATATCGCTCTTTACGTTACAATTCCTTCTTAAACATTTACTTTTATTGAAATTTTTCGTTCACAATTTTTTCCCCTTACACATCAAACATAAAGAAAATGTAACAGTACATGTAACATGATAACCCCAATCTAATAAAGAGTAACTAACCAACATGGTAAACTAATCAATTAACATAAAATGAAACTTTCCCCCCCCCCCCTCCCCCCTGGGTTGCTGCTGCTGGTCATCTGTCTTCCCTCTAACGTTCCGCTAGGTAGTCAAGGAATGGCTGCCACCGCCTGGTGAACCCTTGAGCCGATCCTCTCAGTGCAAACTTAATCTGCTCCAGTTTTATGAACCCCGCCATATTGTTTATCCAGGCCTCCAGTCCGGGGGGTTTCGCTTCCTTCCACATGAGTAAAATCCTACGCCGGGCTACTAGGGACGCAAAGGCCACGACATCGGCCTCTTTCGCCTCCTGCACTCCCGGCTCATCCGCAACTCCAAATAAAGCTAACCCCCAGCCTGGTTTGACCCGGACCTTCACCACCTTCGAAATCACTCCCGTCACTCCCCTCCAATACCCCTCCAGTGCCGGGCACAACCAAAACATATGTGTGTGGTTTGCCGGGCTTCCGCCGCACCGCCCACACTTGTCCTCCACTCCGAAGAACCTGCTCAACCTTGCTCCCGTTATGTGTGCTCTATGTAGCACCTTAAATTGAATCAGGCTAAGCCTGGCACACGAGGAAGAGGAATTTACCCTGCTTAGGGCATCAGCCCACAAACCCTCCTCAATCTCCTCCCCGAGCTCTTCTTCCCATTTTCCTTTCAGTTCGCCCACCAGCTCCTCCCCCTCCTCTCTCATCTCTCGGTATATCTCTGACACCTTGCCCTCCCCGACACACACCCCCGAGAGCATTCTATCCTGGATCCCTGTGTCGGGAGCAATGGAAATTCCCTCACCTGTTGTCTTGTGAACGCCCTCACCTGCATATACCGAAAGAAATTTCCCCGGGGCAGCTTATACTTTTCCTCCAACGCTCCCAAGCTCGCAAACGTCCCGTCTATAAATAAATCTCCCACCCTCCTAATTTCCAACTGGTGCCAGCTCTGGAATCCTCCATCCATCCTCCCTGGGGCAAACCTATGGTTGTTCCTAATTGGGGACCCCACCAGGGCTCCCAGCACACCTCTCTGTCGCCTCCATTGTCCCCAGATATTTAAAGTTGCCGTCTCCACTGGGTTCGTGGTAAATTCTTTTGATGAGAACGGTAGTGGCGCCGTCACCAGCGCCTCTAGACTCGTCCCTTTACAGGACTTTCTCTCTAGTCTTTTCCATGCTGCTCCCTCTCCCTCTATCATCCATTTACGGATCATCGCCACATTGGCGGCCCAATAGTAGTCGCCCAAATTCGGCAGCGCCAGTCCCCCTCTATCTCTGCTACGTTGTAAGAACCCCCTCCTTACCCTCGGAACTTTCCCTGCCCACACGAAGCTCGTGATGCTCCTGTCTATTTTTTTAAAGAAGGCCTTAGTGATCAGTATAGGGAGACATTGGAATACAAATAGGAACCTCGGGAGGACCATCATCTTAATTGCCTGCACTCTGCCCGCCAGTGACAGTGGCTGCATGTCCCACCTCTTGAAGTCCTCTTCCATTTGTTCCACCAGTCGTGTCAGATTAAGTCTGTGCAAGGTTCCCCAGCTCCTGGCTATCTGAATCCCCAGGTATCGAAAGTTTCATTCCACTTTCCTTAAAGGCAGGCCATCTATCCCTCTACTCTGGTCCCCAGGGTGTATCACGAAAAGTTCACTCTTCCCCATGTTAAGCCTATATCCCGAGAAATCTCCGAACTCCCTCAATATCTGCATGACCTCTGTCATCCCCCCCACTGGGTCCGTCACATACAACAGTAGGTCATCCGTGTAGAGTGACACTCTGTGTTCTTCTCCCCCTCTAATCACCCCTCTCCATTTTCTGGAGTCTCTCAGCGCCATGGCCAGTGGTTCAATTGCCAACGCGAACAGTAATGGAGATAGCGGGCATCCCTGTCTTGTTCCCCTGTATAGTCGGAAATACTCCGATCTTTGCCGACCCGTGACCACACTTGCCGTTGGAGCCCCATAGAGGAGTTTGACCCAGCTAATAAACCTGTCCCCGAACCCGAACCTCCTTAGCACCTCCCATAGGTACTCCCACTCCACCCTGTCAAATGCCTTCTCTGCATCCATTGCCGCCACTATCTCTGCCTCCCCCTCTACTGGGGGCATCATTAACACCCCTAATAGCCGTCGCATGTTGACATTTAGTTGTCTCCCCTTTACGAATCCTGTCTGGTCTTCGTGCACCACCCCCGGGACACAGTCCTCTATCCTCGATGCCAGCACCTTTGCTAGCAATTTGGCGTCCACATTTAATAGTGAAATAGGCCTATAGGACCCGCACTGCAGCGGATCTTTATCCCGCTTCAAAATTAGCGATATCGTCGCCTCCGACATTGTCGGGGGTAGAGTCCCTCCTTCCCTGGCCTCGTTAAAAGTCCTCACCAACAGCGGGGCCAGCAGGTCCACATATTTTCTATAAAATTCCACCGGGAACCCATCTGGTCCCGGAGCCTTCCCTGCCTGCATGTTCCCCAGCCCCTTGGTAACCTCGTCCACCCCAATTGGTGCCCCCAGGCCTTCCACCTCCTGCTCCTCCACCCTCGGGAACCTTAATTGGTCCAGAAACTGCCGCACCTCCTCTTTTCCCTCCGGGGGTTGGGACCTATAAAGTCTTTCGTAAAAGGTCTTAAACACCCCGTTTATCTTCCCTGCTCTCCGCATCGTAGCTCCCTTTTCGTCTCTAATTCCCCCTATCTCCCTCGCCGCTGTCCTCTTTCGCAGCTGATGGGCCAACAGGCGACTAGCCTTTTCCCCATATTCATACCTCATCTCCTGTGCCTTCCTCCACAGCACCTCCGCCCTCCTGGTGGTCAGAAGGTCGAACTCCGTCTGGAGTCGTCGTCTCTCCCTGTACAGTCCCTCCTCCGGGGTCTCCGCAAATTCTCTGTCCACCCTTAAAATCTCCCCCAGTAATCTTTCCCTTTCCTTGGCCTCTGTTTTCCCTTTGTGGGCCCTGATGGAGATCAGCTCTCCTCTGACCACCGCCTTTAGTGCTTCCCATACCACTCCCACTCGGACCTCCCCATCGTCATTGGCCTCCAGGTATCTCTCGATACATCCCCGCACTCTTCCACAGACTCCCTCATCCGCCAACAATCCCACATCTAATCGCCAGAGTGCACGCTGCTCACTCTCCTCTCCTAGTTCCAGGTCCACCCAATGTGGGGCATGATCCAAAATAGCTATGTCTGAATACTCAGTTTCTTCCACCCTCGAGATCAACGACCTTCCCAAAACAAAAAAATCTATCCGGGAGTACACCTTATGAACATGGGAGAAGAAGGAGAACTCCCTGGCCCTCGGTCTAAGAAATCGCCATGGATCCACTCCCCCCATTTGGTCCATAAACCCCTTAAGCACCTTGGCCGCTGCCGGCCTTCTTCCGGTCTTAGATCTGGATCTATCTAACCCTGGGTCCAGCACGGTGTTGAAGTCTCCCCCCATTATCAAGTTTCCTACCTCCAGGTCCGGTATACGCCCCAGCATCTACTTCATAAATCCCGCATCATCCCAATTCGGGGCATATACGTTAACCAACACAACCTCCATTCCCTCCAGCCTGCCACCCACCATTACATATCTGCCTCCACTATCTGCTACAATGCTCCTTGCTTCGAATGATACCCGTTTCCCCACCAGTATGGCCACCCCTCTATTCTTTGCATCCAGCCCTGGATGGTACACCTGTCCCACCCATCCTTTCCTTAACCTAACTTGGTCCGCCACCTTCAGGTGCGTCTCCTGGAGCATAGCCACGTCTGCCCTCAGTCCTTTCAAGTGCGCGAACACTCGGGCCCTTTTAATCGGTCCATTTAGGCCTCTCACGGTCCACGTGATCAGCTGCACTAGGGGGCTACCTGCCCCCTTCCCGTGTCGACTAGCCATCACCCTCTCTAGGCCAGTCCCACGTCCCGATTCCGCGCTCCCACTCGTTCCCCAGGTGGCGCATTCCAGCCCCGACCACCCTTCCTTTAGCCAGTTCCTCTTTGATTTCTGTAGCAGCAAACCAGTTATCCTCCCCCCCCCCTCCCCCCCCCCCCCCCCGCTAGATCCCCCTCTAGCATGATTGCTCCCCCCATATTACTTCCGCAAGTCAGCTGACTTCAACTGACCCCGGCTTCTCCTGCTCACTCCTTGACCCCCCCGTGTGGGGAACTCCCATCTACCTTGCGCCTATCTTCCCGCCATTATCTTTCTGGCGCGGGAACATCTCTGTAGCTGACCCACCCCTTGTGGCGCAGCTCCCTCTGCCGCCCCACTCCCATTCCTCATCCTCCGCCTATGTCTCATCTTTCGCCGCCCACCGGCGCCCACATTTCTTAGTGTCCCCCCCCTTCCCAATTTACATCTCTATATACATCGACAGTGACATTTCCCTCTAATATCAGTCCCTCAGTTCCGATCCACTTTCTCATCTTTAATAAAGGTCCATGCTTCTTCCGCCGTTTCGAAGTAGTGATGTCTCTCCTGGTACGTGACCCATAGTCGCGCCGGCTGCAGCAACCCGAACTTCACCTTCTTCTTGTGTAACACCTCCTTGGCTCGATTAAAACTCGCCCTCCTACTCGCCACCTCCGCACTCCAATCCTGGTACACCCGTACCACTGCATTCTCCCATCTACTACTCCGTACCTTTTTGGCCCATCTCAGAACCACTTCTCTATCATTAAAGCGGTGAAATCGCACGATTGTCGCCCTAGGAGGTTCTCCCGCCTTTGGTCTCCTCGCAGGGATCCGATGAGCCCCCTCCACTTCTAAGGGGCCCGAAGGGGCCTCAGCTCCCATCAGCGAGCTTAGCATCGTGCTCACGTAAGCCCCGCAGTCCGCTCCTTCCACTCCCTCAGGAAGACCCAGGATCCGAAGGTTCTTCCTTCGTGCTCTGTTTTCTAGGGCCTCAATGCTTTCAATGCACTTTTTGTGGAGCGCCTCGTGCGTCTGTGTTTTGACCGCCAGGCCCAGGATCTCGTCCTCATTATCCGTCACCTTCTGCTCCACCACGCGGAGCTCTGTCTCCTGGGTCCTTTGTGCCTCCTTAAGCCCCTCAATTGCCTGTAGCATCGGGGTCAGCACCTCCTTCTTAAGTAGCTCCACACACCGTCTTAAGAATTCGTCTTGATCGGGCCCCCATGTCGCCTGGGCTTTCTCCGCCGCCATCTTGCTTCTTTTTCCCTTCTGTCCCTATCGTCGAGGATTCCTCGCGGTGTAGCCACCGCCGCCGCTGATATTTTTCTCTTTCGTTGGGGGGGACTCCCTATTAACTCACCCCACACCGGGTTTCGTCGTGAAAAAATTTCCCGTTGGGGCTCTTAAAAGAGCCCGAAGCTCCGTTTGAGCTGGAGCCGCCAAAACGTGCGGCTTAGCTGGGCATCACCGCAACCGGAAGTCCTTCTTAAACATTTACATTGTCATGTTTCTTTTATACATTGGAGTGTTAATGGAGACCAATACTAAACAGTGCTTGTCTGAGTCCTCCAATGTAAAGGGGATAGATCCCAATGCTTCGGGTACCTCGAGAATCTGCACATTAAAATGAGACTAGCTACCTCGCTTTAATATGCAGATTTGCCAAAATGTGATCCCGCCCACAATGGGCAGGATTTACAACGCAATGTCCTGTGAGATCGCAATGGATCTTGCGAGGCATTGCGAGCCAAATAGATCTCGGGAGTGGGGTCGCCCGGCTTCTATCGGCCACACTGTGCCGCGGCGAGCTGCGTTTCAGGTGCAGTGTGGCCGTTCAAACGCGCCCTTTGTCTCCCAAACGGAGAATCCTGCCAGAGAGCATTTTTAAGAGCCCCCCAGAGGTTGTCTCCAGCACTGCAGCTGGGCATAAAAGATCCCATGATATGATTAAAGGCCAATGATTCTCTCTCCAATGTCCTGGCCAATACTGATCCCTCAACTACCATCATGACAGACACCCGTCTGCTCTCTGTCCTGTGAAAACAAATCATTCAACTGCAGATACGGTGGCAGAAAAGAATGAGAAAGAAAATGGCTGAAAGGAAACCAGGAAAGGTAAATGAAGATGTGAACAAAGATGAATGGTGGCATAAAAACAAAATGAAGGCAGATAAGTGAAGATTATAAAAACCTGTTTCACTGCTCAGAAAATAGTCTTTTCAACTCATATCTAATTTGTATGTTACGTTTTCATAGAATTGCACATGCAGGTGGTCGTTTGGGAATTTAATGTAAAAGAAAATTGCATTGTGAAGTTGTGTCATGGTTAATACCATCCTGCAGGCATTTTACTTCAAAATCTAATTAACGACAGGAGTTTTGAGATGCAAAATAACTCATTGGTCCTGTTAGCTAACATTCACAAAAAAATTGATTTTGTTGGATAGTCTCGTGATAGACATTATAAAGAATGGAGATACTGTCACGTGAACCTATCTCCTGTGACAAGTTAAAATGCTAATAACATGTAATAGGTGCACTGGGATCATCACATTGAACAATACTTTGTGTCAACTCTTTCTTTGACTACAGCTGAGAATTTGAGGCATTAATGGAACTGGGAATAATCCTTGAAAACTCTAATGTGTTGTCTAAAAGATAAAGCTTGCTTTAACCTTCTATTCACATATCTGTGGGGTTTGGAGCTTTTCAAGTCCTTTAGTCCTGAAGTTTTGATTGACATTGGCACTTCCACGCTGAGTAAGAATTTGAATCTATTGCTGTAAAATTCCTGGGCGGGCTTCTCCGTCCCACCAGCCCTGTTTTCCGCGCGCGGCGCGATCCCTCCAGCAGCGGGATCCTCCGTTCCAGCAGCCAGCCAAAGGGCTGTCGGGTAACCCGCGGGTGTCAGTGCGCTGTCAGCTAAGCAGAGGATCCCGCCAACAGAGAATCCCGCAGCCTATCTTTATCGATTTTCTGGAAATTTCCACTGATTGGCAATTGTTGTGAGGGCCACGAAGAATCCAGCATGAGTTTCAAGGATACAAAGAAATAACATTTATTTACAATAATATATATATACAACAGCAGCAGCAACTTCGCTTGCTGCTTACTCCTTCCTGCCGGTTCCAAACTGGCCAGCTTTATTTATACAGGGAGTCTGCTAATGATTTCTCCGCCCCCCTCATTGGGGAAGCTCATACTCCCACAGGATTGTGGGATTGTCATTAGTCCCCAGCCAATGGTAAGCAGGCAGGTTATAACATCCCATCCTCGTTGCCAGTTTTGTGAGGGCCATGAAGAATCCAGCACGAGTTTCAAGGATACAAAGAAATAACATTTATTTACAATAATATATATACAACAGCAGCAGCAACTTCGCTTGCTGCTTACTCCTTCCTGCTGGTTCCAAACTGGCCAGCTTTATTTCTACAGGGAGTCTGCTAATGATTTCTCCGCCCCCCTCATTGGGGAAGCTCATACTCCCACAGGATTGTGGGATTGTCATTAGTCCCCAGCCAATGGTAAGCAGGCAGGTTATAACAGCAATAAAAGAGAATTGGAGACATTTGTGGAATTGGCAAACAATCCTTGAGGCTGCTTGAATATTTAATGGAAAGGACTAAAAATAAGTCCTGGGAAATGCAAAAATGCAGAAAAAGAATGTTCTGTTGTTCTATGTAATAATAATAATAATAATCGCTTATTGTCACAAGTCGGCTTCAATGAAGTTACTGTGAAAAGCCCCTAGTCGGCACATTCCGGCACCTGTTTGGGGAGGCCGGTACGGGAATTGAACCCGCGCTGCTGCCTTGTTCTGCCTCACAAACCAGCCATTTAGCCCACTGTGCTAAACCAGCCCCGAATAATGCAAGCCTCAGATAGTTTCATGCAGATTTTTCCCCACAAGGTGAGCCTTGGAAGATTAAATTGCACATGAAAGGTTTGCAGTCGTGCTTTAATCTTGGCAGTTCTGGAATCTAGTGTGCCACTGTTTGAACTAATTTACAGTGCTGCACTGTGTCCACCAACCCTCTCTCCATAAATCAACCAGATGACAATTACTAAGGTGCTCCCAACTACCTGCCTGTCTCTTTCCCTGTCCACATGCAGCTGTCTTTTTCAGACTTATTCCATTCTCATTCTTCCTCGATTTCTTTTCCTTCCCCTTCCTGCCTATCCTGCCCATAACTTGGCACACTTAGAGACAACACTCAGCATACTGGCTGAACAATATGCTCGTGTTCTGCAACATGCAATCTAGCAGAGCTGAGAAGATTCTCATGGAAAGCATCACATATAACAAAGACACAATATTATAGAACATAGAACATTACAGCGCAGTACAGGCCCTTCAGCCCTCGATGTTGCGCCGACCTGTGAAACCACTCTAAAGCCCATCTACACTATTCCCTTATCATCCATATGTCTATCCAATGACCAATTGAATGCTCTTAGTGTTGGCGAGTCCAATACTGTTGCAGGCAGGGCATTCCACGCCCTTACTACTCTCTGAGTAAAGAACCTACCTCTGACATCTGTCTTATATCTATCTCCCCTCAATTTAAAGCTATATCCCCTCGTGCTAGACATCACCATCCGAGGAAAAAGGCTCTCACTGTCCACCCTATCCAATCCTCTGATCATCTTGTATGCCTCAATTAAGTCACCTCTTAACCTTCTTCTCTCTGACGAAAACAGCCTCAAATCCCTCAGCTTTTCCTCATAAGATCTTCCCTCCATACCAGGCAACATTCTGGTAAATCTCCTCTGCACCCTTTCCAATGCTTCCACATCCTTCCTGTAATGCGGCGACCAGAATTGCACGCAATACTCCAAATGCGGCCGCACCAGAGTTTTGTACAGCTGCAACATGACCTCGTGGCTCCGAAACTCAATCCCTCTACCAATAAAAGCTAACACCCCGTACGCATTCTTAACAACCCTCTCAACCTGAGTGGCAACTTTCAGGGATCTAGGTACATGGACACCGAGATCTCTCTGCTCATCCACACTGCCAAGAATCTTACCATTAGCCCAGTACTCTGTCTTCCTGTTATTCCTTCCAAAATGACTCACCTCACACTTTTCTGCATTAAACTCCATTTGCCACCTCTCAGCCCAGCGCTGCAGCTTATCTCTGTCCCTCTGTAACTTGTAACATCCTTCCGCACTGCCCACAACTCCACCGACTTTAGTGTCATCTGCAAATTTACTCACCCATCCTTCTACTCCCTCCTCCAGGTCATTTATAAAAATGACAAACAGCAGTGGCCCCAAAACAGATCCTTGTGGTTCACCACTAGTAACTGGACTCCAGTCTGAACACTTCCCATAAACCACCACCCTTTGTCTTCTTCGAGCTAGCCAATATCTGATCTAAACTGCTAAATCTGACTGAATCCAAAGCTTCCGTATTTTCTGCAGTAGCCTACCGTGGGGAACCTTATCAAACGCTTTACTGAAATCCATATACACCACATCAACTGCTTTACCCTCATCCACCTGTTTGGTCACCTTGTCAAAGAACTCTAAGGTTTGTGAGGCACGACCTACCCTTCACGAAACCGTGGTGACTATCTCTAATCAAATTATTCCTTTCCAGATGATTATGCACCCTATCTCTGATAAACCTTTCCAAGATTTTGCCCACAACAGAAGTAAGGCTCACTGGTCTATAGTTACCGGGGTTGTCCTAACTCCCCTTCTTGAACAAGGGGACAACATTTGCTATCCTCCAGTCTTCTGGCACTATTCCTGTCGACAAAGATGACTTAAAGATCAAAGCCAAAGGCTCAGCAATTTCCTCCCTAGCTTCCCAGAGAATCCTAGGATAAATCCCATCCGGCCCAGGGGACTTATCTATTTTCACACTTTCCAGAATTGTTCACACCTCCTCCTTATGAACCTCAAGCCCTTCTAGTCTAGTAACCTGAATCTCAGTATTCTCCTCGACAATATTTATTTTTCCTGTGTGAATACTGACGAAAGATATTCATTTAGCACCTCTCCTATCTCCTCGGACTCCAAGCACAACTTCCCACTACTGTCCTTGACTGGCCCTACTCTTACCCTAGTCATTCTTTTATTCCTGACATATCTATAGAAAGCTTTAGGGTTATCCTTGATCCTACCTGCCAAAGACTTCTCATGTCCCCTCTTGGATCTTCTTAGCTCTCTCTTTAGGTCCTTCCTAGCGAACTTGTAACTCTCGAGCGCTCTAACTGAACCTTTATGTCTCATCTTTACATAAGCCTCCTTCTTCCTCTTGACAAGTGTTTCAACTGCTTTAGTAAACCACGGTTCCCTTGCTCAACCACTTCCTCCCTGCCTGAAAGATACAGACTTATCAAGGACACGCAGTAGCTGTTCCTTGAACAAGCTCCACATTTCCATTGTGCCCATTCCCTGCAGTTTTCCTCTCCATCCGATGCATCCTAAGTCTTGCCTCATCGCATCATAATTGCCTTTTCCCCAGATATAACTCTTGCCCTGCGGTATATACCTATCCCTTTCCATCACTAAAGTAAACTTAATCGAATTGTGGTCACTATCACCAAAGTGCTCACCTACCTCCAAATCTAACAACTGTCCTGGTTCATTACCCAGTACCAAATCCAATACGGCCTCGCCTCTCGTTGGCCTATCTACATACTGTGTCAGGAAACTCTCCTGCACACATTGGACAAAAACAGACCCATCTAAAGTACTCAAACGATAGTCAATATTTGAAAAGTTAAAGTCCCCCATAACAACTACCCTGGTGCTTTCGCTCCTATCCAGAATCATCTTTGCAATCCTTTCCACTACATCTCTGGAACTTTTCGGAGGCCTATAGAAAACTCCTAACAGAGTGACCTCTCCTTTCCTGTTTCTAACCTCAGCCCATACTACCTCAGTAGACGAGGCCTCATCAAACGTCCTTTCTGCCACCATAATACTGTCCTTGACTAACAATGCCACTCCTCCCCCTCTTTTACCACCTTCCCTGAGCTAACTGAAATATCTAAACCCCGGCACCTGCAACAACCATTCCTGTCCCTGCTCTATCCATGTCTCCGAAATGGCCACAACATCGAAGTCCCAGGTACCAACCCATGCCGCAAGTTCACCCACCTTATTCCGGATGCTCCTGGCATTGAAGAAGACACACTTTAAACCACCTTCCTGCCTGCCGGTACACTCTTGCAACTTTGAAACCTTACTTATGACCTCACTACTCTCAACCTCCTGTATACTGGAGCTACAATTCAGGTTCCCAAGCCCCTGCTGAACTAGTTTAAACCCTCCTGAAGAGCATTAGCAAATTTCCCCCCCAGAATATTGGTACCCCTCTGATCCAGGTGTAGACCATCCCATTTGTAGAGTTCCCACCGACCCCAGAATGAGCCCCAATTATCCAGAAATCTGAAACCCTCCTTCCTGCACCATCCCTGTAGGCACGTGTTCAACTCCTCTCTTTCCCTATTCCTCGTCTCTCTATCACGTGGCACGGGTAACAACCCAGAGATAATAACTCTGTTTGTCCTAGATCTAAGTTTCCACCCTAGCTCCCTGAATTCCTGCCTTACATCCCTATCCCTTTTCCTACCTATGTCATTGGTACCTATGTGGACCACGACTTGGGGCTGCTCCTTCTCCCTCTTAAGGATCCCGAAAACACGATCCGAGACATCACGCACCCTGGCACCTGGGAGGCAACACACCAACCGCGAGTCTCTCTCATTCCCACAGAATTTCCTATCTATCCCCCTAACTATGGAGTCTCCAATGACTAATTCTCGACTCCTTCCCCCTTCCCTTCTGAGCAACAGGGACAGACTCTGTGCCAGGGACCTGCACCCCATGGCTTACCTCTGGTAAGTACCCCCCCCCAACAGTATCCAAAGCAGTATACCTGTTACTAAGGGGAGTGACCACAGGGGATCCCTGTACTGACTGCTTCCTCCCAGCCCCTCTCACCGTCACCCATCTATCTTCATTCTTCGGAGTAACTATATCCCTGAAGCTTCTATCTATGACCACCTCTGCCTCCCGAATGATCGAAAGTTCATCCAGCTCCAGCTCCAGTTCCCTAACGCGGTTTCTGAGGAGCTGGAGATGGCTGCACTTCCCACAGATGAAATCAGCAGGGACACTGTCGGCGTCCCTCACCTCAAACATTCTGCAGGAGGAACATTGCACTACCTTCCCTGCCATCCCCTCTATGGGAAAATAAACTACTTGGAGAATGGCATCACATTTAGGAACATAGGGTCCAGGGTTCTCCATGCCTCCGCGCTCGGCGCGGGGACAGAGAATGGGGTGTTGGATCCGATCGCGGGGGGGGCCTATTTCTTTGACACCGGTCCACGGTGTGGGTCCACCATGTCGCATGGGGCCGGCGCCGCAGGCGGCCGCCGCACGCATTTGCGGACCCGCAACCGGAAGTGTAGGGCCCGTATCGGCAGACGGAGCTGTGTGGAGCACTCTGGGGCCCTGCTAGCCCCCTTAAAAATGGGGAATCACTCCGGACTTTCTAGAAAAAAGTCCGGAGTGATTCGCGCCCGTTTTCGCACTGGCGTGGGGACACAGCCCCATTATTGGAGAATCCCACCCAGGATTTAGGAGCTGGAGAAGGTCATTTGGCCCTTCGAGCCTGCTCCGCCATTCGATAAATCATGGCTGATCTGATTGTAGTCACAATTCCACTTTCTTTTCTGTCCCCCTTAACCCTTGACTCCCTTGTCCATCAAAAATCGATTTAACTCAGCATTGAATAAATTCAATGACCCAGCCTCCATTGGTGTCTGGGAAAATAATTTCACAGACTAATGACCCTATCAACAAATTTTCTTTTCCTCACCTTCTTCTTAAAAGAGAGACTTTATAGTTTTAAACTGTGCACCCTAGTTCTAGTCTCGCCCATGAGAGGAATGATCCACTCAGTATCCACCCTCCCAAGTCCCCTCAGGATCTTATATGTTTCAATAAGATCATCTCTCATTCTTCTAAACTCCAGCGGGCATACAGGTCCAACCTGTTCAACCTTTCTTCATTAGATGAGCTCCTCATCCCAGGAATGAGTCAAGTGAACCTTCTCTGAACTGCTTCCATCACAATTATTCAAATAAGGAGACCAAAACTGCACATTATGTTCCTGATGTGATCTCATCAAGGCCCTGTCCAGCAGCAGTAAAACTTACCTGTTTTTATATTCCATTCCCCTTGCAATAAAGGAAATGTTTCATTTGCCTTCCTAATCACTTGCTGAACCTGCAAGCTAACGTTATGACGGGTTAGTCCTCCCTGGATCGTGTCCTCTTTCACCAGAACCAGAAAAAGCAGGAATGCAGTTTAACTCGCCTCCACCTTAACATTATTCACTTTTACCGTGCTGTAGTATTTACATTCCCAATGAGCACCATGTTGTCTCTGAGTTATTGTACTCCATTTCATCCTTTGCTTTGTGGTTACACATGGAATGTTGCTTTTTGTAATAGTGGCAAACTTCTGTAATCATTGAGGCAATCGCACAGAGATTAGTTAAGGTCCGGTGGTGAAGATACTCTCCCTTGAACCTATAAAGTCTCCTGGGACAAGTTAAATGCTAATAGCATGTAAGAGGTGCATGAAATCATCAAAATTGAACAGACTCTTGTGTCAACCTTATTCATTGAATGGAGCTGAGAAAAATAATCATAAGACCATAAGACATAGGAGCAGAATTAGGCCACTCGGCCCATCGAGTCTGCTCCGCCATTCAATCATGGCTGATATTTTCTCATCCCCATTCTCCTGCCTTCTCCCCATAACCCCTAATCCCCATCATGTTTGATGCTGTGGCGTGTTTCTGAATTTCAGATGTTGCATTGTCCAATTGTAATCCTAAATTCAGTAACAAATCTTTCTCATTCCATAACTAAAAAAGTGATTGTTCTAGAACAAGTGGCTGCCAGTCAGTAACGAATTGTAATCGTCCTTTCCAGGGTGTGACATTCAGGGTTGAAAACAGTGAGCTGGTGATAGCTCGAATTCTCCATGGAGGTATGATCGACCAGCAGGGCCTGCTTCATGTGGGCGACATCATCAAGGAGGTAAATGGAAAAGAGGTCGGAAATGATCCAAAGGTCCTGCAGGAAATGCTGCAGAATGCCAGCGGAAGTGTCATCCTCAAGATCCTGCCTAGCTATCAGGAGCCACATCCTCCGCGGCAGGTAAGAGCCGCAGCTGTTCTGCTTGGTTGCTAATGATGGAAGAGTTGGTGACATTAGCATTTGTCAATGATTAACATTGGACTTCCTTCTTCCCCTTTATCATCAGTCCCTGAGGACTAGATTCACTTAATTTATTAGAGACATTGAACTAACAAGCTGAGTGCAGGGCAACAGCCAAACTGAAAAGAGTAGGTGAGAAGGAAGGAAACAATCTCGAAGCAAAATGGTACCAGGTATGGAGGCTGAAAAATCGACAGAGTGTAGGATAAGGCCAGCTTAAGACTTGGGATCAATCCCAAGCTACAGATGAAGATCGCATTTAGGTTGTGGTGTTTTAAGAGGGAGTTAACATTGTATTGGAATACTTTCAGTCAACCAAACTTCCTGAAAAAGCCAGGACTTTGAGATCTTCTGGAGTCAATGCGGAATTTCACAAGAGGTTTTCCACAAACTGGTCACCGATGGTTTTGTTTTCTCGCAAGAGTTAGCATTACTAGAGGTTGGCAAGGGTAGTGCATGAAGTGTTCTGCTTAATGGATTCGGTGAGCTTTGGTTGGTCTTTTCTCTTCTTTCTGTTCATAAACCTGATTGCTAACTTAAAATTGATATTCAATTCTTAAATCTTGTTTTAAGAAACATGTTCTAAGAAACAGTCCCATCAAACTCCAATGATGATGATAGCTTGATCCGGTGGGACTAAGCCTGATTCATTACTTACAGATCTCAATTTTTTTCCTAGTGTTATGGGCCAGGGTTTAGAGAGCCCCAAAGTGTATCACTGACCCACAACTTTGGTTAGATTGTGGTTATGGGGAAACACACGGGCCTACTCTGCAGATGTGATGCATCATAAATCTACAGTACTTTTAAATTAAAACAATGTTTATTTATGAAACCGGTTAACACTTTATAAACCCACAGCAAACATCTTAACAACTACCAACACCAATAAATCCCCCAAAGAATACAGTACTCTCTAAGTAACTCTTAATCTTTCCTTGCAACATCCATAAGACAAAAAGAACCCTCTTTACAGAAACACATCAGGTTTAAATTCTCTACTGAGAGCAGTTATCACTCTGAATTGACCAAATGATCTAGAGATAGTCTTTAGATAGCAGAGAGATCAAAATTACACCTTCTTTGGCTGGCTGCAGCTCCAACACTAAAACAAAATTAAAAAACACAGACGCATCCAAGCTTTTCCTCAAAGCGAAACTAAAAAGCAGAGCAAGAGCCCAGCTCCGCCCACACATTGACATCACTGCAGCCAGTTGAGCAGACAAATATTTCTTAAAGTGACATTCCCATGTCACTACTTTTCATTAGGTTCTAGTGTACTTCAATTTACGAGACCATTTTTCATCCAGAGATACAATTTACGCTAATTTTAACCAGTTTTAAGTTTATTAATCTTTTTCAAATTGTCCCAAAAAATTTAAAGATTTAAGAAAGTGAAAAGGGAATACTTTAGAAATAAAAGCATTTTCCCGACTTAAATACATACTTCAAAAGTTGAAGCAATTAATAGTTGAGGGAATTTATCTAGGGAAGGCCCAGCCCTGTGCTGCACCAGCTCATCTGTGTGTTACAATTGGCCTCAATGGCCTTGGCATTAGTGAAAAATTGGACAAAGGCAAAAAAAAAAACCCTGCAGCAAAAGATAATAAGAATATTTATTAGTGTCACAAGTATGCTTACAATAACACTGCATTTAGGTTATTGTGAAAATCTCCTAGTCGCCACACTCCGGCACCATATCGGGTACACTGAGGGAGAATTCAGAGTGTCCAATTCACTGAACAGCACATCTGTCGGGACTTGTGGGAGGAAGAAACATAAAGTATAAAAATGACCGATTACTAGATCACGGTGAAAATGGACCAGAAAGAAACTACTTGGCTCATCCTAGTTCATCTGTCTGAAAGGAGCCTATAGCATTCTTACCCACACAATATCCATCTGCCTCATAAGTAAATCCAGGGTTTCCTCCTACTCTAACATACTTGGAAAGCTATTTCACGCATTATCATTTTTCAGTATTAGGTATCAATCTCTTGGATTTTCTCTGCAGTAACTTCAAAGCTTGAGCAACATCTCACTAACCAGAACTGGTCTACGAACTGGGCCAATTTGCAATGAGCTGCTGAATGCAAGCCACTAAAAGGGTCCAACACTATTCATTTTGAGATCTGTTCCCCAACATGTGTTGACCTCCCCCCACCCTGCGAGGGTTCACAACTGATACATCACACAAACTACATAAAACTGATCATATTCACTGAACAGCTATTTACTTATGTCGTACAGACTTTAAACTCTATAAATATCACACAGACTTTTTTGTCACACCGGCTCTTCAACTCAATCAATGTCACATAGACTCTTTAATTCAATGAACTGATAACCGTTACCCACGAATCAAATTCAAATATCACCAAAGCAAAACAGCTGGCCAGGCTGGTCTCTGGGGGCACCTCACTGGTCTTCGAGTCGCTGACTCAAGATCATCTTCTGCGATGGTTGTTCCCAGGATTTTCACTCCTGTAGTTGCGATCTTCTGTGCCTTGATATGATTTCTTCCCCTTCTAGCATGTTCGATGACATATGTGGCTGAGGTCATTCTTTCAAAAGTCTGGTAAGCAGGACACATCTGTTCCATGTTCCCGAAGCAGATTTCCACCTTAATAGCCTTTGCAACCAGAAAGGTCAGGTCAAGGTCTTGCTCGGGGTCTGCAAATGCCTGCAGTCGTCTCATTTCAACGTCGCTTCTCATTACGAAGTTACCATCTTTCGCTTATGACCCTTCTGTGCTTTACCACACTAGTGTCTGTACACCTGTGGTTTTAATGCCTGTGCGCTTCTATTTTTACCTTGAGTCTGACTATTACATTACATGACCAAATTTCCCACCATGCAATTTGGTTCAGCTACAGTCCCCCTTTGATCCATTATTCGATTTGTAATATTGGATCACAAATGTTGACATATCCGGCCATTCTAGCATCCACAGGTTCACTTTACGATTACTGCAAGTATAAAATAATGTATTTTTCATGCTTAGATTTCAAGGGACAAATTGTACCTTCTATTACAATTGTTTAGCACTACATTATTGCAATTCTTTATAAAAATATTTCCAGTTCCTTTCTTTTTAACATCATTCATATTTGTCGTTTCTATCTTTGCAACATCGCAGATGCAATCAATTGGAATACCATTCTTAACGTCATTACCAGGATTTCAACATAAGATGATAAATGTACCCATGGGTGTATTTGTACATTACTTCCCCAATTCTCTATGTCATCCTACCATGTAGTTACCTTTATAGAACATAGAACTCTTTGTCCTTTACATATGTTTCAAATACTTCTCCCAGCTTTCGGCTTAACTCTTCTAACCTTTTTATCTAACTTCGGGATTTCTGTCAGGTATTTATCCCGAGGATTTCTTTTAATTCCTTGGTTACATTCCTTACGATTTTTTTCTGCAATGGATATCTATCAAATCTACCTGTCCAATTCTGGCTGGAATTTCTGGTTTAAAACAGAATACTGGGTAAAGGATATGACAAATTTAAGTACCATAATGTGCAGTTTAAATTCATATCTGACTTAAAGCCACGTTTTGCTTTGCCAGCATCATATATGGGGTAGGGGCACACTACCACCTGATCAGTTTTCTGGCATTGATCAAGCCTGAATCCTACCAGTCCCCCATTCTTTTCTATCCCATACAGTAGAACTCCTTCAAGACTTACAGTACTTCTGGTTGTACTTTATCGGGTTGTCAACTGAATATTTTCATTCCTTCCTTTGTCACCAGATATAATAGATATTCCTCATCCGATTCCTATTGCTCCATTGGTGGGCCCTGTCCAATCCTTCTTAAACCAGACACTTGTTAATTTTCCGAATTGACACATAGTGATGTTATTGTTATTCTTTCGGTTCGTCGGATTCCCTAATTGTTCATTGTTAATCCATGATGGCACTATTCCCTGTTCTACTTCTTCTAAGTTTTTCCGCAGTTGTTCTTTCATCCGATTTCTATACGTACTGCAAAGATTTCAATTTTGCTTTCTGCCCTCTACCTCCTGGATTTGATCTATGATCCGATTAATGGTCGTCGCAAGATCTTGCAGCGCTTACGCTATGATGTTTTCCACTTCAGCCTTCTGTTGCCCTCCCTCTGCTGTGTGACTTTGATTCCGATTCATTTCAGTAATGACTTTCTTTACTTGTTGCATTAGAGTCCCTTACTTTGCTATCAAACTTTTGCATGTCTAGGGTATTTACAATAGACATTCCCACTTCATATACCCCTACAGCTCACTCTATAATTCCTGACTTCCCTCTTCCAACCTTCCCTTGTTGTTTGTTTTTGGCAGCCTCTTGTTTGAGAAAAATACCCATTAATTTATCATATGGCTGTCTCAGACTTTTGGGGCTCTAAAGGGATAATTGGACATCGGTTATGTCCAGCACAACCGGTACTATTTCGTACCGAATATCATTGCTCTAAGACTAAATCCATTTCTGCTCCTCCGACCTATTGAGGGCATTCTAAATTTAATTTTGAGGTTTCAGTAAAGTTGCTCATTGTGCTATTGGATTCGTGCCTGGTAGCTACGGGTTGTATACATACTTGGCTGGTGGCGCCATTGGCTACTTGTTTCAAGGCTTTCAATTTGTATGATTTATCTTTGCCCTACCGGCTGATTTATCGGGTTCTAATCTGATATAATCCCGATTAGGTTTATCATAATCTCTACAAAGCAAAATCATACACTTCTCCCTTTTCATCTGATGAGGTTTCCAAGCAACACAATGCGTCCCACCGGTGTAAGCAAATCTGATACATATCGCACCAAGTCCTGGTTTTCCGTGTGTTGTTGTGGGACGTTTCACTCTGCGTAAATCAAGATAATACCTGCTGACATCCTCTTGCCTGGCTGTTGTTGCTGGTTGTCACTGTTCGCTGAGTTGAAACTATATGGATTTACTGCCTCGGCATGTTGGTCGGTCCAATTCCAAGTGGCGTTCTTTGTCAAGAGATCCGCCAAGTTTGAGGCATCCATGGCAAAACCATCCAGATGGTTTCTACAATATCCCACCAGTCCCAGAAAAGATCTCAAAGATTTTAAATCACAGGAGAAGGACAACTGCAAAATAGCCTCTACCCTCTTGTGCTCTATTTCCCTATTCCCATATTTCCCACCATAGTTTCAAATAGATGACTTGATGTTTCATGATCTGGGCTTTTGAAGTCCCCGAAAGGTATCAAGACCAAATAGTTCACCAAGGAGTTCCAAATGTTCCTCATTTGTCTCAGCCTGCAAGAGGACGTCAGCTACATGTTGAATTTGGCATTCAGACCCGGAGATATTTGCAAGGCCTTTTAAGAGTCTTTGATGAAATATGGAGGGAGAATGATGGAAGCCCTGTGGTCCAGGTATACTGCTGACCTTGAAAGGAGAAGGCAAACTCATACTGGCATCCCCATTTCAATGGGATTGGCCAAAGTACATGACTAATATTCCAAACTATAAAATATCGAGCTTGTGGGGCCTGCTTCATTACCATTTCAGGACTGGTAGCGATTGAAGTTGCAGTCAGAAAGGTTGTCTTATTTAATTCCCAATAATCAATAGTCACCAGGATCCATCTGGTTTCCTTACAAGCCAGATCGGTGAATTATTAGTGGAGGCAACGGGTCACAGGAAGCAGGGTGGTTAACAGTGCTGCCTCACAGGGACTCGGATTCAATTCTGGCCTCGGGTGACTGTGTGGAGTTTGCACCTTTCCCTCGTGTCTGCGTAGGTTTCCTCCGGATGCTACAGTTTCCTCCCACAGCCCAAAGATCTGCAGGTTAGGTGGATTGGCCGTGCTAAAATTGCCCCTTCGTGTTCAAAGATGTGAAGGTTGGGTGAGGTTGCAGGGATAGGGTGGGAGTGGGCCTAGGTAAGGTGGCTCTTTCAGAGGGTCAGTGCAGACTCGATGGGCCGAATGGCCTCCTTCTGCACTGTAGCGATTTTATGGACACCAAAAGATTGGTTATAACTTTAGGAAGTCTTCTTCTGCTTGTTTGAGAAATCCATATTGTTTCTGTGGCTTGGGTTTTGGCTCCTCTACAACAATCTCTCCTGGCATTCTGCCACAATTATGTTTGTGTTGGGGACCCACCTGTTCCCAGTTTCAGATTAACTCTCGTGCCTCCGGATCCTCTGACATTTTATCGGGCTAGACCCAGAATTCCCCAACGGGACAGATCCTGTCCGTGTGTTCTCCCACCAGCACTTCGGCAGGGGTCTCTATTCCACCAACAGTTTGCCAAAAGAAACAGTTAGTCGGGTTAAAGGATAAATTGCACTTTCTCATAAGGTCTGATTCTAGACTGTGTTATTCCCTGGGTGTTCAATTCACCTGGGCAACTGGGTTATAACAAACCAAGTCTCCTAATCTAAACTCCAAGGGATCTGTTTCTTTACCTTATTGAACGTGTCCTGTGAATCCAATCTAAATTATTTTTGTCTGAGTGCGCCGTTCAATGTGGGGTGTCCGCCACCATGAAAACTGAGGGCGCGATTCTCTCAAAAGAGAATAAAGTTCCCTAGCGAGTGCATTAAGCCGCTTGTTTGCCGGTGCTCGCAGTGCCAAGAAACATATGGCCAGTCAACGAGACTCGCTTTGAATAAGGCGTCTGAACGGGGAATGGGTGAACGAGGCCGAGTTTTGTACAGTAGGGCGTCTGCTCGCTGGAACTCCCATTGTAGCGAGATGAGGGGCGAAATTCTCCAGTATCGGCGCGATGTCCGCCGACCAGTGCCAAAAATGGCGCAAATCAGTCGGGCATCACGCTGCCCCAAAGGTGCGGAAGCCCTAACCTTGAGGGGCTAGGCCCGCGCCGGACTGATTTCCGCCCCGCCAGCTGGTGGAAGTGCCCCGCCAGCTGGCACGGAAATGGCATTGCCGGGCGGCTCATGCGCGGGAGCATTAGCGGCCGCTCACAGCATCCCCGCGCATGCGCTGTGGAGGGAGTCTCTTCCGCCTCTGCCATGGTGGAGACTGTGGCGAAGGCGGAAGGAAAAGAGTGCCCCCATGGCACAGGCCCGCCCGCGGATCGGTGGGCCCCGATCGCGGGCCAGGCCACCGTGGGGGAACCCCCCGGGGCCAGATCACCCCGCGCCCCCCCCAGAACCCCAGAGCCCGCCCGTGCCGCCTTGTCCCCCCGGTAAGGTAAGTGGTTTAATCCACGCCGGCGGGACAGGCATTCTAGCAGCGGGACTTCGGCCCATCCGGGCCGGAGAATCGCGGGGTGGGGGGGTCCGCCAACCGGCGCGGCACAATTCCCGCCCCGCCGAATTTCCGGTGCCGGTGAATTCGGCAACTGGTGAAGGCAGGATTCACGCCAGCCCCCGGCGATTCTCCGATCCGGCGGAGGGTCGGAGAATCTCGCCCGAGGACACTATTTTTAAATAATGTCCCGCTCTCCGAGGCCCGCAAAACAATCCCCGACCTCCACCCCCCCCCACCCCACCCCCAGCACAAACGCACTATGGGAGCAGGATCCCTGCCTTCCCCTCCCTGCCCCCTCCCACAACACCCATGCCAGGCACCCCAGGCCGATCATGCTTGCCTACAAAAAGTCAGCTTGGCACCTTGGCAGTGCCAACCTGGCACCCTGACTGTATCCATGCCAACTGGCAATGCCACCTGGGCATATTTGCAGTGCCAGGCTGGCACACAGATGGCACTGTAGGGTGCTCAGGTGGCACTAGCAGTGCCAGGGCACCACCCTGCATAAAGGGCATGCAGCTGGGGGCCTCCGATCCCCTTGGAAACCCCTATAAGTGCCATTCTGTCTGGTCCCTGTTTGTGGGACCAGTTTTTTTTTTCAAAAAAATATACTTTATTCATAAAATTTATCATAAGCATTACAGAACATTTCAAATTGTCTTGACTGTACATTTCCGGCAGAGTTACACATTGCCTTGACTTTCTTCCATTCAATTTTGATAATGTTACACACATATTGCTCTTTACATTACAATTCCTTCTTAAATATTTACATTGTCATGTTTGTTTTATACATTGGAGTGTTAATGACCCAGACCGAGGGGTTTTACACTGTTACCCGCCGACAGCAAACTAGACGCTACGTCCAGACTCCTGATGGAAACGGTAAAAGACTCCAAGCTGCTCGACGTCTGCAGCAACCCCGCAGACGGCGCGCAGCGTAGATACTCATGGTCACGGTCAGACGGGTCCGTCCGCTCCAGGATAGACTTCTTTTTTGTGTCCCGAGCTTTCACAAGTAGTTGGACCGTACAGTACCACCTGTCCTTCGTGGAAAAGTTTTTGAAGGAAAACACCTTTGACCACAAGGCAATGAAGCAGTGGTCAGCACGTAATGTCCTCGAGGCCCTCGGGGGAAAAGGAGACCGTGGAGGACGTGGGATGGTTCCCTGAGCAGACTGCCAGAGTCATCTGGCAGAACGCCTCATCACCAGAACTTTCAAACAAGCACCACGACCTAGCTTGGCTGGTGGTGAGAAGGGCCCTCCCTATCAGATTCTTCATGCATACCCGAAGGCTCTGCGCCAATGCACGCTGCCCTCGGAGTGGCTGTGGGGGAAATGAGACGGTCACCCACCTCCTTGTGGAATGTGCCTTTGCAAAGAAGGTCTGGAGAGAGATGCAGTGGTATTTGTCAAGGTTTATCCCGAACAGATCTGTGACACAGGACTCTGTGCTCTACGGACTGTTTCCAGGGACACACACCGAGACAAACATCAACTGCTGCTGGAAGGTCATCAACTCGGTGAAAGACGCTCTTTGGTCTGCCCGAAACTTGCTGATCTTCCAGTGCAAAGAGCTGTCCTCGACCGAGTGTTGCAGACTGGCACATTCCAAGGTCCAGGACTACGTGCTGAGGGACGCACTCAAGCTTGGGGCAGCTGCCGCCAAGGCGCAATGGGGAAAGACCACTGTGTAAGGTCTTTCCAGCAAATGTACACCGAGGGGCGGGTAACAGTGTAAAACCCCTCGGTCTGGGTCATTAACACTCCAATGTATAAAACAAACATGACAATGTAAATATTTAAGAAGGAATTGTAATGTAAAGAGCGATATGTGTGTAACATTATCAAAATTGAATGGAAGAAAGTCAAGGCAATGTGTAACTCTGCCGGAAATGTATAGTCAAGACAATTTGAAATGTTCTGTAATGCTTATGATAAATTTTATGAATAAAGTATATTTTTTTGAAAAAAAAACTGGTCCCACAAACAGGGACCAGACAGAATGGCACTTATAGGGGTTTCCAAGGGGATCGGAGGCCCCCAGCTGCATGCCCTTTATGCAGGGTGGTGCCCTGGCACTGCTAGTGCCACCTGAGCACCCTACAGTGCCATCTGTGTGCCAGCCTGGCACTGCAAATATGCCCAGGTGGCATTGTCAGTTGGCATGGATACAGTCAGGGTGCCAGGTTGGCACTGCCAAGGTGCCAAGCTGACTTTTTGTACGCAAGCATGATCGGGCTGGGGTGCCTGGCATGGGTGTTGTGGGAGGGGGCAGGGAGGGGGGCAGGGATCCTCCTCCCATAGTGCGTTTGTGCTGGGGGTGGGGTGGGGGGGGGGTGGAGGTCGGGGATTGTTTTGCGGGCCTCGGAGAGCGGGACATTATTTAAAAATAGTGTCCTCGGGCGAGATTCTCCGACCCCCCGCCGGATCGGAGAATCGCCGGGGCTGGCGTGAATCCTGCCTTCGCCAGTTGCCGAATTCACCGGCACCGGAAATTCGGCGTTCAAAAGGTGAGAGAGAGACGAGGGGTCATGTCCAGGCTCCAGAAAAGTATGCAAAATTTGCTCCAGCTGCAGTCGATGGGGGTGGATGTCAAGGAGGATCTCCAAGAGGTGAAGAGCCAGCAAGCCTCGCTCTACACCTCGGAGGCCTCCAAGGTTATCTTCCGTTCCAGAGTCCGCTCCGTGGAGCAGGACGAAAAGTGCTCACGCTTCTTCTTCCAAAAGGTGCACAGAGAGACCTCTGTGATCAGCAGCCTGAAGGAAGAAGATGGCTCTGAAAAGTCATCGCAGTCTGACATCCTGAAGATCAGCCAATCCTTTTATGCCGGACTGTATGACCTGAAGCCAACAGATAGCACTGTTTCCCAGACCTTCCTGTCGACTATCACGGAGGTCATAGGCGACAGCGAGCTGGAAAACCTGGACAAACCATTAACTCTGGACGAATTGACAAAGGCCGCCAAGTCCTTCGAGACGAGTAAAACTCCCGGAAGCGACGGCTTACCGGTTGAGTTGTATTCGGCTCTGTGGGACTGGATGGGCCCAGACCTGCTGGAAGTGTACGAGAGTATGCTTCTGGAAGGCAGCATGTCAGAGTCCATGAGGAAAGGCATCATCACCCTCATCTACAAGCAGAAGGGGGAAAGGGAAGAAATTCGAAATTGGCGACCCATTTCACTGTTGAATGTGGACTACAAAATTCTAGCCAAGGTCATCGCCAATCGGGTCAGGTCTGCTCTGGAGTCGGTGATCCACCCTGACCAGACCTGTGCTGTACCCGGCAGGAAGATCTCTGATAGCCTCGCGCTACTCAGGGATACGATCGCCTACAGGACAGGGGGGTGGACACTTGCCTCATCAGCCTTGACCAGGAGAAGGCCTTTGACAGAATATCGCACACCTACATGATGGATGTGCTCTCCAAAATGGGGTTTGGGGAGGGAATTCGCAATTGGATCAAACTGCTCTACACAAACATCTATAGCGCAGTCTCAATCAATGGGTGGGAATCAGAAAAGTTCCAGATCAAATCCGGAGTCAGGCAGGGCTGCCCTCTCTCCTCTGCCCTTTTTGTGTGCTGCATAGAACCTTTTGCCGAGTCCATCAGGAGGGATCCGGGTATAAGAGGAGTGACGATCCCAGGCAGTGGAGGCATGCAAGTCAAGGCCTCCCTGTACATGGACGATGTTGCCGTCTTCTGCTCGGATCCTGCGTCTGTACGCAGGCTCTTGACCACCTGCGACCAGTTTGAACTGGCCTCGGGAGCCAAGGTAAACCGGGGCAAGAGCGAGGCCATGTTCTTTGGGAACTGGGCCGACCGGTCCTTTGTCCCCTTCACTGTCAGGTCAGATTACCTGAAGGTTGTTTGTGGGACCAGTGCTGAACAGCGCTCGCCCGAATTCTTTGAGGCGCAGGGATTGAATCTCAAAGCCTCAGGTACCTCGGGAATCTGCACATCAGAGTAAGGCTTACTGCCTCGCTCTAATATGCAGATTTTCCAAAAAGGTGATCCCGCCCATTGTGGGTTGGATTCACATCGTAGCATCTCATGAGATCTCGTTGGATCTCGCGAGGAGTGGTGAGCCGGGTAGATCCCGCAAGCGGGGTCTCCCGTCTTTCAACGACCAGGTTGCGTCGCAGTGAGCTGCGTTTCTGACGCAGCATGGCCATTGGATCGCGCCCATGATTTCTTCCTCTTCTAGCATGTTCGATGACATATGTATAAGACCCCTATGTGGCTGAAGTCATTCTTTCAAAAGTCTGGTAAACCAGACACATCTGTTCCATCGTTTCCTAAGCAGTTTTCCAACCTAACAGCCTTTGCAACCACAAAGGTCAGGTGATTCTCTTTCTCAGGGCCTAAAATGTCTGCAGTTGTCTGCTTTCAACATCCTTTCTCGCTACAAAGTGGCTATTTTTCTCTTATGAACTTTCTGTGGTTTACCCTCGTAAGTCTTGTATCTGGATACCTCAAGTTTTCATCACTGTGCACTTTTGTTTTTAGCTTGCATTTGAATATTTCTTTACTTAATCAAATTTCCCAATCCGAAAATTAGTTCAGCTACACAAGTACCTCCTATTTCTTGACCTGACCTTTATTTCTCACTAATTTGCATTTCCTCCGCAAATTGAATTGTGTTATGCTTACAGCTTTCTGCGAAACTTGGCTGAAAGAGCTTTGAGCTTTCCAGAAGACTAGGTCGACCACGCCACAATGCTTTCCCCAGCCACCTTACAATGCAACTTCCTCTGTAAGGCGGGAAAGTGGAGGTGAGGATTATCACATCAGATCAGTCATGCTCTCATTGAATGGCGGAGCAGACTCGATGGGCCGAATGGCCTACTTCTGCTCCTGTACCTTATGGCCTGCATGAAAGTTGAGATTGAAGACAGAAACGTCCCCTTTTTGGGTCAACATTTGCTGCTATTTAACAAATTCCGATGGGTAAGGCCTGAGGTGTTCTCCTGATCATCCATTCTATTGCTCTACTGCATATCAAAGTGAGGCTGACAGATTTCTAGTTCACGGAATTCACTGGACTTTTACAGCACAGGAGGTGGCCATTTGCCCCTTTGAGTCTGCACCGACTTTCCAAATGAGAAACTCACTTTATGTTATTCTCCGCCCTTCTCCTGGACACTACACGTTCTTCCTTTTTTGATAGCAGTCTAATTCCCTTTTGAATGCTTTGATTGAACATTCCTCTACTACAGTCTCTTTCTCTCGCAGCGCATTCCAGACATTAATCAGTCTCTGCGCCAAAATGCTTTTTCTACGTCACTGAATGATAGTTGCCTGTTTCAGTTTTATAAAGCTACCGTTTGTAAAAGCAGAGGTGAGATTCTCCCCGTCGCGTGTTTCTCGGTGGCGGGTGGCGGGCCGCCATTGGCCAGCGGCGGGACTTTCTGGTCCTGTCCCTGTAAAAGGTATTTCCCATTGAATCCACCCCACGCCACCGGGAATGCCGCAGTGGGGTGCGCCATCAGCGGGACAGGAAGATCCCACCACTGTCAATGGAATTTCCCATTGGGCCTACCCCACCTCAGCGGTAAACTGACGGTGGTGACAGTGGTGTGTGCCATCGGTGTCAATGGGATTTCCCACATTTCAATATCCATCTCTTCAAACCCTAAGGACGAATGTAGCCACAATTAAAACCTCTCTGCCCACCCAATAAAAGAGGAAACCCTTTTTCTCCTGTGGAACTGACCATTTTCTTTCCGTTGCCACAAGTTCCCTAATACCATGAGGCAGATTAGTTTTTCTATGAAAGACTGGGGATACCTTTTTTGACTTTGGTACAGTCGTCACTTTTTGAGGTTGAGTTGAGCAACAAATGTGAATAGATTGATAATAAATTTGAACTGGAGGTCAGTACACTTGAATGAAGTGGAGTTCAGCTTCCCTTCAATAGCCCTTCATTACAAAGCTTCTTTTATGTCTCGAGTAAAATAGGACATTTAAAACCACTTTCTTATTAAGTATAATCCACGCATGATGAATTGTAATTGCAAATATGTGAGAGTTCAGGAGTTTATACGATATTAAAATGAATCCCTTGTCGTCACCATTTTAGTATGTGGAAACTATTTTGTGCCTCATAAACATTTAAACTCTCTGTATAAATGTCTTCTATTCTTTAACATTATCTGTTTAACTATAAAAAGGAATGTAGAAGTGTTGATTATGATTGTTCACAGTAAGGACTAAGGGCGCGATTAAGCGCCGGGAACTACCCTGCTTTCAAACGGCAGAATGGCCTCCTTCTGCACTGTAAATTCTATAATTCTATAACACTCTGTTGGTTTTCTGGCGCCGCTCCCCCCTACACAAGGCCATACTTCAGTGTCATTCCCTGCTCTGTGTGGAGCTCCTCAGTGCAAGAAGAGTTCTGACACCCCAATCTCTTGACCCCCCCCCCCCCCCCCCACCGCCCCCCATTGCCCTAACCCATTTGTTGGAGGGTCCTCGAGCCCCACACCCTGCCACATACCGGCAGAGCACACCCGGGCCCGATCCAGGGGTGTGCGCAAAATTCCACCTTGGAATCCCGGCACTGCAACCTGGGTACCCTGGAACCATCAAGCTGACACCCAGGTGGCACTGCCAGGTTGCCCAGGTGGCACTGCCAGGGTGCCCGGCCAGCAGTGTCATAGTGCCTGCGTGGGACCAACAATGCCAGGGTGCAAGCCTCACCAGAGGCTGACCACCTGGGGGCCTCCAATTGCCAGGCAGATCCCCCCCCCCCCGGAGCGCTGTTTCGCCTGTTCCCCCTTTGTGGAGACCAGCACCAAACGGTGCCCAGCTGGGGTCTCTTGGCGAGGCCGGTGGATGCTGGCTGCCGGTTAGATCCAGCAGCCACCTAACTAAGTGAGCTTTTAAGCTCTTTTATCAATGTGAGCCACAATGGGGAGGCCCCAGATGACGACGTCTCGCGAGATCTCGTGAGGCGTAACGCCTGTTGGGAATCCCAGGAGAGGCCTTTCATGAGATCTATCAGCCACGTCCCATCCCGATTCCGGCGGGACGCAGCCGGTTAATTGCACTTTCTCCAACTCATGAGTAAACTTCTGGCAAAAAAGCTAAGGTCTGCTACATAAATAAAATAATTGCAATCCTTTATTCACTCCAATCAGCAAGAGTTCCACAACTAGCTTCCTCCATGTGAAAACATTTTTCCCAATCTTCATTTTCTGCATCACTTCACAATGAACATTTTTAAGCACTGTGATTCAACGGTGGGTAAAATTCTTAACAATAAAATCAGTGATTAACAATAACAGTTCTGTCAAATCCCTTCATATGGTTGACAGCTTTATTAAATCCAATTGGGCATTGTATAATGCAAATGGTCCTTTGGTTTTGGGCCAACATTGTGTTCATTCCAAATACTTGAGCCTTATGACAATATATAATTATAGTCTGTAATCTGATAATTTGCACTCTTTGGAATGTTGTCTGCTATTTTCTTTGTTTCAGAAGAATCCTTGATCGTCATTTGTTATTTTTTAACCTTCTGACTACTTGGTGTTGTTTTAGATATGATGATTTGTGCGAGACCATTTCTCTGGTGTATGTAACCATAGTTATCATATTAATTGATTAGCCCAGTGTTATATCTTTGAGTGTTCTGCAAAGAGAAAAGGTGTGGAGGTGCCCACCCTCTGGATTCTTAAAAACACGAACAATGGGAGGTGTCATTCAGGAAGCTGCTCGTACAATCCAAGATGGAGAACCACCACCTGGGTAAACACTCACTGCTGATGTCACGACAAATGACATGATGTTTCACCAGCCAGTAGTCTTTTGCTATGCTCTTGACGTAGCATAAGCTGCTTCCTTGATGTGCACTCTGACAAAGGAAGGTTCAGACTTGGAGATAGCTTCAACACGTTTATTGAACTATTAACAATTCTCCTACTTGGATTCGACGCTACTGTTAATCCTGCTATAGCTACTCAGACTGACTAACCAGTCTGCTACAATCCACGTGGTGGGAGTGATGTTCAATCAACCCTGTGTCTGTGCTCACTGAGAGCCTCCACTGGAAAAAGACTGAGTATGTGTGATGTGTCCTTTTTATAAGGGTTGGTGTAATGCCCTCCTGTGGTAGTGTCACCTCTGTGTGTATCGGTGACTGCCCATTGG
Source organism: Scyliorhinus torazame (assembly GCF_047496885.1). Classification (NCBI taxonomy): domain Eukaryota; kingdom Metazoa; phylum Chordata; class Chondrichthyes; order Carcharhiniformes; family Scyliorhinidae; genus Scyliorhinus; species Scyliorhinus torazame. The sequence continues at coordinate 107,568,812 of NC_092727.1, forward strand.
TCGTGTCCTATCTTACTGACCTATTGGTTGACTGTCTGTGTGTCATGTCTCTCGTGTTCCCTCTAGTGCCTAGCTAGGTGTAGTGTATGTACATTAACCCTTTGTGTACTTACAGTGATGTATATCACCACAAGTAGTTTGAGAGGTTCTCAGCTGAGATGCAGAGCTGTGTGGCAGAGTAGCACTTTATCTTTTAAAGCAGATAAAAATTGAATAGATGGCATCCAACAAGTCTCTTCTGACATTATCTTATTTGCCTTTCTAGCTTTAGTCCCATTATCTTTAGCTGTTTAAATTAACTTTCATAGTGCAAGTAGCATTAATTCTAACAATAGCTCAGTAACTCTCACCCAGTCCAACATGCTGGGTGAGTACGATCATTCTGTTGCTAATTAGTTTTATCTGTCGGGCTTCATTGTTGAGACAATAAATGAGAACCATCATCTCTCACACTGCGCTACTATCAGCATTTTTTTTGATGGGTGCAAATTGGCAAATTACACTGACACATCTGTGCATATATTTCTCACATTCGAGTAAGAAACCATTTCAAATTATTTCCCAAACCATCATATGCTTTTTTCTAACGCTGCATATTTCTGTGAATATGTTCCAGCGATCTTGAAATGACCGACGCCACTACAAAGTTCACTCCAATATTTTTCACATGTACACTGACACCCAGCTCTATCTCATCACCACTCTCAACTACTCACTGTTGCAAAATTATCACATTGCTTGTCTGACATCCAGTACTGGGTGAACAGAAATGTGCTCTGATGAAATATTGGGAGGCTGAATCCCTTATTGGTATCACAGAATCCCTATAGTGCAGATGGAGGCCATTCAGCCCATCGAGTCTGCACCGACCATCTGAAAGAGTACTCCACCCAAGCTCACTCACCCACCCTGTCCCAATATCTTCTTGACCTAACCTACACATCTTTATTGGACACTGAGAGGAAATTTAGCATAGCTAATCCATCTTTGGACTGTGGAAGGAAACCGGAGTAAACCCACGCAGATATAGAGAGAACGGGCAAAGTCCACATAGACAATCACCCAAGCTGGAATTAAACCCGGGTATCTGGCACTGTGAGGCAGCAGTGCTAACCACCATGCCACCCCCATCACCAGCTCTGTTTCCTACTGCCAACTCTATCCCTTTACTAAGCAAATGACTGAGGCTGAACCTGGCTGTTCACAATAAGGGCCAACGTTGTCAACCTAATAAACTGCAGGAAAGGATGTCCCGAGGCGCGGTACATTGGCAAGAACATGCAACCGCTGTGACAATGGATGAACAAACATCACGCGACAATTGACAGGCAGGAATGTTTCCTTCCAGTGAGGGAACACTTCAGCCATCAAGGGCAGTCAGCCTCTGATCTTCGGGTAAGCGTTCTCCAAGGTGACCTTCACGACGTGCGACAACGCAGAATCGCCGAGCAGAAACCGATAGCCAAGTTCCGCACGTATGAGTTCGGCCTCAACTGGGACCTTGGATTCATGTCTCATTACATTCACCCCCCACCATATGGCCTGAGCTTGCAAAATCCAACCAACTGACAATTCACACCTCTTTAACCTGGCATTATCCTTCTCTCCAGTCGCTCCGTCTGGACCTGTAAAGACTCAATGACATGCAAATACTCGCATTCAAAATATCATCTTGCATCATTGACTTTGTCTATATATGTGGTTGTGAACCCACCTCTTCACTCACCTGAGGAAGGAGCAGTGCTCCGAAAGCTAGTGGTTCAAAACAAACCTGTTGGATTTTACCCGGGTGTTGTAAGACTTCTTACTGTGCCCACCCCAGTCCAATGCCGGCATCGCCACATCAGACTTTTGACAAGCTAGGAGTCATTTCCTGACTCTGAGTTGGACTTCCAGCCACATATGTAAGCCATCGCTAAAACTGCCAATTTCCTCTTTTATAAAATTCCATGGGCGAGATTCTCCGAAATGGAGGCAGAGTGTTCGCGCCGTCGTGAACGCCGTCGAGGTTCACGACGGCGCGAAACGGCACCTATCCCGACCAATTCAGGGCCCGATAATGGGCTAATTGCGGCGCCGCGTAATTTACACGCGCCAGGCCTTGGCGCCGCGTAAAGATGGCGCCGCACAGATGACGCGGCCGGCGCCGCATAACTGGCGCCAACCCGCGCATGCGTGGTTGCCGTCCTCTCCGAGTCCGCCCAGCAAGAAGATGTCAGACGGATCTTGCGGGGCTGCGGAAGAAAGGACGTTCTCCTTCAGAGAGGACGGCCCGACGATCGGTGGGCACCGATCGTGGGCCACACCCCATTTCAGGCCCCCCCAGTGCAGGATCTCCCCTCCCCACCCCCCACCCCCCCGCAGCCCCCCCCCCCAGTGTTCCCGCGCTGTTCCCAGCAGCAGCGACCAGTGTGGACGGCGCCGGGGGAACCCGCCGTTTTGGGCTGGCCGCTTGGCCCATCCAGGCCTGAGAATAGCAGGGGTGCTGGAGAATCACCAGTTTGGGTGTCTCGGGCGATTCTCCGGCCTGCGCCGCACGGAACTTGACGGGGCCGTTATCGCCGGTTGCGAGAATCGCGGGAGGGCGTCTGACTGGCGTCGCGGGAAAATTTGGCGACCCAGGCGATTCGCCCAACCGGCGCGGGAGCGGAGAATCGCGCCCCATGTTTCTGCTTCTGTCTCAATTTGTCTGCTTGAGAAACTCTTGTCTAATTGTGACCTCTAGACCTGACTATTCCAATGCCTTCAGGTTAGGCTGTCACATTCTACCCTTGGTAAACTTGAGATTATCAAAAACTCTTGTCAGTGTCCTTACTCACAGGAAATCCATTTCATCTATCACTCCTGTTCTTGCAGTGGCTACTGACCAAGTGATGCCTTGATATTGAAATCCTCATCCTTGTTTTCAAATCCCTCCATGGCTTCACTCTTTATCAAACAAAATTTGACACTGAATCACATGAGATATTCATACAAGCATATAAAAGTTTGGTCAATGAGAAAGGTTTTAAGCAGCACTTTAAAATGTTAAAAAGAGGTGGAGGAATTTAGGGTGGGAAAAGAAACAATACAAAGAGGCCACTGTATCTTAAAATGAGTTAGTAGAATCTGATTAGTTGTAATAGTTCCCTCTTGAGGCTGCTGTGAATGGTTGTTATGTATATACAGTCAAACCAGAATAAATTAGTGTTTTCCAATGGGTACCTTGAACTTCACACAGCAGCACACAATTTCTTTTCTATCTTGCATAGGTATGACAGTCTGGCAATGCAGGAGGATTCTCTATCTGAACAAATGTGGGTTAATAAGAACTAGGAGCAGGAGTAGGCCATCTGGCCCCTCGAGCCTGCTCCACCATTCAATGAGATCATGGTTGATCTTTTGTGGACTCAGCTCCACTTTCCGGCCCGAACACCATAACGCTTAATCCCTTTATTCTTCAAAAAACTATCTATCTTTATCTTAAAAACATTTAATGAAGGAGCCTCAACTGCTTCACTGGGCAAGGAATTCCATAGATTCACAACCCTTTGGCTGAAGAAGTTCCTCCTAAGTCCTAAATCTACTTCCCCTTATTTTGAGGCTATGCCCCCTAGTTCTTCTTTCACCCACCAGTGGAAACAACCTGCCCGCATCTATCCTATCTATTCCCTTCATAATTTTATATGTTTCTATAAGATCCCCCCTGCATCATTCTAAATTCCAACGAGTACTGTCCCAGTCTACTCAACCTCACCTCGTAATCCAACCCCTTCAGCTCTGGGATTAACCTAGTGAATCTCCTCTGCACACCCTCCAGCGCCAGTACGTCCATTCTCAGGTAAGGAGACCAAAACTGAACACACTACTCCAGGTGTGGCCCCACTAACACCTTATACAATTGCAGCATAAACTCCCTCGTCTGAAACTCCATCCCTCTAGCAATGAAGGACAAAACTCCATTTGCCTTCTTAATCACCTGTTGCACTTGTAAATCAACTTTTTGCGACTCGTGCACTAGCACACCCAGGTCTCTCTGCACAGCAGCATGTTTTAATATTTTATCATTTATATAATAATCCCTTTTGCTGTTATTCCTACCAAAATGGATAACCTCACATTTGTCAACATTGTATTCCACCTGCCAGACCCTAGCCCATTCACTTAACCTATCCAAATCCTTCTGCAGACTTGCGGCATCCTCTGCACTTTTTGCTTTACCACTCATCTTAGTGTTGTCTGCAAACTTGGACACATTGCACTTGGTCCCCAATTCCAAATCATCTATGCAAATTGTGAACAATTGTGGGCCCAACACTGATTCCTGAGGGACACCACTAGCTACTGATTGCCAACCAGAGAAACACCCATGAATCCCCACGCTTTGCTTTCTATTAATTAACCAATCCTCTATTAATGCTACTACTTTACCCTTAATGTCATGCATCTTTATCTTATGCAGCAACCTTATGTGTGGCACCTTGTCAAAAGCTTTCTGGAAATCCAGATATACCACATCCATTGGCTCCCCGTTATCTACCGCACTGGTAATGTCCTCAAAAAATTCCACTAAATTAGTTAGGCACGACCTGCCCTTTATGAACCCATGCTGCGTCTGCCCAATGGGACAATTTCCCTCCAGATGCCTTGCTATTTCTTCCTTGATGATAAATTCCAGCATCTTCCCTACTACCGAAGTTAAGCTCACTGGCCTATTATTACCCGCTTTCTGCCTATCTCCTTTTTTAAACAGTGGTGTCACGTTTGCTAATTTCCAATCTGCCGGGACCACCCCAGAGTCTAGTGAATTTTGGTAAATTATCACTAGTGCATTTGCAATTTCCCTAGCCATCTCTTTTAGCATTCCATTAGGGCCAGGATGCCTTGTCTACCTTTAGCCCTATTAGCTTGCCCATCACTACCTCCAGGGCCAGGAGACTTGTCTACCTTTAGCCCCATTAGCTTGCCCATCACTATATCCTTAGTGATAACAATCATCTCAAGGTCCTCACCTGTCATAGCCTCATTTCGATCAGTCACTGGCATGTTATTTGTGTCTTCCACTGTGAAGACCGACCCAAAAAACCTGTTCAGTTCCTCAACCATTTCCTCATCTCCCATTATTAAATCTCCCTTCTCATCCTCTAAAGGACCAATATTTACCTTAGCCACTCTTTTTTGTTCTGTATATTTGTAGAAACTTTTACTATCTGTTTTTATATTCTGAGCAAATTTACTCTCATAATCTATCTTACTCTTCTTTATAGCTTTTTTTGTAGCTTTCTGTTGCCCCCTAAAGATTTCCCAGACCTCGTGGGCGCGATTCTCCACTCCCACGCCGGTTGGGAGAATCGCCTGGGCCGCCAGAATTTCCGGGGCCGCCGGTCCAACGCCCTCCCGCGATTCTCCCAAGTGGCGGGAACGGCCTGGTTGAGTTTTGCGGGCCGCAGGCCGGAGAATCGCCGGAGACACCCAAAATGGCGATTCTCCGGCACCCCCGCTATTCTGAGGCCCGGATGGGCCGAGCGGCCAGGCCAAAACGGCGGGTTCCCCCCGGCGCCGTCCACACCTGGTCGCTGCAGTTGTGGGCGGTGCGTGAACGCTGGGGGGGGTGGCCTGTGGGGGGGGGGGGGGCGAGGGGGGATCCTGCACCGGGCTTCACCTGGAATGTGGGGTGGCCCGCGATCGGTGCACACCGATCGCCGGGCCGTCCTCTCTGAAGGAGGACCTCCTTCCTTCCACGGCCCCGCAAGATCCGTCCCCCATATTCTTGCGGGGCGGACTTAGAGAGGACAGCAACCACGCATGCGCGGATGTCGTCCGTTATGCGGCGCCGTCCATGTCATCTCTGCGGCGCCGCGTTTACGCGGCGACAAGGCCTGGCGCATGTAGATGACGCGGCCCCGATACTGGCCCATTGTCAGGGCCTGAATCGGTCGGGACCGGGGCCGTTCCGTGCCGTCGTGAACCTCGACGGCGTTCACGACGGCGCGGCCACTTTGGCGTGGGAGTGGAGAATCCCGCCCCTAGTCTCCCACTAATCTTTCCCAGTTTGTATGCTTTTTCCTTCAATTTGATACTCCCTTATTTCCTTAGATATCCACGATCAATTTTCCCTCTTCTACCATCCTTCCTTTTTGTTGGCATAAACCTTTGCTAAGCACTGTGAAAATTCACTTGGAAGGTTCTCCACTGTTCCTGAACTGGGGTGAAATTCTCCCTCAACGGCGCGATGTCCGCCGACTGGCGCCAAAAACGGCGCCAATCAGACGGGCATCGCGCCAGCCCAAAGGTGCAGAATGCTCCGCATCTTTGGGGGCCGAGCCCCGACATTGAGGGGCTAGGCCGACGCCGGAGGGATTTCCGCCCCGCCAGCTGGCGGAAATGGCGTTTGTTGCCCCGCCAGCTGGCGGAAATGGCGTTTGGTGCCCCGCCAGCTGGCACGGAAATGCGGCGCATGCGCGGGAGCGTCAGCGGCCGCCGACAGTGTCCCGCGCATGCGCAGTGGGGAGAGTCTCCTTCCGCCTCCGCCATGGTGGAGGCCGTGGCGGAGGCGGAAGGGAAAGAGTGCCCCCACGGCACAGACCCGCCCGCGGATCGGTGGGCCCCGATCGCGGGCCAGGCCACCGTGGGGGCACCCCCCCGGGGTCAGATCGCCCCCCTCCCCAGGACCCCGGAGCCCGCCCACGCCGCCTGGTCCCGCCGGTAAATACCAGCTTTGATTTACGCCGGCGGGACAGGCACTTTCTGGGCGGGACTTCGGCCCGTCCGGGCCGGAGAATTGAGCGGGGGGTCCCGCCAACCAGCGCGGCCCGATTCCCGCCCCCGCCCAATCTCCGGTACCGGAGACTTCGGCGGGGGCGGGGGTGGGATTCACGGCGGCCAACGGCCATTCTCTGACCCGGCGGGGGGTCGGAGAATGACGCCCCTGTTTCACCATAAAGTCTTTGCTCCCAGTCTACCTTAACTCGCTCTTCTCTCATCCCATTGTAATCTCCTTTGTTTACGCACAAAATACTAGTGTTTGATTTTACCTTCTCACCCTCCATCTGTATTTTAAATTCCATCATATTGTGATCGCTCCTTCCGAGAGGATCCCTAACTATAAGATCATTAATCAATCCTGTCTCATTACACAGGACCAGATCTCGGACCACCTGTTCTGTCGTAGGTTCCAGCAAACAGTAAAGGAACTGTGATATTTCTTTTGCTGAGAAACGGTTTTTAAAATCCTATCTTTGTGAAAAGGCTGTTGCTTTACATGGTAGACTGACCTTCGAAGGCGACCGTATCAACAGGTCTAGTCCGGCAACTGGGAGAGCGAAGTCATGACCAAAAGTCTTTCAATGTGGAGTGGCGAGCAATGTAACCATTGCTCACAATATCCTTGACATTCTGATAATCTGGCAGTCAATCAAGGTTGAAGATCAAAGGTATCACATTGGTGTAAGATTGCCAACCTTGAGGAATTAATGGCCAATCTCCAGAACCCTACTGTATGCAATCCTGGAGGAAGATCATCAGGAAATTTAAAACAATGTTTTTGGTCATTTAAAAAACAAAATTCTCTTTACCATTCAAAATGGTGGCGTGGGGGGGGGGGGGGGCGGGGGGAGTGGGGGGGGGGGGAGGGGATGTTTGGCTGACAGGCAACCATCATCCAATTGGGTAACGAGTGTCTTTGCTCGCCAACTGGCGGAGGAAGGCAGTGCGTCAGGAGGATGGATGCGTCAGCCAACTAATGACAGGAGTGTCGGGACAAGTCATAATGAATGCTCCATTTAATCATAGTTGGGAACCGTACGTCGGTGTCACTTTTTCTTTCACCTCAGCACAGGAGTCCTGAAAAGGTGCTAATTGATTTGTGTACAGGCAAGGGCTGCAAGTTTGCCTTGTCACAATGATTAATCATGGAATTTTAATTTGTAAATGAGAGGCAATTTAGATACAGCTACAACCTGCATGTTTAATTTGCTTGAATTTATTGAGTGGGCTGTGAAATAATTGTTTATGGTGCAGTTGACATTTTTACTGAAAATCAAAATGAAACTTATAAGTCTGTCTTAAGGTTCAGCGCCACATGATTTCAATCATTGGTAACTGGGTTTCATAAGAATTGTATTTATAGGCTGGAATTCAGCTTTACTGAAAATGTTTGATGAAATGGGAAAAACCTGTCTTCATGTACTGCCTTTCATGGCACCAGGGTCAACCCAAACCCCTTTACACCCAATGAACTACTTTTTAAGTAAAAACAGAAAATACTGAACATATTCAAGAGGTCAGGCACCATCTTTGGAGAGAGAGAGACTGTGGATGGAATTCGCACAAAGTACGACAAAGTAGCATTGCAGGCGCGATGCGAATGCCAGCGCAATTCAGATTGCGATCTTCCCACCCTTAGACATTTTTGTCGAGACAGGGGTGATTCACTCCAAAAATGAGATGTGCGGAACGCAAAGCGTCAGGAAGATATGATCCTCAAAGATCAGGGTGCCCTTTTTAAAGGGTGCCCTGATCTCAGAACCCCCCCCCCCCCCGCCTTTCTCGCTGAATAAGTCGCCCTCCATTCACCAGGAAAGATTTCCCCCCTCCCCAATCACTGACATCAGCCCCTTCCCCTCCCCTAATCATCGGTACCAGCGTCCCTCAGGTGAGCGGCACCCCGCTATGGGGCCGCCAAAGACCCTGCCCCTTCATGCCCTACCCCCATAAGGACCCACCCTGTAAAGCCCCAACCCTTGGCACTGACTTGGCAGTGTCAACCTGAAACCCTGGCAGGACCAACCTGACAGTTCCAGGTTGGCCCTGCCAGGGCCATGTCCCCAACCATTCAGAGCGACAATGGCCTCCGAGTCTCCGACGTGGCCTTCATGCCTGGTCTCCGTTTGTGGCAATCAGTAGTGATTCCCGCTGCTTCACGGGAGAATTGCAGGAACCAGGATAATTCAGCTTCAGGACGGTCCACCATATTTAAATGAGAATCTTAATGTGCTAATCTGGTTCACACCCAGCGAGGGCATGAGCTGGAGTGCATCTGCTGGAGAGGCCCAGGAGTATCGGAAAATGTTCGCCGCCCGGCACAAATCCACGTTTTGAGCCTCTCCTGGAATTCTCTTGACATAGCGGGATTTGCACCGAGTGCCGTGCAGCCGGAGAATCGACCCCAGTATCGTTTCAGGTCAATGGGGATTCACGAAAACTGTTCTGACTAAAGGTAATCGATGTGAAACATCCACTGTCTCACTTTCTATCCCTCCAGGGATGGTATCTGACCTGTTGAGAATATTTTCAGCATTTTCTGTTTTTACTTCAGGTTTCTAGCAGCAGAGCCCAGCCAGTTTTTGAGGTGTTGCCAACGTTGTAATGATAGGCATTCAGATTGGTTTGATGTTCGATTTTAGATCTCAGTTCCGAATTCCCAACTTAATGTTACCAGTGCTCAGAATCAGCATAGAGCATTTGCCTAGACTTAAACTGTGCTGAAGACACCAGGAAAACTGCTACGTAGTGCTGAGCTACAGGCATTGTTCGCAAATAGCCCCATGGGCCACTCGGGGGGTAAAAACGCCTTGGATGGATTACTATCCCAGATCATGGGTGAAATGGGCATGGAATTTGTTGTGCATCATAACAGAAACAAACAATTGGGCGGATCCTCCATCCCGGCAGCCGGCCAATGGGATTTCCCAATTGGATTTCCCATTGTGGGCATCCCCGCGGCGTCAGGAAATTCCCGAGCGTGAGTGCGCTGCCAGCAAAACGGAGGATCCTGCCAATGGACAATCCAGCCCTACATTGCCATCAAATTACTATAAAAACAGGCAAACTAGATATATTGAAGGCAGGACGTTTTTTGAGACGGTGAAAGAACCACAAGGCAGATTGTTGCTGTTTTTCAGCTACCAGCGTGGGCCTAAATACCAACAGCATAAAAAGGTAAGGATGGTATGTAATTGTTAAAGGGTCAATTTAAATGACCTCTGTTCTCTTGTGGTTTAGACTGGGCTGGATTTTCCTTTTTGGACCTTGTGAACGCTGCTGTAATGCTCAAATGTGGGTCAGAGAGCCCGCACCCTTGAGCAGAATAGTCACTCATTAGGATTTTCCCCCAGAACAACCAACTCGTGGCCAGACGATAAGCTGGGGGCAAATCAGTGGCCTTCACAGTTTGAAAGTAGAAGCAGGATGCAATGGGACGTATTTGAGGGAGAGGGCTGTTCAAAACGGAGGCACTCCCTCGTTCAATAATAAGAAAAATGGGATTTTCTTTTCGGCACCAGGGCTGCCGCTATGGCAGGAGAAGCCCTCTGCAGAACGGAATAAACTGCTGCCGAAAGGCTGTCTGCAGTGCCACCTCCGGGAACCTGGGAGGCCGACAGTAAAGTGCTATTATTGTCCTCTTTTAATCAGCCTGAAATGAACCTTAAAGGCCCGATCGGCTACCTATGTGTGGGTGGGTGTCGCTGTCATTCCATTCCACCCCCCCACCTCATTCATAGCCACAAAAATGACCAGAGAACTGACAGCACTATCTTCAGTTCTCAGTCACCTCTGATCGTAGTCTCTGGGTGGGGCCTACAATTCAGGACTGTATCTCGAAGTGCCTTTGAAGAAGATTGAAAAATGAGACCCCTGAAGTTCTGTACTAAAGCTCAATTATCCGCAGCAATAAGTTGCATAACAGATATCTAATGATGCAATGATAATGGGGACCGGATGGTCACGTACAAAAAATTAGGTTGCTTCTCTCGAGCCGCTAAGCACTAAATGTGGTACTTTAATTTCCTCAGCATTCTATCCAGCCAGGTTGAAATAGGAACCGCCAAGATAGCATGAACAAATATTTCTGCCTTTTCTCCCACTAGACTTGGCTGCCCCCATCAGTTCACTTCATGCGATTGTATTCCATATTTCTTTATTTTGACTCTCGATAATTCAGCTCTGTGTCGGGCAATTTCTTTTTCTCACTTTTTTCTGCCAACAGAACAGGGTAGAGTTTCTGATTGGGGGTGGGGGGGCGGTGGGGGGTAAGGATTCAAATTCTGTCTAAGATTGCACTAGTTTTGAGAAGTACGCCTTTTTCCTCGAGCCCTTTTTGTACATCTCAAAACATATAATCAGCCATGTACCAGTGCAAAAGGGAAGCATCTTAGGAAGTTTAAAAAAAAAATGTCTGCATTTTAAAAATGTTCTTTAGTATATTTAAGAGTGATAACTTGCTGCGGTGGCACAGTGGTTGGCACTGCTGCTTCACCCGGGATTGATTCTGGCCTCGGGTGACTGTCTATGTGGAGATTGCACATTCTGCCCGTGCCTGCTTGGCTCTCCTCCGGGTACTCCGGTTTCCTCCCACAGTCCAAAAATGTGTAGGTTAGGCGGATTGGGCATGGCAAATTTTGCCTTGGTGTCAAAAGGTGAGGTGGGGTTACTGGGTTACAGGGATAGGGTGGGGGCGTGGGCCTAGGTATGGGGCTCTTTCCCAGGGTCGGCCCAGACCCGAGGGGCCAATGTGCTCGATGGGCACAGTATGGATTCTAACTGAAAATAGTTTTATGCCAAAAAGCAAGCACTTCTGTGCAACGCATCTTGTCCACCACTGAAAAGCAGCCCAATAAACTAAAGCCAATAAAAGGGAACAGAAAAATAGATAATGGGAGATGCACCTTTTCTGTGAAAATTATAATGACTTCCTAGTCCCATCGTCCCTCCATGTCACATACCATCCTGACATGGAACTTCATTGTTGCTGGGTCAAAATCCCGGAACTCCCTCTAGCTGCAGTGTGGGTGTGCCTACGCCACATGGATTGCAACAGTCAAGAAGGTGACTCACCACCATCTTCGCAATGGCAATTAGGGATGGGCACCAAATTCACTGGCCTTGTCAGTACGATTCTCCTACTTGGATTCGACTCCACTGTTAATCCTGCTATAGCTACTCAGACTGACGAACCAGTCTGCTACAATCCACGCGGTGGGTGTGATGTGTTTCAAATCAACCCTGTGTACACACTGTGTGTCTCCACTGGAAAGAGGAGAATCATGTGTGCTGTGTCCTTATATATGGGTTGGTGTAATGCCCCCCTGTGGTAGTGTCACCTCTGTGTGTGTCGTGACTGCCCATTGGCTGGGTCCTATCTTACTGACCTATTGGTTGAATGTCTGTGCGTCATGTCTCTGGTGCTCCCTCTAGTGTCTAGCTAGTCTACGTGTATTAACATTAACCCCTTGTGTATTTACAGTGATGCATATCACCACAACGCTCACGTCCCACGAGCAAATACCTATTTAAAAGATTCTACTATCAGAAATCCCACATTTAAAACTCATTGCTTTGGATTTTCTGACCGGATTATTAATTATGGAAACTATCACAAGGATAATGTTAATGGGCATTTAGAAATAAATAAGCAAATCAAAGATAGACAACAAAGATGTGTTAAAGGCCAGCTGTATTTGACAAGTTTAAGTCTCAAATAGTTGTTATCGGAATGTGTTCGTTAAAGATTCTCATAAGGAGCTTGTTCGGAAATTTCAGTTTTGTGGAATATGGCAATGTTGCAGCATGAATCGTGCGGGATTCTCCGTCCCGCCTCACCCGTTTTCTGGTGCGGCGTGCCCCCACCGGCAGCTGGATCCTCCGTCCCGGCAGCAGGCCAATTGGGTTTCCCATTGTGGGCACCCCATGCCGTCGGGAAATCCGCGGGCGTTAGTGCGCTACCGGAGAAGCGGAAGATCCCACCGACAGAGAAATGTCCGTAATGTACGGACAGGAAGCACAATGCTCGGGAAATGGAGGGTGCGCAGATGGGAGAGGTGATGCACCCCATTAATTAAATGCAATGTCGATTTTTGTTCTCTTTATAAATGGATGATTTTGAATTGGGTGCAGGGAACACAACCTTAAGCACAGATGTAGATGCTTGACAAATAGCAAGAAGAAATGTCAAAGGCTTAGAGCCATAGAACAATATAATCCCTACAGTATAGAAGGAGACCATTCGGCCCATCAAGTCTGCAATGACTCTCTGAAAGAGCCCCCTACCTAGGCCCACCCCCTGCCCCATCCCCATAAACTCACCAAACCTGCACATTCCTATACATTTAGCGGCAATTGTTAGCATGGCCAATCCATCTAACCTGCACATGTTTGGACTGTGGGAGGAAACCAGAGCACCCGAAGGAAACCCAGTAGACATGGGGAGAAAGTGCAAATTCCACAAAGACTGTCACCCAAGGCCAGAATTGAACTGGGTCCCTGGCGCTGTGAGGGAGCAGTGCTAACCACTGTGCCACCCATTAAGGAAGTTATTGACAGGATAGTTGAATTGGGAGACAATTTACTGGAAATAAGCATGAACTTGGACATCACGGAAGGCAAAGCAAAAAAAATCATTTGAAACTCAATGGAAAGACAGCAGAAGGTTTCGCTGACTAAATGGATTAAATGGTTTAAATTCATAATCTCATGAAATGCAAGTATAGGTAGATAACACAAGAGAGAAGAGGAATGTTTTTTGGTAGAACATTAGTGAACGCACAGTTTGATTAGTGTGTGCAGTTGTGGGGGCCTTATGACATTGGGTTACGATTTTTGGAGTTTTTGGACCTTAAAAATAGAAGCCAATGGAACTTCTGCTCTAGTTTAGTTGCAGCAAAACAAGTCTGTATATTATTGGACTGAATCAACCTGGGAACTTTCATGAGGTACCTTTCTAACAAAGTTCATTGGAGTGAGAGGACATTTATTTTCCTCCTCTATTCATTTATGGGATGTGGGTGTTGCTGGTTCGGGCAGCATTTATTGCTCATCCCTAGTTGCTCTTCAGAAGGTGGTGGTGAGATGCCTTCTTGAACTGCTGCAGTCCCTGAGGTGTAGGTACACCCACTGTGCTGTTAGTGAGGGAGTTCCAGGAATGTTCCCCAGCGACAGTGAAGAAACGGCAATATATTTCTAAGTTAGGATGGTGATTGACTTGGTGGTGGGGTTCCCAGGTATCTGCTGCTCTTGTCCTTCTAGAGGGTAACGGTTACCGGGATTGGAAGATGTTGTCTAAGCAACTAGTGACTACAGTGCATCTTGTTGATGGTACACATGGCTGCCACTGTTCATCGGTGGTGGAGGGTTTGAAGTTTGTGGAAGGGGAGTAATCAAGCTGGCTTCTTTGGCCTCGATGGTGTTGAGCTTCTTGAGTGTTGTTGGAGCTGCACTCATCCAGGCAAGTGGAGTGTATTTCATTACACTCCTCACTTGTGCCCTGTAGATGGTGGACAGGCTTTGGGGGGGTCAGTTACTTGCCATAGGTTTCCTTTACCTGCCACAGTATAATATGGCTAGCCCAGTTCAGTTTCTGATCAATGGTGACCCCTAAGCATGTTGATTGTGGAGAATTCAGCGTTGGCAATGCCATTGAATGTCAAGGGGCGATTGTTAGATCCTCCCTTGTAGGAAATGGTCATTGCCTGGCACTTGTGTGGCGCGAACGTAACTTGCCACTTGTTAGCTCAAGCCTGGACATTGTGATCTGTTGCGCTATGGTATGAGTGCAGCTCACATGCAGCAACATTTGAACTGCCTGTATGAGTACTGTTTGATAAAATTATATGTATCAGAATGCAATTCTTGATTGATTACAATTCATTGTTTTTCTGATATCTCTGAGCATGGAGCTGACAAGTTAAAGGATGAGCACCGATGAGATAAAGCTTTATTATTAATACTCCTATTTCTTATCATTGTAAAAAAAACAAAATACCTACTACTGTCAAATGACACGTTAGTGCCTAGACCTCCGTGAATCAATGTGCACTACTATGATTGTACCACCAAACGTACATGTAAAGCTGAGTATAATTCTGTTTTAATTAAGAGATCGTATTCCCATTAATTGGTCTGGGATTTGCATTCCCAATGAAGTGAACAGAGATTTCATGTGTGTTACTTAATTCTGTAAAATTCAAAAGCTGTACTTTACATTGGGTTGTCATTATCTAGAGATTTATACTTAAGAGGATATTTTCACTGCCAGCTTCTTTCATCCTTTATGATTCAGGGCTGCCACTTACGCTTCAGTGGCAGTAAGGTCTGTGCTATTAAGGAGAACCTTGATGTTATCTCATCTTGTTCTGGGTCCACTTCGCGGCCTCTTTCATATTGTTGGTGAATGCTCCGGAAAGGTCAGACTCAAGGTGGCAAAGAGAGGAATGATTAACCAGTTGGCACAGTCGCATTTGATTTGATTTGTCTGTTGGCGTACAGTGTCATGTAAGATTTGTCCCGAGGCCTTTTAATATTCGTAGAAAAATCTTGAATCAAAAGCACCAAATGGCCTATTTGTTACTTTTGTGCATAGCCGGGGCTTTGGATATTGCTAATGCAGGGCTTTGAGATTGCAATTTGTGCTTGAACTTCACTTATCATTCATATCGCATGGGAGAGATGCTAAAGGGTACAATTCTAAGGAGAGTTGGAAAAACAGACAGACCTGGGGTATACGAAAAAATGAAAATGAAAAATGAATGTGCTCAAATCGTGGAAGGTGGCAGAGCAGCTTGAGAAAGTGGTTATTAAGGCATCTGAGATCTGCGGCTTTATGAATAGAGACATATGAAGCACAAAATCAAGCAAGTTGGACCTCTGGTCCAACCTCATCTGGAGTATTGTGCCCAATTCACTTTTAGAAGGATATGAAGGCTTCCGGGAGGGTAGGGTGCAGAAACAACATCCTGAGCACAGATCCAGGAATGAAACACTTCAGTTTTTGGATAGATTGGAGAAGCTGCTCCCCTGTTCTTCTTTGATTAAGGATGAGGGGATATTTCATAGAGGCAAAATAAAAGCAAAATACTATGGATGCTGGAATCTGGAAGAAAAAACAGAAAATGCTGGAAATCCCAGCGGGTTTGGCAGTACCTGTGGACAGAGGAAATAGTTAGGGCAGGATTCTCTGTTTGGGATTCCGTGGGCGCGATCCTCCCAAAAGGGAACCAAGTCCCCTAGCGAGCGCGTTTAGTGCTGTGTTTCCTGGCGATCGCAGTGCAGAGAAACACAGGGCTATTCAACACGACTTGCATTGAATAAGGGGCCCGAACGGGGAACGCACAGCCGAGGCCCCACATAGCCCCGTTCTGCACAGTGGGGAGCTCTGTTCGTTAGAACTCCCCAATATAGTGAGAGATCAGGACGCCATTTACAAATGGAGCACCGAGGCCTCCAAAACAATCCCCGACCTCCCCCCGCCAGCCTGAACACACTATGGAAGGGTACATGCAACCCCCCCCCTCCCACCGCACCCACCCCCTCCCACATTCCCCCCCACCTGCCCGTAACACCCGGCAGTGCCAGGCTGGCAGACAGGGGGCCAAGGTGCCAGACTGGAACTGCAAAAGTACGCAGGTGGCACCAGCAGTGCCAGGGCACCACCCTTCCCAAAGGGCATGCGGCAGAGGGCCTCCAATATCCCCTGGGAGACCATGGCGCTCGCCCAAGGTCTCTGAGGCGAAGGGGTTGACTCCCAAAGCCTCGGGTACCTTGGCAATCTACACAGAGTCAGGCTTACTGCCTTGCTCTAATTTGCGGATCTGCCAAAAAGTGACCCCGCCCATTGCGGCGAGCTGCTTTTCAGGTGCAACGTGGCGGATGGACCGCGTCCTATGTTCTCCCACCGGAATTGATCTGCACCAGTTTTATAATCCCTTAGGGGTCCCTGTGGGAGGTCTCCTATTACAGGGGTCCCTGTGGGGGTCTCCCTATTACAAGAGCCCCTGTGGGGGATCCCCCTATTACAAGGGCCCCTGTGGGGAGTCCCCCTATAACAGGGGTCTCTTTGGGCTGTGTGCGTGGGGTGGGGGGGGGGATCTGGTAGAGGAGGCGTGGGCAGCCAGTGCATTGTTGTGGGGGGGCCTCAGATGGCCTTGGATGCCCTGGCGAGGTGGACCTCATAGTGGCCAAGGGAGCAACAGCTACCCCATTGGCCCACCGCGAGGTCCACCACGCCAGGGCCACACTGGTAGACACCACAAGCGATCTGTGCCCACATGATTCCCAGCCACGGGGACCGGAGAATCACAGGAGGCCGGTGCATAGGATGCCGAGCCCGCTAAATAGACACTAATTTGCATTTATTTACACTCCCCCACCAGCGAGCATCGTGAATCTTGTTCATGCCACCAGCTGAGGGTCGGAGCATTGCCTTGGCACCGATCCTGATTTCCCCCCGACACCCGATTCTTTGTCCTATCGGGAAACGTATTTTGGGCATCCCAGGATGGGGAAATCTCTCCCTTAATGTTATGGGTCCATATGACTCTTGTTCGGAGCTCTGAAGAAGAGACATATGGACTCGAAACTTTAACTCTTAATTTCGTCTCTCTCCAGGTGCTGCCCGACCCATTGCGTTTTTCCAGTATCTTCCATTATTGTTTCATCAATGTGTTCAAAATCAGGAGGGGAGGAACTTTTCCCATTTTCCCACGAACCACTGAACACAGATGGAGGCCAATTGGCGAAGGGACCTAAGGTGACCAGCAAAAACATTGTCTTAACACTGTGAGTGGTTAAGACTTGAAACTCCCTGACAGGCTGATGGCTACAGATTCAATTGTGGCTTTCAAAAGAGAATTGGATGAATCTCCGAAGATAAAAATAAAGCAGTTGCAGACTTACGAGGAAAGGAAAGGACAGAGCAGTGGGACAAGGTGGATTCCTCTTGTAGAGAAGAAAGCATGGACTCGAAGGGCCATCCCTAAGCACTGTAACCATTTTACGATTCTACCCTCTGTGGTGTTGGGTGCTCTGACACACAGATGAGCCAACACGGTTGCATATGGTACAACGCTACTTTATTTAAGCTTACTATTTACAGTTTGGTCTTTGCACTCTGCACGTGGGGGTTCCCTGCTTGTGATGTTTTAACAGCTCTTTCTTGTTCCCTTCTCCCCAGACCTACTGACCACCAGGTGTCGTGCTCGTGCTTTTTATGTGGTTGGTGTTCTTGTCTGTGATTGGTTGTGGTGTTGTGTACTCTGATTTGCCTGTTAGTGTGTCCATCATGATGTGTTTGTTTGAATATCATGACATCCCCCCTTTTTACAAAGATATGTGCCTACGTGGTAATAAATATGATCGTGTCGTGAGTGCATCTAAGAGTGTGTGTGTGTCGTGTGCAGCATGTGCATATGACGGAACTATGTACATGGGGCGATGTCGGGTGCGTCACATGAACCAAGTTGTACCATAACATAACATAAATGCGAACGAGAGAAGAAGAAAAAAAACTTGAACAGTTGTCCAGTCAGACGACATCTGGAACGATAAACAACAACAGGTTATCATGTAAAATTGTGCAACTTGTTAAACATATGAACGGTATTATAAGTCCAGTCTGATGGGCTTGCGACGAGTTCGGGTAGACCGCCTTAAGGGTGGATCAAGAACCACCGGCTGCTGTGCAGGCATGGCCATGGGTGGCGATGGAAAGGGCGTGATGTGCGGCAGCTCCACAAAGTCATCCTCGGAAGCCTGTTGAGGATCTGGCGTGTGCGTGCTGTGTGGCTGTGAGCGTGGAAGTCGGCGAAGGGCGCGCCGATTGCGGCGACGCACGGAACCATCCGGCATGCGAACCAGGAACGAGCGGGGAGCCACTTGTCGGAGGACTTCGGCCGGTGCTGACCAGCCACCATACGGTTGATGGACGCGTACTTTGTCTCCGGAGGACAGGGGGGGCAGGTCCGTCGCTCGTGTGTCGTACCGACTTTTCTGGCGATCACGCTGCAGTTGCATGTTCCGAAGAACCGCCTCATGGTCTGTTGTTGGTGCCAGGATGGAAGGTACCGTCGTCCTGAGGGAGCGACCCATTAGTAGCTGCGCTGGCGAGAGACCCGTGGATAGCGGGGCCGATCGATAGGCCAGCAAGGCAAGGTTAAAGTCCGATCCGGCAGCAGCCGCCTTGCACAGGAGCCGCTTGGCGATGTGGACACCCTTTTCAGCCTTCCCGTTCGATTGTGGATGCAGAGGGCTGGATGTCACATGAGTGAAACCATATGCTGCGGCAAAGGACGACCATTCACGGCTGGCGAAACAAGGTCCATTGTCTGACATGACAGTCCTTGGAATGCCATAGCGAGCAAATGTTTCCTTGCAGGCCCCAATGACTGCGGACGACGTCAGATCATGGAGAGGCATGACTTCCGGGTAGTTTGAGAAGTAGTCTATAATAACAATGTAATCTCTGCCGAGCGCGTGAAATAGGTCAACACCCACCTTCGCCCAGGGGGACGTCACCATCTCGTGTGGTAGAAGTGTTTCCGGAGGTTGCGCCGGCTGAAACCTCTGACAGGTTGTGCAGTTGAGCACCATGTTGGCTATGTCTTCATTAATACCCGGCCAATATACCGCCTCCCGGGCCCTTCGTCTGCATTTTTCGACGCCCAAGTGGCCTTCGTGTAGTTGATGAAGAATCATCTGGCGCACGCTGTGCGGAATAACGATCCTGTGTGATTTCATAAGGACCCCGTCTATGTTGGTGAGATCATCTCGCACATTATAAAACTGGGGGCACTGCCCTTTTAGCCACCCTTCCGTCATGTGGCGCATCACTCGCTGCAGAAGGGGGTCAGTCGCCGTCTCTGCGCGTATGTGGGCCAGACTAGGATCATCAGCTGGCAGATTTGCTGCTGTCAGAGTTACGTGTGCCTCAATTTGACGCACGAACCCCTCCGCATCTGGTGGTGTGCTCACTGCTCGGGAAAGAGTGTCCGCCATGATGAGCTCCTTCCCCGGAGTGTAGATCAGTTCAAAATCGTACCTCCTGAGTTTAAGTAAGATGCGCTGGAGGCGAGGAGTCATGTCGTTCAGGTCTTTGTTAATGATGTTGACCAGGGGGCGGTGGTCAGTTTCGACCGTAAATCGTGGCAGGCCATACACATAGTCGTGGAACTTGTCCAGTCCAGTTAACAAGCCCAGGCATTCTTTTTCGATTTGCGCGTAGCGCTGTTCGGTAGGGGTCATGGCTCGTGAGGCATATGCAACCGGGGCCCATGACGACGTGCTGTCTTTTTGCAGGAGTACCGCTCCATTACCAGATTGGCTGGCGTCTGTTGAGATCTTTGTAGGGCGAGTCGTGTCAAAGAAGGCCAGCACTGGTGCCGTGACCAGTTTGTGCTTGAGCTCCTCCCATTCCCGCTGATGCGATTGGTGCCAGTTGAATTCTGTCGATTTTTTTACGAGATGGCGCATATTTGTTGTATGAGAAGCCAGGTTGGGAATGAACTTCCCAAGGAAGTTGACCATGCCCAGGAATCTTAAGACAGCCTTCTTGTCAGCCGGTCGTGGCATGGCTGTGATGGCGCTAACCTTGTCTGCATCGGGACGGACCCCTGACCTTGAGATGTGGTCCCCGAGGAATTTCAGCTCCGTCTGGCCGAAGGCACACTTCGCACGGTTGAGACGCAGGCCATTTTGTCGTATGCGGGTAAAGACACGTCGTAGACGATGCATGTGTTCCTGCGGAGTGGTGGACCAAATGATGATATCGTCCACATATACACGTACCCCTTCGATGCCTTCCATCATCTGCTCCATAATGCGGTGGAAAACTTCAGATGCCGAAATGATGCCGAATGGCATCCGGTTGTAGCAGAATCTGCCAAAAGGGGTGTTGAATGTGCATAGTCTTCGGCTGGCCGGGTCCAGTTGGATCTGCCAGAATCCTTTGGACGCATCCAATTTAGTGAATATTTTGGCTCGCGCCATCTCGCTGGTGAGGTCTTCTCGTTTCGGGATGGGATAGTGTTCCCGCATGATGTTGGTATTCAGATCTTTAGGATCTATACATATACGGAGCTCGCCAGAGGGCTTCTTTACACAGACCATGGAGCTGACCCATGGCGTGGGCTCCGTGACCCTGGATAGGACCCCTTGGTCCTGAAGAATCTGCAGTTGTGCCTTGAGGCGGTCTTTGAGTGGCGCAGGAACCCTGCGAGGTGCGTGAACGACAGGGATGGCGTCCGGTCTGAGTCGAATCTTGTACGTGTATGGCAATGTCCCCATGCCTTCAAAAACCTCCTGGTTGTGAGCAAGGAGGGAATGGAGATTTGCGTGGAACTCAGCATCCGGGAAGTCGGATATCTCATCTGGAGAGAGAGACATAATGCGCTGTACCAGGTGAAGGACCTTACACGCCTGTGCGCCCAGTAACGAGTCCTTTGATGAGCCGACAACTTCGAAGGGGAGTGTGGCCGTGTACATCTTGTGAGTCACCTGTAGCTGGCAAGATCCTATGGACGGGATGACGTTCCCGTTATAGTCAACCATCTTGAGCCGGGATGGCGTGATGGGTGGTTTGACCTTCGTGGCCTGGACTGCAGAGTAAGCAATCAGGTTGGCGGATGCGCCGGTGTCCAGACGGAAGGCGACGCGCGATCGGTTGACCGTCAGGGTGGCACACCACTCATCGGCTGGATTGATGGCATTGACCTTGTTGACATCAATGACGGAAACGCGGAAGGCATCCTGGTCATCTGCATCACTTAACTGGAAGTCTTGATGCGTGGGCTGGACGGTCCTGACTTGTCTGCGAGATTGTCGAGGATGCGCCGGATCCATGGGTTGAGCCGAACGACAGTGGGCTGCGTAGTGGCCCATCTTGCCACATCTGTGGCACTGTCGGTTTTTTGCAGGACATTGCCCTTTTAAATGTAGAGCTCCACACGTCATGACGTCACGGCGTTCGTTGCGCCACTGCGCATGCGCAGTGCAATCTTGCGGTGGGCGCGCCTGCGCAGTGCGTCCCTCGTTGTGGCCGTTATTTTTGGCGCGCACCTGCGCGGGAGACCGCGAAAAGCGCGGGAAGCGGCCGCTGTCGTCCGGGCCGTGGGTCGGGAAGTAACCGACGGCCTGGATGCGTTCGACGTCGTGGGCGGCCTGGCTTGCCGATTCGACGGCTGGGGACCCCCTCCGTGCCAACTCGGACGCCTGAAATCGGGCAAAACGGCAGGTAGCATTTTCGTGGAGGACACAGGCTTCCACAGCAGACGCTAAGGTGAGGCTTTTCATTTTAAAAAGCTGCTGGCGTAGGCCACTAGAGGCAACGCCAAAAACAATCTGGTCCCTGATCATGGACTCTGTGATGGTGCCGTAACCGCAGGACTGCGCTAGAATCCGGAGGTGCGTCAAAAAGGGTTGAAAAAGCTCCTCCTTACCTTGCAGGCGTTGCTGAAAGAGGTATCTTTCAAAACTTTCATTTACTTCAACTTGAAAGTGCTGGTCCAGTTTGAGGATGACCGTGTCATATTTGGCTTGGTTTTCGCCTTCTTCGAACACCAGTGAGTTGAAGACGTCGGTGGCGTGCGGACCTGCGTAGAAGAGGAGCATTGCAATCTTCGTGTCATCCGAGACATTCTGTTTTTCGGTGGCACGGATGTACAGGTCAAATCGCTGCCTGTAGAGCTTCCAATTGGTGCCTAGGTTCCCCGCGACTTGCATCGGCTGCGGTCCGTCGGTGTGGTCCATGTCCAGAATGGCAGGTTAGTAGGCAGGTATCGATCCACTCCTGTACCATGTGGTGTTGGGTGCTCTGACACACAGATGAGCCAACACGGTTGCATATGGTACAACGCTACTTTATTTAAGCTTACTATTTACAGTTTGGTCTTTGCACTCTGCACGTGGGGGTTCCCTGCTTGTGATGTTTTAACAGCTCTTTCTTGTTCCCTTCTCCCCAGACCTACTGACCACCAGGTGTCGTGCTCGTGCTTTTTATGTGGTTGGTGTTCTTGTCTGTGATTGGTTGTGGTGTTGTGTACTCTGATTTGCCTGTTAGTGTGTCCATCATGATGTGTGTGTTTGAATATCATGACACCCTCTGTATGGGATGATTTGGTTTTGGCAAAAATCTCCCGTTAAAAAGTTGATGGATTTCATTAAATATCTCCCTGCAACTTTACAAGGTTATTACACATGGAAAGTTATAAGAACATATGAACATAAGAACTAGGAACAGGAGTAGGCCATCAGGCCCCTCGAGCCTGCTCCGCCATTTAATGAGATCATGGCTGATCTTTGTGGACTCAGCTCCACTCTCCGGCCCGTACACCATATCCCCGAATCCCTTTATTCTTTAGAAAGGTATCTATCTTTTTCTTAAAAACGTTTAAAGAAGGAGCTTCAACTGCTTCACTGGGCAAGGAATTCCAGAGATTCACAACCCTTTGGGTGAAGAAGTTCCTCCTAAACTCGGTCCTAAATCTACTTATTGGATTCCACGGAGAAGCAATTGTAAGTGTATGTCTAGGACTGGAGCAACTATAGGTGTGTGTCAACCAAACCATATGGCATTCATTTCTTTAGGGTCAAGATTGTTAATGCTGTGCTTGGAACCCTGTGCTTAAAATTGCAGACACTTGGAACAGTGGAAGACTGTGAACTTTCATTCCTGGGGCTGTGATCAAATACGCATATAAGTGGAATTTAGATGTAGATCAGCCAATGTCTAATAATTGGTTGGCACAACAGGCTCAAGGGACTGAATGTCCTATTCATGGTTCTCTGTTGCTGTCTTTCATCACAGGACCTACATCCCTGGAACAGTGATCAAACGTATGTTGAGTTCCAACGTTTGGCAGAGTTATGCCAAGGTCATGCCCCTATGCCCCGTTATTTATTTATTTTATTCATTTACTAGAGATGAGTGTCACTGGCTAGGCCTTCAGTTATTGCCCATACCTAATTGCCCTTGAGAAGGTGGTGGTGAGCTGCCGTCTTGAACCGCTATAGGTACACCCACAGTGCTGTTAGGGAAGGAGTTCCAGGATTTTAACCCAGTGACAGTGAAGGAACCAGCAATGTATTTCCAATTCAGGATGGTGAGTGACTTGGATGGGGAGCGTCCGGGTGGTGGTGCTCCTATGCTGTCTGCTGCCCTTGTCCTTCTGGAGGGTGGTAGTTGTAGGTTTGGAAGGTGCTGCCTGAGGAGCCTTAGTTCTTGCAGCGCATTATTCTATTCTTATCTTATGCAGTGCTTCTACTTTCATGCCAGAAGATAATTCTGGTAATTCGGGATCTGCTCTTCATGCTTAGAGACACTGTGTGATTTGTACTTTAAATTTTATCTCCAGCAATTAATCTCACTCATCTTCCACATCCAATCTGATGTAATTGACCTGAGCAGGTCCCACACTCACCTCATGGTGCTAGTTTCCATTGCGATTCAAGCACAATGAAACTTAGTGGGCGCGATTTAACCACCGCGTTGTGTGCAGCACGGATCGGGGGGCACCAGGTGAATAGCAGGCAAGGCCAAAATCAAGATTAGTGGCGGGTGCGAACCATTTTGCAATCCACTCGGCTCGCTCCCGATGGCAAGTTCTGGATCTGGCCCCAAAATGGCGAGAATATCATGAACTTTCATTGGCATTCATTTCAATCTCATTAACGAGATTGAAGCCGAATGCAGCGGCCTCCCAGGGATTACCCGACTCCCCAGCGAGAAATCACGCAGGGGTCGTTTGGCACTCCTTTTTAAAAACATGAAGCTGGCGCAATGGTTTCTGACGGGATGACGCCATTGCAATTTTACAGCAGGGAGATCAAGGTCATTGGAGTCGTTGCCCCAGTGCCCATGGGGGTGAGGGACCCCTCAGGGGGGTTGGGCTTGGTCAGAGGGCCGAAGCGTTCTCGGTCAGGGTTTGCCCCTGGGCCGGGTTGGTGGCGGTGAGGGGCTTTGCGTCTGTGAGGCCTTAACGTCATCTTTAAATATTGTGGAGACCCATAACAGGGGCAAGCACAAGCACAGCCTGTCTGTCCTACCAATCTCCTCCAGGATAGAGCCCTGCTGCGGTTTACATCCTGAAAGTCATTTTCACCCCCTTTAATTGTGAGCAGCCTCCAGCTTCACAACTGAGGCTATTTCAAATGAGGAATTAGCCTTGTCATTTGTGATAGCACTTCACACTCCCCAACTCTCATGTGCCTTCATGAGGGCACACACGCCATGTCTCAGAGGATGATTAGTGCATAGCATGTCAGGCAACCTTAGAAGCCTGAACAGTGTGCCTGAAGTCTAGAAGCGTCAGCACCATAGAGACAGCTGCCAACAATCAAACACTAAAGAGCTGGGCTTCAGCACTGGGGATCCCCTCGGGACCAAAGGGTAAGTGTGTGGATCAGGGGAGGGCAGCTGAGCACAGCCTCCCTAATGTTCCCGGAAGAGATCTGGGGTTTAGGGGCTTCAGATGTGGCCGAGAGTGATTTTGCAGAGCAAGGTTTGCCAGCTTAATTAGTTTGCTGGACGGCACTCTGAGAGAAGGGGGGACATGTAAGAGTGGGGGAGGCTTGCGGGATTTGAGGGTCTGCGATATAAGCCATTTTCGGTCTCGCTCCTTCTCCAATTCCTTACAGATACAGCGATGTTTGCCGGTGTCGATCCCGCAGAAGCTACCCTCTGGTTGCTGGTGGCAGCCGAAGCAGGCAGACGCTGGAGAAGACAGCAGCGACTGCAGGCTTGAGGCAGCACCCCATGTGCAGGGGGCTGCCGCACACCCTGAAGACCCGGTCACCCATCAGGCTGAGGAGGAAACCCAGAGGAGGAGGTCAGCGATGGCCTAAGGTGTACAGCACCATTGGTCATTCAGTGAGATGACGGGCACCAGATGCTGCAAAAGACTCCATCTCAACAGAAAACAGGCATGACCTCAGCGGGTAGCCCTTGTCCCCCAAGAGCCAAACTGTCATCCTGGGGTGGCCCTCAAAGACACCGGTGATCTCTGAGTGCCCCAGGATGTAGCTGTCATGCACGCTCCCTGGGTAACGGCCTTGGTATCCCGTGGAGGATGAGGACACACGCTCCTAGTGGCCATGAAGGTCACCGCAGCCCTCAACTTTAATGGCACTGGGTCATTGCCGGGCTCGAGGGGAACATGTGTGGCATATCCCAGTGTTCCACCCACAGGTGCATCCGGGAGTTGATGGATGCTCTGTATACCTGGGTATCAGATTACATTACCTTCGACCTGGACCAGGCCCGCTAAGTGGCCCGGGATGCATGATTTGTTGCCATCGCTGGGATGCCCCAGGTCCAGGGGTCAATCGATGGTACGCATGTCACCCTACAAGTATCTGGGTATCAGGGAGTGCCCTATATCAACAGGAACGGGCTCCACTCTCTAAATGTTTAGATCATGTGCGGCCACTGCCTCCATATCATGCATGGGTGTGCCCACGACCCAGGGAACGTGCATGACAGCTACATCCTGGGGCACTCGGAGATTGCCAGTGTCTTCGAGGACCACCCCAGGATGACAGTTTGGCTCTTGGGGGACAAGGGATACCCGCTGAGGTCATGGCTGATGACACCGGTGAGGAGGCCTGAGACCGAGACGGAGACCCGATATAATGAGGACCATGTTGCACTGTTGAAAATTCCCTTCTGATGCCTGTCCCGCTCTGACGGTGCTCTGCAGTACACCCTCCAGAGGGTCTTCTGCTTTATGGTGGTCTGCTGTGCCCTCCACAATCTGTCACAGCAGTTGAGTGACATGCTGTAGGAGGAGGAGGATGGACATGCAGCCTCATCTGAGGAACAGGAAGAGGCTGACCAGGAGGGGCTGGAGGACGAGCTTGAGGAAGTGCCAGAAGGTGACGGACAGGTGGCAACAATGGACCGACATGCCAGGAGGGCCATTGAGGCTCTCATCGTCTCCAGTTTCTCATAGGACTATGCTGTGTCCGTCAGTTCAACCCCCATTTCCCACCTTCCCTCAATTCCCCCTCCCCATTTCTCTCCCTCCCCTAATCCCTCCTCCCTCCAATATCCCCATTTCCCCCCAATCCCTCTTTCCTCGCCCCCATTTCCTTCCCTCTGACTTTTGCACTGGAACTTTGGGCCCGATTTTAACTCTGTGTCAGGAATGGGTTTTTATTGAGTTAAAATCGGGCTTGAATTAGTCACAGCCGACCAATCAAAAAGCACGGTGTCTCCTACAAGGCAACTCGGATCTGTGTGAACAGGGCAAAGAACTTTGCATCTCCTTAACCAATCAGTTCAATTAATCATTAATAGTTTGAATGCTTAATTTAATGTCAGTCAGCTACAGGAAGAGGGGGAAAGAAAGATTGGACTAAAAGATACTTCAAGAAAAAAGTTAAAAGCTATTTAAGTTTTACAAAAACTCCACAATAAATAAAATCGGAAGGCATGAGGCTCCATGTTTGTTATTGTTCAACAGTAGTAAAGACTTAACCTTCAAAAGAATACTTGCACTGAAATGGGCAAGCCCCAACTTTTTCTGTGGAGTTTAGTATGTAGATAGCAGATCATTACAGCAATTCATGCAGTTCCGTGTATTTCAATGGAGTGTGTCTCCGTACGATATTGGTACCATGTAGCTCCTAGAGGAGAAAGGCATATTGGACAGCAACTTATTGATTGCCTCAGTTCGCTGTTCATGTGAGGTCACCGATAGATGCTGTCTGATTTACATGTTAATAACAGTGAGCAATTTTAATCTCACCATAATCAATCCTTCCACTGTCACACAGTGTCATTTTATCCATTGAAGATTTCAGTATCCAAGGAGTTCATTGCGATTCGTGTTGCAGTTAAAGACTTGTATTCTGACATGGTAATAATTTTCCATGGCCACACACCTCTAATGCATGTTGGAGTAAATGCATTAATTAATAGCTCATTACTGCTGATTGTAAGACAACTTTTCATTTTATACTCGGATTAAGTGCATCCAATAACTGCAGGCTGGTGGGCAAATGCTGATTAGAAATAAAGTTCTGATCAGATTGAGCTCCTAATGCACTATAGCAATGCATGGTGTTCATTGTGCAAATGCTGACAACATAGACAAGGGCTTGTCTGAACAGCTTTAAATTAAGAGGCAGGGAAGTTAAGCCTTTTTCTAAACATATTTCAGTACAATTCATTTGAAATGGACTTTCCTGTACCAGGTTACGATGGATAGTTATTGTATTATTTCACAAGATTTATGGCAGGGCTCGCATTTATTGCCCATCTCTCATTGCTCTTGAGAAGGTCGTCGCTGCTGTCCATGAGGTGTAGGTACACCCATAGTGCTGTTAGGAAGGGAGTTCCAGGTTTTTGACCCAGTGACAGTGAAGCTCTTGATGGGTGGCTAAGGGGTGTGGAATTGAAGTACCCTCCTAAGTGGATGCTTCATTTTTCTGCATCGTCAATCTTCCAAAATGAAGTTTCAACAGACTTCTATTCTGCAATGCAACTTCCCTTTCAGAGGGATAGGTAGTTTTTCAAGAGCTGGAGGCAACATCACATTCTCTTAGACTCCCTATTTTGTGTCAACCAGCCTGTGGTACAGAAACAACTGAGCGAACGGCAATGATCATTCAAATGAGGAGGAAGCATGAAACTGATGTTGTCATGAGGCTAGACCCCTTTAATTTTGAAAATATGACTTTTCGACTTTCAATTGACTGGAAATTGAACTTGAAATGAGAGAAAACAAACTACTTAAAAATGCAAGGACAACTTTGAGGGTAAAAAAGTAAATAAGGCACACTCAAGGGAGTGTAAAGAGAGAGAGATTTCCTCTAATTCAAAGATCCATCAAAACTTGTAAATGTCTCAGGAGAGACCTCAAAGTGCAAAGTATTCCACAGGCTGACCTTCGCGACCCACGCCGGCCGACCTTCGCGGCCCACGGCGGCTGACCTTCGCGACCAACACCGGCTGACCTTTGCGACCCACGCCGGCTGACCTTCGCGACCATTATTGCTTCCCTTTAATGTGACAGGTGAGCCTGCTTGGTCCTCACAATCTCACTTCCTTTGTCATTCAATGTTACATTTCTGCTCAGGACTTCAGCTGATGATTTAAGTTCTCGCTGCATCCTTTGAAAAAAATCAAGAGGTTTGTCCTCAAACTCCCTCAATATGCTTATTCTTCAAATGCCTTTGAAGTTTTGAGGGTTTTAAACTTTCATTTGCCAGTGCTGCCCTGCATATAACGCACATGGGCTTTGCATCCTGATTTGCATTGACACAATTAACAATGCCATACCTCAAGAATCATCCTTATATTGCTTCGTTCCTGATTTCAGTTTCTTCTTAATTGTTTGTGCACCAGAGGCTCTGGAACTCTGGACACAACTCACACCAGCACTGCTTTGTCTTGCCATGGACTCTCCTGTGAAGCTCTCACCAGCAGATTGAATTGTGAGATCATGACCTGTTTGTGTATCTGGCTCTCTCTTCCTTATTACAAAATGATTCATCTTCAGTTCCTCAAACAGTCTTGTTGCTTGCTTGCTGACAGCTACAAAATTGAGGAATCTCTCCTCCATGATTTCACGCCCAAAGCACGGACCGCGTGACGTCATTGTACGTGCCGGGCATGTAACCTGCTCTCTGCCGCCTCCTCTGGTGGGAAGTCTCTGCCGTTTATAAAAATAAATTTGGTCCTGGGACAGCACGCTGATGTTAGGAGGAGACAGTCTGCCCCGGATCCAGTGCCGGATCCGCCTGAGGAGGCACTCGAGCATGGGGCTGCCAGCGTTCTAAACCTAAAATCCGGTTGCGGCCGGCATTTTTAAAAGCTGGTTGCGGCTACCGGGCCGTTCTCCCGCAATCGGGAACACCGTGACCAATGCTCCGCGACCCTCACAATACCCGCCTGCTACCCTGAGTCTGAAAAACCCTGATATAGAGTATCATGATATTCAAGTGAACATCACAGCACATACACACATACATAATGATAGACAGAGCAACGGACCAATTAGCACACATAACACGATAGCCAATCACAGACAAGAGCATACATAGTACAAAACAAGAAACACGACACTTCCTGGGCAGTCCATCAGGAGATGGCACAGGGCAAGGACCTCAAAGCCAGACACTCACACAGTCACCACGTACTGAGTACCAACTTTGTTATATAGTTTCAAGGAATAAAACTGCGTTGTACCAATCGCAACCGTGTTGGTTCGTCTGTATCTCAGAGCACCCAACACTTCATGGTACCAGAAGTGAATCAAAACCTACCCACAAATCTGCCATCCTGCGCCATGGACACCGTCAACACACCGCAGCCGTTGCAAGTCGCTGGGAACCTTGGCATAAATTGGACGCTGTTCAAACAGCGCTTCAAACTCTTTATGGAAGCCAACGAAAAACAAGGCGCCTCGGACAAAAGGAAGATCGCCATCCTCCTCACCACCGCAGGTCAGCACGCCATCCATGTATACAACTCCCTGGTGTTCGCGGAAGGCGAGGACAAATCTAAATATGACACGGTCCTCCTCAAGCTCGACCAACACTTCAACGTTGAGGTCAACGAGAGCTTTGAGAGGTATGTCCTCCAGCAGCGCCTGCAAGGTAAGGATGAGCTCTTTCAGTCCTTCCTGACGCATCTCCGCATACTCGCGCAGTCCTGTGGTTACGACACCACCTCAGAGTCCATGATCCGGGACCAGATCGTTTTTGGGGTTGCCTCCGGCAGCCTACGCCAGCAGCTTCTAAAAGTAAAAGGCCTGACCTTAGCATCTGCACCCTGTGTCCTGCACGAGAACGCGACTAGCCGCTATGCCCAATTTCAGATGACCTAATCGGCGCGGAGGGGGTCCTACGCGACCGGATCGGCGAGCCAGGTGCCCCACGAGACTGAACGGGTCCAGGCGATCGAGCTTCTCCCGTCCCGTGGCCCGGACGAGGGCGGCTGTTTCGCACGCTTTTCGAGGCCTCCCGCGCTTGTGCGCGCCAAAACCTACGGAAACACTGAGGGACGTGATGCGCGCTCGACGCAAGACCGAATTGCGCATGCGCAGTGGCGTAACAAACACCATGACGCATGACGTGCGGCAACTGTGGAGCTGCACATTTAAAAGGGCAATGTCCCGCAAAAACCCGACAATGCCTACGCTGTGGCAAGGTGGGCCACTACGCTGCTTACTGTCGAGCGGCTCAGCCTGTTGATCTTCCACATCTCCGACAACCTCGCAGGAACGTGCGGACCATTCAGCCTCCACATTACGACATCCAAACCGACGACACAGATGACGAAGACGCCTTCCGGGTTGCGGTCATTGATGGGAACCGGGTCAACACCATCAATCCGGGCGATAAATAGTGTGCCACCCTGACGGTCAACCGATCGCCGATCACTTTCCGCCTGGACACTGGCGCCTCCGCCAACCTCATAGCATGGTCCGCCTTCTACGCCCTGAAGGTCAGACCACCAATCCAGCCGACCCGATGCAGGATGGTCGACTACAACGGGAACGTTATCCCGGCTATGGGATCCTGCCAGCTCCAGGTGACACACAACACACACACGGCCACACTCTCGTTCGAGATAATCGGCTCATCGAAGGACTTCCTGCTGGGTGCACAGGCATGCAAGGCTCTCCACCTCGTGCAACGAGTCCACTCTCTCGCTTCAGACAGCACATCTGACTTCCCGGATGCAGAGTTCAACGCAGAGCTCCAATCGCTCCTCGCCCACAACCAGGAGGCATTCGAGGGCATGGGAACACTGTCATACACCTACCGAATTCACCTCAAACCAGACGCCACCCCGGTCATTCACACACCTCGGAGAGTTCCTGCGCCACTTAAAGACCGCCTCAAGCAGCAGCTGCAGGATCTCCAGGACCAAGGGGTCCTATCCAGGGTCACGGAGCCCACGCCGTGGGTCAGCTCCATGGTATGTGTCAAGAAGCCCTCTGGCAAGCTCCGCATCTGTATAGACCCCAAAGACCTCAATAATAACATTATGCGGGAACATTATCCCATACCCAAACGGGAGGAGATCCAGTGAAATGGCCCAAACGAAGATATTTACGAAACTGGATGCTCCTAAGGGGTTTTGGCTGATCCAACTCGATCCCTCCAGCCGAAAGCTATGCACCTTCAACACCCCTTTCGGCAGGTTCTGCTACAACCGGATGCCATTTGGCATCATCTCGGCATCCGAGGTCTTTCCTAGGATCATGGAGCAGATGATGGAAGGCATCGAAGGGGTGCGCGTATATGTGGATGACGTCATCATCTGGTCCACCACACCACAGGAGCACATATATCGTCTCCAATGCGTGTTTGCCCGCATACGGGAAAACGGCCTGCGCCTCAACCGAGCCAAGTGTTCCTTTGGCCAGACCAAGTTGAAGTTCCTGGGGGACCATATCTCCCGGTCAGGGGTCCGTTCGGATGCAGACAAGGTGAGCGCCATCACAGCCATGCCGCAGCCGGCCGACAAGAAAACAGTGCTACACTTCCTTGGTATGGTCAACTTCCTGGGGAAGTTCATTCCCAAACTTGCCTCCCACATGACAGCTCTGCACCACCTCGTCAGAAAATCCACAGAGTTCCAGTGGCAACACACACACCAGCTGGAATGGGAGGCGCTCAAACTCAAACTCACCACTGCACCGGTATTGGCGTTCTTTGACACGTCTCGTGCCACCAAAATCTCGACTGATAGTCATAGTCATAGAATTTACAGTACAGAAGGAGGCCATTCGGCCCATCGAGTCTGCACCGGCTCTTGGAAAGAGCACCCTACCCAAGGTCAACACCGCCACCCTATCCCCATAACCCAGTAACCCCACCCAACACTAAGGGCAATTTTGGACACTAAGGGCAATTTATCATGGCCAATCCACCTAACCCGTACATCTTTGGACTGTGGGAGGAAACCGGAGCACCCGGAGGAAACCCACGCACACACGGGGAGGATGTGCAAACTCTGCACAGACAGTGACCCAAGCCAAAATCGAACCTGGGACCCTGGAGCTGTGAAGCAATTGTGCTATCCACAAGGCTACCGTGATGCCAGCCAATCCGGCATTGGAACAGTGCTCCTGCAGTGGGATGACACGGCATCATGGGCCCCAGTGGCCTATGCATCGCGAGCCATGACCCCCACAGAGCAGCGCTGCGCGCAGATTGAAAAGGAGTGCCTGGGCTTGCTAACCGGTTTAGTCACGTTCCATGATTATGTGTATGGTCTTCCCCGGTTCACTGTCGAAACTGACCAGCGCCCCCTGGTCAGCATAATAAACAAGGACCTGAACGAGATGACCCCTCGCCTCCAGCGCATCCTACTTAAACTCAGGAGGAACGACTTCCAACAGGTCTACACTCCAGGGAAGGAACTCATCGTTGCGGATGCCCTATCCAGAGCAGTGAACACGCCGCCAGATGCGGAGGGGTTCGTATGTCAGGTCGAGGCACAGGTGGCTTTCACATCGGCAAATCTGCCAGCTGACGACTCCAGTCTGGCCCGTATTCGCCGAGCGACTGCGGCCGACCCCCTTCTGCAGCGTGTGATGCACCACATGACGGGACGGTGGCTCAAAGGGCAGTGCCCGCAGTTCTACAATGTCCGAGATGACCTGGCCGTCATTGATGGCGTCCTTCTGAAGCTGGACCGGATTGTGATTCCTCACAGCACGCACAAGCTGGTTCTCGACCAACTACACGATGGCCACCTGGGGGTCGAGAAGTGCAGACGGGGGGCCCGAGAGGCGGTATACTGGCCGGGCTCAACATGGTGCTCAACTGTACAAACTGCCAAAGGTTTCAGCCGGCGCAACCTCCTGAAACGCTTCTGCCCCATGAGCTGGTGACGTCCCCCTGGGCGAAGGTGGGTGTGGACCTGTTTCACGCGCTCGGCAGGGACTCTGTCATCATAGTTGACTATGTCTCCAACTACCCAGAAGTCATACGCCTGCACGATTTGACGTCGTCTGCTGTCATCAGGGCCTGCAAAGACATCTTTGCTCACCACGGCATTCCGATGACTGTCATGTCGGACAATGGGCCCTGTTTCGCCAGCCACATAGGCACATTATCTTGTAAAAAAAGGGGGATGTCATGATATTCAAGTGAACATCACAGCACATACAAACATACATAATGATAGACAGAGCAACGGACCAATTAGCACACATAACACGACAGCCAATCACAGACAAGAGCATACACAGTACAAAACAAGAAACACGACACTTCCTGGGCAGTCCATCAGGAGGTGGCACAGGGCAAGGACCTCAAAGCCAGACACTCACACTGTCACCACGTGCTGAGTACCAAGTTTGTTATATAAATAGTTTCAAGGAATAAAACTGCGTTGTACCAATCGCAACCGTGTTGGTTCGTCTGTATCTCAGAGCACCCAACACTTCATAGAGTGTAAGAGATAGTTTGTATAGAGCAACGTAGCTGGAAAGCTGCACTCTCTCCCTCTCTCTCTCTTTTGAAAAAGTGTGCCTCACTCAGTTTGAGAAGTCAACTCAGAAACCCACCAACGAATCAAGATCTGGTATCAATTGCAATCATTTTGTACCGATGATCGCAGCCTTGAAACAAGCTATTCCAAATCAGCCGCAATGTTTAACCACCGAGGTCTCAGTAACAATCAAAGGACGCTGAACCATATGTTCCCTTAACGTTTTAGATTGAACTCCTAACTTTCCTTATTTATGATGTTTGTGAGTGTGTGTGACTTAGTGTTATTTTTTCTTCAGGTTTACTGTGTAATAAATGTATTCTTTCTTTAACTCACAAAAGACATGTTTCATTGTCTCCTCATTGCTCACTGTTCAAATAGTTTAAAGTCTTCTGATTTGGAAAGGCATATCCCCATGAAAAAGAAACTTAAAACCATTTTTGTGACCAACCAAAGAGGTGGAATAGAAGGTAGCCAGTTCACCCCTTCTCATCTGGTCATAACAACATGCTTTCCACTTCAAATTGACACGGGCACAGATTGGTCGTGAATTATGACCCCTGCATCTGAAAACTTGAGGTCCCCAGCTGGTCGGAGAATGGCCGTTGGCCGCCATGAATCCCGCCCCCGCCGGTTGCCGAAGTCTCCGGTACCGGATATTCGGCGGGGGCGGGAATCGGGCCGCGCAGGTTGGCGGGCCCCCCCCCGCTGGATTCTCCGGCCCGGATGGGCCGAAGTCCCGCCGATAAATTGCCTGTCCCGCCGGCGTAAATTAGAGTACCTATTTACCGGCGGGACAAGGCGGCGTGGGCGGGCTCCGGGGTCCTGGGGGGGGCGCGGGGCGATCTGACCCCGGGGGGTGCCCCCACGGTGGCCTGGCCCGCGATCGGGGCCCACCGATCTGCGGGCGGGCCTGTGCCGTGGGGGCACTCTTTCCCTTCCGCCTCCGCCACGGTCTCCACCATGGCGGAGGCGGAAGAGACTCTCCCCACTGCGCATGCGTGGGAAACTGTCAGAGGCCGCTGACGCTCCCGCGCATGCACCGCCCCGACATGTCATTTCCGCGCCAGCTGGCGGGGCAACAAAGGCTGTTTCCGCCAGCTGGCGGGGCGGAAATCCCTCCGGCGCCGGTCTAGCCCCTTAATGTTGGGGCTCGGCCCCCAAAGATGCGGAGCATTCCGCACCTTTGGGGCGGCGCGATGCCCGTCTGATTGGCGCCGTTTCGGGCGCCAGTCGGCGGACATCGCGCAGTTTGGGGAGAATTTCGCCCCAGGACACTCCACTTTTTAAGTCCGGAGAGTTCTTGGGCAGGATTCTCCCAATGGGAGCCTAAGTGCCAACGCCAGAGTAAAAACGGGAGTGTTTTACTCCGGCGTCGGCGCCCGTTCCCAGACCCCTAATCTGGGGCCTCCATGGGGCTGGCAGGGGCGTGGCACAATTTGCAGGGGTGGGGCCTCGGCACGGCGTCGGAGCCCGGCGCCCTGTAAAATGTGGGTCCCACACATGCGCAGTTAGGCCAGCTCAATCCTGCGCATGCGCGGGGAACCTCTTACGCGCGCCAGCCCTGACCCAACATGAGGTCGATGTTCAGGGGCCGGCCACGCCGATCGGTGGTCCCCGATCGCGGGCCAGACCCCATCGGAGGCTCCCCCCCCCCCCCCCCGGTGAAGGAGCCCCCCTCCGCCCCCCAAAGGCTGCCCCCAAGCGTTTCCGCAGAGTTCGCGCCGGCAGCGACCAGGGGTGAACGCCGCCAGCGGGACTCTGTCGTGTCGGTGCAGCCGCTCGGCCCATCCGGGCCGGAGAATCGCCGGCCCCATCGATTTCAGCGGCCCGCGGCTTGCGCCATGCCAAACGCGCCGGCGTAAATGGCACCGATTCGCCACACCTCAGGGAATCGCATGCTGGCGTCGGGGCATCGTGCCGCGGTTGCTCCGATTCTCCGGCCCGGCGCGGGGCTCGGGAATCGCGCCCCTTACATCCATTGTTCCTCACAGTTGAATCTGCTGGTGAGAGCTTTATCAGGAGAGTCCATGGCAAGACAAAGCAGTGCTGGTGTGAGTTGTAACCAGAGATCCAGAGCCCCTGGTGCACAAACAATTGAGAAGAAACTTACTGGTAGTAATACAGGAGACATAAAGAAAAAGGCGAAACAGGTTTATTTTAACTCAAAAGATAAAGCCGCTACCACGGCATACAGCACAGATGTCCCAGTACGGGTCTGGGAGCAGCACTTAAAAGGCTTACTAACGAGTCCCAGCTGGACGGGCCTTCGCTCGCTACCACGGGAACACCTACTCTACGATCACACTGTGTGTAGGTAACAGCAACGTTAGGCGACTCAGGGCATCAGCTTTGACAATGTGTGTGTCAGGGCAAGGCTCAAAGGAGGACTCTTGGGCTGCCAACAACAGTGCCCAATGTTGGGTCCAAGTTGAGGCAACAGGGCGATCACTTTGCCCTCCTCAAAAAGGGCCATAAAGGGATTTATGTCGATAATTATCATAAAGTGCCGGGTGTAGACATACGGATGCAATTTCTTTACTGCAAATATCACAGTCAGTTACTTTTTTTTGATTTGGGCATTGTGTCGTTCCGCATCTGCCAAGGTTCATGATGCACATATAATTGGTCGCTCAGTGCCATCGTCCCATCGTACCTCTACTCCGTACAGAGAGGCATCGCGTGTTAGTACCAGCTGTCTTGTGGGATCGTAGTGTTGGACAATAACAGCGGTTGTTTCAATTTCATGAATGCTTCGTCCTGTGGCACCTGCCACGACCACTTCTGTTGCTTCGTCAACAGTGCATGTAGGGGTGCCAAGTTGGGATGAATTTCCCATAATTATGAGACGTAGGAACAACTTCAGTTCGATTGTGTTTTGCGGGGTCTGTGCCCCCTTTGTGGCCTTCCTTTGCTCTGTATAGGGCGCAGGTCATCTTAATCAATGTGGTACCCATGGTATGTAAACTCACCTGCCTGGAACATGCACTTTTCCAGCTTGAGGCATATGACTTCCTCCAGGATTGCCGGACGTTCTTTTTCAGTGGTTCCTGTGATTAACACTTCATCTAGGTACGAGACCCAGCTGGGTGGGCCTCCATCCGCTCCCACAGGAACTCGTACTGTATGAGACCTACGGGGCGATCAATCAGTGATCCCCTGTGGTCCTGGTGAGGGTTATCGCACTTGCACAATTGTCTTGATGGGAGAATGGAAGGGAGGCATCGGCTGAATACACCTGTGCTTCAGCATCTTGGCATGTTTCCATCTGCATGGAGCCAACCCTGAAAAAATCAGAGGCAGCGAGAGTGGAAGGGTCGAGACAGGACAATATGGTGAGCCATTCATTGGCTTTGGAGGGACCACTGGCAGGAGAGGCCATAAAATTTCACACGTGATTATTGTGTGGAGATTAAACTTGAAATCCTTCTTTCTGTTTTATACATTCTGATAGCCTTTACGATGCTCGCATTCATAATGTGTAACTTGACACTTGCCTGTTCACAAAATAGTAAGACCAATAGCAGAGGGTGGAATGTTCCGAGTGGGGCTAGGTCTGTGGTAGTGTTGGGGACAGGTCGTTTTCCCTGCTGTGGAGACCAACGGGAAACCAAGCCATATCTTCTGTTCCTGCGTAATTAATGATGCATACCTGGGTTTCGCACCATCTTCCATGGTAAGTTGGGCTTGGTGGTATATCCCTCCATCACATCCTCGCCCCAAATTAAAAGGTGCTGAAGGGACAGCACGGTGGTGCAGTGGTTAGCACTGCTGCCTCACGCTGCTGAGGTCCCAGGTTCAATCCCGGCTCTGGGTCACTGTCCGTGCGGAGGTTGCACATTCTCCCTGTGTTTGCGTGGGTTTTGTCCCCACAACCCAAAGATGTGCAGGGTAGGTGGATTGGCCACACTAAATTGTCCCTTAATTGGAAAAAATGAATTGGGTACTCTAAATATATATTTAAATTTTTTTTTTTAAATATAAAAGGCGGCCAACATTACTGACCCACCGTTGAAGAAAATAGATGGGCTGGATTCTCCGTTGGTGGGATCCTCCATTTCGTCAGCAGTGCACTCACGCCCACGGACTTCCCGACAGAGCGGGGGTGCTCACAATGGGAAACCCCATTGCCCCGCGGCCGGGACAAAGAAGCCCGCTGCTGGCAGGGTTGCGCCGCACCAGAAAAAGGGTATGGCGGGACAGAGAATCCCGGCCGATGAACCTGAAAAGAGGGTGGAGTGGAGACTCAGGCTTCCGGCCTGTTAATCAAATTGAAATGGATGCAAATTGGTGATTTGCATCCTCCCGCCAGCATGGGGTGCGGTAGCACGCTGGTGGGAGATCGGAACATCGCAACAGGGCACCAGACCCGTTTTCAGGAACACTCCATTCTCCGCCCAATCGGAAATCCCGATCATAGCAGTGGGGAATGGAAAATTCCAGCCTTAATATGTGATGGTTCTTGGTGTGCTAAGCTTGCATATTATTCAGATTTATTCAGACATTTGAATGAGCTGAATGTAAAGTTGCAGGAGGGCAAATGAGAACAGTCTGACGGCCTCTGATCAAATCTGGCTCTTTGTCCAGAAAATCTGGCAAGTGGATCAATTGAGATTTTCAAGCTGGCATCAGCAAATCCTGCCGGCAAAACCATCTTCCATCTCATCTCCACACATCTCGAAACCCTACAAGAGAGGTTCCCCACCATGGAAGACTTTGGCTGGGTGCATGATCTATTTAGTTCACCTTTCTTTTGAATCATCAAAGACATTGTCATTAAAAGAGCGAGATGAATTTGCAGAGGTCAGGATAAATAATACACTGAAGTTTGTAGAAATGCCTCTGGACACATTTTGATTGCTTGCAGAATAAGAATATCCCCTTATTTCAGATCATGCTGCAGCAGCATTCTTACTGTTTCACACAACCCACCTGTGCGAGTTAGTGTTCTCAACATTGCCTTATGTAAAAAACAAAAGAAGGGAGTGGCTGTCAGTGGAACCAGATCTACGAGTTTCCCCGTCATCAGTTTACCCCTCTGATCAAGAGACACTGCTCACAAAGGTAGCCCCAGTTGTCACATTGATGTTGTCGGTAAGATGCTGGCCACAGTATTTCCATCATTTATGAATTTTCACTGAGAAGTGAAGACTTTAAAAAAAAACTGGGGCGAGATTCCCCGACCCCCCCGCCAGGTCGGAGAATCGCTGGGGGCTGGCGTGAATTTCGCCCCCGCCGGTTGCCGAATTCTCCGGCACCGGATATTCGGCGGGGGCGGGAATCGCGCCGTGCCGGTTGGCGCCCCCCCCCCCCCCCCCGTGATTCTCCGGCCCAGATGATCCGAAGTCCCGCCGCTAAAATGCCTGACCCGCCGACGTAAATTAAACCACCTACCTTACCGGCGGGACAAGGCGGCGCGGGCGGGCTCCGGGGTCCTGGGGGGGGGGCGCGGGGTGATCTGGCCCCGGAGGGTGCCCCCACGGTGGCCTGGCCCGCGATTGGGTCCCACCGATCCGTGGGCGGGCCTGTGCCGTGGGGGCACTCTTTCCCTTCCGCCTTCGCCACGGTCTCCACCATGGCGGAGGCGGAAGAGACTCCCTCCACTGCGCATGCGCGGGAATGCCGTCAGCGGCCGCTAACGCTCCCGCGCATGTGCCGCCCGGAGATGTCATTTCCGCGCCAGCTGGCGGGGCACCAAAGGCCTTTTCTGCCAGCTGGGGGGGCGGAATTTCGTCCGGCGCGGGCCTAGCCCCTGAAGGTTGGGGCTCGGCCCCAAAGATGCAGAGCATTCCGCACCTTTGGGGCGGCGCGATGCCCGACTGATTTGCGCCATTTTGGGCGCCAGTCGGCGGACATCGCGCCGATACCGGAGAATTTTGCCCCTGAAATCAACTGAAATACTTTCGTGGGAAACATTATTGAATTATGTACATTTCCAATCAGAAATATTTTATGAACATTGGTTTGACATGCTTTGGCAGGTTTTAGAGATGAAAAACATTTGCTGGAGGGCAGTTTGGTTGGAGAAAATGGCAAACACACCTCAAAGTGTTTATAATATAATGGTGTGTTGTGACATATAAAGGTTAGGTAGATTAAACGTGTCATATAAATGGAATTTGGTGTTTTTCTTTGCTGAGGTAAAACAGGATTGTTTTAATTCCGAAACATAATCATGCTATTATTTACATTGTGAAACATTTTCTTCAAGCATAGCATTCTGCATCCCTTTTAATAATTATATTCGTTAATAACCCGAAGTTGAGCCATGTTTGGATGGAAGCCTTCAGTCCCTCCCGGTGCCCGGTGATGGAGTTCTTACATTTAGGAAAACTCAAGTATGTTTTGAGAGGTTCAATGGAGCAGTTCTACCTGAGGTGGCAGTCGTCCATTTCGTACTTCAGGGATCTGGTCACCGTCGGTTGTCAGGGTGCTGGTGGTGGGAATTAAGGAATTGTTTTTTTGTTCCCTTTGGGTTTCGTTTTGTAGGGCGGGGCGAGAGAGGTTGTAATAATGTAATTGTTGTATGTATATGGTTGTGAAGGTGTTATATTGAAAAAGCTTTTCTTGATGAAAATATATATTTTTTAATAATTATATTCATTTTTATATTGTATACTGGAATTAATAGATTCCACAATAGTGTTATTTATTTAACCCTATCAGCATAACTTTCCATTCCTTTATCCCCAAGTACTTAGCTAACTTCCCCTTTAAGTGTATCTATGTTATCCTTTTCAACTACATGTGTAGTAAGTTCCACATTTGAGGCACTCTCTTCATAATAGCTTCCCCTGAGTTCCTTAATGGATTTATTTGTGATTGCTGTTACACCTAGCTTTGGATATCCTCACAAATAGAAACTATTTCTCAACATCAGTACCATCAATCCCCTTGATATTTTTAAAGTCCTCTATTAGGCTACCGCTCAACCTTCCCTTTCTAAATGAAAGAGCCCCTCCCCTTTTGCATCTTGTGTTCAGGATCTAGACAGGATTTATTTAGGGTTTGCTTGTCACCCTATTATTGTTACTGTAGAGTGTTATTGGTTGAAACCTATTCTTGTTTATTTACAGATCTATATGTACGTCTCAGTGCTCTACACAGGGTTGTACTTCTGCTCCCTACTGTCATGTTCTGTAGACTGGCCGATATGAATGATGCACTACAGAACATGTAGATTAAATAATGTCTTATGAAAAAACTGCATGGTAAAGATAACTGGAATAAATAAATAACAAACTAACACTAACTAACTATTATAGAGCTACTGCAAAATACATCCATCCACCAACACGACTTACTCCCAACTCGCCCAAACATAGTCACGTGGTAGGTTTACACTGCCACATGGTGGTCAGAGGTCGTGTATAATATATGAAGAATAAAGTCCCTTCTACAATTCCCTCCTTGCTGATCTTATGATCAACACATTGTTAGTACATTACAGTGTCCTCAGCAGCCAAGGGTGGGTTTTAATATAAGGGGAATGGACGTATGAGAGGCACCTGATTGTTAAGTGGCTGGGACCATGGAGGCAAAGCTGACATACTCGCCCACATACCCTGACAGCATTCCGAGCAACATTTAAACAGTAACCATACGACAATCAGGATCACAATGATGATCGTAATCCAAATCACAACCCTCTGTCCTAATGTTCCCAACCACCCAAAGACAAAGTCCCATCCCCCTTCCTCATGCAATCGTGCTACCTCATAGAATTTACAGTGCAGAAGGAGGCCATTCAGCCCATCGAGTCTGCACTGGCTCTTGGAAAGAGCACCCTACCCAAGGTCCACACCTCCACCCCATCCCCATAACCCAGTAACCCCACCCAACACTAAGGGCAATTTTGGACACTAAGGGCAATTTATCATGGCCAATCCACCTAACCCGCACATCTTTGGACTGTGGGAGGAAACCGGAGCACCCGGAGGAAACCCACGCAAACACGGGGAGGATGTGCAGACTCCGCACAGACAGTGACCCAAGCCGGAATCGAACCTGGGACCCTGGAGCTGTGAAGCAATTGTGCTATCCACAAGGCTACCGTGCTGCCCACTTTTTACTAAAGATACGAGACCTCTCTACGAATATGATCAACCAGGTTATCAATTTTCTCTGAGTTATCAGGGATGTATGTGTGGCAGTCACTGCCAATCAGGGCACAAGTATCTCCCTTTTCAGCTAACAAGAATTCAAGGGCCATCCTATTCTGCAGGGCAACCGCATTTATAGCAACCATCTCAGTTTCTATTTGGTTAACAGCTTCTGCAGTGTCATTAGCTACCTGCTCAAGGATGTCGCGTAACCCGCGTAGGTCGTATGCATTAGTGGCTATTGCTAATGGAGGTATCATGATTTCCAGCATTTGTGCCCATGTCATAACACTTCGTGTCGTCCTGTGATGGGGATGGTCCTGCAGTTGCTGGACGTGATGTACATAAGGGACTACATATCCCAAATAGCAGAAGCCCTCCTAATTCTCTGGTAACCACGGGTACGCCTTACGTCCACAGATAAAATATGTGCCGTTATATGTGGTTATGTTTCCTTTACTATCAGTCATCATTAGTCTGATCAGATT
This sequence comes from Scyliorhinus torazame, assembly GCF_047496885.1. Taxonomy (NCBI): domain Eukaryota; kingdom Metazoa; phylum Chordata; class Chondrichthyes; order Carcharhiniformes; family Scyliorhinidae; genus Scyliorhinus; species Scyliorhinus torazame. Next base: position 107,611,597 of record NC_092727.1, read on the forward strand.
CCCTCCCCAGGGGCCTCCACTAGTATGATTTTCAACCGCTGACCAGTCAAAGATGAAAAGGCCTTTTTGTAAGGCACAGCATAGGGGGTTGCCAATTCAAGGTCGGGTCGCACTGACTCGTGCCGACTGGGTAGGTCCCATATGTTTTATGTTTCCTAAAGCATATGCTACCCTTTGGGACTCCAGTATAATTGGGAAGGATCAAACAGGGCAGCTGGCGTGTTACATTAAACCTAGGCCACCACCATCCTTTAAACCTGTTCATATCGTATCCAAGTGATCTCCAATCTAACATATCCTGTGTATCTTCCCCATGCCCTGTGTTATTCTGTCGCAGGGCCCATTCTGCTATCTCGTTACTGGTGAATGGGATGGGTCGCACGGGGATGCCCTCCCCCAAGCATCTGGGAATTTGTGTACACACCCAACAACTGAATTTATTTACCCTCTCTGCGTATGAGTGAGACATGTATATCAAGGTGTTAGTGTTCAGCTTACCCTCTACATAATGTTGGATTAATATGATAATATATAAAAACATCAACGCCGTCATTCTCTTCAGGGCAGCGTTTCGCTAGTACTCTCAACGTTCTGTATGATGTAGTTTACACGTGGAGTTGCGTGGATCTAATCTGGCTTTTCTTTTACTTTAATGGCTGTTTGGGTTGTTAGCAGCACTTGGTAGGGTCCTTTCCACCTGGGAGAAAAAAAATCTTTGTTTAGTGCTTTCACATATACTTGATCTCCAGGTTTAAAGGGGTATGTATTTACCTCTTTTGGATGCATCTGAGCATGTTGCACCTTTTTGATGTATTTTTCCAGCGGTCTCGCACATAGCTTGGGCATATCTGGCTGATGTCGCTGTTGTGTTGTTCACCCTGGGGTAACACGGACTGCACACAATGCAGTTAACTGATCAAGTATACACCAAACGTGGGCGTTGGCTCAATATAAGATTTATTGAACTTCAGTAACGAAGCACACAGCTGCCTGTGGGTTGACTCTCTACTACTCTAAATAAACTAACATTAACTATCTAGACCAGGCTAGCTCTGATCCACGTGTAGAAAGTGTTGAATGATTTGTACACCCTGACTGTCACTACAGTTGTCACCAGTGGAAAGAGGCCGAGTGCTGATACCTTGTGTGTTTTATAGTTGGAAGCCCCCCTCTGGTGTCGTGTCTTGTGATTGGTCGTGTTGTGTTCTGTATATTGATTGGCTCACCTGGGTGTCTGTCACTGCCTGCTTTTACCTCATGATGTGCATGGGTGCATATTATGACATCCCCCTTTTTTAAAAGAATTGTCGGCTGCTTAGAACATAAACGACATATTTACAAGAGTAACTATATACAGCAATTGGTGAGTGGATGGATATGTACATGTAAGCTGTCTAGCGTGCAGAAACATAACAGCATATATACAAAGGAACTATTTATAATTCCAGTCGTTGAGGCTGTCGTCGGATTCTTGTGGACCGCCTGAGAGGTGGAGGCAGAGATGATGGTGTATTGACCGGTTGGCATGCAGCCAGATTGGTGGCCTCATGGAGCAAGGTCCGGATAGGGCAGAACGACATTTGGGAAAGTGAGATCCGGTGATGGGCAGGCAAGTTTGCGTAATGCCCTTCTGTTGTGCCTTACAATAGATCCATCAGCCATACGAACCACGAACGATCTGGGAGCAGCCTGTTGAACAACAACAGCTGGAGCTGACCAGCCTCCACCAGGCAACTTGATGCGAAAAGTATCCTTCGGAGAGAGCACCGGCAGATCAATAGCATGAGCATCATATGCCAGCTTTTGCCGGGTTCTGATCTGCTGCATCTTTTGCAGCACTGGAAGGTGATCCAGGTCAGGTACATGAATGGCCGGAACAGTCGCCCGCAGGTTACGATTCATAAGGAGCTGTGCCGGAGACGTACTGTTGGACAGAGGGGTTGCCCTGTACGCCAGAAGAACAAGATTAAAGTCCGAAGCTGAGTCCGCAGCCTTGCAGAGCATCTGCTTCACGATGTGGACCCCTTTTTCGACCTTCCCATTAGATTGTGGGTAATGCAGGCTCAAGGTGATGTGTTGGAAGTGGTATTGCTTTGCGAAGTTGGACCATTCTTGACTATAGAAACAGGGACCGTTGTCGCTCATGACTGTGAGCGGGATTCCATGCCTGGCGAATACCTCTTTGCAAGCCTTTATTATGGTCCTGGATGTTAGGTCAGACAGTTTCAGTACCTCGGGGTAACTGGAGAAGTAATCAATTATCAGGACGTTGTCACGCCCGTTGGCGTGAGAATGGTCTACTCCGACCTTAAAACATGGAGAGGTCACGATCTCATGCTGGTGGAGCTTTTCTTTGGGCTGAGCAGGCTGGAAGCGCTGGCAGGTTGCGCAATTGAGGACCATGTTTGATATATCCTCATTGATGCCGGGCCAGTAGACAGCCTGCCGGGCCCTGCGCCTGCACTGCTCAATAACGAGGTGTCCCTCGTGTATCTGCGTGAGCACCAAGCTCTGGAGTCTGCGTGGAATGATATGCGATCCAATTTCAGGAGGATCCCCTCGACGGCAGTTAGGTCATCCTTTACATTATAGTATTGGGGGCATTGCCCTTTCTGCCAGCCATTCATGAGGTGATGTATGACCCGCTGCAGCTGAGGGTCCTTGGCGGTCTCTTCTCGAATGATGTCGAGTCGTTCGTCAGATGACGGGAGGGTGCTGGCACATAGTTTCACCTGCGCCTCAATGTCGTGTATGAAGTCTACCTGCTCACACGTCGAGGTGGTGGCACGCGACAGGGCATCCGCGATGATTAGCTCCTTTCCAGGCGTGTAAACCAGCTCAAAATCATGCCTGCGGAGTCGAAGGAGAATGTGCTGGAGCCTGGGTGTCATGTCATTTAAGTCCTTGTGTATAATGTGCACGAGGGGTCTGTGGTCCGTCTCTACTGTAAAGGTCGGGAGACCATAGACGTAATGGTGGAATTTCACGATGCCAGTGAGAAGCCCAGGCATTCCTTCTCTATTTGAGCATATCGTTGCTCAGTGGGGGTCATGGCCCTTGACACGTAAGCCACTGGAGCCCGGAACGAGGTGTCGTCCTTCTGGAGGAGCACCGCCCCAATGCCGTCCTGGCTGGCGTCTGTGGAGATTTTAGTCTCCTTTGCTGGGTCAAAGAAAGCTAAAACAGGAGCGGTGGTTAGCTTCGCTTTCAACTCAAGCCACTCTGCTTGATGTGCGGGTAGCCACTGGAAAGTGGTGGACTTCTTCACCAGGTGTCTGAGGGCCGTGGTGTGTGACGCGAGGTTGAGAATGAACTTCCCCAGAAAATGTATCATCCCCAGGAAGCCGAGGACCGCCTTCTTGTCCTCTATGGTCTTCATCTTGTTGATTGCCTTGACTTTGTCCAAGTCTGGTTGCACGCCCTGCTGGGAGATCTGATCACCCAGAAACATAATTGATGACCTGCCAAAGGAACATTTGGTTTTATTTAACTTCAGGCCGTTGGCATGTATGCGCCTAAAGACTTGTTGCAGACGAGAAATATGTTCTTCTGGGGTCGTGGACCAGATGATGATGATGTTGTCAACAGAAACCCGCACACCGTCAATGCCCTCAAGCATTTGCTCCATTATTTGATGAAAGATTTTGGAGGCCGAAACAATACCAAACGGCATGCAGTTGTAGCAATATCTTCCGAAGGGTCTATTAAATGTGCAGAGATTCCTGCTGGACTCGTCCAGTTGTATCTGCCAGAAGCCACGCGATGCATCCAGCTTTGTAAAGAATTTGACATGTGCCATCTCACTCGTCAGCTCCTCCAGCTTCGGGATCAGGTAGAGTTCCCGATGTTGCGGTTCAGATCCTTGGGATCGATGCAAATGCGCAGTTCTCCAGAGGGCTTCTTGACACAGACCATCGAGCTGACCCAGTCAGTTGGTTCCGTCACTTTGGATATTATTCCCTGATCTTGGAGCTCCTGCAGCTGGGCCTTTAGACGGTCTTTTAGGGGCGGCGGCACCCGGCGTGGCGCATGGATGACAGGCGTGGCATCGGCCTGAGCAGAATTTTATAGCGGTAGGGCAGCGTACCCATCCCACTGAACACATCCGGGTATTGCAATAGTAGCTCCTCAATGTCGGCCTGAAGAGTGCTGTTGGCAGAGGACATGGCATGTACACGCTGGACGAGATGGAGTAGCTTGCATGCATGGGCACCCAGCAGAGAAGCCTTGCCGGGCTTGACGATCTCAAACCGCAAAGTGGCCGTGATGGCCTTGTTGGATACCTGCAGGTGACAGGACCCTAATGCCGTGATGGCATTCCCATTGTAGTCAAGCAACTGGCAGGCCGGCGGAAGAATTGTTGGCTGCCTTTGGGTACGAGCAAGATCTGCTTGGGATATTAGATTGGCCGAAGCACCGGTGTCCAGCTTGAACCGGATGCTACAATCGTTGACTTGTACTGTGGCACGCCACTCGTCCGCATAATCCACATTGAGGATGGGTGTGTGTGTTGCTGAATGCGAGGAGGCCTTGTCATACATGGTAATGATGCCCACTCGATAAGGGGACTCCGGGCAGTCGTTCTCTGGATCGGTGATGGGATCCGGTTCCAAGTCGAGCAGCCCTTGCTGCACATTTCGAACTCGTCTGCGTTGGAGCTGGGATCGCTGGCCCCCTGTCAGAGGTGGAGATCTGCACAAAGCCGCATAATGGCCAAGCTTCTTGCAGTTGAGACATCGCCTGCCTCTTGCAGGGCATTGCCGCTTTAAATGGATGGTGCCGCAGTTGGGACACATCATCACGTCGACGTTGTGATGCTCGGCACGCCGTCGCACATACACAGTGCGGTCAGCCGCCGCTCGCACCTGCACAGTGTAGTCTTCAGCTGCTTTGTTTTCCCGACCGTGGTACGCATGCATGAGACCCCTGGAAAAGCGCGTTAAATGGCCGCCTTCATCGATGCTCAGGCCCCGCATATGAGCGATGGCCTGTACACTCTCAGCCTCGTGGGTGGCAAGTTGGTCCTGCTCTGCCCACTTAAGGCAGGAAGAGCGAATTTTCGCATGTTCGTGAATTTGTCTCGATGGCCACTGGCAGGATCATATTTTTTATTTTTAGAGCTGCTCCTGCAGGGCATCGGAGTGGACACCAAACACAATCCGATCCCTGATGAAGGAGTGAGCGGTGTCTCCGTAGTTGCAGGAATGCGCTATGATGCGAAGGTGAGTGAGAAAAGACTGAAAAGGCTCGTCCTTCTCCTGAAGGCGCTCAAAGCTTTCGTTTGTCTCGACCTCACAGTGACTGTCGAATTTGGCTAAGACGGTCTGGAACTTGGCCTTGTCCTCACCATCAGCAAAAGTGAGCGAATTGAAGATTTGGATGGCCTGGTCCCCTGCAGTAGACAGCAGCAGTGCGATTTTTCGGTCATCGTAGGCACTTTCGAGGCCGAGGCCTCAATGTATAGACTGAATTTCTGCTTGAAGACCCGCCAGTTGGCGCCAAGTTCCCCAGAGGTCCGGAGCTGCGGAGGTGCCTGGATCTTTTCCATGCCACTGGAAGGCAGTTGCTGGTCGTCGGTCAATTTTCGAAGGTAAATTACTTAGAGGCAGTAGCCACTTCCGGTATCATGTTGTGTTGTTCACCCTGGGGTAACACGACTGCACACAATGCACTTAACTGATCAAATATACACCAAACGGGGGCGTTGGTTCAATATAAGATTTATTGAACTTCAGTAACGAAGCACACAGCTGCTGCCTGTGGGTTGACTCTCTACTACTCTAAGTAAACTAACATTAACTATCTAGACCAGGCTAGCTCTGATCCATGTGTAGAAGGTGTTGAATGATTTGTACACCCTGACTGTCACTACAGTTGTCACCAGTGGATAGAGGCAGAGTGCTGATGCCTCGTGTGACTTATAGTTGGAAGCCCCCCTCTGGTGTCCTGTCTTGTGATTGGTCGTGTTCTGTTCTGTACATTGATAGGCTCACCAGGGTGTCTGTCACTGCTGCTTTTAGCTCATGATGTGCATGGGTGCATATTATGACAGTCTCATCTGCCCATATTAAGGCTACGGCCGCTGGGGTCATTGGGGGTTTTGTTCCAGTTGTCATGGGGCGTCCCATTAATATCTCATACGGGGTTAAGCCTGTATTGTGATTTTCCTGATTTTGCAGGGCATACATTATTCTGGGTATGGCATCTGGCCATAGCAGCCCATTTTGTTGACACACTTTTGTAACTGCAGTTTTAATTATTCCATCCGCCCTTTCCACCATTCCTGAGGATTGTGGCTGATATGGTATATGCAATTTCCAATCAAATCCCATGGCTTCTGTTCGGGCTCTGGTCAATTTGCTAGTGAAATGAGTTCCCCTGTCACTGTTAATACCCATTGGTATTCCAAGCCTAGGTATTATTTCCTTCAATAGAATATTTACCACTGTTCTAGCATCATCTCTTTTGGTCGGAAAAGCCTCTACCCACCGTGAAAACATGTCCACTATCACCAGCATGCATTTAAATCCCTCAGCCATTGGCATGTGTACAAAATCTATCTGCAAATTTTCAAAAGGCATTTCGAGCTGTGGGAGATGATCAAAGACAGCGAGTGTTTTGCCCCGATTATTCCTCTGACAAATCATACATGTGCGGGCTACTTTTTCAATTGTTACCGTAACACCTGGAGCATATCATTGTTGACATATTGCATGTGTCATCCCTCCTTTGTCCACATGAGCCTGCCCATGGGCAAGGCGGCATAGTGGCAAAAACAGACTCCTGGGGCATACTGCGCGGGTATCGGGGTGGACCCAGATCTGATGGCAGTCTTGGTAGCAACCGGCTTTGAGCCAGGAGCGATACTCCTGTGGGGAGGCTTACTCCTGTGTCTGCTTTAACTTTGGTTCTGTTATGGTGGATGAAGTTCAACTGCAGCAGCTTGCAGTTGTGGCTGCTGTTTGAGAGCCACACCTTTTGCTATTTTATCAGCCAATCTATTACCACTGGAGACTTCACCGTCAGCAGTAGTATGCGCTTCGCACTTTAAAACGGCTATCTTGCTGGGCAGCTGAACAGCATCAAGTAAATTTAAAACCAATTTAGCATGTTTAATAGGTTGGCCGGAGGAAGTTATAAACCCCATGTTTTTCCATAATTGGCCAAAATCATATACTACCCCAAAACGTATCGAGAATCAGTATAAATATTGACTGTCTTACTTTTATCTAGAATACGTGGCAAACTATTCAGCCACTGGAGCAGACGTTCCTGAAGGCAGAGCAAAAGCTTCCACTATCTCGAATGGAGTTACTATTGCATAGCCGGCCAGGAGTGTCGTATCATTTGGTCGGTTCGCTGACCCATCGGTGAAAAAGATGATGTCTGGATTTTCGAGTGGGTGACTCAATAAATCAGGGCAAGGGGTTGTGGTGGCTTCAACCAATTGTACACAGTCATGTTGAAACAGATGTTGTTCTTCCGAGGGCGTGGGTAAGAGTGGAGCAGGGTTGATAGCTGGTGCTCGCTTGTAGGTAAAGTTAGTCTTAGAGAGAAGGATTACCTCGTACCCAGTGCGTCGAGCCACAGTAAAATGCTGCGTTGCAGATGAATTATGCAGCAGCAAAACAGAGTGAGTAACCAATACTGTACACAGGTGGTCGAGTACAAGGGGTACTGATTTTTCTACTATGGCGGCCGTGGCAGCTACTGCTCTTAAGCAACTTGGCATACCCTTTACCATTGCACATAGGGCCACCGAGTAATAGGAAAGGGGTCTTTTCCTTCCTCAATGCTCTTGCACCAGGACCCCTGTTGCAAATCCCCTTGCCTCATTCACATAAAGAGTAAAGGGCTTGCTGAAATTAGGAAGTCCCAAGGCAGGGGTGTTAATCATGGCTTGTTTCAAGTTACGAAATGCTTGCTCCCTCTCTGGGGTCTTGGTAACAAATGAAGGGGTGTCCTGTAGGGTAGCCTTGCACAGTGCTGCGTCCATCTTTCTATTGTCGGGTATCCACTACCTGCAATAGCCCACCATTCCGAGGAAGGTAAAGGTTTCCTTTTTCCGTGCACAGAGTTGGAACCCTTGCTACAGCCTGTATGCTTTCAGACCCAAGCCTCCGCTGTCCTTGCTGCAACTGAAATCCCAAATACTGAACTCTCTCCTGACAGAATTGCAGCTTGTCCAGTGAGGCCCTATGCCCTCTTTCTGCCAGATGTGACAATAACAAAAGGGTATCCTGTTGGCAAGTTAGACCCCCCTCTGACGCCAATAATATATCGTCCGCATATTGTAACAGCGTTGAGCCGGACGACAACTGGCACTCATCCAAGTTTCTTTTAACCGCCGCAGCATATACGGCCGGGCTTTCTGTGTAGCCCTGCGGGAGGCGCATCCAAGTGTACTGTTGATTCCGATATGTAAAAGCAAATAGATATTGACTGTCCGGGTGCAATGGTAGGAAGAAAAGGCTGAGAAAGTATCCGTTGTTGGTGGTGTAGAAGACAAAATGACATTCGTGTCCAGCACCAATGGAGCAATAGTGATAACAATTTTATTGATGGCTCTGTGATCTTGCACAAACCACCACTCGTTGGGTCTTCCAACTTTTGGAATGGGGAATATAGGGGTGTTACAGGGGCTTTGTGTTCTCTTCAGCACCCCTTGCTGTAATATTGATCACTCCCTCTATCCCTTTTTCTGCTTCCAGTGCCAACCAGTATAGTTTTAAGTAGGGCAGGGCAACGTTCTTCTGTAACCGCACCCTATGCACTGGCGCAGAATGTCCCTTTCCAACATGATTTTTACGTTGGGCCCATACCTTGGCCAGGATTGAAGGGAGTAAATGATGGCTGTTTCGGGGCAGTTCTTGTCTTTCAATTGTTCGTCTTTCCAGGTCACTCTGCCTTCCTGTTTGCCATAAAACTCGATCAGGCAATTTTGTCCGTCTATTTCAACATCAATCTGATGTATTACTTTTTTTTCTCTGGCCTCTTTCATCAGTTCTACCATTTGCTTTGCATTAGCGGGATGTCTGACAGCGAATGTTAAATGGGGTCTGAAGTTAAACCCATCCTAAAGAGGACCCTCTGACTATCGGTCAACTGTACTAACATTCTTAATCCCACAACACCGAAAAATAAAAATGGGCTGATATGCAATGTTGAAAATGAAATGAAATGAAATGAAAATGAAAATCGCTTATTGTCACAAGTAGGCTTCAATTAAGTTACTGTGAAAAGCCCCTAGTTAGAGAAATCTCAACACAAATCACTTAAGTTATATTCTCGGACTCACAATGACAGTTGATAGAAAATACAACCCACTTAGCACTTCATTCTTTGACCAAAATTAATTGATTAAACAAAAGACACAGATTCTCACAGCTCACAAATATCACAGTTAACCGTTAACCTTATCTCAAGGCGACAGAAAATCTGAATCCCCTTTTCAATAGGAACCCATCTGTTACTCTTTTACCTTAATCTTCTATTTACTTTTACTCCCCGTTTTTTTTGTTTCGAGAGGGGGGTCAGCTTCATTAGATTCCTATGCGGGACATATAGGTTTTCCTACCTCATTCCGTTGCTTTACAATTGTTTCTTTTCATTTTCTTACTCATTTAGACTCCCTTATCTGTCTCCTTTACAGTGCCTGCCTTCTTTATTGCCCCGGACATCTGTACCGTGGCTTCGGGGTGATCTGTAAGGGGGTGTCGAGTTCATTGTTCATCGTTCCTTCTGAAAAATACTTTAGAGCGTATACATATAACAACAAGGACCACGGGAAATTATTAACAAATACTACAAGGAAGGCACACACCCGGTGTTAGTACTTTTGCGAATCTCGAAGCCTGCTGATTGTTCAGTTTGTTTGTTTTTTCAGTCTCTAAGGCACTCTAGCATGAGTCACTGGCAGTAATTAAGGCTTTCAGCTGGGGTCACGCTATGGCTTTCTCCTTTTCAGCTAAGCGAGTCCTGTTTAGAGATTCGTTTCAGGGTTCACTTCCCATTAAATTAGGGAAACTGCAACGACTACGCCAATTTGTTGAAGAAATTATAAGTCAGCACTTCAAGTTTTCGCCCGAAATTGTAACACTAAGTTCGTGGGGGGATTGGAGAGACCACAGTCATTCCAAATGTCCCCACTTTACAGAAGTACGACAAGCAATTTATATGATACAGTAAGCAATACCTAGGACAAAAGGCATTCTTTAGATTAGTAAAAAAGCGAGCAGGCCGGAGTTGGAGTTTAATAACAGGCCTTGAGTTCCTCGCCTAAGAAAAATAATGATTGTCTGCTGTCAGCAGCTGTATGCTTGTTTGCATTGTATGACCTTCTGGCTGTTTCATACAGACCTTCTTGACTAAAAATAAGGCTAAATATCCATCATACTTTGCCAAGTGCCTATGTCCATGAAATATAGTCAAGCAGCCAGTTAAAATGAATACAGAGTATTAAGGCAACTAATCCGCCAACTAAAGTCCCTTCTACACGTTTCTAGCTGCCGATACGCCCCGGAGAATGGCCTGGTCCGTGGCTGCACATGCGCACGGTGGAGGCTTGCAGAGACCGCGCCGTGCAACATGGTGACGGCCACTCGCGGATCCAGCCCACAAAATAGTTCCCCTCTTCGGCCGGCTCCCACGCCCTGCCCCCCCCCACAGTACTCCCAGCCCCGAATAATGTCCCACCCTGCCTGCGGATCGGCCTGCCCCTGACTGTGGTGGCACTGGACTGAGTCCAGGGCCACCACGCCGAGTTCCCGATGGGTGAGACCATGAGGGGCCCGCGCCACCGGGAACTTGGCCGGTCGGGGGCGGGGCATCGGGGAGCGGTCCTCAGGTAATTTCCCGAGGCCGTCGATACGTGGCACGGTGTACTGTTAGAGTACGCCGCTTTGGAGGGTGTGGAGCATCGCGAAAGCGGATCCGCCCCCCATTTGGTTCGGAATTCAGATTCTCCGGCTGGTCGCCGAACGCGATTTCGGCGTCGGCGACCGGAGAATCCAGCCTTGTGTCTGTTTTGGTTTCTTCTTTTACTCTGGCGCAACCGATAGAGTTTACCCAGTCTGGTGGTTCTTCTATGCGCTTAATTACTCTTAAAGCTGTCATCCTCTCCAGCTCAGCCTTCAATTTGTCTCTCAATGGAGCTGGTACACGTCTCGATGCATGAATCACTGGCTTCACGTTCTCCTTTAATTGGATTTTGTACGTGTAAGGTAAAGTACCAAAGCCTTGGAAAATCTCGGGAAAATCATTTAGTATGGAGTCTCCTGAGACATGTGGGCTTGCTGCAGAGCTGTCTGCACTGTAGACCCATTTAACTAGCTGTAGTTCCTCACACTCTTCTACTCCTATCAACGATTCGCGTTCCGCCGCCACAACGGAAAATTTCAATGTGTGAGATTTACTTTTTACATTGACATCGAGCGCACATGCTCCTAACATTGTGATTTCATTACCATTGTAATCTCTTAACAAAACTGTTTTGCTTAATACTTACGGTTCAATTCGCAGCTTTTTGACATCGGACAAATTGAACCGGTTGACACTCACACCTGTGTCGAATTTGAATGTTATTACTGTGCCATTTATCGTTAATGGCACGTGCCATTTATCTTTTTGATTATTTGCCTTTAATTCACTATTGCCGCACATTGTTAAGAACGCATTGTCGTTTGGCACAACTTGAGTATCCTTGCCTTCATTGGAAATCATGTTGACAAAAAATGTGTCCTCGAAGCACACTTCATCAACTGTGTTGCTAGCTTTTGTTTGTTCCGCACGTTAGCACAGTGGTTAGCACTGCTGCCTCACAGCACCAGGGTCCCAGGGTCGATTCCCGGCTTGGGTCATTGTCACTGTCTGTGCGGAGTCTGCACGTTCTCCTTGTGTCTGCGTGGGTTTCCTCCGGGTGCTCCGGTTTCCTCCCACAAGTCTCGAAATACTGTTAGGTAATTTGGACATTCTGAATTCTCCCTCCGTGTACCCGAACAGGGGCCGGAATGTGGCGACAAGGCGCTTTTCACAGTAACTTCACTGAGGTGTTAATGTACGCCTACTTGTGACAATCAAGATTATTATTATCTTTTCCTGGAAAAGCATTGTGTCATGAAATGATTTCTGCCATTACAGTTGGAGCATATCTTTCCAAATGCTGAATATTGTCGTGGCAAATGCCATTTGCCACATCGCAGGCATAAAATAGAGGATCGGGTCTGCTGCTCAAAATGGCCACCTGAATTGGGAGCACGCTTTTTATTCAAGTCCGTCACCACACTAATGGCGCGGCCGCCTCCTGTGCCTTCGCGCCAAAATGCCAGAGAGTCAATGTGTTGATCTGTTTTGCTGCAAGATCGCTAGCGTAACATATTTGGATAGCATTTTCGAGTTGGGGCGCTGTTTTTCTATGAAGCCTCTCACTTACCTTATCGTTGGAGATCCCGAACATGATCTGATCGCACTGACGACTGGAGGGTACTAAAATTCCACGATTGCGCCTTCAACCGCAAGTCAGTGAGAAAACTATCACAAGCCTCGCCTGCGTTCTGGATGTGTGTACGAAATATACAACGCTCAAAGGTTTCATTTTTGTTAGGAAAGCAATGCTGATCAAATTGCTTGAGAACTTCATTGAAGTTCTTGCTATCTACCTCGCTTTCAAAGACAAACGTGTTCAAAATTTCAATTGCTTGGGGACCTGCTACAGTGAGCAGCAACGTGATACACTGCTCGCCAGGCTGTGCCTGCAGACCAACAGTTCCAACATACAGTTTGAGCTGCTGCTTAAACCTCCGCCAATTCTCATCTACGTTACAGGTAATCCGAAGCTGTTGAGGTGCCTTGATGCCTTCCATCCTGGCCTTCAACATTTTACCGCGCGTTGAGCACCAGTTGCCAGTAGCTTGCAAGGTTAGTAGAAAAATTGCATTTTCTTTCTTCTTCTTCAAAGTTATCTTTCATTGTTCAGATATTTGCATAATCTTCTTTTTCTTAATCGTCAATCCTGGTACCATGTCATGTTCTGTAGACTGGCTGAGATGAATGGTGCATGACAGAACATCTAGTTTAAATAATTTATTACTAAACAACTGTGTAGTAAAGATAACTGGAATAAATAAATAACAAACTACTAACAATAACTGTTATTGAGCTACTGCAAAAAGCATCTATCCACCAACACAACTTACTCCCAATCCCCCCAGACACAGAGTCACGTGGTAGATTTACACTGCCACCTGGTGGTCGGAGGTTGTGTACAATATATACAGAATTACTTTGTGCATATCATCACACCTATCAAATGGTAGTCTCTTAGTAATGTGACACTGCATCAGTTGCATATGTATCAGATGCTCCTGATGTTAACCCTTTACATGCCCCCCTGGTCAGTCACTCATAATAGTTCCAACCTCCTTATTCTGGTAACATGCTTCTAAATCCTTTTTGGCAACTTCTCAGTGCTCTATCCTTCAATAGTGTAACAGCTTCTTCCCCACTGTTACCAGACTCCTAAACAACCCTCTTATGGACTGACCTGATTAATACTACACCCCCGTATGCTTCACCCAATGCCGGTGTCTATGTATTTACATTGTGGACCTTGTGTTGCCCTATTATGTATTTTCTTTTCATTTTATCTTCTTTTCGTGTACTAAATTATCTGTTTGAGCTGCTCGCAGAAATATTCTTTTCATTGTCCTCGGTACACGTGATAATATACAAATACAAATCTGGTAGAGAGAGAGGGTGCCTGGAATGCATTGCCAGGGGAGGTTGTGTAAGCAGATACATTAACGGCGTTCAAAAGGCATCTTGACAAACACATGGATTGGATGGATATAGAGGGATACGGCACAAGGAAGTGCTGAGGGTTTTGGCAAATGTCGGCATCATGACCGGTACCGTCTTGGAGGGCTGAAGGGCCTGTTCCTGTGCTGTTCTTTGTTCTTTGAGAGAGTGTATATGTGGAGAGCTTGCAGGGTGGGGGCCTATGCTTGCTTCTCTACAGAAATGGGGACTGAGTCACTTGGTGGGTGATCCTGAAAAGCTACCCAATTTAAGGTTATGTGATTGAAAGACTTCAGTTCAGTTGAGTGAAGAATTGGATTGATTGGTGATGATGTCCCTTTACTCAGCTTCAGTCTTGCCTGTGTGACAGTTCCGAATGACAGCTAACAGTCTGGCTTGCTGTTGGGATATCTGTCAGCCGGCAAGTTCAATCTGCTTCTCACTCCTGGGCCATCCATTCTCTCGTAACACCCCATAACAAAAGCCATTTTCATGGCACTTTTTCTGTTTGCCACCCTGCTGATCTTACCCAGTAGCTGGGATACTTATGTTAATTTCAGAATGCGCCACTGCCCTGTTTGCACCTGCTCGCGGGTCGCGATCCCCACTTTGGCTGCCACTGTTCATCGGTGGTGGTGAGTTTGAATGTTTTTGGGAAGAACGCCAATCAATGTCTTGGATGGTGTTGAGCTTCTTAAGTGTTGTCGGAGCTGCACTCATCCAGGCAAGTGGAGAGTATTCCACAGTTTAATGATTTGTTATCCCAGAGAGAGTTGCTGACCACACTGGGACCGGCTTCCATCTCTCTAATCCTGAAAAAGGATAAGGATCCACAGGAGTGCTGGTCTTATTGGCCCATATCTCTATTGAATGCCGATGCAAAATTATTGACCAAGGTATTAATAATCTCCATAGATGCAGAGAAAGCGTTCGATCAGGTAGAATGGGAATATGTCTTTGAGGTACTGGGACGGTTCGAGGTAGGACCCAGATTAATTTCTTGGATCAGATTGTTATATACGGCCCCCACTGCGGGCAAGCGTACCAATGGGTGGCACGGTAGCACAGTGGTTAGCACGGTTGCTGCACAGCTCCAGGATCCCAGGTTCGATTCCGGGCTTGGGTCACTGTCTGTGCGGAGTCTGCACGTTCTCCCCTTGTCTGCGTGGATTTCCTCCAGGTGCTCCGGTTTCCTCCCACAGTCCAAAGATGTGCAGGCAGCTTAGGTGGATTGGCCATGCTCAATTGCCCTTCGCGTCCAAAAAGGTTAGGTTAGGTTGGGGTTACAGGGATAGGGTGGAGGTGTGGGCTTAAGTAGGGTAGAACATAGAACATACAGCGCAGAAGGAGGCCATTCGGCCCATCGAGTCTGCACCAACCCACTTAAGCCCTCACTTCCACCCTATCCCCGTAACCCAATAATTCCTCCTAAACCTTTTGGACACTAGGGGCAATTTAAGATGGCCAATCCACCTAACCTGCACATCTTTGGACTGTGGGAGGAAACCGGAGCACCCAGAGGAAACGCACGCACACACGGGGAAAACGTGCAGACTCCGCACAGACAGTGCCCCAGCAGGGAATCGAACCTGGGACCCTGGCGCTGTGAAGCCACAGTGCTGTCCACTTGTGCTACCGTGCTGCCCTAAAGGTACTCTGAGGGCCAATGCAGACTCGATTAGGCTGAATGGCCTTCTTCTGCATTGCAACGTCTATGAATGCATTAAGCTCGGGGTACTTTCAATTGTTTAGGGAAACCGGCAGGAGTGTCAACTTTCCCGTTTTGCTTTGAGGGGAGGGATGCAGCACAAAGTGTCCCTGTACGCGGGCAACTTGCTACAGTACATAACGGATCCTCTCTCCAGTGTGGGAAGGATTATGGAGGTGTTGAGTAAGTTTGGCTCCTTTTCGGGGTATAGACTTAATGTGGGGAAGAGTGAAGTGTTTCCAGTGAGCCCTCAGGGACAGGGAGGAGGTCTGGAGAAAGTGCCATTACGGCTGGCTAAGGCAAACTTCAGGTATTCGGGAATACAGGTGACCCACGAAAGTGCATTGTTCCTGTTATAACCTGCCTACTTACGATTGGCTGGGGACTAATGACTATCCCACAATCCTATGGGAGTATGAACTTCCCCAATGAGGGGGGCGGAGAAACTCCTAGTATAAATAAGCTGGCCAGTTCAGGAACCAGCAGGAAGGAGAAGGTAGCAAGGGAAGTTACTGCTACTGTTATGTATATATTGTTATAGTAAATAAACGTTATTATTTTGTATCCTTAAAACTCGTGCTCGATTCTTCGTCGCCCTTACAAAACTGGCGACGAAGGTAAAAGTGAATAGCTGTCTACACTGCTGAAGCCACCTCCCTGGATTTTTGTTGGATACAGGTTGGAAGTTGTTTTCTATTATACCATGCCTCTGTACGGACGTTTGGATGTTTTTGATGCTGCGCTGGAAAGCTGGAACCAGTACACACAACGGATGCGTTACTATTTCCGGGCAAACAATATCACTGAAAACGAGCGCCAGGTGGTCAAATTGCTCACCGCCTGCGGGCCGCATACGTTTGGGGTGATTAGGAGCCTTACGTACCCAGCTGCGCCGGACACCAAATCGTTTGACGAACTTGTGAATATAGTGGGGCAACACTTAGTCCACGATAGTCCAGCGTTACCGGTTTAATACCGCTGAGAGGACCCCTGGAGAATCCCTTGCCGATTTTTTTATCCAGGCTATGCGGGATTGCGGAATACTGTGACTATGGTGAGACCTTGTCAGAAATGTTACGCGACCGTTTGGTTTGCGGTATTAACAACGCAGCAACCCAGAGAAAGTTGTTAGCGGAGCCAACATTGACTTTTCAACAGGCAATACAAATAGTCTTGTCCCGAGAGAGCGCAGAGCGAGGAGTACAGGAGCTATAGGGAATGGAAGTGCATGCCTTGGGGCGCAACCCTTTCCGCCCAAAAACGTCCCCCCGCGCTCCTGCAGTACCTTGGGCGAGGCAACGACCGGACCGACGCCAGTGGCCATCGGACATTCCTCCCCGAAGGGAGCCTTCTCCAGAGCCAATGGATGAGGAGCCATGTCCGTGTCAGACTTGTAGGCGCCGACCCCGTCGCGGACGGCGGTCCTGGGGACGCCAGTGGCGCCGTCGTTCCGACCGAAACTGGGACCTGCCCAGGGGCCGTAACTGGGACCAGCCCAGAGGCCGTACCTTCTATGTGGATGAACCTGCGGCGACCACTCCTGAGGACGTGGAGACGGAGGACGACTGCCTGCAGCTGCATTGTGTGGCAGCTCCCCGTGTGGCCCCCATTAAGGTGACAGTACGGGTCAAAGAACAAGAACAAAGAAATGTACAGCACAGGAACAGGCCCTTCGGCCCTCCAAGCCCGTGCCGACCATACTGCCCGACTAAACTACAATCTTCTACACTTCCTGGGTCCGTATCCTTCTATTCCCATCCTATTCATATATTTGTCAAGATGCCCCTTAAATGTCCCTATCGTCCCTGCCTCCACTACCTCCTCCGGTAGTGAGTTCCAGGCACCCACTACCCTCTGCGTAAAAAACTTGCCTCGTACATCTACTCTAAACTTTGCCCCTCTCACCTTAAACCTATGCCCCCTAGTAATTGACCCCTCTACCCTGGGGAAAAGCCTCTGACTATCCACTCTGTCTATGCCCCTCATAATTTTGTATACCTCTATCAGGTCGCCCCTCAACCTCCTTCGTTCCAGTGAGAACAAACCGAGTTTATTCAATCGCTCCTCATAGCTTATGCCCTCCATACCAGGCAACATTCTGGTAAATCTCTTCTGCACCCTCTCTAAAGCCTCCACATCCTTCTGGTAGTGTGGCGACCAGAATTGAACACTATACTCCAAGTGTGGCCTAACTAAGGTTCTATACAGCTGCAACATGACTTGCCAATTCTTATACTCAATGCCCCGGCCAATGAAGGCAAGCATGCCGTATGCCTTCTTGACTACCTTCTCCACCTGTGTAGCCCCTTTCAGTGATCTGTGGACCTGTACTCCTAGATCTCTTTGACTTTCAATACTCTTGAGGGTTCTACCATTCACTGTATATTCCCTACCTGCATTAGCCCTTCCAAAATGCATTACCTCACATTTGTCCAGGTTAAACTCCATCTGCCATCTCTCCGCCCAAGTCTCCAGACAATCTAAATCCTGCTGTATCCTCAGACAGTCCTCATCGCTATCCGCAATTCCACCAACCTTTGTGTCGTCTGCAAACTTACTAATCAGACCAGTTACATTTTCCTCCAAATCATTTATATATACTACAAAGAGCAAAGGTCCCAGCACTGATCCCTGTGGAACACCACTGGTCACAGCCCTCCAATTAGAAAAGCATCCCTCCATTGCTACCCTCTGCCTTCTATGGCCTAGCCAGTTCTGTATCCACCTTGCCAGTTCACCCCTGATCCCGTGTGACTTCACCTTTTGTACTAGTCTACCATGAGGGACCTTGTCAAAGGCCTTACTGAAGTCCATATAGACAACATCTACTGCCCTACCTGCATCAATCATCTTAGTGACCTCCTCGAAAAACTCTATCAAGTTAGTGAGACACGACCTCCCCTTCACAAAACCGTGCTGCCTCTCACTAATACGTCCATTTGCTTCCAAATGGGAGTAGATCCTGTCTCGAAGAATTCTCTCCAGTAATTTCCCTACCACTGAAGTAAGGCTCACCGGCCTGTAGTTCCCGGGATTATCCCTGCCACCCTTCTTAAACAGAGGAACAACATTGGCTATTCTCCAGTCCTCCGGGACATCCCCTGAAGACAGCGAGGATCCAAAGATTTCTGTCAAGGCCTCAGCAATTTCCTCTCCAGCCTCCTTCAGTATTCTGGGGTAGATCCCATCCGGCCCTGGGGACTTATCTACCTTAATATTTTTTAAGACACCCAACACCTCGTCTTTTTGGATCACAATGTGACCCAGGCTATCTACACCCCCTTCTCCAGACTCAACATCTACCAATTCCTTCTCTTTGGTGAATACTGATGCAAAGTATTCATTTAGTACCTCGCCCATTTCCTCTGGCTCCACACATAGATTCCCTTGCCTATCCTTCAGTGGGCCAACCCTTTCCCTGGCTACCCTCTTGCTTTTTATGTAAGTGTAAAAAGCCTTGGGATTTTCCTTAACCCTATTTGCCAATGACTTTTCATGACCCCTTCTAGCCCTCCTGACTCCCTGCTTAAGTTCCTTCCTACTTTCCTTATATGCCACACAGGCTTCGTCTGTTCCCAGCCTTTTAGCCCTGACAAATGCCTCCTTTTTCTTTTTGACGAGGCCGACAATATCATTCGTCATCCAAGGTTCCCGAAAATTGCCGTATTTGTCTTTCTTCCTCACAGGAACATGCCTGTCCTGTATTCCTATCAACTGACACTTGAAAGCCTCCCACATGTCAGATGTTGATTTGCCCTCAAACATCCGCCCCCAATCTATGCTCTTCAGTTCCCGCCTAATATTGTTATAATTAGCCTTCCCCCAATTTAGCACATTCATCCTCGGACCACTCTTATCCTTGTCCACCAGTACTTTAAAACTTACTGAATTGTGGTCACTGTTACCGAAATGCTCCCCTACTGAAACATCTACCACCTGGCCGGGCTCATTCCCCAATACCAGGTCCAGTACCGCCTCTTCCCTAGTTGGACTGTTTACATATTGTTTTAAGAAGCCCTCCTGGATGCTCCTTACAAACTCTGCCCCGTCTAAGCCCCTGGCACTAAGTGAGTCCCAGTAAATATTGGGGAAGTTGAAGTCTCCCATCACCACAACCCTGTTGTTTTTACTCTTTTCCAAAATCTGTCTACCTATCTGCTCCTCTATCTCCCGCTGGCTGTTGGGAGGCCTGTAGTATACCCCCAACATTGTGACTGCACCCTTCTTATTCCTGATCTCTACCCATATAGCCTCACTGCCCTCTGAGGTGTCCTCTCGCTGTATAGCTGTGATACTCTCCTGAACAAGTAGCGCAACTCCGCCTCCCCTTTTACATCCCCCTCTATCCCGCCTGAAACATCTAAAACCTGGAACGTTTAGCTGCCAATCCTGCCCTTCCCTCAACCAGGTCTCTGTAATGGCAACAACATCATAGTTCCAAGTAGTAATCCAAGCTCTAAGTTCATCTGCCTTACCCGTAATGCTCCTTGCATTAAAACATATGCACTTCAGGCCACCAGACCCGCTGTGTTCAGCAACTTCTCCCCGTCTGCTCTGCCTCAGAGCCACACTGTCCATATTCCCTAGTTCTCCCTCAACGCTCTCACCTTCTGACCTATTGCTCCCGTGCCCACCCCCCTGCCATACTAGTTTAAACCCTCCCGTGTGACACTAGCAAATCTCGCGGCCAGGATATTTATGCCTCTCCGGTTTAGATGCAACCCGTCCATCTTATACAGGTCACACCTGCCCCGGAAGAGCTCCCAGTGGTCCAGATAACCGAAACCCTCCCTCCTACACCAGCTGTTTAGCCACGTGTTTGTCTGCTCTATCTTCCTATTTCTAGCCTCACTGGCACGTGGCACAGGGAGTAATCCCGAGATTACAACCCTCGAGGTCCTGTCTTTTAACTTTCTGCCTAGCTCCCTGAACTCCTGCTGCAGGACCTCATGCCTCTTCCTGCCTATGTCGTTAGTACCAATATGTACAACGACCTCTACCTGTTTGCCCTCCCCCTTCAGGATTCCCTCTACCCGTTCGGAGACATCCTGGACCCTGGCACCAGGGAGGCAACATACCATCCTGGAGTCTCTTTCACGTCCACAGAAGCGCCTATCTGTTCCCCTGACTATAGAGTCCCCTATAACTATTACTCTTCTGCGCTTTGACCCTCCCTTCTGAACATCAGAGCCAGCCGTGGTGCCACTGCTCTGGCTGCTGCTGTTTTCCCCTGATAGGCTATCCCCCCCGACAGTATCCAAAGGGGTATATCTGTTCGAGAGGGGGACAACCACAGGGGATTCCTGCACTGACTGCCTGCCCTTTCTGGTGGTCACCCATTTCTCTGCCTGCACCTTGGGTGTGACCACACTTACATAACTGCGATCTATGACGCTTTCCGCCACCTGCATGCTCCTAAGTGCATCCAATTGCTGCTCCAACCGAACCATGCGGTCTGTGAGGAGCTGCAGTTGGGTGCACTTTCTGCAGATGAAGCCATCCAGGACGCTGGAAGCCTCCCGGACCTGCCACATCTCACAGTCAGAGCACAGCACCCCTCTAACTGACATTGCGTCAATTAATTAAAATTAAAATTTGTCTTTTTTTTTTTAATAAATACTTTTTTTTAAATTACAAAGTTACTGTCAACTATCTGTTTCCTAGCACTAGATTTCTAATAGAAATGCGATAGCTAACTATAATATCCTCCGATCTCTGGCTTAGATATCCTCTAAATTATAATTAAGTTATGTTTAATTAGTTCCCAAATAGTCAAAAAAAAAATTAGGTTAGAATCCCAACCAGCCACTCAGGTCACAGCTTTTCTGTCCCCCCCGACACACACAATTTGAAAAAAGGTATAAAAGTAAAAATCACTTGCTTACCTTCTGAGATGTTCTCAGGTTCTCTCGCGGACAGAGACTGCTCCTCCACCTCCAATCCTTGGCCTGCACAATGCTAATAATATATAATATAATATGGCACTTACCTTACACCAATGGGTCTTATTATTAGGTTAGAGGAGGAGGGTGGGTGGGAGACACTACACGTGTAGTGTCTCGGGTTTCCTCTCCACCAGAATTTATTTGGGGGGGGGGGACTTGCCAGAGGTCGAACTTCCGGTTCCCGCCGAAATCCAAAGGGCTGCTCCTGTAAAGGTAAGGTTTTTAAACTCACTACTCACCTCCAAGAAGGCCCCTGCGCACCGCTGCCGCCGAAATCCAATGGGCTGCTCCTGTAAAGGTAAGTGCTTTTAAACTAACTACTCACCTCCCAGAAGGCCCCTGCGCACCGCTGCCGCCGAAATCCAAAGGGCTGCTCCTGTAAAGGTAAGGTTTTTAAACTCACTACTCACCTCCAAGAAGGCCCCTGCGCACCGCTGCCGCCGAAATCCAATGGGCTGCTCCTGTAAAGGTAAGTGCTTTTAAACTAACTACTCACCTCCCAGAAGGCCCCTGCGCACCGCTGCCGCCGAAATCCAAAGGGCTGCTCCTGTAAAGGTAAGGTTTTTAAACTCACTACTCACCTCCAAGAAGGCCCCTGCGCACCGCTGCCGCCGAAATCCAATGGGCTGCTCCTGTAAAGGTAAGTGCTTTTAAACTAACTACTCACCTCCCAGAAGGCCCCTGCGCACCGCTGCCGCCGAAATCCAAAGGGCTGCTCCTGTAAAGGTAAGGTTTTTAAACTCACTACTCACCTCCAAGAAGGCCCCTGCGCACCGCTGCCGCTGAAATCCAATGGGCTGCTCCTGTAAAGGTAAGTGCTTTTAAACTAACTACTCACCTCCCAGAAGGCCCCTGCGCACCGCTGCCGCCGAAATCCAATGGGCTGCTCCTGTAAAGGTAAGTGCTTTTAAACTAACTACTCACCTCCCAGAAGGCCCCTGCGCACCGCTGCCGCCGAAATCCAAAGGGCTGCTCCTGTAAAGGTAAGGTTTTTAAACTCACTACTCACCTCCAAGAAGGCCCCTGCGCACCGCTGCCGCCGAAATCCAATGGCCAATGGAAATCCAATGGGTCAATGGCCACCCGCTGGAGATGGAGTTGGATACTGGCGCAGCAGTCGCCGTGATCGCCCAGAGGACATTCGACCGCATCAAGCAGGGTATACAGACCCTTACATTAACTGACTCACAGGCCAGGTTGGCCACCTACACGGGGGAACCACTGGACATTGCAGGAACTTCAATGACCCCTGTTGTCTATGGACGCCAGGAGGGGCGTTTCCCACTTATCGTAGTGCGTGGCCATGGGCCCAGCCTGTTGGGTCGGGACTGGTTGCGCCATTTGTGGTTGCAATGGCAGCACATCCTCCAAACAGTTTCTGGAGGGTTCACTGAGGTGCTAGGACGATACCCAGAGGTATTCCAGCCTGGTTTGGGGAAAATAAAAGGGGCCGTAGCCCGTATCCAAGTTGAACCAGGAGCCACGCCGCGCTATTTCCGGGCGCGCCCAGTGCCTTACGCTTTGCTCGAGAAGGTAGAAGGGGAGCTCACTCGTTTGGAGAGTTTGGGTATTATCAGGCCCGTCCGTTTTGCTGACTGGGCAGCACCAATTGTACCAGTAATGAAGCCAGATGCCACAGTTCACTTGTGTGGCGACTATAAACTTACAGTGAATACAGTTTCCCGACTCGACCGATACCCAATGCCTCGCATAGAGGATCTCTACGCGAAACTTGCAGGTGGACTCTCATTCACAAAATTAGATATGAGTCACGCCTACCTGCAGTTGGAGCTGGACCCTGCCTCCCGACCATATGTAACAATTAACACACACCGGGGCCTGTATGAATATACACGGTTGCCCTTTGGAGTATCCTCTGCCTGCGCAATTTTTCAACGTGTTATGGAGGGCATTTTGAGAGGTTTACCACGTGTGGCTGTCTACCTAGATGACTTGTTGATTACAGGGACGTCGGAGCAAGAGCATTTGGAAAATCTGGAGGCTGTCCTTAGACGCCTTTCGGAGGCTGGAGTCCGTTTACGTCACACAAAGTGCGTATTTCAGGCAAAATAAGTAGTCTACCTAGGTTATCGGGTGGACCGCGAGGGTCTGCACCCCGTCGCAGAGAAGGTGCGTGCAATTCAACATGCCCCCACCCCGACTGACACTTCGCATCTTCGTTCTTTTCTCGGTCTCGTAAACTATTACGGGAAGTTCCTCCCCAATCTGGCAACTACGCTGGCCCCCTTGCACCTGCTGCTAAAGAAAAATCACACCTGGGTTTGGGGTCAGCCGCAAGAAACCGCTTTCCGGCGGGTAAAGCAACAATTGTCGTCGTCTGGGTTACTAACCCACTATGATCCGGGAAAGCCTTTGCTCGTCACGTGATGCATCCCCGTATGGTATTGGGGCTGTCCTGTCCCACAAGATGGAGAACGGGGCCGAGCGACCGATAGCTTTCACCTCCCGCACATTGACTGCAGCGGAGAAAAGGTATGCGCAGACCGAGAACGAGGGCCTGGCAGTGGTTTTCGCGGTGAAACGCTTCCACCAGTATGTGTACGGCCGCCATTTCACTATCGTGACTGATCATAAGCCCCTGCTGGGACTTTTCAGAGAGGATAAGCCAATACCGCCCATTGCTTCTGCACGGATCCAGCGCTGGGCTTTGTTGCTTGCTGCATATGAGTATTCTCTGGAGCACAAACCAGGTACGCAGATTGCAAATGCCGACGCACTGAGCCGATTGCCTTTATCGACCGGCCCCATGTCGACCCCCATGACCAGTGAGGTGGTTGCAACCCTAAATTTTATGGACACCTTGCCTGTCACGGCATCACAGATCTGTGGGTGGACCCAGGCGGAGCCAGTCTTGTCAAAGGTTCGGCACATAGTCCTGTATGGTGGGCAGCATAGACAGCTCCCAGGCGAGTTGCGGGCATTTTCCTCCAAGCTGTCAGAGTTCAGCGTGGAAGACGGCATCCTCTTGTGGGGGACGCGTGTGATTGTCCCGGAAAAAGGACAGGAGCTGATATTATCAGACTTGCACAATGGGCATCCGGGCGTGACCAAGATGAAAATGTTGGCCCGGAGTTATGTTTGGTGGCCAGGCCTCGACACCGACATTGAGAAGGTGGCCCAAAACTGCTCCATTTGCCAGGAACATCAGAAGCTTCCGCCGGCCGCGCCCCTACATCACTGGGAATGGCCAGGGCGGCCTTGGGCACGCTTGCATGCAGATTTCGCAGGCCCTTTTCAGGGATCCATGTTCCTTCTACTAATTGACGCCCAGTCCAAATGGCTGGAGATGCAAAAGATGCAGGGGACAACGTCCTGCGCAACAATTGAAAAGATGCGTTTATCATTTAGTATGCATGGTCTCCCCGAGGTGCTGGTCACGGATAATGGCACTCCATTCACGAGTGAGGAGTTTGCTAGGTTTACAAAGATGAACGGCATCCGCCATATCCGCACTGCCCCTTACCACCCGGCTTCAAATGGGTTGGCAGAGCGTGCAGTGCAAACATTCAAAAGAGGCCTAAAGAAGCAGTCTTCCGGATCAATGGACACGAGACTGGCTCGCTTTTTGTTTACGTACAGGACCACCCCCCATGCAGTGACTGGGGTAGCTCCCGCAGAACTCCTAATGGGCCGAAGACTTCGCACCCGCCTTAGTATGGTCTTCCCGGACATTGGCGCAAAAGTACGCCGCACACAAGAACGGCAGGGACAGGGATTGTCTTGGCATCGTCCGATTCGGCAGTTTGCGCCCGGTGACCCAGTATTCGTGCGAAATTTTGCTGGTGGTGCCCAATGGGTTCCTGGTGTAATCTTTCGCCAAACGGGCCCTATATCTTACCAAGTGCAAGCCCAGGGTCGTCTCCAGCGAAAACATGTAGACCACGTCCGGTCCAGAAGATCATCCCCTCAAAAGATTACCCGCCCCCGGAGCTCATTTCAACAGCCGCAAAGACCAGAGACAAGGGAAGGTAGTCCTCAAAATCTTCCACTGGTGCCTCACTCGAAGCCTGCGCAGGTCGTTACAGAACCGAATGGAGATAGAGATGCTGACATGACGGAGGCAGCAGACTCTGACTCCGAGATAGAGACACAGGATGCATCAGAGGGGGAATCCTCGGGTCCACAGGCCGTGGATGTACAACCGCGCCGTTCATCACGGAAGCGCCGGTCTCCGTCTCGTTACACGCCGCCTGATCCAGCGCCGCGTGCAAACGGCGTCCGGCCTGCGGCCAAACGAGTTCGACGCCTTCCTTCGCCAGGGTCTTCGGTGGATTCCTTGGACTTTGGGGGGGAGGGATGTTATAACCTGCCTACTTACGATTGGCTGGGGACTAATGACTATCCCACAATCCTATGGGAATATGAACTTCCCCAATGAGGGGGGCGGAGAAACTCCTAGTTTAAATAAGCTGGCCAGTTCAGGAACCAGCAGGAAGGAGAAGGAAGCAAGGGAAGTTACTGTTATGTATATTTTGTTATAGTAAATAAACGTTATTATTTTGTATCCTTAAAACTCGTGCTGGATTCTTCATGGCCCTGACAAAAGTTCCATTGTTGAATTTGGCCAACGAGATTTGAAGAGGTGGCATGCTCTTACTCTATCGTTGGCAGGGTGGGTTCAAACGGCAAAATTGATGGCACTGACAAACTTTTTATTTATTTTTCACAGTCTCCTAATCTTTTTATCTCAATCCTTCTTTGGGAGGATTAGTCAGCAGATTTTGACCTTTGTTTGGGCAGGCACGACACCTTGAGTTCGGAGAGCATTTTTGCAAAGAAATAGGCGGTCAGGGAGGTTGGCGTTGCTGAATTTGATGAACTACTACTGGGCAGCAAATATCGAGAAGATTCGGAAATGGATCATGGAGGAAGGGTCGGTTTTGGGGCGGATGGAGGCCGCTCCCTGCACAGGGTCATGTTTGAGGGCATTGGTGACAGCTTCTCTTCCGTTCTCATCAGCCGGGTTCTCTGCAAGTCCGATGGTGGTAGTCTCGTTGAGTTTGGAACTGGTAGTGAGAAGTAACTGAGAGGATTTTGGGAGACGTCGGCTTGCTCACCAAAACTGAGAAGGGCATCACAGAGGACGCAGTGTCAAAGAACATCCAGCGAAGGGTGGTAGAAAGAGTGAAACAGAGACAGAGACAAACGGACAGCCGGAGAAAGAGACGGAGAGAAAGAGACAGACGGAGACAGAGAAAGAGAGTCAGACAGACAGACAGACATAGACAGAGAAAGAATAAAAGAGAGAGACAGACAGACGGAGAAAGAGAGAAAGTGAAAGAACGAGAGAGAGATACAGAAGGATAGAGAAAGAGAAAAGGAGAGAGACAGACAGACAGATAGAGAAAGAGAGAATGCGAAAGGGAGAGAGAGGCAGATAGACAGACAGAGAAAGAGAAGAAGCGAGAGACAGACAGACAGAGAATGAGAAAGAGAGAGAGAGAGAGAGAGACAAACAGACAGACAGAGAGAGACAGAGAGTGATACAGAGAGAGAAAGAGAGAGCTACCTGCCAATAATTCAGTGGGTTGAGTTCCTAACACAGGAGCTCCTGAAGCACAGGGACGCGACCAAGTTGGAAATGTTGGCGACGGTCGCAGAAGCCCTGGCCCCCTACAAGGAGGCGCTGGAAAAGAACAGAGTGGTGATTGAAGGTGCAAGAAGCGTCAGGAGTTCGAAAAGGCGGCAACTGACCAAGGGGACCAAATCACCTCATTAGAAGCAGAGGTGGCGAGCTTGGTGGCGACTGAGGAAACGCTCAAGGCAAAAGTGGAGGACGAGGAAAACCGATCACATCGCCAGAACCTCCGCACTGTGGGCCTGCCAGATGGAATCGAGGGCAGAAACTCCACCAAGTACGTGACTCGGATTATGGACAAGCTGGTTGTGGGGCAGGGGGTGGAATACCTTCCCCAAGACCCAGAAACATAGAAACACAGTGATGCGACCATCAATTCACACGAGACGGAGAGTTGAAGTGAACAGTCTTTTTAATCAGCTAGAACTGTGCCTGCCTGCGACTGCTCTGTACTGAGTGCCACCTACAGGCTGCAGATCTATATACCTCCCCTAAGGGGGCGGAGCTAGAGGTGGAGCCCACAAGGGCACCAACATAATACAATGTAATGCAATGTAATACAATGGTGAATGGTAGCAGTAACACATTCACCACACACAGAAAATAGGTGCAGGAGTAAGCCATCCGGCCCTAGGATCCTTCACCACAATATGATCATGGCTGATCATGCAAATTCAGTATCCCTCTCATGCTTTCTCTCCATACCCCTTGTTCCATTTAGCTACAAGGGCCACGTCCAGCTCCCTCTTGAATATATCCAACCAACCGGCCCCAACAGTTTTCTGTGGTAGAGAATTCCACAGGTTCACACCTCTCTTGAGAAGAAGTTCTTCCTCATCTCAGTCCTGAATGGCTTACCCCTTATTCTTATGCTGTGACCCCTCGTTCAGGATGTCCCCAACATCAGAAACACTCTTCCTGCATCTAACCTGTCCAGTCCCATCAGGACTTTAGATGTTTCTATGAGATCCCCTCTCATTCTTCTAAACTCAAGTGAGTACAACCCCAGTCGAACCAGTTTTTCTTCATATGTCAGTCCTGCCTTCCCAGGAATGAGTCTGGTGAAGCTTCGCTGGACACCCGCAATAGCAAGTGTGTCCTTCCTCAAACTAGGAGACCAAAACTGCACACAATACTCAAGGTGTGGCCTCACCAAGGCCCTGTCCCTACTCCTATACACAAATCCTCAAAGACGTGGACAGGGCCCACAGGTCACTCCGACCGAGGACAAAGACAGTGGCTCAATTGCCAGGCTGAACAGTAGGGGGATAAAGAACATCACTGCCTCGTGCCTCTGTGCAGCCGGAAGTATTCATGTCCGAAATTGGGGAAGTTCTCGGAGTCGTTCTCGAGAAAATGTTGGAGATTTTACGAATAAGGGTTAAGCCGGGCCTGTGGGTGGCAATATTGGGGGTATCAGATGGGCCAGGAGTGCAGGAGGGGAGAAAAGCTGATGCATTGGCCTTTGCCTCCTTGATAGCCCAGTGGAGAATTTTGCTGGGGCGGCAGGCTCCAGAGCTCCAGCTCCGGGACGGCACGGTGGCACAGTGGTTAGCACTGCTGCCTCGCAGCTCCAGGGTCGCGGGTTCAATTCCGGCTTTGGGTGACTGTCTATGCGGAGCCTGCGTGTTCTCCCCGTGTGTGCGTGTGTTTCCTCCGGTGTTGCTCTTGTTTCCTCCCACAGTCCAACGTTGTGCAGGTTAGGTGGATTGGTCATGCTAAATTGCCCCTTAGTGCCCAAAAGATTAGGTGGGGTCACTAGGTTACGGGGATAGGGTGGAGGCATGGGCTTGAGTAGGGTGCTCTTTCCAAGGGCTGGTGCAGACTGGATGGGCCAAATGGCCCCCTTCTGCACTGTAAATTCTCTGATTCTAATTCTGTGAGCTGCCGAGGGGAACGACGTGAGTAAGAGATTGGTTGAAATTTTTACCTCTGGAGAAAATTAAATTTGCCGTTAGGGAGCCGGAGGTGGGGGTTTATTCGAGGTTGAGGCTGCTTATCTCCTTCTTCAAGAATTGATACTCGTCAGCAAAATGGGGGAGGGTGTGTAGGTGGGGGTGCTTGTTTTTGCAAAACTATAACGGGGCACACAGGATGGGATGGTGGGTTGTTTGCTTATTATGAGAATTGTATGAAGTTAAATGAGTGTTTTGTATATTGTAAAGTGGAAAATGTCCTGAATAAAAATATTTTTAAAAAATCCACAGACTAAAGCTGGCTGGGAAGGGAGCCGGATCATCAGATGGTCCCCGCTGGGACTAGTTGTACTCCCCCCTGCTTTATGGCTTGCGTTTCCTTTTGGAATAAGCCAATCTGCTCTAAACCTTTTCGTGACACCTGCGATTGTAATACCATCCCAATCTGCCCTTGGCACAACACTGAAATAACTCTGATCAATGTCACAAATAATATCCTATGTGATTGATCGAGATGGACTATCCCTCCTTCTCAACCAGTCTGCAGCTCTTGACACAGGTGGGTCACACCATCCTCCTCCAATGTCTCTGCTCAGTTGTTCAGTGGGGTGGGTTAGGGTGCCCTCTCCAGTCACAGCTAGATACTCCCATGCAATGTTTCCTCTACCCACCCCCACACCATTACCCCTGAGTTTTATACACGTGGAGCCCGATAATGCCGGGCTCCACGTGTATGCTCCTGGCACTCAGCTCTATCTCGCCACCTTGCCCTGCTGTTTACATCATCTGCATTATTCGATGAGCACAAATTGCCTCCAATTTTTTAATAATCTTTTTTATTTATTCATTCACTGGATGTGGGCTTCTCTGAATAGGCCAGCATTTATTGTCCATCCTTAATTGTCCTCTTGAAGTTGGTAGTGAGCTGCCTTCTTGAACTGCTGTAGTCTGTATGGTGTAGGTACACCCACTGTGCTGTTAGAGAGGAATCCCAGGATCTTGGTCCAGTGGCAGTGAAAGAATGGTGGTCTAGTTCCAAGTCCAAAAAAAGGAATAGTATTCGGAAGTTGTGGAAGTCACTGTTGTCCTTTCCTGTCACTGATCACACCCCCCACTCTGGCTACTGTTTCAGGCAACAGCAGACTGTTTGCAACCTCAGTGTCCTGTCTGATCACAAACTAATCTTCTGACCCCATATCCTCTCCATCATTCTACTTCAAACCTGCATTATCACCAGCCTCTGCCTCATCCTCAGCTGCTGTAACCCTCAAAAATGCTGTTGTTACTTGCAGACCCTACTGTTGTCCTGACCAGCATCTCAGGTTCCACTCTCCATTGACTTCAACTCAAATAAAACTCTGGTGTCTGTATCACATCTCACACCAAGTCATCCCTGTGTTCGCTGATCCACCTTGACTTCTCACCTTCAATTTAAAACTTCCTATGCTCGTATTCAGGTCACTCCAAGGTATTGCTCCTCGTTGTCTCTATGAATGCCTCTAGCCCTACAACAACCCTACTTTTTTTCTCGTGCACTCCTGGTGAAACTTTGGCTGGTAAATCTCTCCATCTTTCTAATGCTCCATCTCCTTTTGTTACTCCTTAAAATCTGTCATCTGAGAGTACTTTTAAGAAATGGGTGTTTATAAATGGATGTGTCTCTAAATATCTGTAGTTAGAGTACCTTTAAGAAATGGATGTTTACTACTGCAGTGATGTCAGAGAGTGGGTGGAGCTGGGCTGTCTGTCAGCTTTTTACTTTCGTTTTTGAGCAGGCTGCAGGGTGTGTTTTAGTTCGTTTTCAGTGTTGGAGCTGAAGCCAGACCGAGCTGTTATAAATATTTTCAGTTGTGACTTTAACCTGATGTGCTTCTAATAAAGGTTTTGTTTTTAAGTCGTATGGATGTTAAAAGGAAAGCTTAAAGGATTACTTAGTGTTGTATTCTTTGGGGGTTATATTTGAATTGACGGTTGCTAAGATGTTCACTGTATGTTTTAAAAAGGTTAACTTGAGTTCATAGAATAAACATTGTTTTGCTTTAAAAAATACTTTTCCATTTCTGCTGTCCCACACCTGTAGAGTGGGCCGTGTGCTCCCCATACCACAATCTATTAAAAGTTGTGGGTCAGGTGAACTCCATGATACACTTTGGGGTTCTCTAAACCCTGGCCCATAACAAATTTACCTTTTCGACCAAGCTGGTCACCTGTCCCAATAGATTGTTATGTGGCTTAGTGTTAAAATTTGTTAGGTTTCCACTCTTAATAACAACTATGTCAAAGGGACTATATGCATTATTGCTGTAACGCCATACATTTGACACACTTGTTCAGGAGTCTGTTATTGGAGTAAAAGTAACTTTGTGACACATTTTTAAATCTTGCAGGTGTTTGTGAAGTGCCATTTTGAGTATGAACCTATTAATGATAACCTGATCCCATGCAAAGAAGCTGGCTTGAAGTTTACTAGTGGCGATATATTACAGATTGTGAATCAAGAGGACCTTAACTGGTGGCAGGTAAGTGCTTTGGGTGTTCGATAATCTTTGGTCAGTCTTAATGAAGGTTTTCATAGTCTTAAAGAGGTTAACTGTACGTATTTATGAACTGCAGGAGATGGTTCACACTAGGAGCTGTCTCCATGCTTGCTTGTGCGCACTGCTCTGTCCTACACTAGACTAACTCTTGGTGAGGATCATGTGTTCACTTACATCACCTTGTAGGCGGCACTGTAATCGGTCCTCTATTAACCCTATATGTGTCGGACCTTTCACTATATTAAGCACAGTCACTACGTTCACTACCCTGCTGTGCTACTGGAACAAACTCTTCTAGATAGGTTGAATCTTGCTCAAAAAGCATTGATCCTCCAAACAGATTTTTCTTGCTTATTTTATTTAGAGCCATTTTAATGTTCCAGTTTGAGAACTTGTCATTCTTCACCTTTGCAGCAACACGCAAGTGGCTGTTGCTTCAGACTTGTTGACCTGTATCTCAAATACATCACAACAGGAACATTGAAACCAGCTTTTGTTTTTCACCCTTCATCACAGGAAATCAAGAAAACACCAGTCCACCAGCATTCAAGTGCGGAGTTACATGGTGTTTTGACATTAAAATTTAATGCCCAACAGATGTTATTGCAACTTTTCTGAGCAAAAGAGAGCCCTTATAGCTTTTTGCCACAAGTTTGAATTTCTCCAAACAAGACGTCAGGATTCATTTTGCGTGAATATTCATGCAGATGTGGGACATCATGATAGCAATAATTTATGTGTGCCCAGAAAGTCAGCTTACCATCTATCTACAAAGCACGTGTTTTGCTTTTTGTATTAAGTGTTATGTAAATGTATGCTGTTGTCTGCAGTTTGCCTGTTAATCCATCTAGTCGCTGATTAATAATCAGGAGCTCGCCAAGGTTCCTAGGCAGCACCTTCCAACCCACGACCACTACCATCCACAAGGGCAGCAGATATTTGGGAACACCACCACTGGAGGTTCTCCTCCAAGTCACTCACCACCCTGACTTGGAAATACATCAGCCATGCCTTCACTGTCACTCGGTCAAAATCCAGGAATTCCCTCCCTAACAGCACCCTGGGTGTACCTACACTGCATTGACTGCAGGAGTTCAAGAGGGCAGCTCACCACCGCCTTCTGAAGGGCAACTAGGGATGGGCATTAAATGCTGAACTAGCCAGAGACGCAAATACCATGAATGAATTTGAGTTTTAGTAGATGTTGCATTTATTTACTTCAAGTCTCGTGTTTTAATACTCGGGTATGGGAAATATTTGGGTACTGAATGAGAAACAAAACCTGGGGTTATAATTAGGGTTAACATCAAGCAATTGAGGTCGAAGATGGAAACAAAGTCTACAATTTAATTCAGCAGGTTTAAAAATGACTGAACCGGCAGAGCAACTTTGGTTACACCCAAAACCCAAATTGCTTCAGTAACAATAGAAATATATTTGAAGCTTAGTCATTTTTATTATGTTGGGAAACACGATGGCCAATTCATCCACTGTAAGCCCTCACAGAGAGCAATTTAGATGACATTGGTTGAGGAGTTCATCTTGGCCAGAATTGTGTTGTTGGGTCTTTTGCATCCCCCTGAGATGGCAGGAGGGCATCAGTTTCATCTAAAAGATAGCATCTCTTACAGTGTAACGCTCTCTCTGTCATCTTAGATTATACGTACCAATCTCTGATATGTGCTTGACCTATTGTGATCTGACACAGTGGCAAGGGGTCTACCAATTGAGCTGAATCTGACCCTTACAATCTAGGCCAAAAGATGATGAATTTGATATCAATGAATGGCACTATTAATATATGTGTTAGCAAACTCCCTGTTTTATGTTGTGTAGTATAGTGCTCTTCACGTTAACACATTGGAAATATTCATCTAAAAGACACATCAACCTCTTGTAGAGTGGATGGTCCAATTGACCATTAGTTTTGTTTAAACTTGTTGCTTTCCTTAAAATCTCCTGTTATCACCTCACTTGCCAAAGAAACAACCTTTGACCCTCTCTGTCTTTGCCAACTACCGTGCCATCTCGAACCTTCCTCTCGTGCCTGGAGTCTTTGGACGTTCCTGTCACCTCCTAAATCTGTGCCTATTTTTCGCAGAACTACAGTTTGAATCTATCCAATCAGGTGTCCACCCCTGCTGCAACTGCCATTATCAAGTTCACAGATGGTATGTTATACGTCAGGTACAATGGCAAGCTATCCTTTCTCGATCTGCGGCTTATGGCATGGATGATCACAGCATTCTTTTCCAATTCCTTTCTTTGACGATCCACTGGGCGTGCCTTGCTCCATTCCTAACTATCTAGTCATAGTCAGAGAATCAGCTCAAGCCTCATTCCCCAGCCACCAACTTCCCTCTCCCTGGCAGTTAGCCATTCACAAACCTGGGGCGCCATTCTCCGACCCTCCGCCGGGTCGGAGAATCGCCAGGGGCTGGCGTGAATCCCGCCCCCGCCGGTTGCCGAAGTCTCCGGCACCGGAGATTCGGCGGGGGCCGGAATCACGCGCGCTGGTTGGCGGGCCCCACCGCTCGATTCTCCGGCCCGGATGGGCCGAAGTCCCGCCGATAAATTGCCTGTCCCGCCGGCGTGGATTAAACCACCTTTTTAAAAAATATATATTTTATTCAAATTTTTTGGCCGAACATAACAATACAAAGTTTTTCCTTTTTAACAACAATAAAGCAATATAATTAACAGTGGCCAGTTTTTAACAAATAAATAAATAATATATAAACAAAAAACTGAATGGCAACTGCCTTATCAAAAATAATTACTCTCCAAAAATACAATCCAACAGTCCAATATACATTACCTAATACAAATATCTATACATATACAGAGACAACCCTGAGAACCCACCCGGGTCCTCCCCCCCCCCCCCCTCCCCCCTCCCCCCTGGGTTGCTGCTGTTGCCTTCCCATTCCCTCTATCGTTCTGTGAGGTAGTCAATGAACAGTTGCCACCGCCTGGTGAACCCTTGAGCCGAACCCCTTAATGCGAACTTTATCCGTTCTAGCTTTATGAACCCTACCATGTCATTTATCCAGGTCTCCACGCCCGGGGGTTTGGCATCCTTCCACATAAGCAATATCCTACGCCGGGCTACTAGGGACGCAAAGGCCAAAACATCAGCCTCTTTCGCCTCCTGCACTCCCGGCTCTTCTGCAACCCCGAATATAGCTAACCCCCAGCTTGGCTCGACCTGGACCCCCACCACCTTTGAAAGCACCTTCGCCACCCCCACCCAGAACCCCTGTAGTGCCGGACATGACCAGAACATGTGGGTGTGGTTCACTGGGCTTCTCGAGCATCTCCCACACCTATCCTCTACCCAGAAAAATTTACTGAACCGTGCTCCAGTCATAGGCGCCCTGTGTAGAACCTTGAATTGTATCAGGCTTAGCCTGGCACACGAGGACGACAAGTTTACCCTACATAGGGCATCAGCCCACAGCCCCTCCTCAATCTCTTCCCCCAGCTCTTCTTCCCATTTCCCGTTCAGCTCATCTACCATGATCTCCCCCTCATCCCTCATTTCCCTGTATATATCCGACACCCTACCATCCCCCACCCATGTCTCTGAGATCACTCTATCCTGCACCTCCTGCGTCGGGAGCTGCGGGAATTCCCTCACCTGTTGCCTCGAAAAGCCCTCAGTTGCATATACCGAAATGCATTCCCTTGGGGCAACCCATATTTTTCCGTCAGCGCTCCCAGACTCGCAAACGTTCCATCTACGAACAGATCTCTCAGTTGTACTACCCCAGCTCTTTGCCATGCTCCAAATCCCCCATCCATTCTCCCCGGAACAAACCTATGGTTATTTCTTATCGGGGACCGCACCGAGGCTCCCGTCCTTCCTCTATGCCGTCTCCACTGCCCCCAAATTTTTAATGTAGCCACCACCACTGGGCTTGTGGTGTATTTCTTAGGGGAGAACGGCAACGGTGCCGTCACCATTGCTTGTAGGCTGGTCCCCTTGCAGTACGCCATCTCCAATCTCTTCCACGCCGCTCCCTCCCCTTCTCCCATCCACTTACACACCATTGAGATATTGGCGGCCCAGTAATAATCACTTAGGCTCGGTAGTGCCAGCCCCCCCCTGTCCCTACTACGCTGAAAGAACCCCCTCCTCACTCTCGGGGTCTTCCCGGCCCACACAAAACTCATAACACCTTTCTCAATTCTCTTTTAAAAAGCCTTCGTGACCATCACCAGGAGGCACTGAAATACAAAGAGGAATTTCAGGAGGACTACCATTTTAACCGCCTGCACCCTTCCTGCCAGTGACAGGGACACCATGTCCCATCTCTTGAAATCCTCCTCCATCTGTTCCACCAATCGTGTTAAATTAAGCCGGTGTAAGGTTCCCCAATTCCTGGCTATCTGAATCCCTAAGTACCGGAAATCTCTTGTTACCTTCCTCAGCGGTAAATCATCTATTCCCCTACTCTGCTCCCCCGGATGCACCACAAACAACTCACTTTTCCCCATGTTCAATTTGTACCCCGAAAAATCCCCAAACTCCCTAAGTATCCGCATTATCTCTGGCATCCCCCCCACCGGGTCCGCAACATACAGAAATAAATCATCTGCACACAAAGATACCCGGTGTTCTTCTCCTCCCCTAAGCACTCCCCTCCACTTCCTGGATCCCCTCAGTGCTATGGCCAGGGGCTCAATCGCCAATGCAAACAGTAACGGAGACAGGGGACACCCCTGCCTCATCCCTCTATGAAGACGGAAGTAATCAGACCTCTGTCTATTCGTGACCACACTTGCCACCGGGGCCCTATACAGCAGCTGTACCCATCCGATATACCCTTCTCCAAAACCAAATCTCCTCAGCACCTCCCACAGATAATCCCACTCCACTCTGTCGAATGCTTTCTCGGCATCCATCGCCACCACTATCTCCGCCTCCCCCTCTGGCGGGGGCATCATCATTACCCCTAGCAACCTCCGTATGTTCGTGTTCAGCTGTCTCCCCTTCACGAACCCGGTTTGGTCCTCATGGACCACCCCGGGACACAGTCCTCTATCCTCGTCGCCATCACCTTGTCCAGAATCTTAGCATCTACATTTAAAAGGGAAATGGGCCTGTAGGACCCGCATTGCAGCGGGTCTTTTTCCTTCTTTAAAAGGAGCGATATCGTTGCCTCCGACATAGTCGGGGGCAGCTGCCCCCTTTCCCTAGCCTCATTAAAGGTTCTCGTCAAAAGCGGGGCCAGCAAGTCCATATACTTCCTATAAAATTCCACCGGGAATCCGTCTGGTCCCGGGGCCTTTCCTGCCTGCATGCTCCCAATCCCTTTCACTACCTCCTCCATCTCAATCTGTGCTCCCAGTCCCGCCCTCTCCTGCTCCTCCACCTTAGGGAATTCCAGCTGATCCAAGAAACACATCATTCTCTCCTTCCCTTCCGGGGGCTGAGCTTTATATAACCTTTCATAAAATGCCTTGAACACCCCATTCACTCTCTCCGCTCCCCGTTCCATCTCTCCCTCCTCATCTCTCACCCCCCCCTATCTCCCTCGCTGCTCCCCTCTTCCTCAGTTGGTGGGCCAGTAACCAACTCACCTTCTCTCCATATTCACACTGCACACCCTGTGCCCTCCTCCATTGTGCCTCTGCATTACCCGTGGTCAACAGGTCAAATTCTACGTGTAGCCTTTGTCTTTCCCTGTACAGTCCCTCCTCCGGTGCCTCCGCATATTGCCTGTCCACCCTCAAAAGTTCTTTCAGCAACCGCTCCCTTTCCTTACCCTCCTGCTTTCCTTTATGTGCCCTGATGGACATCAGTTCCCCTCTAACCACTGCCTTCAACGCCTCCCAGACCACTCCCACCTGAACCTCCCCATTGTCATTAAGCTCCAAGTACCTTTCAATACACCCCCTCACCCTTAAACATACCCCCTCATCCGCCAATAATCCCATATCCATTCTCCAGAGTTGGTGCTGTTCTTTTTCCTCTCCTACCTCCAGATCCACCCAATGTGGAGCGTGATAGCTATGGCCGTATATTCCGTCCCGGTAACCTTCGGAATCAGTGCCCTTCCCAAAACAAAAAAGTCTATCCGTGAGTATACTTTGAGAACACAGGAGAAAAACGAGAACTCCTTACTCCTAGGCCTGCTAAATCTCCAGGGGTCTACTCCTCCCATCTGCTCCATGAAGTCCTTGAGGACCCTAGCCGCTGCCGGCCTCCTCCCGGTTCTGGACCTCGATCTGTCCAGCCCTGGGTCCAGCACCGTATTAAAGTCTCCCCCCATTACCAACTTTCCCGCCTCCAGGTCCGGGATACGTCCCAACATACGCCTCATAAAATTTGCATCATCCCAGTTCGGGGCATATACGTTCACTAGAACCACCGCCTCCCCTTGCAATCTGCCACTCACCATCACGTATCTACCCCCACTATCCGCCACTATGGTCTTTGCCTCAAACAGTACCCGTTTCCCCACTTAAATAGCCACCCCCCTGTTCTTCGCATCTAGACCCGAATGAAACACCTGCCCCACCCATCCTTTACGTAGTCTGGCCTGGTCTGTCAGTTTCAGATGCGTCTCCTGCAACATAACCACATCTGCCTTTAATTTCTTTAGGTGTGCGAGTACCCGTGCCCTTTTAATCGGCCCGTTCAGCCCTCTCACGTTCCACGTGATCAGCCGGGTTGGGGGGCTCTTTACCCCCCCCCCCCCTTGTCGACTAGCCATCCCCTTTTTTAACCCAGCTCCTCACCCGGTTCCCATGTACCCGTATATCCCCCCCGACGGCGCCCTCCCGCCTCGACCACCCCACCCCATACCAGCTCCCCCTTCTCCCCAGCAGCAGCAACCCAGTTAACCCCCCCCCCCTCCGCTAGATATTAAACCACCTTTTGAATGGCGGGACAAGGCGGCGTGGGTGGGCTCCGGGGTCCTGGGGGGGGCGCGGGACGATCTGGCCCCGGGGGTGCCCCCACGGTGGCCTGGCCCGCGACCGGGGCCCACCGATCCGCGGGCGGGCCTGTGCCGTGGGGGCAGTCTTTCCCTTCCGCCTCCGCCACGGTCTCCACCATGGCGGAGGCAGAAGAGACTCCCTCCACTGCGCATGCGTGGGAAACTGTCAGCGGCCGCTGACGCTCCCGCGCATGCGCCGCCCGGGGATGTCATTTCCGCGCCAGCTGGCGGGGCAACAAAGGCCGTTTCCGCCAGCTGGCGGGGAGGAAATTCCTCCGGCGCCGGCCTAGCCCCTCAATGTTGGGGCTCGGCACCCAAAGATGCGGAGCATTCCGTTTTGGGCGCCAGTCGGCGGACATCGCGCCGTTTCGGGAGAATTTTGCCCCTGGTGTTGTATTTGACTGCATGATGAGGTCCCAATCACATTTTCATGCCATCACTAGGACTCCCCTTTTCTACCTTCCTAGATATTGTCAGATTCCAACCCTACCTCACCTTATCTGCTGCTGAAACTCTCATGTATGCCTTTGTTATCTCTAGACTTGACTGTTCCAGTGTTGTCCTTGCTGGCTGTCCCCACATGCTACATTCCCTGAACCATGAGATCATTGAAAATTCTGTTGATGTCTCCTAATCCACTCGTTTTTAATCCTTTCTGACCTGCATTGGTCCCCAGTTAACCAAAATCCCAAATTTAAAATTATCATCATTGTATTAAAATCCCTCCAAAGCCATGTCCTTCCCTATCCCTGTAATCTCCTCCAGTCCACAACCCGCCGGCATATCCTCTTCCAATTCTTCCCTCCTGCACATCGCCAAATTTAATTGCTCCACCATTGGGAGTGATGCCATTGGTTGCTGGGGTCCTGAGCTCTGGAATTTCCTCTCTTTACCGCACTGGTTCCTTCTCTCTCTTTTCTGCTTTAAAATGGGTAAGCGAGCAGCTTTCACAGCACAGCACTCCCAGTCAGCCTAGATTACATGCTCAAGTCTCTGGAGTTAGGGCTGACCCAACAACTTCTGACTCTTGAGGCAAGAGTGCTACTGACTGAGTCACATCTTTATAATTTAGGACAAGAGGCGAATGTGCGATTAATTAATGGCACAATTGATATATATGTTTAAAAACGTTTTTATGTGATGCACTGTGTCCTTAAAATCTACCCCCACGATTTAACTAAATGGGGACAAAGTCCCATAGTGATCACTTTTAGCCGCATATTTCCCGGTGCTCGCAGCACCGAGAAACACAAGGCTATAAAACGCAACTCGCGTTTGGTGAGGGGCGTCAACGGGAAGTACAACACAGTCTGTTGCTTTGATCATATCCGGAACAAGAAAACTATAGGAAAAGACCCGACAAAAATCTTCTGTAACGTCATGAACAC
This sequence comes from Scyliorhinus torazame, assembly GCF_047496885.1. Lineage (NCBI taxonomy): Eukaryota > Metazoa > Chordata > Chondrichthyes > Carcharhiniformes > Scyliorhinidae > Scyliorhinus > Scyliorhinus torazame. The sequence goes on from NC_092727.1 coordinate 107,651,431, forward strand.
AGAACCCATAAAGATCTTAAAATGTAAACTGTGCATTCATTGACATTCTCAGTGATGTGCAGTGTATGGCGTTGCTTGTTTTTTGTTAGTTGGGTACTGTCTGGCAATTGAAAAAATGTGTCAGACGCATTGGAGCGATTAATGGATAAATCTCACCATAAACGGAGATTGTCAGATGTGAAGTAATATTTCTCAATACTGATTTACAGTTGTTACCTGTTGGAATTTATTTGAAATACATCAGCAGGAAGTAACACTTTTAACGTAGCAAAATGGCATCATGAGAAATTATTAAATGTAACGTGGAATGAGGAAGGATTATTCGTCTTACTGCATTATAATTCAAATTTGCAGATCAAACTTACCATGAGCAGCCAATTCCACTTATACTCTTCACATTTACCTGGAATATTTTCATTAAAACAATTGAAGTTGTTTTCAGTTTAACTGAAACCCTGAATATTTTCCTTATTCCATTCGATTTCAATTACCCCGCTATTTTGCTGTTCCCTTTTGGGTGAGAAAACTTGTAATTTTTGTAAATGGTTTTCCTATTTACTGCCTGGCCTTTTATTTTGTGCTCAGCCAAAGCTAACTGAGATTGCATTAACAACTGTTGATGTCCAGTTTTGGTGTTTGATCCTTTTAGCACAACCCTGATTTTTGCACAAAATGCGTCTTTTTATCTTCATTTCATCTAGTTCCCTCACGGGCTTAATTTATTTTGCCAAGTCTTTCCTTAGTTTGCCCAAGTATTGCTGTAGTAGGTTAATGAGGGGTGTGCACTCTCTCACTGTTATTTTAACATGATTTTGCCCATTCAATTCCATAATATTTTGCTCTGCAACTTGCTGCAATGGAGAAACAGAACCTGGATGTTGCCATCGAGGTGACATCTGGGGCCTTTGTGAACAAGCTGTGTGTATGTCATGAATCAGAAGTTGAAGGATGGTCATATGAACAGCGTAAGAGCTAAAAGAAGTATATGCCAGAATAGTGACTTCATTTTCAAATCAAGTATATAAAGAGATGGAAAGATGAGTTTGGGGGTAGGTAGACATTGACATTTTTATATTTGAAAGATTTAAAACCTAGAGGAATGAGACTCCACACTTGTAACTGCTGCCACACAGCATCAAAGACCCGAATTCAGTCCCGGACCCAGGTCACTGTCCGTGTGAAATTTGCACATTCTCCCCGTGTCTGCCTAGGTCTCACCGCCACAACCCAAAAGATGTGCAGGGTAGGTGGACTGGCTAAATTGCTCCTTAATTGGAAAATTTAAAAAATAATTTTAAAAATTAAAAAAGGTGGACAGTGAGGTATCTGGGGCGGGATTCTCCCAGCCCTGGCCCGGGCCGGAGAATCCCCGCAACCGGGCCACGCCACCCCGACGCCGGCACGCGATTCTCCACAGAGCGGAGAATCGGCACCATTAGCGCCGGCACAGCCGGCTGGTTCTCCGGCCCTGATGGGTCGAGCGGCCGTGAAAGAAAAAACGAGTCCCGCCGGCGCCATGCACACCTGCTCGCATCCAGCGGGAACTCTGCGTGCAAGGGTCGGGTGGTGGCCTGTGGGGGGGGGGGGGGGGGAGAGGGGGGCTCCGACCCGGGGGGGGGGGGGGCCTCCGATGCGGCCTGGCCCGCGATCGGGGCCCACCGATCGGCAGGCCGGCCTCTCTGCCTGGGCGCCTCCTTTCCTACGTGCCGGCCCCTGTAGCCCTGCGCCATGTTGCGTCGGGGCCGGCGCGTTGAAGGAGGCCACAGCGCATGCGTGCATTGGCGCCGGCGCCACTGCGAATGCGCAGATCCCACGGCGCCCATTTCACGCCGGGATCGGCAGCTGGAGTGACGCGAACCACTCCAGTGCTGTGCTGGCCCCCTGTAGGGGCCACAATTACTCCTGGCAGCAGCCCGTTCACGACATTGTAAAATGCAACGGCGTTTACGACGGCGTGGACATTCTGCCGTGGGATGGGAGAATCCCGCCCCTGATTCTGAGTCTAGGGTTCTGAATCTCAATAAAGGTAACTGTGATGGTATTGGGCATGAGTTGGCTTTGATGGATTGGGAAACATTATGGAAAGTGGACAGGCAATGGCAGGCATTCACAAAATGAATCGGTGAACTCCAAAAGTTATTTAATCCTATTTGGCGCAAGAGTAGAATTGGAACTGTGGCTAAACTATGGCTTTGAAGGGAAATTAGGGACATTATTGTGGTAGTACCAGGTATTGCGGTACCTGAGAGGTGGATGACCATTGGTTAGACCCAGGAGTCTACCATTGGCTGATATACATAGCTCCGCCCTGAGTGGCGGAGTACAAGAACCGATGCCGTCCCAGCAGCCTTCACTTTCTGTATCGAAGCTGCTGGGGATTGGTTCTAGCAGATTAAAGCCTTCAGTTATGAATCACCTTGTCTTGAGAGTAATTGATTGCGCATCAATTTAATCTGCTACAACTTCAGTTGAAAGGATGGATCTCCGTATCAAACCGGAGTGCCTTCAGCTCAGCCCCCACGCGGACAACTCTGCTGCTATTTTCAAACATTGGCTGGCGTGCTTTAAGGGCTACCTCGACACGGCCGCCGACACCCCCATGGAAGGACAAAAGATGCATCTCCTACGCTCACGGGTCAGCCCTGGGATCTACCCTCTTATCGAGGAGGCGGCGAATTATGCTGCCACGATCGAGCTGCTAGAAGGACATTGTATCCGCCCTGTGAACCAGGTCTATATTCGTCACCTGCTGGCGACTAGGAGGCAAAGCCCCAAGGAAACGTTGGAAGACTTCTACCGGGCGCTGCTGGTGCTGGGCCGAATCTGTGGCTGCCCGCCAGTTTCGGGGAACGAGCACACGGAACATTTGATCAGGGATGCTTTCGTGGCAGGTATGACCTCCCCCGCTATCCGCCGAAGGCTCCTAGAAATGGACACTCTGGGACTTCCAAGGTCCATGGACGTTGCCTATAAAAATGCGCTGTCCTTTGCACCCGATCGCACGGCAGCCCCCTGGGCTGCGTGGCACCCCGTAACGGCAGCCCCTCAGACCTTCCCCCTGACCCCGCAAGCCTGCGCGGCGAGACAGCCCGCTAACACCGCCGGACACCACTGTTTCTTCTGCGGGCAGACAAATCATCCCCGCCCGCATTGCCCGGCCCGCACCGCCACCTGCAAAGGGTGCGGCAAGAAGGGCCACTATGTGGGGGTCTGCCAGGCCCCCGCCGTGGCTGCGGTCTCCAGCGACTATCGGCAACCCCCCTTTCAGGCCCCGACCGCCCAACGCTCACCGCCATCCCCCTATCCCCCTATCCTAAGGCCATGTGCGACTCGCGGACGGGCCCATTTTGCCCCCCGGACACCACGCTGGACGGGTGGGCGCCGCCATTTTGTCCCTCGCCGCCGCCATCTTCTTCATCACTGGACACCATGTGCGACCCATGGGTGACGCCATCTTGGATCAGCCCCCAGCACAGCCGACTACATGCTGCCCGACCAGAACCCTCCATTCCTTCAGCTGGCCTCGGTGACTCTGGACCAGAGTCGGCCCTGGACGCTTGCGAAAGCTACAACGACGAGCTCCATCAACGGCCACGAGACGTCGTGCCTGATCAACTCTGGGAGCATGGAAAGCTTTGTTCACCCTGACACGGTAAGGCGCTGTTCTCTTGTTACCCATCCCGTAAATCAAAGGATCTCCCTGGCCTCCGGGTCACTTTCGGTGGAGATAAAGGGGTTCTGCCTAGCGAACCTCACTCTCCAAGGCAGGGAATTCCGCAATTTCTGCCTGTACGTCCTGCCGCACCTCTGCGCAGCCACCCTCCTTGGGCTGGATTTCCAGTGCCATCTGCAAAGCCTGACTTTTAAATTCGGCGGCCCTATACCCCCCCTTCCTGTCTGCGGCCTCGCGACCCTTAAGGTCGACCCGCCTTCCCTGTTTGCGAACCTCTCCCCGGATTGCAAACCCGTCGCCACCAGGAGCAGACGGTACAGTGACCAGGACCGGACCTTTATCAGGTCGGAGGTCCAGAGGGTGCTGAGCGAAGGGGTCATCGAAGCGAGCAACAGTCCCTGGAGAGCTCAAGTAGTGGTGGTAAAGACCGGGGAGAAACATAGGATGGTCATTGACTACAGTCAGACCATCAACAGGTTTACGCGACTGGATGCGTACCCTCTCCCCCGTATAGCCGACCTGGTGAACAGGATTGCGCAATACAAGGTTTTCTCCACGGTGGATCTCAAGTCTGCCTACCACCAGCTACCCCTCCGTAATGGTGACCACCAGTACACTGCCTTCAAAGCAGACGGGCGGCTCTATCACTTTTTAATGGTTCCCTTCGGCGTCACGAACGGGGTCTCGGTCTTCCAGCGAGAGATGGACCGAATGGTTGACCGGTACGGCTTACGCGCAACGTTCCCGTATCTGGATAATGTCACCATCTGCGGCCATGATCAGCAGGACCACGACACCAACCTCCGCAAATTTCTCCAGACCGCGAAACTCCTTAACCTGACATACAATAAGGATAAATGCGTGTTTAGCACCGACCGTCTAGCCATTCTAGGCTACGTAGTGCGAAGTGGAGTCATAGGCCCCGACCCTGAGTGCATGCGCCCCCGACCCTGAGTGCATGCGCCCCCTCATGGAGTTCCCCTTCCCTCACTGCCCCAAGGCCCTAAAGCGCTGCCTCGGGTTCTTCAGCTATTATGCACAGTGGGTCCCTAATTACGCAGACAGAGCCCGACCAGGCCCGCCAGGCCTTCAGCCGCATCAAAGCAGACATTGCAAAAGCCACGATGCGCGCCATTGATGAGTCCCTCCCATTCCAGGTCGAGAGCGATGCGTCCGACGTAGCTCTGGCGGCCACCCTCAATCAAGCGGGCAGGCCCGTGGCTTTCTTCTCCCGTACTCTCCATGCTGCCGAAATTCGCCACTGCTCGGTCGAAAAGGAGGCCCAGGCTCCTTTATTTAAGACTTTCAGAAGGCTTTCAAAAAGGTCTCACACAATAGATTACTATATGAAGGTAAAGCGTATGGGATTGTGGGTAGTGTCTTGTGATAGATAGAAAGCTGGCTAGCAGACAGGAAGCAAAAAATTGGAATAAATGGGTCTTTTTCCATTTGGCAGGCAGTGGCTAGTGGGGTACCGCAGGGATGTGTGCTTGGACCCCAACTGTTCACATTATACATTAATGATTTGGACGAGGAAGATAAATGTATTATCTCGTAATTTGTAGATAATATGGAAAGGTGGGCTGTGAGGCGGATGAAGAGATGTTTCAGTGGGATTTGAACAAGCTGAATGAGTGGGCACATGCATGGCAGATGCAGTATAATGTGCCTGGAACGTGTTGTCAGTGGAGGTGGTGGAGGTAGGCACGATAGCAACATTTAAGATCTATTTTGGGCAGTGATTGGAGGGATACAGATCGTTTGGGCAATAAATAGTAGGTCCAAATAAGGGATCAGAATCGGCACAGGTTTGGTGGGCCGAAGGGCCTGTTTCTGTGCTTCAATGTTCTTTGCCACTTGTGTCATCAGCAAATTTAGCAACAACACCTTTGGTCACTTCATCCACGTCATTTATGTAAACTAAAAATCTTTGAGGCCCCGGCACTGATTGCTGTGGCACACCATTCAGCACACCCCAACAACAAGAAACACCCATTTATAACGACCCTCTGTTTCCTGTTAGCTAGTCAATCTCCTATCCATGCCAATACGTTGCATCCTGCACCATGAACTTTCATTTTCCGTAAGCTTTTAATTGTGGATTTATTATTTGAATTTAAATTCCACCAGCTGCCATGGTTGGATACAAACCCGTGTCCTCAGAACATCAGTATGGGCCTGTGGATTGTTAGTCCAGTGGCACTAGGCCACTGCACACACCCCATTCCCCTCATAGATGCTGGTATTGAAAGTTAAACTTCAGGACCACGATTGGCATTGAAGAACCTGCTAGGGTTATACTCACCCTTTTTGTTCTCTTGTCTTCCAGGCCTGTCATGTGAAGGAGGGAGGAAGCGCAGGCCTTATCCCCAGTCAGCTGTTGGAGGAAAAGAGGAAGGCTTTTGTAAAGCGAGACTGGGATTTCTCCAGTTCTTCTGGTAAGTGCTAAGTGATCTAGAAGGCACTGTGTTCACATTGCACTTTGCAAAACAGTCTGACATTCTTGGCTAAGAGAAATAAATTGTCACAAAATGTTGAAGGATAATAATCCGTAACTTTTCATCGGCATTACTAGCCGAGAAAAGACCTGGATCCATCTAGTTGGCCTTCTAGCATTCTGATAGCGTCATGTTGCAAATGGCAGGCGTGTAGATGACAAGATTGACACAAAAGTACCGTCAAGATGGGTAATAAAATGTATCAAAGTTCCTCCACAAACAATTTTCTACCTAAAGGAAAGAGATTTCAGTTTCATTATTCTCTTTCTGGACCACCATGGTTGTGTGGTTTGTCAGATCAAATTATTAACAAAACCCTTATGATGTGAGTTACCAGCCCTTACTGGCTGTGGTGGAATTTATGTGTATGAGCAATGTAAATTCAACAATTTATTAAAATGGAGAGGCTCCCAGATGGTTGCAGAGTTTTTGATTTCTGTGGGACTAATGGTAGAACGCCGTAAATCGTTCCACAAAGTTGGAACTTGTGGCATTTGGGATGAAAGAATTAATTACTCAACAGATTGATCATTGGCCAGCAAGGAACCCAGCCACATACTTGAGATGGGCGCACACAGGCAGTACCAATGATGCATACTGCAGAGGTTGAACTGGTTTGAGTGACCTCCGGCCTGATCGTCCACTTCAGTCTTCATTGTGGGAATAAACGCTCCTTTATAAAAAAAAAAAAAAATTCCAGTTAAGGGGCAACTTAGTGTGGCCAATCCACCTACCCTGCACATGTTTGGGATGTGAAGGTGAGACCCACACAGACACGGGAGATTGTGCAAACTCCACACAGACAGTGACCCGGGGCTGGGATCGAACCCGGGTCCTCAGCACGGTGAGGCAACAATGCTAACCACTGCACCACTGTGTCGCCCATAATAAACATTCCTAAGTGATAATCAATCTTATGAAGTCACAAATTCCTGTGGGTTATTTTTAATAAACCCTGTTTTCTAGAGCAATAATGTTCTTTTGTTCTCCATTTCAACAAAGAGAGAGCACAACTTAATTCAAGTGTGCACATATCACAGGGTGACTTTAAACTGTTGGTAATTTCTGTGGTTTTTAATTTTTTTCAGTTTTGTGTGTCCATTAATGTGCAACATCTAATTTTTATCAACAGGTGCACTCTGCGGAAGTATGGGTGGAAAGAGGAAGAAAAAGATGATGTATCTGACCACCAAAAACGCAGGTAACCAGCGACCCAGTTGGTACATTGAGAGTTACTCACACACAACAGTAATCTGTCTTCTCCCATGACATACTCTATTTATCAGCTGCATAATTTCAACTTTGTTTCTGTTTCAATTACCAATAATCTATCATCCAGTTTAGTTGGCTGCTGTCTGCTGGACAATCTGAGTGACTCGAGCAATTATTACCTATGTACTCTTGATGACAATGTGCTGACGCTTATGAAAAGTTGCTGGTATGAAATCTTTGCCCAGGGCTTGGGCGAGAGAACCATCAACTATTGATTTTATAGTAATGTCATGCGTTGAAAGAAAGATTATATACTTCAAGGCGCAAGACATACCAGAGTCTTATGCAACCATTTTTGTATGTTTTGTGGTATTGTCTCTGTTGTACTGTAGGAATCAAAATGCCAGTTTGACCCACAAACAACAAAGATCAGCTAATCTAGTTTGGTGAGATTGACTAAGGCGGGTGTTCACAAACTAGGCCAAGGTTCCGCTGTTGCTTTGGCTGCAGGTTACAAGAAGAGGTGTGCCTGCATGGGCATGAAATGAGCCAGAGCCACAGGCCCCGAGAAGGGCCGTGGGGTGGGGTGGGGAGGGGGTTGGTGGACAAGAGGAGGATGCGGGTGAGAGTAGGTGGGGGTGAATGAGGGTGATGGTGAGAGTGAGGGAGATGGTGCGAGTGGGTGAGGGTGGGTGTTTGTGTGTGTGTGAGTGCTCCAATTAAAAATAGCAAAAATAACACTTGGAAGCATTTGTTGAATAATGTAACTCTGTTTTGATCATAAATGTCTCCACAGAAGTCATGGAAACATCTTTTAAGTTTGTTTTTGTCTATTTGTACCTATCGTGCAATAATAATCATTTTTCTTTTGTTGTTTAATTCTTCAGCATGAGAAGAATGTTTCTTAGGGGTTCCTTCAGTATTCGTGGGAGGTCTAAAAGGTTCCGCTTCCCTGGAAAAGCTTTGGAAACCATAGCTTGACCCTTGGCCATGGCACTGAAGAGGACCCCCCTGCTCTCTATTGAAAAATGGTGCAGTGGGCTCTTTTATGCCTTGAGAGGGCAAACAAGGCCTCAGTTTGATGTATCATCTGAAAGACAGACACTCTGAGTCCCTTGATACCACAACTGCGTGTCAGTCTAGGTTATGTACTTAAATCCTAGATGCATGTGGGACAAAGTGATATTCCATACAAAGTATGTAACCCCCAAGCAGATTCTCTTGAGTACTGGCAGACAGTTTGACTGTAGCATCATTTCAATGGTGCCTCATTCTGTCCACCTACAGAAACTTGAGGAGCGGTCAGACGGGAGGTTAACAGGCGATGGATGGATGATATTTCCAACCTGTCCCCTGTGGCATTGAGGCAAGTTGTAGTGCTTCCAACTGCTTTACCAATTGCCGCCGCCTGACTCAACACATATCCAGAAATGAATGTGTTTTTTTCCTGAACTGCAGCATTCAACTTTTTTAATTGATTAATTCAGTGTAATAGCGTAGTCCCTTTAAGGGGGTGGGCCTGGCAGGCCACGTGATGGGCTAGGGGGCCAATCGTGCGGGAGCACGCGAACCCCAGCCAATAGCGAATTAGTGCAGGCCCTGAGAGCAAGGGCCCGGGCAGTGTGGATTCCGGAGCCCATCTTATTTGTGATCTGTGTCTGTGTTATACACACTAGCCATTGTCTTTCATTAACAAATACCTGAACAGTCACTGGAGTGTGGCACTAGGGGCTTTTCACAGTAACTTCATTGCGGTGTTAATGTAAGCCTACTTAGAACATAGAACATGGAACATACAGTGCAGAAGAAGGCCATTCGGCCCAACGGGTCTGCACCGACCCACTTAAGCCCTCACTTCCACCCTATCCCCGTAACCCAATAACCCCTCCTATCCTTTTTGGTCACTAAGGGCAATTTAGCATGGCCAATCCACCTAACCTGCACATCTTTGGACTGTGGGAGGAAACCGGAGCACCCGGAGGAAACCCACGCAGACACGGGGAGAACGTGCAGACTCCGCACAGACAGTGACCCAGCGGGGAATCGAACCTGGGACCCTGGCACTGTGAAGCCACAGTGCTATCCACTTGTGCTACCGGGCTGCCCATAGTGACAATAATAAAGATTATTATTATTGTTGCTCCTGGAACACTCCAGAGTTTTGTCCCAAGCCACCATATTGGTGACGAGGTAAAAAAATCGTAGCCTGCAGTACCTCCTGATTCGAGTGGGGAATCATAGAATCCCTACAGTGTGATAGGAGGCCATTCGGCCCATTGAGTCTGCACCAATCCTCTAAAAAAACACCCTACCTAGGCCCACTCCCCCACCCTATCCCTGTAACCCCATCTAACCTTTTGACATTTAGGAGTAATTTAGATGGCCAATCCACCTAACAACCAGTGTAAGTCCTCCTCTGGGAACCCACCTTGCTAATGGTGGCTGGTAAATTCCAACAGAGGCGGTCAGAAAATGCTTTGCAGTGGACTTAGTAGGGGTCTTCGTTTGCTTCTCCTGATGTTGCTGATTCAAGCTCTCTTTGTCCTCCCTGTACTTAGGGCATGAGACAGACCTTTACAAAACGTTGGAAGACACCCCAATAAAATGCAAAGTGCGGTGATACAGTGCACTGATTAATATCCTGCTGAGATTAACAATTGCGTAAAATAGTCCTATTCTCGATTTAACTGTGAACTTTCCATTGGAAAAGTTGAAGGCGGATTCTATTACAAAGGCTAACATTAGATGGCTGAATTACAGTCTAAGTCACTTACATTATTTTAACATCTTTTCAATGGATGTCTTGCCTATTATTAAGAGCCGTCAGCTGAAAAGAGCACAGCCAAGACATTAGGGCAAATGGTCCAACCTGCCCAGCTCACCAAGTCTCGTGCTAATGGAAAAAAAATCAACCAATCTCTTTTAAGGTAGACACAGGGAAGTTTGAGGTGTCTCTCTTGGGGAGAAGGCACCGGTTAATCAGATAACACACACCTATTGGTTGTATACAGGTTGGCATGAGTTGTGCAGCGTATTCTGCATTTAATTTTGTTCTGGTTTGCTTTCAGTGCAATACGGCAGCTTGTTTAAAATGCAAACATTTGGCTAACTGTAAAAATACTGCCGACTGAACGTGCAAGAATATTTTGTGACATGTGCAACTTTGCTGACTGCAACACGACATGATTAGCATTACTGATGACATCTGGCCGAGCTGTCAATATATTGACAGATGTTTGTGTGTGTTCTAAGCAGATCCTCCTTTTTGGAGATGATTTGCTATTGTCGGATTTGGGATCACTTTCTGTTGTTGCCAGGGTTCTGTGGAAGTTGTAAGCAAGCGATGCCCATTGTTTAGGACAGCACGGTAGCACAAGTGATTAGCACTGTGGCTTCACAGCGCCAGGGTCCCAGGTTCAATTCCCTGCTGGGTCACTGTCTGTGCGGGAGTCTGCACGTTCTCCCCGTGTCTGCGTGGGTTTCCTCCCACAGTCCAAAGACGTGCAGGTTAGGTGGACTGGCCATGCTAAATTGCCCTGAGTGACCAAAAAAGGTTAGGAGGGGCTATTGGGTTATGGGGATAGGGTGGAAGTGAGGGCTTAAGTGGGTCGGTGCAGACTCGAGGGGCCGAATGGCCTCCTTCTGCACTGTATGTTCTATGTTCCCTCTTTTCTTTTTGGCTGTAACACTGATTTAGAAGTGGGGGAAGAAAGAGAACGCTTTGATAAATTTGCTAGGAAGAGAATCATATGGATGAAAAGGAATATTGCCTGGATAGCTATTCGTCAGCAGCAAAGCCTGGCTGAAGACTGACCATCCGAAGATTAATCGACCCTCATTTCTCTTAGAGTTCTTTCCGGGTGTCTATGCACCTGTCGGCTGGGACAACAATGATAGATTAAAGCTACACAATGCACATTGACGTGCCCGAACCCGTAAAAAAAAATTCCAACCAAACTCCATTGTCTTTACCCTTAGTGTGATCAAACTTAATCAGAACAATAAGTTGGGCAACTTGAGTGTTATTAAGTGTAGTTTGTGCCCTGCACTGGGAAGCCAGGAACTTGGCCCAGTGCCACGACTGTACATGAGCTCATTTCAAAGCATTGTTCGTCCCATCTTGTTTGCATTCAACAATAAATGCAAAGTCGTTACCTATGCTTCGGTTAAGAGCCACCTATAATTTAAAGTATAATGAAGATGACAGTGGCTGATGCCCCATTTATTGCCTCATCAGGATCATTTGCCCAATTAAAGGTGTTGTAAGGCTATACTAAAAGTGGAAATGGAACAATAATAATCTTTATTATTGTGACAAGTAGGCTTTCATTAACACTGCAATGAAGTTACTGTGAAAATCACACCTGTTCAGGTAAACTGAGGCAGAATTTAGAATGTCCAAATTACTTCACAGCACGTCCTTCGGGACTTGTGGGAGGAAACCTGAACACCCGGAGGAAACTCACGCAGACACGAGGAGAACTCCAGACTCTGCACAGACAGTGACCCAAGCCGGAAATCAAACCTGGGACCCTGCTGCTATGAAGCAACAGTGCTAGCCACTGTGCTACCGTGCCCTTAAAGAAAGCGAGTTTATTTTAATTGCCAATTTGATAAGCAATCCATCTCACCCAATCTCTGCATTAAGCAACAAAGTCTTTGGAGCTTTGAAAGGTGCAATTGACAGTGACCTGTCTATTCCGCATAGCACCAAGCAATTCACTGGTTATGATTCTGTGAGCAAGTATTCAATCCTGAAGTCCATCATAAACACATATTTGGGTTGAACATAGCAGAGAACATGCGCTACCTGATGGATGAGGACAAGGATGCCTATAAGAAGCAATTTTCTCAATACATCAAGCATGGAGTCACAGCTGACATGATAGAAGATTTGTATAAGAAAGCTCATGCTACTATTAGAGAAAACCCTGTTCATGGGAAGAAGCCCAAGAGTGAAGTCAAGGAAAAGAGGTGAAGCACAGAGAGGACATTCTGGTGGGGAGAAGAGCTTAATTCTTATTGTGCTGTCTACATGCCCTTGATTTTGGAGTTTGATGTCATTTGGGACAGGTCTTGACATCATCTGGGGTGGACCGGCACATCACCAGAGGGAGAACACAGGGCCCCCAGAAGCATACATCTGCCTCTGCCACCTACCCCTGGTTGTCGTGAAAGGGCGCAAACCCAGCCTAATGGGAAGGGTTTAAGAGCAATTCAACACAAAATGTTTAAATTTCCAATGGTGTCCACGCAGATTGCCAATGCAGATGCATTGAACTGACTCTCTCGACTGAAAAGCATGCCACCTCCAGAAGTTCCTCAGGGGATCATATTGCCCTTGAATTTCATAGGCACCTTGCCGGTGTTGGCTGGTCACTTTCGGAACTGGACCCAATGGGATCCCATATTGTCGTAGGTAAAGCGGGTGATACAGACTGGGTGACAGCATAAGAAATCCGAAAACTTTAGACCCTATTCAACCTGCCGGGATGAACTGAGTTGTGAGGCTAGTGTGATCTTGTGGGCTCACAAGTTGTCGTTTCACCACCAATCAGGGGACCTCTCTTACACGAGCTAAATAGTACCCACCTGGGGCAAATAAAGATGAAGATTCTGGCACACAGCTATATATGGTGGCCAGGCGTTGATAAAGCCATCAAAGAGATGCTACACCAATGTCATCCCTGTCAGACTCAACAATCTGTGTCTTTCCACCCCTGGGAGCGGCCGGGTTGCCCATGGACCAGGGTCCACGTTGACTACGCAGGCCCTTTCTTGGGAAGGATGTTTTTAGTTCTGGTTAATGCTCACTCCAAGTGGCTGTCAACGCAGGAACTGGGGACCACGACTTTGGTGCCCACAGTGCACACCTTGCATTGAGTGTTCATCGACGTAGGCTGTCAGAATCTATTGTATCAGACAATGGCACCCCTTTTACAGGAGGTGATTTCATGAATTTTGTTTGAGCGACCGGCATCCGCCACAGCAGAAAGGCCCGATACCACATTGTGTCCAATGGATTGGCAGAGAGAGCTGTTCAAACCTTTGAAAACACCATAGGGAAACAATCCGACAAACCACTGTGTCACCGGCTTGCGTAATTTCTGTTATCGTGCAAGTCGACCCCCACCCCACATATCACCATGAGGGTCACCCCTGTCAAGCTGCTGATGCACCATCATTTCATAACCCATTTGGATTTTGTGTTTCCTAACTGGCGGAGAGGATTCCTCTTCCGTGTATGCTTTCTGATATATCCGTTTTATTTCTATATCTTTCTGTTGTAACTCTGCTAACTTTCCTGAACTAGAAATATCCGCCTCATCCTCCACCTGTTCTTGTTCTTTTCCAACCATCTGTTCAAAAATCGTTTCTGACAATTGAACTTCAACTTGATCTTTATCTTTTTAAAATAAAAACAGAGAAAGACAGGCCAAAACACTTCTTAATCCTTGTCTTTAGTCCTTAGCTACAGAAAATAAACTGAAAGTGAGACTAAAAGCCTCGCAGCCATTGCCCAGCTCCACCCACAAAATGACATCACTGAAGCCATGTGATAAGACAAAATCCTTTCTTAAAGGGACACTTACATGACACTCTATACAGGCCCACTGCTTCACCCCCCCTCCCCCCCCCCCCCACAACAGTATAAATCTTATCCTGTTTCCTGTTCTCTCCAGCTGTGACAAAGAGTTATCCAAACTCAAAATATTAGCTCCCTTCTCTCTCCACAGATGCTGTCAGACCTGCTGAGATTGTCCAGTATTTTATGTTTTTGTTTCATATTCCAGCATCTGCAGTAATTTGCTTTTAACCTCTTGAACTATCATTGGCCGCTGACAACATGACTACCTCAGAGGTTGATGAGTCAGTGTGAGGTCTAAGGAGGTCCGGAAGGACTCAAAGGTCCCTGACCAACTATCTCTTTGATGAACGCACTCGCCTCTGATGTCTTTTGCCATATATAAAGAACCTGTGCATAGTTATTGTGTAAAATGTAATAAGGGACTTAAGGGGGAGGGATGTGTTAGCGCAGCCTCTTTTAAGGGGGTGGGCCTGGTGGGCCATGTGAAAGGCACGCCGTCAATCGCCGGGGAGCATGTGAACCCCGGCAAATGGGGGGTTTGTGCGGGTCCCTTGGAGCAAGGGCTGGGCAGTGTGGACCCCAGAGCCGAAGGGACAAGATCCATCCGGTGTGTTCTGTGCTTGTACATGTACCAACCTTGCCTTTTATTGATAAACCCATTTGTTACTACTGGAAGCCTCCCAAATATTTCTTGAACCATCACATTTAGTATTGAATACATTTACATTGTACGCTAGATTTCTGAATGATGAAGGAGTCCTGGGTTATGATGGGTGGCGTGATGGTGGATGATGGCAGGAAGGTGGAGTTAAGGCCACAATCAGATCCGCCGTGATCTTATTGAATGGCAGAACAGGCTTGATAGGCCGAATGGCCTAATTCGGCTCCTATTGCTTTAGATCTTACGATCTGCAAAAGAATGATTGACTGCTTCTTAGCTACAGAAAATAAAAGCGTCATTAGAAATATTAATATTAACAAATTTGCCATTATTCTGTTATACTCTACTATGTATCTAGTAGGGGGTGGCATTGTGGCACAGTGGTTAGCACTGCCGCCTCACAGCACCAAGGACCTAGGTTTCATTCCGGCTTGGGTGACTGTGTGGAGTAGGCAGATTCTCCCAGTGTCTGCGTGGGTTTCCTCCGGGTGCTCTGGTTTCCTCCCACAGTCCAAAGATGTGCAGGTTAGATGGATTGGCCATGCCAAATTTCCCCTTCGTGTTGAAAGGTTAGACAGGGTTAAGGGGTAAGGCAGGGGAGTGGGCCTGGGTAAAGTGCTCTTTCAGAGGGCCAGTGCAGACTCGATGGGCCAAATGGGGTTCTGCACTGGAGGGGTTCTATGATTTTGAGATTCCCCAAACCATTTGTTAACTTTAGAAATTGAAGCTTGTGTTACCCACGACATGTAGTAATCTATTGAACATCAAAAATATGTCATAAATCCATGTGGCTTTGTAATACTTTTGTAGTCTATGTTAGACATATTCTTTACAGTTTATTTTCTCCCTTTCTAAAACAGAGCATTCCTTCATTGAACAATCACAAACCTGGCCGTGCTATCTATATTAACTTAGTCCCGCTCCACGAGACAACTAGAATTAAGTGGCCTCTCCTGCAATTTGTATCTCAAAGTATAATCAAATGGGATTCCCATTCCCACTTTTCAACCCTAACCAGCAAGGGAATCTCATGCAGCTCATTTTAACCATGTTGAGCCATCTTTGTTGTACATTTGCATGATCATGAAGCAAGGTCCTTCGTATAGTTTAGAACAGAATTTCCAGTTTGCTTCTCAGTACAAGGAAAATATAAAATTTACTGTACTATTACAAACTAAACTATTCACCGTTTCTTGAGTGTCAACAATTGCTTAGTTGATAGCACTTTCACCTTTTGAGTCAAGGAGGTTGTGGTTTCAAGACCCACTCCACAGACTTGAGAACAGAAATCTGGGCTGATGTCCCAGGGCAGTACTGAAGGAGTGCTGCGCGCTCAGAAACGGCATCTTTAGGATGAGACCAAGCTCCCAGATGCCCTCTGGGATGGATATAAAACATTTCATTGCATTATGTTGAAGAATAACAGGAGAGTTAAATCCTGCACTCTCGCCTATGGTTATGACCCACCTGCCTCCCAAACAATCAACATTATTCAAAACAGATTTTTTTTGGTCTTTGCTATTTGTGGGTAGCTTGGAGTGCTGTGCGCTAATTGGCAATTGAATATCTCCACATTACAACAACTACAACTCAAAAGTACCTAATTGACTGTAAACTGCTTTGGAACAGAAGGTAATGCAAAGCGCTATATAAATGCAAGTCTTGTTTCTAATAGATTTTATCATGCTAAAACAGCAGCCAATTTAAATTGAAAAATTTCGCAAGTGTTAGAATTCTATTTCAGTGCATAGATTGTTCAACTAAATGATAGGTACTAGAATTGAATTAATTAAAAGAGTGTTATTACAACTCATTACCATTGTGACATGCAGATCATATAGCAGGCAAGGTTTGTGCTCCACATTAATAATTACTGATGAAGTCAAGCTAAAACGGAAATTAGACATGAAAACAATTCTCAGAAAATTAAAAGACCAGAAACAAAATGCAGCAAAAAAAAACAAGTCGCAAATTAAGAAAATTAAGTATCAAGTCAGCAGACATGCGAACAGATATAATTCTGAAATGGCTGCTAGCACAAGATGTATTTGCAGCGAATCTGCAGCCAGTTTCACAATCCACCTAATTGTCTTTATCAATTGGGGCGGGGTGGGGGGAGTGTAATGATGTGTTATGTACTCTGGGATAACACAGGCTGCAACTGGATGCAGCTTTGACCAAAAGATACTCCAGACCTTGAAGTTAGTTCAATCTGATTTATTGAACTAGTAGCACAGTTCTCTATGAGTTCGACTCTCTGCTTGTGTGGTTACTCTGTCTGACTGAACCAGACCAGCTGGAGGTGTGATACTGTACATACACCCTGACTCACTCTGTAGATGTTCAACAGTGGAAAGAGACAGAGTGTGAGTGCCTCGTTTCTTTTATAGTGAGATACCACCCTTGAGTGTTCTGCCTGCTTGTGGGTCATGTCCTGTTCTCTGTGGTCATTAGCTGCCTGTCTGTATATCATTATGTGCATGTTTGCATATCATGACATATAACATGATTCTATCATGTTTTACAAGAGAAATTTACATCCCAGTATTTAATAAGTAAAAAACATTTCAGTGGCTCTGATACAAGGAATGCTGACTAAATGTGCTTTCTCTCTATTTAAAGAGCAGCTTGCAACTACTAATTAAAGCATTTTACACAGTAAAAAACAATGCTGGTATGTTTGTGAGATGCACAACTGTCACAATCCAATATTACGAGATCCAGAATATCTTTTCACATTTTGGTTAATACATTGTTAATGTTTCATAAAGGGACATCCTGAGGTAACCTCTGATTGTTATTGTATTCTTGTTTATGAACCTGTGGGTTTGCTCCTAACCCTTCTCTCCCTCTCTCCTTTTTCCTGTGCTCTCTCTATTCTCTCACTACCTTGTCCTATCACTGATTGTAAATGGTTAGTCACACTAATATCCTGAATAACGTACCAAGAGTTATTTTTGGGAAAATTCAACAGATTCTTCAAAGAATATTGAATTCCTCACAAAAATTCTGAACTTTATTTTCATTCTCCATTTGTTCAGATGGAACAAGAACTAAGTTCAAAGAAGGCTTGGCGCTATAGTATCTCGGATCTTGCAATCAGTAGCCGGATCTGGGTCAGTAACTTGGGCCAAGGCTTTGAACTTAGCTTAAAATAATGAGATAAAGATCTAATTTGTGCAAGTTTTACGATTA
The DNA here is from genome assembly GCF_047496885.1 of Scyliorhinus torazame. NCBI lineage: Eukaryota > Metazoa > Chordata > Chondrichthyes > Carcharhiniformes > Scyliorhinidae > Scyliorhinus > Scyliorhinus torazame. The sequence continues at coordinate 107,669,259 of NC_092727.1, forward strand.
ACTCTGAAGTGAGTGAGTTTTGGATGTGTCAACTAAATTTGTTGGACCACAAATTCTGAACGCAAAGCCTCTCATAACTTTTCAGGAAAGGTCATTAGAATGTATAAGCAGTGAGGGTGGTATTAGTGCATGCGCACTTAATACTTTGATCTGAAATTTCTTTGCCCGCTATCACAACGGGGATATTTACCATTTATTTTACACGGTTAAGATTGTGAATAAAGTAATTCTATAAAGCGCTTGGGGGGCTTGTGTATCATTTCAAGACCTATGCTCTTTATCATACTGTGTGTAAGATTGGTATGAGAAATAAACAGAAAATCCACACTCCAGGAGGGAATGTGCTTTAGATGAAGACATGTTCTTGTGATAGAAGTGCAGGGCATTCTGTGCATATTACTAAACCTGAGCTGGGAGTGCCTCCCTACCCTTCTGTCTATTTTGGTTGCGTTAAAAATATGCAGTTTTATCGCTTTCTCTTTGCCCATTTTAGTTTATAGAACATGGAATATATAACAGTACAATATTCCAAGTGTGGTCTAACCAGGGTTTTATAAAGCTGCAGCAAAACCTCGTGGCTCTTAAACTCAATCCCACTGTTAATGAAAGCCAACACGCCAAACGCCTTCTTAACAACCCTATCAACCTGGGTAGCAACTTTGAGGGATCTATATATGTGGACCCCAAGATCCCTCTGTTCCTCCACACTTCCAAGAATCCTGCCTTTAACCCTGTATTCAGCATTCAAATTTGACCGTCCAAAATCAATCACTTCACATTTATCTAGGTTGAACTCCATCTGCCACTTCTCAGCCCAGCTCTGCATCCTGTCAATGTCCTGTTGTAACCTGCAACAGCCCTCGACACTATCTACAACTCCACCAACCTTTGTGCCACCGGCAAACGTATTAACCCACCCTTCCACTTCCTCATCCAAGTCATTTATAAAAACCACAAAGAGCAGAGGTCCCAGAACAGATCCCTGCGGAACACCACTGGTCACCGACCTCCAGGCAGAATACTTTCCATCCACTACCACTCACTGTCTTCTTTCAGCCAGCCAATTCTGTATCCGGACAGCCAAATTTCCCGGTATCCCATGTCCCCTAACTTTCTGAATGAGCTTACCATGAGAACCTTATCAAATGCCTTACTGAAATCCATAGAAACAACATCCACTGCCCGACCTTCATCAATGTGTCTTGTCACATCCTCAAAGAATTCAATGAGGCTTGTGAGGCATGACCTGCCCCTCACAAAGCCATCTTTGATCAAACTATGTTTTTTCTAAATAATCATAAATCCTGGGCTGGATTCTCCAAAAATGGGGCTATGTCCCACGCCGGTGTAAAACGCTGGCGTTTCACTCCACATTTTCCTGCAAAAAAATAAAGAGCAATTCACTTACCTGCAGGAGACTGGCAGGGACCCGGGGAGCTTCATGCAGCTTTGGCTATGGATACGGGCCCCCGCACTTCCGGTTCCGAATCCGTGCATGCGCACGGCGGCGGCCTCCAGCGGCCGCGCCAAATGCCATGGCGGACTCGGACCGCAGACCAGGACCATGAAACAAGGTCCCACCGATCAACCCCACGCCGCTTAATCCGACCCGCCCGATTGCTGCCCCGGCCACCCATAAGGCCCCCCCCGGTGTTGGATACCCCCCCACCAGGGCAGCCGCGGACTGAGTCCGCAGCCGTCACACATGAGTCCCGACCGGCCGGACATGGTTAGGACCACGCCGTTAGGTACACGGCCGTCCGGGACCGGCGTATCGCTGGGAGGGCCTCTGGCAATGGCCTTCCCAGCTGCAAGTCATGATTTGCGGGTGTGCGATTCTCCGGGGACCGGAGAATTGCGGGAGGGGTGCTGGGCCCGAGTCTCACGTAAAAGTCCATTCTCCACCCACGCACCAAACGCGATTTTGGCACGGGGCTGTGGAGAATCCAGTCCTCTATCAGAATCCTTTCCAGTATTTTGCTCACGACAGACGTAGGACTGACTGGTCTGTAATTCCCAGAGATTTCCCTATTCCCTTTCTTGAACAGGGGAACAACATTTGCCTCCCTCCAATCATCTGGTACTACTCCAGTAGAGAGGGGGGACGCAAAGATCATCGCCAACGGCTCAGCAATCTCCTCCCTCGCTTTCCATAGTAACCTTGGGTATATCCCCTCTGGCCCAGGGGACTTATCTATCCTGGTGTTTTTCAAAATTTCCAGTGCATCCTCCTTTTTAATATCAACCTGTTTGAGCTGTTTAACCTGGTTCACGCTGTTCTCTTGAGCAACAAGGTCCCTTTCTCTAGTGAAGCAAAATATTCATTTAGGACCTTCCCTACCTCCTCAGATTCTGGGCACAAGTTCCCTCCACTATCCCTGATCGGCCCTACTCTCACTGTGGTCATCCTCTTATTTCTCACATAAGTGAAGAACGCCTTGTGGTTTTCCCTAATCCTTCCCACCAGAGCTTTTTCATGCCCCCTTCTAGCTCTCCTCAGTCCATTTTTGAGTTCCTTCCTGGCTACCTTGTAACCCTCTAGAGCCATGCCAGATCCTTGCTTCCTCAACCTAACATAAGCTTCCTTCTTCCTCTTGACTAGAAGCTCCACTTCTCTTGTCATCTAAAGCTCCTTCACCTTACCATTCCTTCCTTATCTCAGTGGGACAAAACTATCCAGCACTCACAGCAAGTGCCCCTTAAACAACCCCCACATTACTGTTGTGCATTTCCCTGAGAACAATTGTTCCCAATTTATGCTCCTCAGCTCCTGTCTAAAAGCAGTATAATTTCCCCTCCTTTCCTATACTGTTTGTTCCTATCCCTCTCCATGACTATGGTAAAGGTCAAGGAGTGTGGTCACTGTCACCAAAATGCTCTCCCACTGAGACATCTGACACCTGGCCTGGTTTGTTGCCGAGCACCAACTCCAATATGGCCTCCCCCGCAGTCGGCCTATCTACATATTGTGTCAGGAATCCTTCCTGTACACACCTGACAAAACCTGCTCCATCCAAACCATTTGCATTAAGGAGGTTCCAGTCAATATTAGGGAAGTTGAAGTTACCCATGACAACAACTTTGCTACTTCTGCACCTTTCCAAGATCTGCTACCCAATCTGTTCCTCCAACTTCCTGCTGCTAGTGGGGGCTCTATAGAAAACTCCCAAAAAGTGACTGCTCCTTTCTTGTATCTGACTTCCACCCACACTGACTCAGTAGACAAACCCTTCTCGACTACCTCTTTTTCTGCAGCTGTGATGCACTCCCTAATTAACAGTGCCACTCCCCCTCCTCTTTTACCTCCCTCCCTATTCTTCTTAAAACATCTAAACCCCGGAACATCTAATAACCATTCCTGCCCCTGTGAAATCCATGTCTCTGTAATGGCCACAACATCGTAGTTCCAAGTACTGATCCATGCTCTTAAGTTCATCTCCCTTTTTCCTGACACGTTGGCAAGTTTTTTACACAGAGGGTAGTGGGTGCCTGGAACTCACTACCAGAGGAGGTGGTGGAAGCAGGGACGATAGTGACATTTAAGGGGCATCTTGACAAATACATGAATAGGATGGGAATAGAGGGATACGGACCCAGGAAGTGTAGAAGATTGTAGTTTAGTCGGGCAGCATGGTCGGCACGGGCTTGGAGGGCCGAAGGGCCTGTTTCTGTGCTGTACATTTCTTTGTTCTTTGTTCTTTGTTGACACTCCTTGCATTGAAACAGACACACTTTAACCCATCCCACTGAGTGCAACTTTGCCCGATCAACTGTCTGTCCTTCCTCACAGACTCGCTGCATACTATTTCTGCTTGTTCAACAGCTCCCCAATCCTTTGATCCATAGCTCTGGTTCCCATCCCCCTGCCAAACTAGTTTCTTCACATGTTCCCTCCAGAGCATTGCACATCTGAGAATAAGGGCAGCCAATTAATTGCCTGAACTCTGGCAATATCCTTGTACAGCTGCATTCACCAAAATCTATGTAAGAAAAGTCTTATAGGTGACTTCCCTATCATTCTATCCCATTCCGAAAAATAGTTTCAGGGAGGTTGTTCAAAAGTATCTTTGTACCCCACTGTTACAATCACAGCTGATGTTATAACTGGACGGGATGATCCTAGAACGGAACCCTGACTCAAAAGACTTTAATTTTGACTATTTCTTTAATAAAACATGGAGGATCAGTCACAAGACCGCTAATTGGTTTTGACAACAAGAACAAAAACATTTATTAAACATGAAAAAAGTGGATTATAATACAATACTCCTTTACTCTCCCTTTAGTTTAACAATTACAAATAGAGTTTAGAATAAGTACTGATTACAAAGTACATCTGAAGCTGCAATAGTCTCATTAACACACAAAGTCCCTTTTAAGCACACAAGATGACTGTGATAAGACACACTCCTCTCTGATCCCAAATGAATGTCTGTGGATTTCTCCTTAAAGTGTTCCCTGATGATTCTTATTCCTGAGCCACCTTGTATCCTTTCACCCCCCCTCACCCCCACAACATTTCCCCAGCCCTTCATACCCAGCCTCACCCCTCCTTTTGAGGACATGGCCCCGCATTCCCCAATGCTTGGCAATGCCAACCTGGCACCTTGGCACTGCCAATGTGGCACACTGGCAAACCAGGGTGATTCAAGCTGGCACTAGGAACAAACCTGATGTGCCACTCCATGGCACAGAGCACATTTTTTATAAGAGGATCGGGGTTTTTGCTGGATCTGAGAGGTGCGGGGCCTAATCTCTCTGACAGGCCATACTCCTCAGAGATCGGGATACCTTTTTCTGAAGGTAGTCCAGATTTCAGAATACTGCTGTGGCTCCCCAAATTGCTGGCAAGCTCCCTGCCCCCCTCCACCGTCTCCCCTTCAGGCTCCGCCCCTAGGCAGTGTCAATCTGGCACCTTGCATTCCAAGTGGTGGCAAGGAGGTGAGTACCCTCCGTACGCTTGTCTCCAATGTGCTGAATGGGGTCTTTCAAGGGAGGAAGAGGTCGGGAGGAGGGGGGCTGTGCTCGGCTGGAGGGGCTCAGGTCGGGTGTCTTTCTTGGGATCAGGGCATTTGACTGGTCTTCCCATCTGCACCCTTTAATCCCTTTAAACTGTCTGTCAGAATATCAAAATTATAGATCTCTAAAGCACCTGTTCTTTCCAGGAAACTCTTTAGAACAAAGACAACTGCTGTTAGAAAAACAGCTGCTCGTCAGATTTAACGGACCCCTGTTAAGCTCTATAAATAAACAATGGTATCCTTCCTTTGAAACTGCCTGAACCTGTTAATTAAAAGGCTTTTAAAAGGCAAGTGTCTGTGAACTTGAATGTAAATAATGCAGTTCAAAGCTTTTGGGCTTCTAGGCATGCACACAGACTCGGCAAAGATGAAGGGCAATGAAATTGGCAGTGAAAAAAGACCACTTCAATTGTTTCCACCACATTAAAGGGAATACTTTTACTTCATCTCACAGAAATTTGAAGTTGGCATGCTGACAGTTTAAATGGTTTAAGTTGGGCAGTACGGTGGCACATTGGTTAGCACTGCTGCCTCACGGCACTGAGGATCCGGGTTCGATCCTGGCCCCGGGTCACTGTTTGTGTGAAGATTGCACATTCTCCCCATGCCTGTGTGGGTCTCACCCACACAAGCCCCCTAAAATGTGCAGGGTAGGTGAATTGGCCATGATAAATTGCTCTTAATTGGAAAAAAAGAATTGCATATGCTAAATTAAAAAAAAGGGTTTAAGTCTACAGATGATAAAACGTGTCCTTTATTCACAGAGAACTTTAACATTGAGATGCTGACAGACAGTTTAAGGGGTTTTACAGTTGCAGATGGGAAGACCAGCCAAATGACCCACATCCCAGGAAAGAGCCCGACCTGAGCTCTTCCAGCCCAACACAATCCCCCCGAACCCCACCTCCCACAAAGGACACCATTCGGCACCCTGGAGGCAAGTGTAGGGAGGGTACTCACCCTCTTGCCCCCCTTTGGGAGTGCAAGCTGCCAGTTCTCTGTTTCTCAGGACTCGCACCAATTCACACCAGAGGGAATTAATGGCTTGAAACTGGCATCCTGCCTGATAATTTAAAATTAGGCCTAATGATCTACTTGCATGTTGCCACCCGGTCTGTGTAAGATACTCATTGGGGCCGGCGGGGTGGGCCGTGTGACCCCAGCAGGTTTGACGGCATTCCCCATTTGTGGAATACCTGTAGGGATTTAATGGATTTACTGGTTAAGAACAGATGACCTTGGCACTTATTAATGTGGTAACCGATGTGACCGACCCTCCTGATCTTGTGCACTTTATCAACCCCATTGTTTAACCGATGCCCAATCCACCAGGCTGTCATGAAACCCGCCAGTAGCCAGTGGACCTGGAGAACCCCCCCCCCCCCCCAATGCTTCCCAAACTGTAGTAATTTCTCACAAACCTAAGCACCACTGCAGATCTCTCTCTGGCCTCTCAAGATCCAATGCCTTTTCTACTCTCTGCCACTTTACTGAACAGTAACCTGTTCTGGTTCCCAGTTTACTCTGTTCCAGGCTTGTTAGAATCATTGCTTAATTTCTCTAGTTTCCTTAACTAGCTGGACTTTAGATTCCTGGCATTTGTTTTCTTAACCATTGCTCCATAGCATGGCTTTTCTTCCAGCAAGGCTGAGAGAAAAGTTTCTTCTTTAGCTTTCTAAAACCAATTGCTTCTAGCAGAGCTGTGAGAGCTGCCTTTTTTCTCACTCCCTATGTTAAACTGCAATCAAGTTAGCTAAACTAAAATTTGGAAGTTTTTTGACCTTACAAGATCCATGTTGCTAAGCAACCACTGCTGGTGTTTGATGTTTGATTTTATTTATTGTCACATGTACCGAAGTACAGTGAGAAGTATTTTTCTGCGGCCGAGGGAACGTACACAGTACGTACATAGTAGACAAAAAGAATAATCAACAGAGTACATTGACAAACGGTACATCGACAAACAGTGACTGGTTACAGTGCGGAACAAGGGGCCAAACAAAGCAAATACATGAGCGAGAGTAGCATAGGGCATCGTGAATAGTGTTCTTACAGGAAACAGATCATTCCGAGGGGGAGTCGTTGAGGAGTTTGTAGCTGTGGGGAAGAAGCTGTTCCTTTGTCTGGATGTGCGGGTCTTCAGATTTCTGTACCTTCTGCCTGATGGAAGGGTCTGGAAGAAGGCAATGTTTGTTTTCCCTTCATACATACCTGTGTCTAAGCACAATAGTTGGAATTGAAACCAACTCCCACACATAAAATCAACTTTGTCCGGCATGAATCGAACTATAGGTTTTACTCTCTCAGGCACAGAAATATTAAAGTGTACCTATTAAAATATATATTATTTCTGTTTACCAATACAAGTACAGATCACTAAAACTATCTTTATTATCCTAACACCACTAGCTCATTGGTGTTGCTGAAAGACCGGCAGGCGGGAGATATGCAGAAACTGCATTTGAGATTGAAATTCATACCACTCAATAGCATTCATAATAACTCTGTAATATTTATCAGTGTAAATACCGATTACTGTTCTCTTTAATTCTTAGAATTTGATCGGCACGAACTTCTGATCTATGAGGAAGTAGCGAAGATGCCACCATTTCAAAGGAAGACTCTGGTCCTTATTGGTGCACAGGGTGTTGGGCGACGAAGCTTAAAAAACAGACTTATTATGTCTGACCCAATGCGATTTGGAACAACCATTCCTTGTAAGTAGATGTAGACATCTGTGTACACATGAACTCTAATAATTACTGGCCTGCTGATGGTCACCTTTGTGATAATTTAACGAGATTGTGACTGAGCCGGTGTGGATAGCGAGGAATTCCCATCCCTGTTGCAGATGCAGACACCGAGCCAGGATCTACCGGAGGGTGTGTCAGCAACTTTCCAGTACCTGCAAGTACAGCTGGAGTCCAGCTGTCTTTGGGAACAGGAGATAGTGCCGCGAATGCATGGCACCCAGGCCAACACTGAATGTGTGGCGTCCGCGTTGGAAGGCCTGGGGTAAGGTGTCAGAGCTATGTGTCAGGACGTCCAAGTCGTTGGGCACACTGTGCTGTTCATGGCTGAGGCACAAGACAGGAGAACCCAGTCACAGGCAGACATGTCCCGGGGGCAGATGGACATTGCTGTGGTGCGCCAGAGCTTGGCCCATTCACAAAGGATCAATGGCTGGAGGCATCAAAAGCATTGGCCAGGTGCTGACTGACATTAATCAGTCAGAGATGGACATGTCACATGACACAGAGGGTCAGGGCACAGTCCCAGGGGGACAGGACTAAGGCAATGAGGGACATGGCTCACTCGCTGAGGGATATGACCCAATCTCAGTTCACCATGGCTGAGGGCATTGAGACCATGGTTCAGATGGGGACAGGCTTCCAGGACTGACAATGCCTGATGACGGTGGAGCCTCCAGAGCTCACTCCCGCCTCCTTTTCATCCTATGAGGTAGTGCGAGGGCCACTGAGCTCCTGAAGGAGGAAGACATAATAGGGCCCATGCCAGTGCCTCTTGATCCCAGTGGGGGATCAGAGCATCGGATGGTACCAATCCAATTTTGGCCGACTCTCCATTCTCCCTGGTTGCTGGACAATGGAGAATCCACACCCCCACCGCGGTGTTCTTTGTGGCAGTGGAGGCCTCTGCCCCTCCGCTGTCAATGTTCTCCCCTCTGTCACAGTGAAACGGGTGGAAAGTTCCAGCCTATAAATTCAACCTTTTGGTCATCAGCCCCATAACTCCCAATGTCTAATTTTATTTGATAATTCTCCTGCACATGTTTTACCAAGTTAAAGATGTTGTATAAATGCATAGGCCCAAATTCCCTGTCTATTGCCATTCACTGGTCCCGCCAGCAATGCATCCCCGCCCTGGGGTTTTCCCGGCGGCGTGAGGTGGCTTCAATGGGAAATCCCATTGACCCGTGGTGGGAGTAGCCAATCCTCATGCCGGGGAATGGCGCGTCGCTGAGAAACACGGGTCTGCAAGACCGGAGACTCACGCGCTAATGCGGTGGTGGCAGTTGTGGTCCCACCAGGTACAATGCTTTGTGCACTTGTTCTGCATCTTATTATATCTAATGTTTGGTCAAATTGAATAAACAAAATCAACTTTGCCACTTGGGAAGTGCACCTTGGCAGTACCACCCTGCCAAAAGGGCATGCAACTTTGGGCCTCCAATTCCCTGGGATACACCCATGAGTCCCATTCCACCTGGTCCCCATTTGTGGGGACCAGTGATGAACGGCACTCGCCCAAGGTCTCCGAGGTGAAGGGGATGAATCCCAAAGCCTCAGGTACCTCAGGAATCTGCACATTAGAGTGAGATTAACTGTCACGCTCTGATATGCAGATTTATCGAAAAGTGATCCCACACACATTGGGTGGGATTCACATCACAATGTTCCGCGAGATCATGTTCGATCACACGAGGTGTTGCGAGCCGGGTAGATCCAGGGGGCGGGGCCTCCCGGCTTTTATCGGCCATGCTGTGCTGTAGCGAGCTGCTTTTCTGGCGCAGCATGGCCGTCGGACCACGCCCTTATTTTAATCACTGGGGAGCTGAACTTAGAGATTGGGCCGACACTTTGAAAGTGTGCCCTGATCTCTAAGTAAGCTCGTGGGTCCCCGACGCTCCCCACCCATGGACAATGTCACCTCCCCACACACATGGGGGGTGGGGGGGGTAATGCCCAAGTGAAGACATCCCGTTATGGGGTTCTGGGGCTCCCTCACTTCAGGCCCACCCATTCCCCCTTACAGGCCCTTCCCTTCCAGGACCCCCACCTCTCACCTCCCCCACCCTCCCACAGGCTACATCCTTTTTTTACATTTTTATTTTTAAAATAAATTTAGAGTACCCAATTCCTTTTTTGCCCAATTAAGGGGCAGTTTAGCGTGGCCAATCTACCTACACTGCCCATCTTTGGTTTGTGGGGGTGAGACCCACGCAGACACAGGGAAAATATGAAAACTCTGCTCTGACAATGACCCAAGGCCGGGATTGACCCCGGGTTCTCGGCGCCGTGTGGCAGCAGTGCCAACCTCTGCGTTACCATGTTGGCACCCCCCCCCCCCCCAGAGGCCACTTCCTACCTGTCCTGCGCTCCCTACCCTCCATAACCCCCCCACCACCCTCCTTTCATGGGCATGGCTCCCCTCGCCCGGACCCTTGCCAGTGCCACACTGGCACCCTGGCACTCGTTTTAAAACTGACTTCAGAAAGCGGGGCTTGGTCAAGCCCATTATGGGCGGGATCCTGATCCCACCACCTCACGAGATCTGGGTAGATCCCCACTACTCCCCGTGGTACCCCCTAGCCAGCGGCACAACTGTCAGCCCACCATTCCGATTTTGAGGAACTTTCTTACCTCGCCTCTCTCTCTCTCCTTCAGCAGCCACGGCGCCTGGTCCCCATTTTTATATACCTGTAGTAAACCGCACCCACGTCAGTTCCGCCTGGATGGGGCAGAGCATCGCGGAGACCCGGAGAATACTGGGCCAAACCCAGTAATGATATGTTAATGCGTGCAGATACAGGTTTTGCATGCGAACGCTGGCATGGGAGTGGAGCACGTTGTCATTACCAGCGAGGCCCCTGAACATGGCGGTCGGTTCGGCGCTGGGCAGCAAACTTGATTATCAACTGACACTCGATACTCCGCCCAATCATGTACCTGCTTCCACTCTACCTTTCGGACACTTTTGTGGAGATGGGATCAAGGGAAAATAAGGCACCTTCACCTCGGAGACCTTGGGTTGTGGTGATGGGAGACTTCAACTTCCCCAATATTGACTGGGACTCACTTAGTGCCAGGGGCTTAGACGGGGCGGAGTTTGTAAGGAGCATCCAGGAGGGCTTCTTAAAACAATATGTAAACAGTCCAACTAGGGAAGGGGCGGTACTGGACCTGGTATTGGGGAATGAGCCCGGCCAGGTGGTAGATGTTTCAGTAGGGGAGCATTTCGGTAACAGTGACCACAATTCAGTAAGTTTTAAAGTACTGGTGGACAAGGATAAGAGTGGTCCGAGGATGAATGTGCTAAATTGGGGGAAGGCTAATTATAACAATATTAGGCGGGAACTGAAGAACATAGATTGGGGGCGGATGTTTGAGGGCAAATCAACATCTGACATGTGGGAGGCTTTCAAGTGTCAGTTGAAAGGAATACAGGACAGGCATGTTCCTGTGAGGAAGAAAGATAAATACGGCAATTTTCGGGAACCTTGGATGACGAGTGATATTGTAGGCCTCGTCAAAAAGAAAAAGGAGGCATTTGTCAGGGCTAAAAGGCTGGGAACAGACGAAGCCTGTGTGGCATATAAGGAAAGTAGGAAGGAACTTAAGCAAGGAGTCAGGAGGGCTAGAAGGGATCATGAAAAGTCATTGGCAAATAGGGTTAAGGAAAATCCCAAGGCTTTTTACACGTACATAAAAAGCAAGAGGGTAGCCAGGGAAAGGGTTGGCCCACTGAAGGATAGGCAAGGGAATCTATGTGTGGAGCCAGAGGAAATGGGCGAGATACTAAATGAATACTTTGCATCAGTATTCACCAAAGAGAAGGAATTGGTAGATGTTGAGTCTGGAGAAGGGGGTGGAGATAGCCTGGGTCACATTGTGATCCAAAAAGACGAGGTGTTGGGTGTCTTAAAAAATATTAAGGTCGATAAGTCCCCAGGGCCGGATGGGATCTACCCCAGAATACTGAAGGAGGCTGGAGAGGAAATTGCTGAGGCCTTGACAGAAATCTTTGGATCCTCGCTGTCTTCAGGGGATGTCCCGGAGGACTGGAGAATAGCCAATGTTGTTCCTCTGTTTAAGAAGGGTAGCAAGGATAATCCCGGGAACTACAGGCCGGTGAGCCTTACTTCAGTGGTAGGGAAATTACTGGAGAGAATTCTTCGAGACAGGATCTTCTCCCATTTGGAAGCAAATGGACGTATTAGTGAGAGGCAGCACGGTTTTGTGAAGGGGAGGTCGTGTCTCACTAACTTGATAGAGTTTTTCGAGGAGGTCACTAAGATGATTGATGCAGGTAGGGCAGTAGATGTTGTCTATATGGACTTCAGTAAGGCCTTTGACAAGGTCCCTCATGGTAGACTAGTACAAAAGGTGAAGTCACACGGGATCAGGGGTGAACTGGCAAGGTGGATACAGAACTGGCTAGGCCATAGAAGGCAGAGGGTAGCAATGGAGGGATGCTTTTCTAATTGGAGGGCTGTGACCAGTGGTGTTCCACAGGGATCAGTGCTGGGACCTTTGCTCTTTGTAGTATATATAAATGATTTGGAGGAAAATGTAACTGGTCTGATTAGTAAGTTTGCAGACGACACAAAGGTTGGTGGAATTGCGGATAGCGATGAGGACTGTCTGAGGATACAGCAGGATTTAGATTGTCTGGAGACTTGGGCGGAGAGATGGCAGATGGAGTTTAATCCGGACAAATGTGAGGTAATGCATTTTGGAAGGGCTAATGCAGGTAGGGAATATACAGTGAATGGTAGAACCCTCAAGAGTATTGAAAGTCAAAGAGATCTAGGAGTACAGGTCCACAGGTCATTGAAAGGGGCAACACAGGTGGAGAAGGTAGTCAAGAAGGCATACGGCATGCTTGCCTTCATTGGCCGGGGCATTGAGTATAAGAATTGGCAAGTCATGTTGCAGCTGTATAGAACCTTAGTTAGGCCACACTTGGAGTATAGTGTTCAATTCTGGTCGCCACACTACCAGATGGATGTGGAGGCTTTAGAGAGGGTGCAGAAGAGATTTACCAGAATGTTGCCTGGTATGGAGGGCATAAGCTATGAGGAGCGATTGAATAAACTCGGTTTGTTCTCACTGGAACGAAGGAGGTTGAGGGGCGACCTGATAGAGGTATACAAAATTATGAGGGGCATAGACAGAGTGGATAGTCAGAGGCTTTTCCCCAGGGTAGAGGGGTCAATTACTAGGGGGCATAGGTTTAAGGTGAGAGGGGCAAAGTTTAGAGTAGATGTACGAGGCAAGTTTTTTATGCAGAGGGTAGTGGGTGCCTGGAACTCACTACCGGAGGAGGTAGTGGAAGCAGGGACGATAGGGACATTTAAGGGGCATCTTGACAAATATATGAATAGGATGGGAATAGAAGGATACGGACCCAGGAAGTGTAGAAGATTGTAGTTTAGTCGGGCAGTATGGTCGGCACGGGCTTGGAGGGCCGAAGGGCCTGTTCCTGTGCTGTACATTTCTTTGTTATAAGTAGTAAGTAGCCAATCAGGCTCATTAAGAGCCTAATTTTAGTGATTCAAAGGAGGTCGACTGGAATTTTCCAGGTGGCTTCCAGATTTCTGTGGGCAGCAGGGCCAGTTCAGCTGCCTGTAGGCAGACATGCAGGAGAGGGCAATTAGCACTTCCCTGCCTGCCTGGGTGCAGGCCCAGAGGTCCTCCCTGCCTGCCGGGGTGCAGGCCCAGAGCTCCTTCCTGCCTGCCGGGGTCAGGCCCAGAGGTCCTCCCTGCCTGCCTGGGTGCAGGCACAGAGGTCCTCCCTGCCTGCCTAGGTGCAGGCACAGAGGTCCTCCCTGCCTGCCGGGGTGCAGGCCCAGAGCTCCTCCCTGCCTGCCGGGTTCAGGCCCAGAGCTCCTCCCTGCCTGCCGGGGTCAGGCCCAGAGCTCCTCCCTGCCTGCCTGGGTGCAGGCTCAGAGCTCCTCCCTGCCTGCCTGGGTGCAGGCCCAGAGCTCCTCCCTGCCTGCCTGGGTGCAGGCCCAGAGCTCCTCCCTGCCTGCCTGGGTGCAGGCCCAGAGCTCCTCCCTGCCTGCCTGGGTGCAGGTCCAGAGGTCCTCCCTGCCTGCCTAGGTGCAGGCACAGAGGTCCTCCCTGCCTGCCTGGGTGCAGGCCCAGAGGTCCTCCCTGCCTGCCTGGGTGCAGGCCCAGAGGTCCTCCCTGCCTGCCTCGGTAGAGGTAAATCCATAGGTTGCCCAGTAGAGGTTTTCTCACCAATCTCCACCAGCGGTGACCCGATTGCTGAATTTCCTTTTTGAACTAAAGATATTAGGAAGATGGAGCGAGGGAGCCCCCATGTTGAAGTCGTTTACTTACATTCCATTATAACCTGCTGCTCCTTTTAATATGGAAGATCTCTGATTGGCTTCACAACGATGAGAGCGCTACCCCCATCCTTAATTGGATGCAAATCTGCTTTCTGGCCATTAATCAGGCACTGCAGAGAAAATAACCCAGAAAACTGTCCTGACTTTAACCTGTTGCCATGAGAGAGAAAATCCAGCCTCAGGAGTAGAGCCTGAGTGGCGAGCCTTATCTGATTCATGAGAGATCTGAGTGCTCCCACTGACAGCGCAAGTGCTTTTTTGGAAAGAGATGATGTGCACACACTCAATGAGATGGTATAGGGTGTGGAAATAACTTAGTGGGCAGCACCATTGAACAGTGGTTAGCACTGCTGCCTCACAGCGCCAGGGTTCGATTCCAACTTTGGTTTGCACGTTTTCCCATTGTCTGTGCAGGTTTCCTCCTGGTTCTCCGGTTTCCTCCCACAGTCCAAAGGTGTGCAGGTTACGTGGATTGTCCCTTAGTGTCCAAAGATGTTTAGGTTAGGTGGGGATGGGGTGGCGAAAGGGCATCGATAGGGTGCTCTTTCAGAGGGTTGGTGCAGGCTCGATGGGCTGATAGCAGGGATTCTGTGCTTAAACAATTCCGTGGAAGAGAAAGAAAGATAAAATACAGGAAAAAAAACCGCTGAAGAACCGAAGTTAAATATGAAAAAAGACAGAAAAGGTAAGTTAGGCTAGCATGTAGATCTGGAGTTCTCCCAACGCCTCACCCCAAACATTTTCATGTGCGGAATGTGACCCATTTTGCTCTCTGAAAGTCCTGCTCAGATGCTCACCTGTTGTTCAGTTTCCAGTTCTGCTCAAGTGTGTACACCCAAAGCATTAATCTGGCTTGTCTCATGTCAGCCGTTGACAGACGTATCGCATACTTCAGCTTTTGTTTCCAGTGTTTGAAGTTTTATTTTGTCCTTTAACATACTTGACGATTCTTGTTATATCCCTTCATTGTAGTCACCTCACGCAAGCCAAAGGAGGACGAGAACGATGGACATATTTATGCTTTTGTGTCACGCACTGAAATGGAAAGCAACATCAAAGGCGGGCGGTATCTGGAGCACGGTGAATATGAAGGAAACCTTTATGGAACTAAGATCGATTCCATTCATGAGGTCGTTGAATGTGGAAAAATCTGTATCTTGGATGCAAACCCTCAGGTATAGGAAGGATTAGATATCTGCATAATTGCAATATAATTTTGCTATTGTTATCGATTTGAACATCTATTCATTGTGGCTTCAGAAAGCTCCTTGCCTGCAATGCCTATTAAAAAGCTAGGGTGCCTTGCAACCTCGGGCGTGGAATCCACGCTGTGGGTGGTTATCTTGCCGTTGGAAAGCTAACTTGTGAAGAATGAAGTTAGAATTTCAGCCATGTCCTTGGGCACTTTGAATCAGCACTGATGACATTTTGGAGGGGTACAAGCGCTGTGGGGCTGGGAGGGTTGGGGTGGGGTGGGATGGGTGGTGTTTGGGATGAGGGAAGGTGACGTGAGGTTGGGGGGCGGGGGGGGGGAGGAACTGATGTAAGTGTGGGGTTGAATCTTCAGTTGAAGATTGGGTGGGGGAGGTTCAGTTGTGCGGAGGTCTATGCTGGGGTGAGGGGGGGTTGTTCTTGACCAAGGATTGGAGTTGTTAGGGGAACAGAATTTGAGCACTGGGAAGTTCATGAAAAGGTAGGGTTACTCCAAAAGAAACGGACGCCGGCTGTTTTGTTGTTGCAGTCGGCAAGCCTCGGATTGCAGTCCATTAGGTCATGCCCACTAACGGAAAGAAACGCTAAAGCAGCCTCTGAACTGTTGGAAATCAGTCCAAGTTCCAACAAGGCAGTCATTTCTGCATCCTTGCTTGTGAACTCAAAATCCCGTTGCACAGTTTGGGAAACTCTGCATGAAATGAAGATCCTGAGGGAGCTTATATTGACTACGAATTTTAATCTGAAATTATTTGGCTTTAATTTTTGAGGGTAGAAAATGATTTGAAACTGTAAACGTAAAATAAATTTGAGTCTTACTTATAGGTCAGTCGTCACAGTAAAGTGCTGGCTTGACAGCTGGTTATTTTGTTTGTGTCTTGTAAATGCATGTCACGTATTCCTGGATTTCGTGACTTTTTTTTAGCACGTTGCTGATTCTTTTGTAATCTTGAGTTGTCAATAAACTTTAAATATTTCATGGGTTAAGCAATAGTCCCCACACAATAGGATTCAGGCAGATTACAACAACCCCCCCACCCCCCTCCCCCCGAGGAATCCACTGAAGACCCTGGCGAAGGAGGGCACCGGGCATCTTTTACAGCAGGCTGTGTGTCATTTGCACAAGGCGCTGGACTTAGCGATGGATAACGAGACGGTGAAGGGAGCTTCCGAGATGAATGGTGTAATGGCTGCAAGTCTGCGGAACGTGGAACCGAGGACTCCACCTTGGAGACATCCTGCATGCCCATCTCGGCGTCGGTATAGCCGTGGGGTTCTGTAACCACCCGAGAAGGCCACAATGCCAGGGGCGATCCCGGGGATGACCATCCACTGTGTCTGAATCAGGTAGTTTCTGAGGCTGAAGAAGCGATCTCCGGGACGGGGAATCTGTGAAAGAGGCAGCTTCTGGACCAAATGTGGTCTAAATACTTGCTTTGCTGGGGACCACTCGGGGAGCCGCCACACAATACAGGTGCCGGAAGTCATGCTCCGTCTCCACATCCTCGGAAGCAGCACCCTCAGGTTTATCCAAATGGAAAGTATGGCCCTTGGGCTGGTCCCAGCTCCAGCCAGGACAACGGTGTCTCTGACGCCCCCAGCACCAGTGTCCGCGTCGGGGTCGGCGCCCACAAGTCCCACAGCGACACAGTTCCTCGTCCATTCGTTCTGGGGAAGGTTCCCTTCGGGGAGGAACATCTGATGGCCACTGGCGTCGGTCCTTACACTCCCCGCCCAAGGTACAGCAGGGTTGCAGGGAGATGCTTTTGGACGGAAGGGGATGTATCCCAAGGAGCGCACCTCCTTCCCTGTAGCTCCTGCACTCCCCATTCTGCGCTCTCTCAGGACAACGCTATCTGGATGGCCTGTTGAAAAGTCAATGTCGGCTCGGCTATCTGGGTGGCTGTGTTGTTGATGCCACAAACCAAACGGTCTCGTAACACCCCGACAAAGTGTCACCATAGTCACCTTACTCCACAATCCAGCGTAACCTGGATAAGAACTCAGCAAGGGATTCTCCAGAGATCCTCTCTGCGGTGTTAAACTGGCAACGCTGGGCTATCGTGGACGGGGTTGGGTTAAAATGTTGCCCCACCAAAGCCACAAGTTCACCAAAGGTTTCACTGTCAGTTGCAGCTGGGTACCTAAAGGCTTCTTATCACCCCAAACGTATGTGGGCCACAGGCGGTGAGCAAAATGACCAACTGGCATTTGTTTTCGGTGATTTTTTTCGCCCGGAAGTAGTAACGCATCCGTTGTGCATACTGGTTCCAACCCTCCAGCGCAACATCAATGACATCCAAATGCCTGTAAAGAGGCATGGTGACACAGCAAAAAAAATAACCTTCCAACCTGTATCCAACAAAAGTCCGAGGAGGTGGCTTCAACAGCGTGGACAGATATCCAACATGAGCCCTCATCACCAGTTTTGCGACGGCCACGAAGAATCCGGCACGAGTTTGTAGATTCAAACAGAAAATAACTATTTACAATTATCTACAAATAGCAGCAGCAGTACACCACTGCTTCTTACTCTAGTCGGTGTCACACTGGCCAGCTCTATTCATACAGGTGGAACTGCTAATGACTCCCCCCCCCCCCCCCTCCCCCCCGCCCCCACCAGCTCATTGGGGGGAGCTCATACTCCCCAAGAGTCATGGGATAACCACATCCTGTGCCGGGGGGGGGGGGGGGGGGTGCGGGGGGAGAACCGAGGCCTGGCGAAGCTTGCCATAAACAGGTCCGGGCAGTAGGCGACCGAGGGTGTCATCTAACCGGACTGTCTGCCCCTCTTCTGCGGTTTCATTCACGGCCGGGTGTCCCTGGAGAGGGAACATGTGGTGTCCACGGGCACACTCAAAGCCTTCCATGCTCGGTGGGCACCGCAGGGGTTAGACTGTTTCATCGACACCAGTTTTCACGTTTTGATTTAATGTTTTTAAGTGTCCGTTCCTCTTTGTTCTTTTCGGGCTGTGCTCCATTTGTATTTTAGGAGCGGCCCCTTTTAATTTATCCCTCAGTTAATTTCTGTTTTTCTATTTAGTTGATTAACTCCAAAATACATCATGGGATAACCAATAGTCCCCACCAATAGGGTTTAGGCAGGTTATAACAGTAGCTTTCCTGCCCAGTGGCCAATTGAGACCTTTTAGTGGCATTTTAAGGCCCTCCCATTCGCCACTGTTATTTTAAATGTGGTTGGTGGGCCCTCTGCCATGTGAAGGGGCTGCCCAATAAACTGGCAGGATCCCTTCTGGCCCAGCTGGAGGTGCCTTCGAATCAGGCACCCAGTGTCGTCCATGAAAATACCCACCCCACCCACCCTTACCAACCACAAGTACCCCCGCCCTGGGGCATGCCTGACTGGCCCCAGTGACCCCCGACCTCACTTACGGTGTGGTAACGCACTCACCCACAGTGCAGGCCACCTCCTCACTTTAATTAGACCCCTGCCTTCCTTATGCCAGAGACTCACTGAATGTTGTTTTGAATTGACGGGATGTTTACGGTACTGGTGAACACAGCATTAATTGCTGGTCCCTTATTGCCTTTGAGAGGATGGTAGTGAGTCGCTTTCTTCAATACAAGTGAATGGCTTGCTCGGCTATTTTGGCTGCTGGGATGGAGATCAACCTCTCCACCCTGTGTCCTGGCGTGGCGGGGGAACCTGCTGGGATTCTTGACTCTTGAGAAGGTCAAATTTGAACTGAGGGGAAGGATGGAGGGTTCTACAATTCATGTGCGTTATTCATAATGCACTTTCGAGAGTTGGATTACATCAAACATTGTGGGGGGGTGGGGGGGCTGGTTTGGGAGGGTTGTGGGAGGGGGGACTATGTGTTAATAGTGACAATGGGTGATTCCTGATTTATTTTTATTATTTGTTTATGTTAACATGCGTGATCATGTTTGGGGGTTTGGTGGGAGGATGGGATTGTGGTTATTGATATGGGGATTGGCATTGCATTAGTTCCTGATTATTGTTTATTGTTGGTGGGTGTAAATTTGGGAGAAAATGTGAAAAAGGAGGAGAATAACAATATTTTTTTTAAAAAAAGAAACTGGCCGGCATGGTTAAGCTGGGCGAAGAGCTTGTTTCCATGCTTAAACATCCATGACTCTGAGTTTAAATTCCTGGTGAAATTTGAATACCTGTCTCCAGATCATTACTACAGGCCTCTGGATTATGAGTCCAGTTACGTAACTGCAATGTTGCCGTACTCCTAGATGAACCGATGTGTATTTGTAAAATTTGAAATGGGAAGGAGTGGGACCCAATTGCTTGGTTCCAACATTTTAACCCATCCTCTCCCACCCGTTGAGTGATGGTGTTTTCAGGAGATAGTTAAAATCAAGGCCATGATACAGCAGGAGAAAAGTGATCTTTGTGTCCTTGTCTTTTGTAGGCTCTAAAGGTCCTGCGAACATCTGAATTCATGCCCTATGTGGTGTTTATTGAGGCTCCAGATTTGGATACACTGCGGGCAATGCACAGGGCAGCAATTGAAGCAGGAGTTACAACAAAACAATTAACCGTAAGTTACATTTTTCTAAATTTAATCTCATTCCAGCCAACATAATCGTATCTAAATTTGCTGACAATGAGCAGGATTTTCCAGCCCTTCCAATGGCAGGATCTTCTGGACCTTTGAATGGTTTGTCACGTCTGCCGCAGCGAAACCCGCTACTGTGGGGCCAGAAAATCCTGGCCAAGGTTTCTATTTTTTTTAGTTAAATGAAAGGTAGGTACACCTTTCAAGTGATGTTAGGAACTCCTTGCAATCCATTAGCTTTTAAAAAGAAATTTGAGCCTTTGGTTTACAACTAAAAGGATGATATGATGCGATTTTGCGTTGTAAGACTTTCACTGTAACAAACGAGTTAAAGTACCTGGGACTAAACAGTGGCTGAAATTCTCCCTTTTGGCGACTGTTCTCTTGCCGGAAGAAAATTGCTATCACGTAATATTCCCCTGAGAGCACAAATCAGGAAGCAATTCAGTATCCCTCACCACACAAATTGATGCATAGTGAGGAATAGGAAGGATTTCTCAAGGGAATCCTGCTATTGGGCCGCCATTTTGAGCAGGCGGCCCAACATTGAAGTCCCATGGCCAGCTACTCCCCCTCCCCCACACCATAAATCAGCCTCCCCTGCATCGCAGATGAACTCCTCGCCCCCCCTCCCCCCGCACAATCGCAAAGTAGACCCCCCAATCGCAAACCAGCCCCTGACCCCAGGACTTTCTGGATGTCCCCCTTCCCCCAATTACGGGATCCTGTAGCTGCAAGCCATTCATTCATTTTTAGTAGTGGGCATGATTGACAGCTTCCACAAAACAGTTGTAGCCTTTATTCATTCATCTCCCTTCATTGGTGAGTGACTCTAAATGCTTGCACCCCAATGTTCACAAACATCAACCAGATCAAAGAGAAGTAAATGCATTCCAATCACTCAAGTGGGTCTCAGCAGAAGTTGTAACGTTGTGAATTTTTCGGGAGATTTAGACCTTTCCCCTCCAAAAGTCAAGTTCCCTGGCATTGTGCATCACCCGGGCCTTGTATTCAGGTACAAATCTTTGAGATCCCCAACTCTCTTTTATGTTGGGAGTAAATGGATAGTTTAAAGCACAATGTTTTCAACACTTTTCTGAGACATTGGAGATTTTGTGCCCTCTCCCTTCGTGAGAAAGTCGGCGCGGGCTCAAAATCCGGAGCAAAGAGAAAAACGTGATTCTCTCCAGTGTGATCGGCTTTTGAAATCTTGCCCACCCTCATCAGTGGCGTCGTGCAAATCATGCGGTACGAGTACGAGAACCTCATTTCAATATATTAGCATGTCATTAGCGAGCACTCTCTCCATACCTACCCTGTCATGGTGATGTCACGCCATCATCATTTACATGAAGTGTGGCCAGGTGTGAGGCAGTCGAAGGGATGCCTCCGGGGGTGCAGGGGTAAATACAGCTCCATGGGGAGGGGGAGTTGGTAGAGGGACACACTGGTCCCTGCCACAGTGGGCGGGGGGGGGGGGGGGGAGGGGTGGGGGGGGGTGGGTGAGAGTGGACATGAGGGGGGTTGGGGGATATGCCGGCAATGACTGTTGCGGAGGGAGCGGTGACGAGGGGGGATCTGGTGGTGATACCTGTCGGAGTTCGGGTCGGAGTGGACCTACCAGCGATGACTATCAGGGAGGAGAGCCTGAAGACCTCCGAGATGTGGCCGGAGTGCGGTTTGGCTGCAGTGTGCATTGGGTGCCCTTTAAAGATGGTGCCCCGAACAGTTTGAAGCCGATTCCCGACTCCAAGAGTCACCACCTCGCAAGAGTGATGGAGTTAATCAACCCCACTCACTTTTCTCATTCCATGAGAAATCCCACCGATGCAGCTGGCAGCATTCACTGTTTTTTGGACTGACCCTTCACTATCCGTTGGAAAGATTCCGCCCTCTCAGTCTGTCCAGCAGACAGACTTCAGAACAGGTCACATGACCCCCTTCAGTTTACCTAAAGTAAAGACACAATCCCAAAACAAAGCAGTCTTTAAAACTTCATAATTTTAACAATAAATATAGGAATTAGATTCATTCCGAAAGCCATTGGACATAGTGGATATCTATGTCCTTTTCACAGGTTGGATTTGAAAACTGAAATATAAAGACGCAGAAGTGCACACTTGGTGAAGAAAACCAATTTGTTTATTTGTCCTGCGGACGTTGTGTCATAACCTTTAAAACTGTGACAGTTTGTATATGTACCATGGAAAACAGGCTGCTCCGTGATAATGGCTGGGCATTTCTGACCCCGTTGTAATGGGCACCTACAGGGCGAATGTGGCAAATGTCTGTTGACTTCAGCGGGACCGAAAAATGCCGTTGGCTGTGATGAAGGAGTATTTGTTCTTGATGTGTGCATAGAGCATGTCAGATATATTAATGGTGCATAAACAAATAGTACTATTGGCTTATTAATGTATATCTTGTGATGATTTTAAGCTACTTTGTAGTCAAAAATCTGATAAATGCTATGATCTGATAACACCAACTGTTAACATAGAACATGCAGTGAAGAAGGAGGCCATTCGGCCCATCGAGTCTGCACCGACCCATTTAAGCCCTCACTTCCATCCGATCCCCGTAACCCAATATCTGCTCTGAGTCCTGGAAATAATGTGTCATAGCAGCACATAAAATCCCTACAGTGCAGAAGGAGGCCATTCGGCCATCGAGTCTGCACTGCCCATCTGAAAGAGCACCCTATTTGGACACATGCCCCTCACCCTATCCCCGTAACCCAGTAACCGCACCTAACCCTTTGGACACTATCATGGCCAGTCCACCTAACCTGCACATCTTTGGACTGTGGGAGAAAAGCTAAGCACCCAGAGGAAACTGATGCTGACATGGGGAGAATGTATAAACTCCAGGCAGTCACCCAAGGCTGGAATTGAATCCGGGTCCCTGGCGCTGTAAGGCAGCAGTGCTAACCATTGTACCACCATGCCCCCCCCTGCTAACAGGAACCCTTAATAAATGGATTTAAATTTTCTCTGTCTTATTTGTGTGTCCTATTGATTCCAGATAATAAACATTTGCGCACAATCATTGAATTGTGTCATTTCAATGCTTTCAGGTTTTGTTGCATTACCGAGTGTGGAATATTTTGTTTCCACAGATAGCATTGATGTTCCACAGCATAGCAACTAAATCCCCATCTTTTATATTTATCTCAAGGACACCGATCTGAAGAAAACGGTGGATGAGAGCTCCCGCATCCAGCGAGCGTACAGCCACTACTTCGATCACACCATTATGAATGATAACCTGGACAAAGCTTTCCAAAAACTCAGAGCTGCTATGGAGAGACTCGGCACGGAGCCCCAATGGGTGCCAGTGAGCTGGGTCTACTAACACTTTCCAAAGGATAGAGGAATATGGTTTACACAGAGCACCATTAACATTATAGAAAAAGTCCTTCAGAATTGAAGAGACCTCCATTTATACTGGTCATAATTGGGGCAGCAGCTCATGGCGTCAGTAGGTTTATTATGTCAATCAGCAACGGAGATGATCTAAAAAAAAGGGTTTTAAAGGAGTGAATGGGGAAATGCTCTCCAGCTATCATCATTTTTATTTAATGAACAATACAGTGATCAGGCAATTATAAGACCTTATTACTAGGCCAGTGGAAAATCTTGCTGGATCCTCTTAACTCCAATAAGTATCAAATAATGGCCAGTATTTTCCGGCAGTTTCCCAGCGGCGGGATTCCCTGCTTTCGCCCCAGTAGTGCGCACCACCGCGCCGCCCCCCCCCCCCCGGGCTTTCCGGCAGCGTGGGGGTGGCTTCAATGGGGATCCCCACTGACAGCAACGGGAACAGGGAATCCCGCCAGCAAACGGCACGCCGCCAAGAAACATGCGGTTGGGTGGCCGGAGACTCCCTCCCTTTAAAATCACGAGGAAACGGAGATTTCTCTTATTCTTTATTGAATTTCACCAGGAAAACGAACAAATTGTTCCTTATAAAGGAAAATAATAATGGGCTCATTTGTGTTGATCGACACAATGATCAAATGTGGTTAAAATGTGGTTCCGTTGTACTGATTTGCACTTGGCTGCTAGGTACTGAAATCTTGATCTTCATGCAATAACCGTGCATGACATCTATTTAGAATTGTGCAATATTCAAAGATAAAACCTTAACTATTATATAAATCCCATTTCTTTACTGTGTCAAAGGCAGTAAACAATTACAAATATGAGCATGTCTTAATTAAATCGCCGAGAAGGAATTTTGTACATTGACATGTTCATGTGACAATACTGCAAGGCATGGTTTCATCCCAGATTTCGCCCCATTTGTGACAATGTATTTCTTAAATTGGACATCACTGTATTGTTCTGGTACTAGCATTGGGAATTTTTAATCCACAACTCTTATTCTCCAGGACTTTTTCAGTCAGATTTGAACTAACATTCACTAATAACAGGGTCTGCTACAGGACAGTATCTCTTTTCATTGGCTCACTTGGACTATATTTTAAAAACTAGCAAAAAGTTCTAATGGAGCCTTCTTAGAATGGAGAGCTGTGTTTCAGCTTACTGCTAAAACATATAGAGGTTCTTCATACCACCCCCTGTCCCATCAATGATAAATTTTATGGTTTTTAAAAAAAAACATTTTCTAATTTAGGTATAATTTGTACTGTGTGGCTATGCCTAAACTAAAATATTCAACTTTGCATTGCCTTTGTCAATCTCAGAGCTGTAAAGATGTGGGATGGTGCCCTAGATAAGTACGCTGTTCATCAATTTTAACTGCGGTCGTCGTAGAGTTTTAATTCATACCATTGACTCTGGCTGAAATTACAAGCCAAATCTTCATGGAGGAAGATTAGCCATGTACCAAACTTTCTCTCGCTGCTTCCCAATAAATTAAAACTGAAGTGAAATTGGGGGCGGCACAGTGGTTAGCACAGCTGCCTTAAGGCTCCGAGGACACGGGTTCGATCCCGGTCCCGGGTCACTGTCCGTGTGGGGATTGCAGATTCTCCCCGTGTCCGCGTGCGTCTCACCCCCACAACCCAAAGATGTGCAGGGTATAGATGGATTGGCCACACTAAATTGCCCCTTAATTGGAAAAAAAAAGAATTGGGTAGTCTAAATTTATAAAAACAAAACTGAAGTGAAATTGAGGTATAACACTTACAAGCGAGAACACCTATCTTCTTTGCTGGCGAATGGACAAGCAGAACCCTGCCCTGACAAATAATTAATGCACATTTCTAAACTACGCATTTCACTTAGTATTAATGGAGTATATTTTCACCACAGTCGTGTTTAATATTTGTATGAATATGCCATATAGAGATATCCTGTTTATTTCATTGAATCCATCCATAGAAACTCTCAGTTTATTTACATTAACCCCTTGTACCTCTTTATTTCATACACATTAGTCCGCAATCAGTCAACAAATTCAGGAATAAAATCCCTCCAGTCAATTATTTTGTCGCAAGAGTAAAAATGAGTAGACAACCCCAGAAAACGTTGTGCTTTTTTTATTAACCAAAATTAACCAGAAGAATTTCAGCATGTGGCTGGGCAATTCATCTCATATAATTGATGGATTGCAGAGAGTATTGCTCATACTTAAGTATCTAGACATGTTCAGTAGATTTTGTTTTATGCTGTATTTCCAGTGCTAGCCAATTGTAAAAAGATATTGCTTCTAGTGATTAAAATCAGACCCACCCTCGATCATTGTTCAGTTAATATATTGAAGATCATTTTTTAAAAATAAATCCCTGGGAAGGGAGACTTTAAAAATGTTGTTTTTTATTGTATTTTTAACTTTGTAACAAATTTTAAAAATATCTATATATGTAACGTGAAGGAATTATCAATGTAAAAAAAGATTCAATTATAGATTTACTTTGAAAGAAACAGATGAATAGTATACAATTGCTATAAGTGTACGATTGTCGTCGGTTAAATTTAGCAGAAACCAATATATGTATAGATTTGCAAAGCCAATGTTTTACTTGGAACTTTACCGAATCATGTTTTGCTGATCGAAGACGAATCCTTGTCGATAAATAGAATTGTAAAAAGTTGTGATCATTCTCAGGCAGTAATATGTGCTTCGTCAGTGTTAATTTAAAGTTCAAGAAATCACAAAGCAAAACTGTGACCTACAAACTCCCTTATAGAAGGGGGTTGATTCAAGTCATACTTGGTTTTGCCTTTAAACAGCTCTGCTGCGCAACATAGGATTACTTTGTAACTTGCTTGACTGCATACATTACAAACCCACCAGGATTCATCACCAACCAAACGAACTGCGATAGTGTCTTCTAATCCTGCGTACATTCCTGTGCTCCTCAAAAGCGAAAGTTTAAAAAAAACATGTCCTGGCATCTTCAGAACCGTTAAGTCTGGATGTTGTCAATTTGGCACGAACGTAAACACCAGAACCCCTTTGCACAGTATTTTAAGGCAAAATTGTAAATGTATTCTTTGCAAACGTCTTTCTAGTTTCACTGTAATTAGTACATATCGAGAATCTTCTGCTGTACGTGACATTGAGAAAATAGAGCAATTTAAGCCTCCCACTGTGTATAGGAGTCTGTTTGTGTTTAAAACTACAGATTTTGAGAGAGTGAAATTTGTTTCATTCACCTTTCCAAAACTTAATGGCTATAAATATGACATCGGGTGCCCAAGTGTCGTTGCATATACTAGAATTATTTTCCTCTTTTCCCCTGCCTCTGACCTCATGTGATTCAGAAATCCCCAACTTCCCTCTACCACCAGCAATATTGTTAACTCCACCATTGGCTCCCATGACTACAGTTGCCTAGTTCCCTACCCTGCCTTAAGTTGCTCTTACTTTTTCATGTGTCTCCTCTATAAAGAACTTCCTCTTTGATCTCACTTCACATCCATCCTGCTCCTATTTCCTGCTTTAGCTCAGCACCTCAAAGACCTGCATTTTCCTATATAAAATAAACTACAAAAATTCAGATTCTTGACAAGTATTTGTTTAGAATAAACAGAACATTTCTATCATCCTACAATCAGGTTGAAGCAGGTATCCAAATACTTCCTGTGAATGGAAATTAATTATGAGTGACCATATTTCCAATTGACATTATTAACCAACTGGTTTTATAATTGAAGCAGTTTGTATTTACAAATCTCTAGATCTATCTTATAGGGGGCAGCATGGTAGCACAAGTGGATAGCACTGTGGCTTCATAGCGCCAGGGTCCCAGGTTCGATTCCCCGCTGGGTCACTGTCTGTGCGGAGTCTGCACGTTCTCCCATTGTTTGCGTGGGTTTCCTCCGGGTGCTCCGGTTTCCTCCCACAGTCCAAAGGTGTGCAGGTTAGGTGGATTGGCCATGAGAAATTGCCCTTAGTGACCACAAAGGTTAGGAGGGGTTATTGGGTTATGGGGATAGGGTGGAAGTGAGGGCCTAAGTGGGTCATTGCAGACTCGATGGGCCAAATGGCCTCCCTCTGCACTGTATGTTCTATGTGCATGGTGAGACACTTTAACATGACCATCTTGGAAACAGTGGTAAGAACAGATAAGTTAACTCAATAGATTTGATTATTGCTGGTGTATGTTTTTAGAATATTAAATCGGTCTCTGGCCTCTGCGCCATCGGAAAACACAATCCTTTCAACAATGGCACTATACAACATTAAGTGTATTTTTGTTCACATTGATAAGCAACTCCTGGGTAAAACACTTCCCAAGTCCTGTTCAGTTATGATCTATCCATAAATCAATGTGTGAGGTGCGTTAAACACTGCAGTTGCTAATTATCTCCATATCTAAGTATGTAATCAGTCCTCTGCTGGAATTATGTTGGCTTTATTCACCAATTTGTTTTCTTGCCTATGTAGATTTCACACAAATTATCTTAGAAGAACTATTTCATGTCTCTCAATCAACTTTGGGTGTTCTGACTACAATAAAAACAGCAAAGAATTCAATACCCTTGCAGTGTGGACCAACAAATCTGTTTTCTGAATACTGATGAGATGTGTAGAATTTACAGTGCAGAAGGAGACCATTCGGCCCATCGAGCCTGCACTGGCCCTTGGAAAGAGCACCCCACTTAACCCCACACTTCGAACCTATCCCCGTTATACAGCAACCCCAGCTGGTGATTTTGAGGCCTGGCCCTTCTCGCAGGACACAGTACTCCGAAAATCACTGGTGTGAATTGGAAGATTCTCCATCGATTAAAGTGAATAGATGGAAGTTCACATGTTGCTCGTCTGCAATTTCCCAAGCGCAATCCTGAGGAATGTATCTGCCTGATGGGAACATAAAAACTCATGGAATCCTTCCTATAGTTGTTATCCATCAACCAAATCCTTTCTGTATAACCTGTATAACCTATCAGTTTGCCTCTCTTCCAGCTTTCTGTGAGAGAGCCTGTGCGCTTATCCAGAAGAATGTCCACTCTGAGAATCCTCAATTCATTAGTTGGAAATGGCAGCACGTAGCCAAAGCTCTTAAACCACAATGTCCCAAGTGTGAGTCCTAGTCTGTGTTGTTCTCAGTTAAGTTAATAATAGTAAGAAGTCTTACAACACCAGGTTAAAGTCCAACAGGTTTATTTGGATTCGCGAGCTTTCTGAACTTCACCCACCCACCTGTTGAAGGAGCTACACTCCGAAAGGTAGTGATTCCAAATAAACCTGTTGAACTTTAACCTGCTATTGTAAGACTTCTTACTGTGCCTACCCCAGTCCAATGCCGGCATCTCCGCATCAGTGTCAGTAATAGGGGCACTACCATTGGCTTTAGCTGGGCGGATAGGTGAAGATGAATTTTCAAGTGAAGAATCACTATTCTGATGATTACCAAATGATCCAGTTGAAAGTTGCACTGCCCCATTAGTCAAATAGCAGCGCTTGAGCAAATATAATCAAGTGCAGTGCATGGTTAGTGGTGCCATCTTTTCGGATGAGATGTTTAAACTGTCGTCCCATCTACTTGCGCGGGTGGATGCGTAAAATGCTACAGCACCATTGTGAAGAAGAACAGGGAGTTATGTCTGGTCTCCTCATCAATTTCTACCTCTCAATCAGACTAACAGGTCATTATCACATTGTGAAACACATTCAGAAATGTTGACGGAATAAGAATTTTAGTCTGTGATGCTGATACAGCCAAAGTAGCAGCAGAAGTAGAAATATAACATTGGTGAATGTGCCTTACATTATACCTCTTGTCTCTGTAGATAGCAGTTGACAGAAAGAAGGGTAGTAGATTTCCTTCCCAATTATTACCCATTTAAAAAAACCTCCTCCTTCATTCATATCGACATGTGTTCCAGACGTTTTTTTCTATTATTTTTTCCTGTTCCGCAAACTATCTCCCTTTGAGTCTGATTTTGTTTCTACAGAATGGGAAATTCATGGAGTTATTGAGAGATTGTTGTGCTTTGTCCACAAGGATCAGACTGATCGACTGGTTGAACCGGAACAAGAACCAAAAATATAAAACAGCATCTTGAGCAATATTGCTTCCTGATGACAACTGCATAAACCGCTCTCATGACCGCCGCGTTTGTTTAATTGGGACACACAAAATTTTGAAAACTTTCACATTGATGACTTTTAAATTTAGATTCTGAGGAGCAAAAAGTCTGTGCGTTTCACTCAATCCCTCTGGTGAATTTAGACTCATCAATTAATGACTGGTTGTTTTAGTCAATGGTTCAGAGGACTATATCACAAACTTCTGAATGTAGTTGTCTATGATGGAAAATTTAACGTTACTCGCATTAATGGCGATTGAGCCATCATTTGAATATGTGACACAGCAGTAAGGTCCCCAATGAGCAGTGTGTGAGATAAGTAGAGAATTGTATTTACCATTCATGTTTTAAGTATACCCACAAGTTATTACTGAACGTACAACCTTCCACAATGAAGGTAGAGTATGGTGCTGATACTTTACTGCAGTTTTCAGTTGTTGCAAGGGATCTCGCAACTGATTCGCAGATGAAGCATTTGCTATTTTTGAGTCTGTGTTACATACCTGAAATGTGAACATCACAACACAGTCACAAGTATGTATCCTGCACATCTTTGTCTTTTATTATTTGATACTGCGTACATCTGGATTAGAACAAATACAAAATTCCAAAGTTTAGCATTCACACTTGAAGCTTAGTAAGAGTTATTTAAGTACAAGACCAGTATACTTCTGTCCTTGCTGGTTGCAATATCAGAATAAAATGGATCTGGGGTTTCTTGGCTTGATACTCATAAAACCAGTAATTCCATTTTCTCTTCGTAAATAAGAGCCGGAATTCTCTGGCCGTTGCAATTCCCTGTTTGCGCCGACAGCGCACCCCCGCCTGTGGGTTTCCCGGCAGCGTGGGGTGGCTTCAATGGGAAATCCCATTGACAAGCGGCGGGAGTAGAGCATCCCACCGCCAGCGAACGGCACGCCACCGAGAAACACGGCGCTGGCGGAACCGGAGAATCCAGCCCAATGTTTCACTTCAAAGTATCACAAATATTCAAGTAAAGCCAAGTTAGACAGTTTGTCAGTTCAGTGCATTTGAAAAAAACGTGTGACCATTTATTTTACTTTGCCTAAATCTTTGATTTACCTTATCTTTGCCTAAATACAATTTGCAGTTTAAAAATGATTTTAAGAATAGAAATCATATTTGAGATGTGTATTTCTGATTACTTTTTTTTAAACATACACGACAATTGTATACTATCTTTCATCTTCCTTTAAAACTTTCTGCCTGCTCCGAACAGTGGAGAACTTTCTGTATGATGTGCACATTGAGATTATTTGTATTCTGGTCTAGATTTTATCTTTACAAACAGAAGTAAGTCAGAATATTTTTCTTAGTAGCAACAAGATGTAATTTGTCTTATAACGCAAGTGATTCAGTGCATGTTTAGTTTATACTGTGATTACTTTTTGTATTCATGTATCCAACAAATTGTGGACAGTATTTTTGGTTGCAGCTTTTTCTAAATTAATAAATTGGTCAAACATTTGCATTGTAGGAATGAAAAGGCATATTGTGTGTGAATATACAGTATTATACCCTATTAATAGTAAATAATGTCACATGCTGTGCTCGCGAAGCAATAGTTTACCTTTCTTCAAAATGAACGAAAATCCACGTCTGTAAAATTACTGTTCTTTATCTATAATCAGTTTTTTCTTCATATGTTCGGAGTATATCTTGAATGATCACTGTTTAAACTGCAATATTACTGTTGTCGCGCAATACTTCTCTGATATTTCCAGGTCTATTCATGTGTTACGTACAGGAGTTGAAAGTAGGTTTAATTGATTTATTAATGAAGTTTACAGAGTTCCATTCTTGTACAGAAGGACCATTATATTCTTACTTTGTGAAATACTTGTGTATTTCTAATTTTAAAAGAATTAAAACAAAGTTGTTATTGCCAAAACCTTTGTGTGCTTAAGTCACTTGTTCTATCATCCATTAGTTGGTATTTGTGAAGGAAATGGTGAACTGGCAAGTGGCTGCCTTTCAGTACCTCAAGTCATTAATAATTAAAGTGTGGGACGTTTACAGTGGGAGGAATTACAGCTGAAACACATCCTGTGCTCTCCTGATGTCCATACACTTCCAAATTACTGATGGAGATCCCTGACCATTTCCCCTTCACAAACCAGGTGTAGGGCCACTAATTGGAACGCATTTCCCAAGCCGTGGCTAAGAGTATTGGACTCAGTGGGCACGATTCTCCGGTCTCGTTTGAGCAAAACATGGCCGGTGAATAGTGGGAGAGGCCAAAAATGAGAATCGTGCCAGGCTCCAAACAGTTTGCGATGCAACTGGGCCACTCCCAGAGGCGAAATCGAGATCTTGCCGTAGTGTGGCGAGAAACCAATTATCACCACTTCAGCCCAATTTCCATACAATTAACGGGAGGCACCCCATATCCAACAGCCTCCTGTCATTCAGCAGCTTCCCCATCAAGTGGTCCCGATTAGTATTCCTTTTTAAAAACGTGAACCGGGTGGAAGGGCTTCTGTGGGAAGCCGAGGAGGGGAGTAGCCATCTTTGCTCACAGGCAAGGAGCCCGGGGGCGCTGGCTTGCCACCTCAGTGCCTGGCTGGAGGGTGGGTGAACCCCCGGCAGGGGTGGGCTTCCATGGGAGTGTGGTGGAGAGGCGCTGGAGGGGGCAAACATGTACGGCACCACCATGCCAACCCTGGATTCGGTGTACCCATTCTGGGGCAACCCTTGTCCCTGCCTGTCTACCCCACCAACCATCCGTAACCCTCACAGAATGCCGACGCCTCTGGCTGTGCGGCTGAAGGCTTTTGCGGATAGGTAATTGTCAATTGTGGTTAAGTGAGCACTTCACACAACCCAAGGGGATTCCCATGGGTGGGCGGACCATGTAGCATGTGGAAGTCATTGCCTAGCATCCCAATCAAACAGCGATGCCTGGACACTGCGGGAGGAAACACCACACATGCAGCAACAAACATTCGAACACCCAGGTATGGGACACAGCTCTGGGGACATCTCCATGGCCAGAGGGTGGGTGAGTCCCACGGGGAGGGGGGGACGCCTGGTGAGATGGGCCAAGGGTTCGGAGGTTGGCTCACATTGTGGGAGAAAGTGACAGAGGCATCATACTAATTGTGCATATGGGGGTCAATTATGTGTAACAATTCCCCACTCTGCCTATGGTGCCGCCCCCTCCCCCCCCCCCCCTTCAGCTCCTAACTAACCTCATCCCCCGTTGTCTTCAGTGCCCCCCAATGTGCTTCGCCTTCCTAGTTCTACTGCAACTTTTAGGTGGATCCCCAGGACGCACAGCAGAGGTGGAGACAGCCAGCTGCTTACCTCACCCCGTGGCCTTTGGTCTCGGGGCAGGCGTCTTCTGGGGGCTCGGAGGCCAGAGGGCCCAGCTCACTTTTGGCGGCACATGCATAGCCGGCCGCGCTGTTCTGGGTGCTGGCTGCAAGACGTGGCCTCATCAGAGGGGTGGAATTCGGGGAGCTGCTGGCCACCGTCACCACTCCCTGGGAAGGGTCCAGTGTTGGCACTCAGTGGCCCCTCCTCCCGGTCAGTGCCCATAGGGCCCTGAGGTTCACCTCGGGCCGGAGGGGCAGCTGGTTCAAGTCCCAGCTGCCCCTGAATCATCTGGCTCTGCCAGCCCTGGCGGCTCCCCATGGTCTGCACCATCGTGTCGTTGCCTTCGGCGATGCTCCTCAGTGACTGGGACATGCTCGACAGCGCCTTGGCGATGCCCATGTGTGACTGGGACAAGCTCCACATCGCCTTGGCCACTCCCATTTGAGAGCGGGACATGTCTTGCAGAACCTCATCAAGATCAGCCTGGTACTGGGTCACAGCCCCCAGTGAGGTAGATATTCTGTCGGGACCCTCAGCCATGGCCATCACCGACTTCGCAACGCCTTGGACACCTTCACTAATGGTGCAGACATCATGCACCAGGCTGTCCACTGCAATTGCCACCCTCGCAGTGTCGGCCTCGGTGCCACACATTGCCAGTGACATCTCCTGTGCCGTAACCTGTGGGGCTCCTCAATTCGACCATGGATCTGCTGGAGTGTTGCTGACATCTCCCCATGAATGTCCTGACCGCTCCCTATCATCTTGATCAGCTCCGGGATTACCTCTTCCAATAGACTCAGCATCAGGCTGGGACTCAACTCTGACTGCTGGCTCACCTGGGGCTTTACTTCAGTAAAGAGCGCGGAGAGAGAGAGAGAGCGAGACTTCAGTAAAGAGCGCGGTGAGAGAGAGGGCGAGACTTCAGCAAAGAGAGCAGCGAGTGAGAGGGCGAGACTTCAGTAAAGAGCGCGGTGAGAGAGAGGGCGAGACTTCAGCAAAGAGAGCAGCGAGTGAGAGGGCAAGACGTCAGTAAAGAGCGCGGAGAGAGAGAGGGCGAGACTTCAGTAAAGAGCGCGGAGAGAAAGAGGGCGAGACTTCAGTAAAGAGCGCGGTGAGAGAGAGGGCGAGACTTCAGTAAAGAGCACGGCGAGAGAGAGGGCGAGACTTCAGTAAAGAGCAGGGAGAGAGAGAGGGTGAGACTTCAGTCAAGAGCACGGAGAGAGAGAGGGTGAGACTTCAGTAAAGGGCACTCTCGGGTAAGACAGCTGTTTGTTTCAAAATTGAAAAAATACGGTAATGTGACGTCACAGAAGACTGTAACCTGATTGGCTGAAAGTCAGACTGGGCTAAATTTGAATATCTGGAGTTTCTGATTTAAATACTAGTTTTGATTTGACATAGATTACCATTTTTAAGTTGATTTGGATTACAATTTTTTCAATTTTTAATTTGACTTAAATAACTATTTTGGGTTGATTTAAATTAATATTTTAAATTTGATTTAAATAACTTTTAATTTCAATGAAATAACTATTTTTAATTTGTTGTCAGATCAAGAGGGATAAATACTCAGTTTTAAAAAAAAAATCTAATTAAATAGTACACGGGGATTGGATTTAATCTGACACAAAACATCTTTCTAAAGTTTAATTTCAAAGGTTTAATTCAAAGAAATAATTCATGGCAGGACAGCTTGTTGTTGAAAACTCACCACTATTCTTTGAAGCCCCCTATACCTAAAAGGTCCGTCATTCTAAATGGTGAACAGGGATTCTCACTCTCTGACTCCGATGCAGGATTCGGTGGGTGCTAATCAGGTCAAACTATATTTTCAAGTTATCCCCGAGTATAACCCATACCTTCACCGAAGATTGTATCTACTTACCACTCAGTAGCATCGATCCTGGGTCCCGCATTGCTAAGTAAGTAAAGTAGACTTTGGAATAACCACTATTTCAGGTTAAACTTTTAAGTTATTTTATTATTATATTTTTTTCTTTTAAAAGCTGCAATCACTGTCTTTACAGAAAAGTAAAAAGATCTTGCTTCTGGATCCTTCTGGTTGGATGAAGGGACCTTCAGGCCCAACTTGACAATCAATCTTCTTTATAAAATCTGGTCTTCTTTAGATGTATTCGCTGGTGAGCTCGGTTGCTATGTCTTGTCGATCCCATGTACTGAGCTATGAGAGCTGGCTCTGCTGGCTGTCTCTGAGCTGACTCTGAGCTGACTCTGCCTACTCTTTAAATTCTAGTCTTCCTTAGATGTATTAGCTATTTTAGCTCGGCTGCTATGCCCTGTCCCTTTCCCATGGCCGAGCTGACTGTAATCTGACTCTGAGCTGCTTGTTCCTTCTCTGCTTCTCCGTCTCTCTGCTTCTCCCTGAGTTCTGGTAGTTCCTGCTCTGGTCTCTGGGTTTATATTCTCTTTCTAACAGTTATTAAGTTTTTATGACTTTATTGTAAAGTAACTTTTTTCACTTTGATTGTAAAAAATATCTTTGATCTAAACATTCTAAGACAACTAAGTATTCATTTTGACATGACTTCATCTCATAGATCTGATTACATTGTGTCCTTTGTGATGTTCAAAATGCTTTGACTTCAAGAGGTGTTACTTTTAATTCCTGTCATTTCTATAGTTTTATTTTCCAATTGTGTCCTCAGCTCATAATTTTGACTTTGATTTTAGCTTTAAATTATGTTTCTCGTAGACTGATAGTCTCCAGTTTTCTTTAATTTACCTGGTATTAGCAAAATTTCACACCTAGAATTGTCACCAAATTCAACTGAACCTCATCCTTTCCTTTCCAGCTGCTTACTGAGATAGTTAATTTCAATAAACAATGAACCATTGTTTTTAGCTTCATACAAAAATTCTGTTTGTTTTGTTTGCTAAGCCTGTTTGACTAAGGCTATCTGCATTTTACAATCCTCTCCTGGCAGCTGCTGTTAACCTTTTGTGGGATCTTTCCCTGTATCCTCTCATGTTTCTCTCAGACCAGATATTGCCAGACTTCCATGTTTCAAATGACACATCTTTCCATATTTTCAATAACACCCTGTCTTGACATTTGAAACATAACTATAACATTTAGTCAATTATCCCCCCATCTAATTGTCCTGACTAACACTTATCCCCGATCTTTCTCATTTGTATGTACATGTTGTGATTTTAAATTGTGCACCAAAATCAATTCGTAAATGTATCCATATCACAGACCAGTGTCGATAAGAGTCTTTTTTCGTTCTTTCCTCAAGTCCAATTCCCATGAACCATAGCTGCAGCCACTCAGGAAGGTAACCCAGTAGCTATATCCGTGTGTTCCACTACCTCCAAAGCATTTTACTTCTGACAAATTTCCTTCAAATCCCTTTTGTCTGTCATCATTTCCCTTACAACATGAAAGTGTATATTTTCCATTACAACATTTGCAACATAATATGCCAACAGTATTCGCAAAACCACATCAAACTGTCAGTCTTTCCAAATAAATTCTCCCTATTGTTAAATACACAGTAAAAAAAATTAAGTCTCATCTTAACACATTACTCATCACCTAACCACACAAATAGACTGTGTTACAACTTTACTTATTTGCAACTGTTATCACAATTTCAATACTAAAAATAAAGTACAATATCGACACAACCCTTTGTGGCTTTGGGATCCATATTCATTACATACTAATGGTGTGTTAACAACATATTTGTGATGTTCTATGCAGTTAAATCAAGAAAACATACTAAACTACCACTATTCCCCCATTATCAAAACATTCACACAGTTTAGAAATGCTGATCAAGTTCTCGAACAGCACACATACCCGCATTATCATAACATAACAGTCCCTACCAATTTGCATGACATTTCTTTCTGAATAACTTACAGTTCATCAATGCAATATTGTTTGCTGCATTGGTAACCATTTTCCCACCGTGGCATCAAGCTACAAAAATTCTTAAACTATTGTCATTTATCATGTTAGGGTTCCTCGTCAGTTGCTGCTGTCTGCCGAGACCCTTAATAACTCCATCGCGTAGTACATACCCCGTGGAGACCGCAGATCATCCATCAGCTGATGTCCAGTTCGAGATGTCTAACCGGAGGTTTCACTGTTCAATAATAATTTGATATTTTGATTTGTTTCTAACTCGTAAAGTTTTCCTCCGGGCTCTGTCATTTAATTCTCTAAAATATGTACCCAATTGTATCATTAGTTTCACCCCAATCCTGTCTAAAACATTCTTCTCTGGAGTTTAGTTCTCTTCCTTCTTGTGAACTGGTTTGTCTGTTATTTATTTGTTTTCAATCTGAAAAATTAAATGAACAGGTCAAGGGTCGAGAGGGCCCTATTCTTTAATTTGTACTTTCTATTTTTGTTTGGAAACCCCAGAAGTGCCCTCTCCAGGACTTCCGGATTTCTTTTGCCATCATTTCTTTCCTTTTTCTTTTTGATCTGGTTTATTTTCCTTATCATTGATGTCATACAATTAAGGCCTGTTAAGCCTCCTCCTTCTGTCATGGCACCCCTGAGTGAGATTCAAAGAATCTCAAACTCCTCCTCTTTTTCTCACTCAGTGATCCAATCTGGTCGAAACCTTACCCTGATATATTCCTGATATTGCTACTGCATTTACTTTAATTACTTTATTTTGATTACGACCGGATTTTTATGAAGGTAAGTTCCAAACATGCCATTTTAACTTGATCATCTGTCCAATCGCTGCCTCTAACGGGTTTCATCTGTCCAATCAATGCCTCTAACGGGTTTCACTTCACTATTTTCCCACCAATTGGGTCATGTGTTTTAATTGTGATACAATTTATTTTGCTCCAGACACCATGCTTCTCTAAATCAACTGTATGTTTACCCAGATTCAGAACAATCTTGTCTTTACATTTTACAGCTTCACTGATTATTTTCCTGCAGTTTTAGTTGGTAGCTTCACCCAAACTTCCTCTGTGTTATCAATTGTTTTAATATCTTAATTTTACTACCTGCATCTATTTTTATCAAATCTTCTTCTGCCATCAGATTCTCATTTCCTGATACTGCAAGTAATTCTCTTAATCTAATCTGACATGACTTCATCTCATAGATCTGATTACATTGTGTCCTTTGTGATGTTCAAAATGCTTTGACTTCAAGAGGTGTTACTTTTAATTCCTGTCATTTCTATAGTTTAATTTTCCAATTATGTCCTCAGCTCATAATTTTGACTTTGATTTTTAACTTTAAATTATGTTTCTGATAGACTGATAGTCTCCAGTTTTCTTTAATTTACCTGGTATTAGCAAAATTTCACACCTAGAATTGTCACCAAATTCAACTGAACCTCATCCTTTCCTTTCCAGCTGCTTACTGAGATAGTTAATTTCAATAAACAATGAACCATTGTTTTTAGCTTCATACAAAAATCCTGTTTGTTTTGTTTGCTAAGCCTGTTTGACTAAGGCTATCTGCATTTTACAATCCTCTCCTGGCAGCTGCTGTTGACCCTTTGTGGGATCTTTCCCTGTATCCTCTCATGTTTCTCTCAGACCATATATTGCCAGACTTCCATGCTTCAAATGACACATCTTTCAATATTTTCAATAACAAGCTCCGAGGCGCAGTCTGCTCCTCTTGCTCCATGTGGCAGGCTGGGGACAGTTCCAGTCCCCAGGGTCAGCATGCGTGCAGGAAGTGTCTCCAGTTTCAAGCCCTGGAAGCTCGAGTTTCAGAGCTGGAACGGCGGCTGGAGACACTGTGAAGCATCCACGAGTCGGAGAGTATCGTGGATAGCACGTATAGAGGGGTGGTCACACCGCAGGCTCAGACTCCGCAGGCAGGAAGGGAATGGGTGACCACCAGATAGAGCAAGAGAGTGAGGCAGGTAGTGCAGGAATCTCCTGTGGCCATTCTCCTGCAGAACAGATATACCGCTTTGGATACTGTTGAGGGGAATGGCCTCTCAGGGGAAAACAGCAACAGCCAAACTCGTAGCACGATGGTTGGTTCTGCTGCAGAGGGGAGGGGTGATAAGTGTGACAGTGCAATAGTTATAGGGGATTCAATTGTAAGGGGAATAGACAGGCGTTTCTGTGGCTGCAAATGAGACTCCAGGATGGTATGTTGCCTCCCTGGTGCTAGGGTCACGATGTCTCGGAGCGGGTACAGGACATTCTGGAGGGGGAGGGTGAACAGCCAGTGGTCATGGTACACATCGGTACAAACAACATAGGTAAATAAAGGGATGAGGTCCTAAAAGCAGAATACAGGGAGCTAGGAAGGAAGTTAAGAAATCGGACCTCAAAGGTAGTGATCTCAGGATTACTACCAGTGCCACGTGCTCGTCAGAGTAGAAATGACAGGATATATAGGATGAATACGTGGCTGAAGGGATGGTGTCAGGGAGAGGGTTTCAGATTCCTGGGGCATTGGGACCGGTTCTGGGGGAGGTGGGACATGTACAGACTGGATGGGTTACACCTGGGCAGGACTGGAACTGATGTCCTAGGGGCTATTTGCTAGAGCGGTTGGGGAGTGTTTAAACTAATGTGGCAGGGAGATGGGGACCGATGCAGGAAGTCGGAAGGTAGTAAATCAGGGACAGAAACAAAAGGCAGTAAGGGGGAAAGTGTAAGGCAGAGAAGCCATAGTCAAAAATCAAAAATCAACAAGGTACAGTGACTGAAGGGAGCTCAGTGAATAGGCCCAGTAATACTAAAAGGAATAAAACAGGAAGTAAAAACATAAATGGAAAGCGACGCGGCAGGTTGTTGCATGAAGATATGGGTTCACCGACTAGGAAAATTAGGAGAAAAGTTAAGAGGAAAAATAACTTACACGAGGTTATTGATCAAGGTGTTAAGATTCAAAACAGAGGTATAAAAGCCAACTTAAGTCTACTTTACATGAATGCTCATAGTATTCGGAATAAGGTAAATGAGTTGATGGCGCAAATCATCGTGAATGACTATGATTTAGTGGCCATTACTGAAACATGGTTAAAGGATGGTAACGACTGGGAGTTAAATATCCAAGGGTATCAAACTATACGGAAGGACAGAGTGGATGGTAAGGGAGGTGGTGTAGCTCTGTTATTTAATGATGATATCCGGACAATAGTAAGGGATGACATCGGTGCTATAGAGGATAAGGTTGAATCGATTTGGGTGGAAATCAGGAATAGTAAGGCTAAAAAGTCACTGATATGAGTAGTCTATAGGCCACCAAATAGTAACATTATGGTGGGGCAGGCAATAAACAAAGAAATAACGGATGCATGTAGAAATGGTACAGCAGTTATCATGGGGGATTTTAATCTACATGTTGATTGGTTTAACCAGGTCGGTCAAGGCAGCCTTGAGGAGGAGTTTATAGAATGTATCCGCGATAGTTTCCTAGAACAGTATGTAATGGAATCTACGAGGGAACAAGCGGTCCTAGATCTGGTCCTGTGTAATGAGACACGATTGATTAATCATCTCATAGTTAGGGATCCTCTCGGAAGGAGCGATCACAATATGGTGGAATTTAAAATACAGATGGAGGGTGAGAAGGTAAAATCAAACACAAGTGTTTTGTGTTTAAACAAAGGAGATTACAATGGGATGGGAGAAGAGCTAGCTTAGGTAGACTGGGAGCAAAGTTTTTATGGTGAAACAGTTGAGGAACAGTGGAGGTCCTTCCAAGCGATTTATCACAGTGCTCAGAAAAGGTTTACACCAACAAAAAGGAAGGACCGTGGATATCTAAGGAAATAAGGGAGAGTATGAAATTGAAGGAGAAAGCATACAAAGTGTCAAAGATTAGTCGGAGACTAGAGGACTGGGAAATCTTTAGGGGGCAAGAGAAAGCTACTAAAAATGCTAGAAAGAAGAGTAAGATAGATTATGAGAGTAAACTTGCTCAGAATATAAAAACAGATAGTAAACGTTTCTACAAATATATAAAACAAAAAAGAGTGGCTAAGGTAAATATTGGTCCTTTAGAGGATGAGAAGGGCGATTTAATAATGGGAGATGAGGAAATGGCTGAGGAACTGAACAGGTTTTTTGGGTCGGTCTTCACAGTGGAAGACACAAATAAAATGCCAGTGACTGATGGAAATGAGGCTATGACAGGTGAGGACCTTGAGATGATTATTATCACTAAAGAGGTAGTGATGGGCAAGCTAATGCAGCTAAAGGTAGGCAAGTCTCCTGGCCCTGATGGAATGCATCCCAGAGTCCTAAAAGAGATGGCTAGGGAAATTGCAAATTTCCATTGCCAAAATTTACCAAAATTCACTGGACTCTGGGGTGGTCCCGGC
Source organism: Scyliorhinus torazame (assembly GCF_047496885.1). Lineage (NCBI taxonomy): Eukaryota > Metazoa > Chordata > Chondrichthyes > Carcharhiniformes > Scyliorhinidae > Scyliorhinus > Scyliorhinus torazame. Next base: position 107,710,296 of record NC_092727.1, read on the forward strand.
AGATTGGAAATTAGCAAACATGACACCACTGTTTTAAAAAGGAGGTAGGCAGAAAGCGGCTAATTATAGGCCAGTTAGCTTAATTTCGGTAGTCGGGAAGATGCTGGAGTCTATCATCAAGGAAGAAATGTTGCTATATTTATTTGGTTATAAATATGGCAGTCAATATGGTCGCCTTTCTTAATCCTAATTATGTGTAAACTTTCAGAGTCGCCAGGTATCTCTCGATACCACCACAAGGTTCAACTCGAATACCGATCAAAGAGCCAATACACCAGTTAGTTAGTTCAAAGTCAATACTATTTATTTAGACACAGTAAGACCTACTCATGCACGATAATACTACAAACTAATATATCTCTATCACTAACACCTATACTTAACTTCGGGTGCCCACTTAGTCAGAGGAACAATGGCCGTTGTTTGGATCTGAGACTGTTGGGTTCAAAGAGCTAACAGGAGTACAGCTAAGGTCGTCCGTCTGGTAGCGAGCGTTGACCTTGAACTTACTTGCTTCTGGTGATGCTGGTGATTGGTCTCTCCACTTGAGAGCCGAATCCAATAGACTGAATCTTGGTCGGGGGTTCCTTCTTATACTTGGAGGGCTTTGCGCGCTTTTAGGCGGGCCTTAAACTTGGTCCCAATTAATTGGGCAGCTTCTTGATCATTGTCATCGATCTAAACAATAAAGGGGCGGGGGTGCCCTGATGACTGGGCGTGTCTTAGGTGGCCGTTGGCCTTGCTTTGTTTGTCTCTTTCGGTTGGGGTACTGGCCCTGGGATGTCTGCGACAGTATCAGCTACCTGAGTATTAGTCCTTTGTTCCTCGGAGATGGGCCATCAATATGTTAATCAACCCTAGAGTTTCGATTCCGTCTGCTGACTGCTTCCCAAATATACATTCAGGCTCTGTGCCTGCTTGTTGCTTAGTATTGTCCACATTTCCCTATAGTCTCTGTGAGTGTCCATTTTGTGTTCTAAAAGTAGCCAGCCCAGATGGCTACAGGCATAGTGAGGCATCTGGATGGAAATTGTCCCATTGGGCAGACGCAGCATGGGTTCATAAAGGGCAGGTCGTGCCTAACTAATTTAGTGGAATTTTTAAGGACATTACCAGTGCGGTAGATAACGGGGAGTCAATGGATATGGTATATCTGGATTTCCAGAAAGCTTTTGACAAGGTGTCACACAAAAGGTTGCTGCATAAGATAAAGATGCATGGCATTAAGGGTAAAGTAGTAGCATGGATAGAGGATTGGTTAATTAATAGAAAGCAAAGAGTGGGGATTAATGGGTGTTTCTCTGGTTGGCAATCAGTAGCTAATGGTGTCCCTCAGGGATCAATGTTGGGCCCACAATTGTTCACAATTTACATAGATGATTTGGACCAAGATGGGGACCAAGTGCAATGTGTCCAAGTTTGCAGACGGCACTAAGATGAGTGGTAAAGCAAAAAGTGCAGAGGATACCGGAAGTCTGCAGAGGGATTTGGATACGTTAAATGAATGGGCTAGGCTCTGGCAGGTGGAATACAATGTTGACAAATGTGAGGTTATCCATTTTGGTAGGAATAACAGCAAAAGGGATTATTATTTAAATGATAAAATAATAAAACATGCTTCTGTGCAGAGAGACCTGGGCGCGCTAGTGCATGAGTCTCAAAATGTTGGTTTGTAGGTGCAACAGATGATTATCATAGAATTTACAGTGCAGAGGGAGGCAATTCAGCCCATCGAGTCTGCACCAGCTCTTGGAAAGATCATCTTACCCAAGGTCAACACCTCCACCCTATCCCCATAACCCAGTAACCCCACCCAACACTAAGGGCAATTTTGGACACGAAGGGCAATTTATCATGGCCAATCCACCTAACCTGCACATCTTTGGACTGTGGGAGGAAACCGGAGCACCCGGAGGAAACCCACGCACACACGGGGAGGATGTGGAGACTCCGCACAGACAGTGACCCAAGCCGGAATCGAACCTGGGACCCTGGAGCTGTGAAGCAATTGTGCTATCCACAATGCTACCGTGCTGCCCAATTAAGAAGGCAAATGGAATTTTGTCCTTCATTGCTAGAGGGATGGAGTTTAAGACTAGGGAGGTTATGCTGCAATTGTATAAGGTGTTAGTGAGGCCACACCTGGAATATTGTGTTCAGTTTTGGTCTCCTTACCTGAGAAAAGACGTACTGGTGCTGGAGGGTGTGCAGAGGAGATTCACTCGGTTAATCCCAGCGTTGAGGGGGTTGGATTACGAGGAGAGGTTGAGTAGACTGGGACTGTGCTCATTGGAATTTAGAAGGATGCGGGGGGATCTTATCGAAACATATAAAATTATGAAGGGAATAGACCGGAGAGATGCGGGCAGGTTGTTTCCACTGGCGGGTGAAAGCAGAAGAAAGGCGGCATAGCCTCAAAATTAGGGGAAGTAGATTTAGGACTGATTTTAGGAGGAACTTCTTCACCCAAAGGGTTGTGAATCTATGGAATTCCTTGCCCAGTGAAGCAGTTGAGGCTCCTTCATTAAATGTTTTTAAGATAAAGATAGATCATTTTTTGGAGAATAAAGGGATTAAGGGTTGTGGTGTTCAGGCTGGAAAGTGGAGCTGAGTCCACAAAAGATCAGCCATGATCTCATTGAATGGTGGAGCAGACTCGAGGGGCCAGACGGCCTACTCCTGCTCCTAGTTCTTATGTTCTTATGTTCCTGCCTCCACCTGATGTGCATCATCAGCTGTGTGGTCCTCACCAGATTGTGCCCCAGAGGCCTGACGTCTAACATTTCTCAACGAGGTGTGTGTATCTGTGCTGGTGGAGGGTGGGGATCACAGCTGTGACACCTCGATCATGTCTTCCTCGGAGCTCCCCTCGAGATGTTCTCCTGGGAGGCTGGAGATGGGGCCATCTGGGATAGGTAGAGCTGTCACTTGGAGGACCTGTGGGTGAATAGACATGTTGTCAGTGGGAGAGATGGGTCAGTCAGTAAGGCAATAACAACTCAGGTCGTCCGTGTGTGGCCCGGTGGTTCCTCACCTCTGCGGCATCTGCCAGCCTCCGCATTGGTGACCGCTCAGTCCTCTGCCACACCGGCCCCCTCCAGGGCCAGTTCTCAAAGGAGGTGAAGATTCCTATGTCTGGCATTCCACCGCGAGTCTGGTTGTGGGGGAGCTTTTTGTGAGGAGACACATAGAGGGCATCGTTAGCCACAGTGCTGGGGGGGGGGGGGGGGGGGGGCGGATTGTGAAGGAAGGGTTGGGGGGGTTTGAAGGGAGGGGGGTGGAGGAAGGATTGGAGGTCACATGGAGAGTTGGGGGGTTGGATGTTAGGGGCGGGACGTTCTCGATGGTGGCGGCGGGGGGTGGGGGGGTGGGAGGGGGTAGTGTCGATTCACTCATGCTGTCTGGTGTAGGTCGCTGACCTTTTTCCAGCACTGGAGGCCTGTCCTCCTGGCCACACATGCAGCTCCCACAGCCGCCATCACGTCGCCCCAGGCAACAGTGGCTCGCTATGAGTGACCCTCCAGGACGCTCGGGGGCACAGGACATCTCTCCTGGCCTCCACTGCATCAAGGAGCCTCCCCAGATCTTCATCCCTTGGGGCCGGTCTCCTGGGCCCCATTGTTGCGAGCTGGCTGGTGTTGGCTGAGCAAGAGCTGTTTACGGGCTGCTCGACCTTGTTAGTGGGGGGTGGCAAGCACGGTTTCGGCGAATTGGCTGGCGAACTTTCATTTGGGGTGAGAAGCTTGTGGGGTCTCGTTAAATGGGCCAATTAATGTTGAATAACATTGCCAGCCTCGCTGAGCCGAGCGCCGGGAAGGGGGTGGGGGTTGTGGGGAGGGGGGGGGGGGGGGGTGGTGAGCGGGTTCGGTCATGGGGGGGTGGGGGCCGCAATCGGTGGGGGCCGCCCCTGGGCTGGGGCAGTCGATGGACCAGTGTCCGCGGGCCCAGCATGCCACCCCCCGGATCGTGTATACCAATAAGGGGGGCTGCTGCATGTCTGTCCGACCAAACACCCCCGTGACAGAGCCCTGTCCGTGATAATATGGTGAAGGTCACTTTAATTCCCACTGACTGTGGCAGCCACTGGCTGCACAGCTGTAGGCATTGCTGATCGGGAATTGGCAATTCCCCTAATGTGAGCACTTCACAGATTCCAAGTGGATTCCCGTGGGTGTGTGGGCATGCCATCTCGCAGGCGGTTGTTACTGCCAGCATCCCAATTAGTCTCAGAGGCTTTGCCTGAACTCCAGAGGTATCAACACTACAGACGCAGCAGCTAGCATTCTAACACCCAAGAACTGGGCCTCAGCACTGGGGACATCCCCGCGACCAAAGGGCGTGTGTGTGGACTGGGGAGAGACCAGCGCCCAATCCAGGTAATGTTTCCAGCGGTCGTCTGAGGTACAAGGGCAGGTGTCCATTGCCCCGGGGCCTCTGCTGCGGCCAGGGGTGCTTGTGTATGGCGTGTTGGATGACACCATGAGGGATGGCGGGAGATGCGAGGGTGAGAGAAGCCTGGGGGACTCGCGAGTCCAGGGTGGAAGCCGTATCTGGGGAAACTGAAAGGTCTGAAGGTGGATAAAGCACCTGGACCGGATGGACTACACCCCAATGTTCTAAAGGAGATAGCTGAGGAGATTGTGGAGGCATTGGTGGTGATCTTTCAAGAATCACTGGAGGCAGGAAGGGTCCCAGAGGACTGGAAAGTGGCTAATGTAACACCGCTGTTTAAGAAGGGAAGGAAACAGAAGACACGATATTATAGGCCGGTTAGCCTGACTTCAGTCATTGGTAAGATTTTAGATCCATTATTAAAGATGAGATTGCGGAGTACTTGGAAGTGCATGGTAAAATAGGACTGAGTCAGCACAGCTTCGTCAAGGGGAGGTCATGTCTGACAAATCTGTTCTTTGAATTCTTTGAGGAGGTATCAAGGAAGTTAGACAAAGGAGAGCCAGTGGGCATGATTTATTTAGATTTCCAGAAGGCCTTTGACAAGATGCCGCATAGGGGACTGTGAAATAAGTTCAGAGCCCATGGTGTTAAGGGTAAGATCCTGGCATGGATAGAGGATTGGCTGACTGCCGAAAGGCAGAGTGGGGATAAAAGAGTCTTTTTCAGGATGGCAGCCGGTGGCTAGTGGTGTGCCTCAGGGGTCGGTACTGGGACCACAACTTTTCGCGATATACGTTAATGATCTGGAAGAAGGTACTGAAGGCACTGTTGCTAAGTTTGCAGATGATACAAAGATCTGTAGAGGGACAGGTAGTATTGAGGAAGCAGGCGGACTGCAGAAGGACTTGGACAGGCTAGGAGAGTGGGCAATGAAGTGGCAGACGGAATACAATGTGAAAAAGTGTGAGGTTATGCACTTTGGAAGTCGGCATAGACTATTTTCCAAATGGGGTGATGCTTAGAAATCAGAAGCACAAAGGGATTTGGGAGTCCTTGTTCATGATTCTCTTAAAGTTAACCTGCAGGTTCAGTCGGCAGTTAGGAAGGCAAATGCAATGTTAGCATTCATGTCGAGAGGGCTAGAATACAAGACCAAGAATGTATATCTAAGGCTATGTAAGGTTCTGGTCAGACCCCATTTGGAGTATTGTGAGCAGTTTTGGGCCCCATATCTAAGGAAGGATGTGCTGGCCTTGGAAAGGGTCCTGAGGAGGTTCACAAGAATGATCCCTGGAATGGTTGAGGACTTTGGTCTGTACTCGGAATTCAGAAGGCTGAGGGAGGATTTTATTGAAACCTACAGGATACTGCGAGGCCTGGATAGAGTGGATGTGGTTCCCACTTGTAGGAAAAACTAGAACCACTGGACACAATCTCAGACTGAAGGGATGATCCTTTAAAACCGAGATGAGGAGGAATTTCTTCAGCCAGAGGGTGGTGAATCTGTGGAACCCTTTGCTGTTGAAGGCTGTGGAGGCCAAATCACTGAATGTCTTTAAGGCAGAGATAGATAGGTTCTTGGTCAATAAGGGGATCAGGGGCTGTGGGGAGAAGGCATGAAAATGGGGATGAGAAAAATATCAACCATGATTGAATGGCGGAGCAGACTCGATGGGCCGAGTGGCCTGATTCTGCTGCGGTCTTATGATTGAGAGTCTCTCACCCTCTCCAGTTCCTTACAGATATCACATTCTGGATGATATTGTGAAACCCGCGGAATCTGCCCTTGCGGTGGCATTGGCATGCCAGGTGGCCAGATGGCAATGATGGCGGCAGCAGCATCAACAGAGGCCCGAGGCAGCGGCCCATATGCAGGGCCCTGCCCCACACCCTGAGCCCCATCCATCCATCCATCTGGCCGGGGAGGGACCCAGAGGGGGAGGCCGGCGATGGCCCAAGATGTACAGGCGTCGCTGGTCAATCGAACTGATACCGGACAGCCTGTGCCGCAAGAGGCTCCACCTCAGCAAAGCAAATGTGCGGCACCTGTACCATGTCCTTGCGGACCTGGCAGCCACGTGGAGGAGGAGAATAACTGCTCCCGGTGGCCGTAAATATAATTGCAGCCCTGAACCTTTATGCCTTGGCATCATTCCAGGGCATTTCCCAGCCAACAGTCCACAAGTGCTTCAGTGGAGTTATAGATGCCCTGTTTGCCCGGGCGGCTGACTGCATAAAATTTGACTTTGACAAAGCCCAACAGCTATACCCTGGGGCAGTCGGTGATCCCTAGCATCTTTGAGGGCACCCCAGGGTGACCGGTTCTCTCTTGGGGGATAAGGGCTGCAGGCTTAGATCTTTGGCTAATAACACCAGTAGAGAGGCTGGTGACCGACGTGGAAGCCCGATATAACGAGACCCATGCGGCCACCCGGGCAGACCTTGATCAGTTCGTCAGACTGCTGAAAGTGTTGTTCCGATATCTCAACCTCTCTGGTGGTGCACTGTAGCACAGCCTCCGGAGGGTCACCCGCTTTGTGGTGATCTGCTATGTCCTTCACAACCTGGCAGAGGAGTGGGGTGATGTGCTGGAGTTGGAGGAGGAGGAACATGTGGCCACCTGCAAGGAGGAAAAAGGACCAGGAAGGACTGGAGGACGGGCCCGGGGAGGATCCACGGGTCTAGCCGGAGGATGGAGAACAGACGGCAGAAGCGAGGGTCCGACATGCCCGGAGGACCAGGGAGGCCCTCATCTTCGCCCGCTTATCGTAGGACATGGCTTCGTCCGTCATCGCACCCCATCTCCCCATCCCACCCACCGTCCCCCCACAACCGTACACTCCCCTTCACCCCCTTCCTTATTGTCCTGTTCTACCCTCCCAGGGTCTGTGTTACATCACTCCAGGGTGATGGGCCTGTGTCGGTACTGTCAGCGGGTCAATGGACAAGGCAGGAGGGTGATGATAACCCGTTGTGAGCTGAGCTCTGGTGCTCCTCACTCTATGCCATAGTCTGACTCCTGTCTGTCTGCTGAGTGAGCTCTCACATCAACTGCATGTGCCTTGGGGGGCAACTGATGGGGAGGGGGGCAGAAGGCGGGGCAGGCCAGCTCGCAGTGCAGAATAATGTGACACAGGCTTCACATGTCTCGGGTGTAACTTGTTTAATGGCATACAAGTACAATAGTGACCCCAACTATCCCTAGCTAACGATGGTGCCACCCTCACTCCCCCCCAGTGCCCTCTCAATGTGCATAGCCCTCTGTGCTCTACCACTATGTCTAGCTGTGTTCCCAGGATACACTTCAGAGTTGGGGGCAGCCTGCTGCTTACCATGTCCTGTGGCCTTTGATGTCCCCTGGCAGGTTTCCTCTGGAGGACCTGGGGCTGGAGGTCCCCGTCTGACTTGGCAATGGTACATAGCTCACCGTGCCATCCTGTTCTGCATGCTGAGCCCGAGATGCACCATTGTCTGGGGGGGGGGGGGGGGGGGGGGGGGACTCGGATGAGCTGGAAACCGCCATTATTCCCCTGTGGGGAAGCTCCGGGTCAGTCTCCAGCTCTCCCTCCTCTTGATCGGCACCCATAGGGCCCTGGGGGTCACCATGCAATGGAGGGGCAGCTGGATTGAGCTCCGGATGTCCATGAGCACCTGGTTCAGCCAGCCCTGGTGGTTCCCCAATGTCCGCACCATCGTGTCGATGCCCTCAGCGATGCCATGTTCTGCAGTGCCTCGCCAATGTTCACCTGCATCTGGGACATGGTCCTCAGTGATTAGCCATGATGTGGAGACGCCGGCATTGGACTGGGGTGAGCACAGTACGAAGTCTTACAACACCAGGTTAAAGTCCAACAGGTTTGTTTCGATGTCACTAGATTTCGGAGCGCTGCTCCTTCCTCAGGTGAATGAAGAGGTCTGTTCCAGAAACACATATATATAGACAAATTCAAAGATGCCAAACAATGCTAGGAATGCGACCATTAGCAGGTGATTAAATCTTTACAGATCCAGAGATGTGGTAACCCCAGGTTAAAGAGGTGTGAATTGCATCAAGCCAGGACAGTTGGTAGGATTTCGCAGGCCAGATGGTGGGGGATGAATGTAATGCGACATGAATCCCAGGTCCCGGTTGAGGCCACACTCGTGTGTGCGGAACTTGGCTATAAGTTTCTGCTCGGCGATTCTGCGTTGTCGCGGGTCCTGAAGGCCGCCTTGGAGAACGCTTACCCGGAGATCAGAGGCTGAATGCCCTTGACTGCTGAAGTGTTCCCCGACTGGAAGGGAACATTCCTGCCTGGTGATTGTTGCGCGATGTCCGTTCATTCGTTGTCGCAGCGTCTGCATGGTCTCGCCAATGTACCACGCTTCGGGACATCCTTTCCTGCAGCGTATGAGGTAGACTCAGTGATTAGGACATGCTCTGCAGTGCCTCAGCAATGCCCACCTGAGTCAGATACATGCTGTGCAGAAACCTGGCAAGGTCCACCTGAGACTGGGAAATGTGCCCCAGCATCTGGGAGCTGCTCAGCATCCACGAGTCCACCCCATTGACACAAGGGGCTGGATTCTCCTCTTTGGAGACTAAGTCCCCACTCCGGCGGGAAGACTGGTCTTTAAGCCAGGAAAACCCACGTAAAAACGGCCACCGATTCCCCGTTTTGCTGGGGGCTAGCAGGGAGGCAGCGCAGAGCTTGCAGCTCTAGCTGCCGATATGGCCCTCACCACTTCCAGTTCCGAGGCCGCTCATGCGCATGGTGGCGGCTTGCAGTGGCCGCGCCATGCTCCATGGTGGGCTCAGCCCACGGACCTGGACCGCTAAAGTAGTGCCCCCCTTTGGCCGCTCTCATGCCCTGCACCGCCCGCCCACAGTGCCCCAGCCCCGAATGATGACCCCCCCTGCCCACGGATCGGCACTCCCCCGACTGTGGCGGCCCCGGACTGAGTCCGCAGCCGCCACGCTGAGTTCACGAACGGTGTGAGCATACGTAACCCACGCCGTCGAGAACTCGGCCGGTCGGGGATGGAGTATCGCTGGGCGGACCTCAGGCAATGACCTGAGGCCGTGCATAATTGGCAGGGAGTACTCCTAGAGTACGCCACTTTTCAGGGGTCGAAGAATTCAAAAACCGCCGCTGCTCCTGATATGGGCATCAAAACGGATTCTTTTGCCCATCGTCGAACGTGATTTTGGCGTTGGGGAGCAGTGCTTCCAGCCCAAGGTCTCTTCCCTATTACTCACAAAGCTCCAGGTATACACCCCCCAGCAAACCACAATAAAGAATAACATTTTCTGACTTCCTTGCTCCCCTCAAAGGCCATGACGCCTGGGTCCCATTTCTAAAGACTTGCAACATGACTCAGGGGAAAGAGAATAGCAACAGGTCTGGCACCTGACTGCCACCCCAACCCATTTTGCAGCCGATGCTCCATTCGCCGCCCGATGAGGGTTCCCGATCGCAATGGTGGACAATGGAGTGTCCCGGTCTTTATTTCTTACATACTGGATTATCCGCCCCGCCACTCCACATTTCTGCCCCGACCCACTGGCGGGATTCTTCGTCACGCCGGCCGGTCAATGGGGTTTCCCATTGTGGGGCAGCCCCACGCCGTCAGGAAACACCCAGGCGCTGGCAAAATAGAAAATCGCGGTGGAGGAGAATCCCACCTACTGTTTAAAGCGTTTCGGGGTACAGATGAGATCATTTTCACTTTACATATTGAGTGAGTGTTTAATGGTTTTAAAGGCTTCAGATGGGGAGAGTCCATCCCAGGGATGAGGCACGAACAATTGAACAAAGTTGGATACAACTAAGGCTTTATTGCTCTAAGATGTGTGGCCTCCCACAGCAGCTGGCGAAATGACTGCTGAATGGAGGACACGCATATTTATACTCCGCCTACTGGGCGGAACCAGCAGGCAGGGACTACTGGCGAACCTGTAGTACAAGTCCTACCTTACATCACCTAATACAGGTGCAACAGTGGTTTACCACATTCACCCCCTGTTAAAATTGAGTCCGGCGGGGGTGGTGGAGAACTATATACAGCAATGAATTTATATTGATAGTATTTGATCAGAGAAAAAAAATGTCTTTTTAAGTCCGGTGTCAGTTAGAGATTTAACCGGTTTGGTGCCTTGATGTTCCGCTGGGAGTGACGTAGTGGTGTGCGGCGATGTTGATGCTGGCCTGATGTTCGGTGACTCCGGGAGCGGGCCGAAATCCTCTTCATCGTCGGGCGTGGGCAGGGGAAGGACGGATGGTCCAGGTGGGGTTAATGCTGGGAGCGCCGGGGTAGGGGAGGGTGGCGCTGGGCCGGAGCGGTGTGTGTGGAACCTGCTGGTGCCAGGTCCCTGAGGGAGACAGTATCTTGGTGGCCATCGGGGTTTGGCAAGGAGCAATTGCACCCTTTCAACCAACGGGTCCGCCTTGTGGAGGCGGACGTGCCTACGGAGCAGGACTGGTCCTGGAGCTGCGAGCCAAGTCGGGAGCGACATCCCGGAAGTGGACTTCCTGGGGAAGGCAAAAAGACGTTGATGGGGTGTGTTGTTAGTAGCGGTGCACAGCAGTGACCGAATGGAGTGGAGTGCATCAGGGAGGGCCTCCTGCCAATGAGAGGCTGGGAGGCTCGTGGACCGTAAGGTCAGTTAGACAGCCCTCCAAACCGACCCGTTCTCCCTCTCTACCTGCCCGCTTCCCCGGGGGTTATAGCTGGTCATCCTGCTGGATGACTACGACGCTGAGGACCCGGGTTCGACTCCCGGCCCTGGGTCCGAGTTTGCACATTTGCACCGTGCGTGCGTGGGTTTCACCCCCACAACCCAAAGCTGTGCAGGTTAGGTGGATTGGCCATGCTAAATTTCCCCTTAATTGGAAAAAAATAATAATTGGGTACTCTAAATTTCTATTAAAAAAACATTATTCATCCATAGAATCCCGACAGAGCCGCAGGAGGCTACTCGGCCCATCGATACTGCACTATTGCTCTGAAACAGCACTCTAACTGGAGTAGGCCCACTCCCCCACCTTATCCAGTGCAGTGATCATAGCCAATCCACCTCACCTGCACATTTGTGGGAGGAAACCAGAGCACCCGAAGTTAACCCGCGCAACCACTGCGGACCGTGCAAACTTCACACAGTCCCCCAAGGCTGGAATTGAACCCGGATCCCTGGTGCGGTGAGGCAACAGTGCTCACCACTGTTCTATGGTAATAGCAATAATCATCTGGGTTTTTAAATTTCGTAACGCTTCTGCCCATTGTTCGTTCCACAGCATATATGGTAATGCTTTCTTTTGCCAGAGACTCAACAGACAGAATTTCCTTTGCTCGGTCTGGCGCACCCTCAACCGTGAAATCGCACAAGGAGATGTTGGGCATGCGCACTTGCTGACCAGTGCGCAATTTAGCCCATTAAAGGGCCAATTGAACAGTTTTATGTGGCCCAGCTGCTTTTATTGTTGGTGGAAAGGTTTTTTCGTCATTGCTGCAACCTCAATCCAGGGGGGCATGAACTGTCAGGCTGAAATAAAACTTTATAAAGTGTTTGGGGGTGAGGTTTGTTGTTTGAATGTGCTGCCCAGTGTAGCCATCTCAGATGGCCACCTGCAAAGGACCATGGAAATTATGGCTAACCCAGGACTCAGACAGACTCAGAGGTTGTGGGTGTATTTGCAACCCAGATAGCTAGACGCGATCGAAACCCCCGCTCGTTTGCATTCTAATGGCCCATTTCCCTAGAACAAAAGAACTGTACTCAGGTAACCGATACAGATACAGACTAATCGGCGCCACTCCCTTTACTCAGGGAGCCCAAACAGCCAAGGTCAATGACCGCTAAGGACACGCCCAGCCATCAAGGCATCCGCCCCTTTATTTACCAAAATCGAAGGCAGTGATCGAAGGCTGTCGAATTATTGGGTCCAAGTTAAGGACCGCCCCAAAGAGCGCAAAATCCCAGAGGGATAAGAAGAGACACAGCCATGTGCTCGGTCTCTCTTGGATCCGGCCTATGCCAACCCAAGTGTAGTATAATGACCAGACAGACGAGTTCAAGACCAACGATCGCTACCAGATGGATGAGCCCAGCAGAAACAGAGCCACTTCTTCCTGCCAGCCACACCAGATCCAGACAAAGGCCTTGTCCATAGAGCCGGTTGCCCTGAAGTTAAGTATAGGTTATTGTAGTTGTTAGGTGTAGTATAACTTGTAGTGTTTTGTGTTGCATGTCGAAGTAATCTTTGTGTGTAAATAAACCGTCTTTGAACGTGAACTGACTAACTGGTTGTGTGGTCCTTTGATCGATATCCGGTAAAGCCTTGTGGTGGTATCATTTGATTCCTGGCGACTCTAAAGAGCATCATTATTAATTGGCAACATTATTGGTGACTCTGGTGGCGATTGGCAACATTATTGGCGACCTCTGGTGGGACTCGATTAGGAGTGATTTTGTCACTCCAATTGAACCCACAAACTTTGAAATCCAATTGCGTGAAAGAGAAAGAACCACAAGTGCAAGCCCATGTCGACCAAATCACCGAATTTCGGAAGTGTGTACTAACCTGCATGCGTACTAACAGGGATATAAGGTAAACTCGTTAGATTGTGTCAAAACTATCGAGGGAATTGTGAACCGGAAAATAGCTGAGGCCATACCCACAGTTCAAATTGCCGCCTTATCCCCCGTCCCAAATTAACGATAGGAAACAGAGATTAGCTATTAGAAGCAATGGCCACAAAAGCGATGGAACGTTTAATGAACCCACCGGAACCCGAGGTCGCAGCGACCAACAGATCAGAGCAGTGCCCCATATGGGAAGAAGAGTTGAGGAAGTACTTAAAGGGGAAAGGATGGCCCCTTTGGTCCGATTGTTGTTCAAATGAAGAGTCAGATCCAGGAAGCATAGGACAAACTTGATGGGACAACCTAACCGAGGTGCATAACAAAAATGCAGCGAAAGTGCGAAAGCCGATGGCAATAGTGTCCTGTTTGGCACAGTTATGAGGCACAGAGAAGGTCGTGAGGATGCTCCACAGGCAGCTAGTTGAGAAAGAAGAGAAGAATGAGGGAAACAATAGTGAAAGTGAAAAGATTATTGAGCAATTCCGGGATCAGTTGGCAGCTAAAGATAAAGAGATGGCTGATGTCAAACGGGCACACCAATCTTGCTTAGTTCACCTTGGCAGCTTTCAGGCCCAGTACGATAAAGCCTACCAAGATACAGAGCGCGCAGTCTTGGTACGAGAAGAGACAGAATAGCAGGTAGCACAGTTAACGAGGCAATGCGCGGATTTAAAGGCAGTTTTACGAGCGCTCCATAGCTCCACTACAGAACAAAGACAGAGCACAGTAAGCCACGCGAAATATAGACAACAAATAGAGAAGTTGCAGTCACTGCTTTCAGTGCAAAATGGATTGAGGTATACTTTTGGACACAATTTGGAAGGTGCCCCCAATTGGCAAGAATTAAATGAAACTGCCAGAGATATGTGGAGGACACAGAAAATCACAATAGAGACCCGCATACCTCGAAAAAGAAAGCACCCGCACCACCGACTGCACAGGCAGCACCCCCCCCCCCCCCCCCCCCCATGAATCAGGTCAGCACACAACACAAGTCATTGGATCGGGAGGAGCCCAATGCGTTTAACCACCCCATTATCCATCACCCAATTGAGAGATGCCTGCGCTAACATTGATCCATTCGAACACACTGCAGACCCGCATAATTCCTTTGAGAGAGTACGCCAGCAAAAGGTTATGTACAGTCCAGACGAAAGGGATGAAGTTCAACTTATAGTAATGAGCCTTGACCAGTCCGTCAGCTCAGCTTTGCCAGAACCCCAGAATGTAGGAGGAGGAACCCTACATGAGATTAAAACGGCCATTTTAGATGCGATCGTGTACAACAAGAGAGACCCAGTAGAAGGTTTAAACCGCTGTCGGCAAAAGAAAGGAAAGCATCCAACCGCATTTGCAGGTCATCTTTGGCTCCATTATAAGGCAGTATTTGGGGATTTGAACCGCGCACACTTAAGTGAGGACGACACCACTAAATGGTCCCGCACTTTAGTCTCCCACGCCAAAGAAGCAGGTCAAAAGGCTTGTGTGAATTACGACCCCGCAGACCACACACACAATGAAGTGTGGGTATTGAAGAAACTTTCCAGAGCTTGGGAATAATCCCTACACAGGGAGGCAGATCAGGAACAGGTAGAAGCGAATATGCACCCAGTTAGAACTAACCAGGACCCAGCATGGATAAACGAGGGTAGACATGAAGTACAGCACCCAAGAGCACAGGCCCCACGAGGCTGCTATAATTGTGGACACATGGGACATTACGCCCACAAATGCCAGCGAACCCCCCCGAACCAGCAACGCCACCAACAACCAGGCCTCCCCCCCCCCCTCCACCCACCTAGGAACAATGTAAGGCCCATACATAGTGTTAGCGCCCGTTCAGATAATTCAGCAATCAACACCACAGATTGACAGTATTTGGACTCCCCAACTTGGGTCTGCAACACACTCTGGGGGAAATCAGGCAGACCAGTAGTCACAGGCACAGTCTGGGGACATCCAGTAAAATTTCTTTGGGACACAGGAGGGTCCCGCACTTTAAACTCCTCCACAATGTTCCCGCGTGACAAATGGCCCACCACAGCCACCATCACCCTGAGTGGATTTGCCGGACACGTACAGCAGGGATACATCACAGCCCCTGTAGATATTCGGATAGGAACCATAAGCAGCAGACACCCCATTGTTTTAGTCGACTTGCCCCAAACAGCCGAGCACATTCTAGGAATCGATTTTATGAGCTCCAACAACTTTTCCTTTGATCCCGTGAATAGGTGTATATGGAAAATGGCCAAGACAGAGAGAGCCCCCCCCCCCCGCTCACAGTAGGGGCCTATGAACATAGGATTTGCTCAGTCGGAGACTATTGGTTTGATCCGCAAACAATTAGTACAGACCAGACAATTAGAGAGGTCCTCAGAGAACATAAAGCTTCCTTCGCCCAACACAAACACGATTGTGGGAAGATCCCAGGAATGGTCACAATTTCAGGTCCAGATCCTAAGCCACAGAAGCAATACGGTTTCCCACAGAAAGCCAAGGGTGAGATTTCAAAAGTCATCAATAGCTTATTAGATCAAGGAGTAATTTGGCCAGTAGACTCAACAAATAATGCCCGAATATGGCCCGTGAAAAAACCCGATGGCTCATGGCGACTGACAATTGACTACCGAGAACTTAACAAGGTCACCACTTTAGCAGCCCCCACCGTTGCCACGAGTCCCGAGACCATGCTCAAGCAGGGGGTACAGACAAAGTACTTCACAGTGCTGGATATCAGCAATGGCTTTTGGTCCATCCCACTAGATAAGACCTGTCAATATAAGTTCACGTTCACATTAAAAGGGCAGCAGTATACGTGGACATGCCTCCCGCAAGGATTCCACAACTCCCCCTCCATTTTCCACCGACAATTGACCAACGGACTTTCCAAATTTTCCCACCCCGAATGCCTTATACAGTATGTGGATGACTTACTCCTACAGACGGGCACAAAGGAAGAGCATGTAAAGCTCCTTTCGGAATTACTAGGTCTTTTGCAACCCATTGAATGCAAGGTCAACCCAAAAAAAGCCCAGATCTTAAAAGAAAAGGTCCTTTATTTAGACACCATTATCATCCACGGGAAGAGAGAGAGCGAACAGAAGCGAATTGAGTCAATAGTTAAATTGCCCATGCCCCACAATATCACTGCACTCCAGTCATTCTTAAGATTAGTTGGATACTGTAGGAACCATATAGATGGTTTTGCCACAAAAGCAGCCCCACTCTCAGAGCTCCTTAAAAAGAACGCCCCATGGGAATAGCTTCCTCAGCACACAGACGCCATCGATGAATTAAAACGCGCCCTAGGCACAGCCCCACTTTGCAAGTTCCAGACCCACACTCTCCCTATGCCATAGAGGTAGCAACCACCGACTGAACCCTATCAGCAGTACTCCTACAGGAAAGACATGACCGCTTAGGAACCGTAGCCTATGCCTCACAAATTTTGGATCCCGTAGAGCAAGGATTTACAGCCTGCGAATGGCACTTGCTTGCAGTCTTTTGGGCAGTATAGTATTTTGCATACATCACAGGCCTTAACCCAGTAACGATTTTAACCGAGCACACCCCAACGCAACTATTGTTAGATGGTAGGCTAAAGGACGGTTCAGTCAGCCAAATCAGAGCAGCTCGCTGGACACTGTTGTTACAAGGAAGGGACATTACAGTCAAATGTACAAAGACCCACACATTTCTAGCAGATAACCTTCAGTATGCAGGGACCCCACGTGAGTGCCAGATCATAGCAGCCCAACACAACACAGGACCCTTTATTACGAAGTCACTGCACACATGAGCAGACAGTAAAACGTAGAATCCACACAACATAGACAATGCTTTAAAGATTTATGTAGATGGTTCCTCCACGATTGCCCAGCCACCGAGGATCACAAGCAGCAGAACTAGTAGCCATAGCATATGTAGTGCAGCACCCCGATTCCTTTCCAACCCCCGCAGACATACATTCGGACAGTTTATATGTGTGCAATAGCTTGACAGAATTCCTGCCCCTGTGGGAATCTCAAGGATTTGTCTCCGCTTATGGTAAACCCCTACCCTCAGCCCCATTGTTGAAACACATTCTCAGGATAGCTAAAGACAGCACGTATCGTATTATTGAAGTGAGAAGCCGTCATCGTTCCTCCCCACCCGATAATGTAAAGGCAGACGCCTTAGCTAAGTCAGGATCACGCCACGGTCACCTTTGGCAACCCCCTGAAAGTGAACCGATACACGCAGTCCAGGTTTCTCAGATCAATGTCGCGGATCTATCCCAGGCCCAAAAGGCAGACGACACTCGCAAACAAGTTTTAGACGGCAACTTCCCAGCCCCCTACGACAAATGCAAGGTCTCACTGACGGTACTGGACGGTATAGTTTTGAAAAATTGAATTTATGTGGTCGCCACCCAGGACAGAAACCAGATAATTTACCAGTTTCGTGATGGACACGGACATCAGGGGACAGACAATACCATTGCCCATTTAAGACCTTTATGCTGGTGGCCCGATTTTAAAATCCAATGTAACACATTATTTTGAGAACTGTTTAATCGGTGCACAGAACAATCCTGAAAGGTACACCAAGAAGGAGCAATTGAGAAACACCTGAACTGTTAATGGCCCTTGGACAAATTTGCAACTCGACTACATTGGCCCCCTCCCCCCTTGCAGAAATGATTTCAAATACGTATTAGTGGTAATCGACACCTTTACAAAATGGGTAGAAGCATTTCCCTCAAGGACAAACACTGCAAAGGTCATGGCTAAGATTTTGATCCAACAGATATTTACACGCTGGGGACTCCCCCGCAGCATTGAGTCAGACCAAGGTTCCCATTTCACCGGCAGAGTCATGCAAAATGTCCCAACGATTTTTGGACTCAAACAAAAATGCCACATCGCGTATCACCCCAATCCAGCGGCATTGTTGAGAGAATGAATTGCACTTTGAAAGCGACCATTAGAAAAATGCTGCAACAGAATAATACCACATGGGACACAGTTCCCCCATTTGCCCTTATGTTTATTCGGAACACTGTTTCCAGTTCCACAGGTTTCACCCCCCACACTCTCATGACCGGACAGCCCATGAAAGGAATTGAATATTTATTAGGTCTCGTTTTGGCAAGCCCCACATCCATGAAAAAGCGGTCCAACAAGTCACAGACAATATTAAAGCAGTGCAGTTCGCTGCAGCTGTCCGACTAGGCACTAGAAGGAAGCAGAGTAAAGCCTCCTTTGACAAAACCGTCCACCCCGTAGAGTACACAGTCGGTCAGCAAGTAATGGTTTCCCTTTACAATCCCAGTTCTTTCCTCTCCCCCAAATTTGCAGGACCCTACACCATTTTGGACAAAGTAAGTCCCTCTATGTACAAGATATATACCCCAATGGTAAAACTGGTTGGTTCCACATCAACCAGTTCAAAGTCTATGGAACCCAGCGTAGCCGCTCCCACCACATCTCCCTAGCAATAGCAGACGATTCCACCCTGCCCATCGACAACCTAGTCCAACCCTCCCCCAGCCCTGACAGCACGTCCACGCCCACAGACCCGACCTTGTCTCTGCCCACAGGTACGACCTTCCACCTTAAGCTTGACTCCAACGACAGCGCCAGCCTCCCCGACGTGACCACGATCACTGACCACTGGTAAAACTTCCCCGGCCTCAGTCACTCCAGCCCGCGGTACCACTGGGGCAGGGGAGGTTGGGGCGTGCTACAACCTTCCAGTCTCACCATCGAATCTGCTGCAACGTCCCAGTGAAGCTCAACGCAAACTGGAGGAGCAACATCTTCATCTTCCGGTTAGTCACACTACAGCCTTACAGTCTCAACATCGAATTCAACAAATTCAGATGATTAGCTCTACCCCACCTTGACCCATTCGTTTTCATCCCATTTCATTTTAACTGTCTTTTACCATTTCACTCTCTCTTCTCTTTCTTTAGATATATTTACACCCCCTTTCCCTGGGTTTCTATGGCTATGACTCATCTTTCATTCTCACTCCACAGTATAAATATTTCCCACTGTCTCTGTCTGTTAGCTTTGACAAAGAGTCATCGGACTCGAAACGTTAGCTTTTTTCTGCCCCGACAGATGCTGCCAGACCTGCTGAGATTTTCCTGCATTTTCCCTTTGGTATCCAAAGTGTAATTCCTGGTCTGTGTTGCTTTGAGTTGGGTTCCTGATAGCGATAGTAGAATTGGCTTCAGCTGGTTGGTTCGGCAGACAGAAATTTCCAAGCCAAGAATTACTCTCCAAAGGATTATCAAATGATCCAAATTATACTTCCTCATTGGTCAAATAGCAATGCTTGAGGATATAAAATCAAGGCAGATGCTACAGGGCAATGTCGAGAAAAGCACTGCACCATAGGTGAAGCCGTCTTTTGGGTGAGAAGTTCAAACCTGAGGTCCCATCTCCCTGTTCAGGTAGGTGTAAAATATCCAACGGCATTTTTGAAGAAGAGCGGGGCGTTATCCCTGGTATCGAGGCCAATATCTATCCCGCAGTCAGATTAAAAGGTCATTATCACATTGTGAAATTGGTGGTGTGGTAAAGAGTGAGCAGGTCAGTCTTAGATTACAGGGCGATACAGGTGGGCTGGCCGGATTGGCAGAACAGTGAGAAAAGGAACTAATTTAACCCTGAAAAGTATGAAGTGATGCATTTTGGAAGCACTCTCAATACAAAGGAATAAACAATAAACGGTTGGACACTGGTAAGTACAGAGGATGAGAGGGACCTTGGGGTGTGTGTCCATAGATTCCTGAAGCAGCAGCACAGGTAGATAAGGTGGTTAAGAAGGTATATGGGATACTTGCCTTTATTTGCCGAGGCATAGAATATAAGAGCCAGGAGGTTATAATGAAGCTGTATAGAATGTTCGTTCGGCCATAGCTGGAGGACTGCGAGCAGTTCTGGTCAACACACGATAGGAAGGATGTGATTGCACTAGAAAGGGTGCAGAGGAGATTCACCAGAATATTGCCTGGGCTGGAGCATTTCAGCTATGAAGAGAGGCTGCTTAGGCTGGGGTTGCTTTCATTAGAGCAAGGAGGCTGAGGGCTGATTGAGATATACAAAATTATGAGGGACTCAGATAGGGTAGATGGGATGAAACTCATGGTAGACTAGTACAAAAGGTGAAGTCACACGGGATCAGGGGTGAGCTGGCAAGGTGGATACAGAACTGGCTAGGTCATAGAAGGCAGAGAGTAGCAATGGAAGGATGTTTTTCTAATTGGAGGGCTGTGACTAGTGGTGTTCCGCAGGGATCAGTGCTGGGACCTTTGCTGTTTGCAGTATATATAAATGATTTGGAGGTAAATGTAACTGGTCTGATTAGTAAGTTTGCAGACGACACAAAGGTTGGTGGAATTGTGGATAGCGAGGAGGACTGTCAGAGGATACAGCAGGATTTAGATTGTTTGGAGACTTGGGCGGAGAGATGGCAGATGGAGTTTAATCCGGACAAATGTGAGGTAATGCATTTTGGAAGGTCTAATGCAGGTAGGGAATATACAGTGAATGGTAGAACCCTCAAGAGTATTGAAAGTCAGAGTGATCTAGGTGTATAGGTCCACAGGTCACTGAAAGGGGCAACACAGGTGGAGAAGGTAGTCAAGAAGGCATCTGGCATGCTTGCCTTCATTGGCCGGGGCATTGAGTATAAAAATTGGCAAACATGTTGCAGCTGTATGGAACCTTAGTTAGGCCACACTTGGAGTATAGTGTTCAATTCTGGTTGCCACATACCAGAAGGATGTGGAGGCTTTAGAGAGGGTGCAGAAGAGATTTACCAGAATGTTGCCTGGTATGGAGGGCATTAGCTATGAGGAGTGGTTGAATAAACTTGGTTTGTTCTCACTGGAACGACGGAGGTTGAGGGAACGACCTGATAGAGGTCTACAAAATTATGAGGGGCATAGACAGAGTGAATAGTCAGAGGCTTTTCCCCAGGGTAGAGGGGTCAATTACTAGGGGGCATAGGTTTAAGGTGAGAGGGGCAAGGTTTAGATGTACGAGGCAAGTTTTTTACACAGAGGGTAGTGGGTGCCTGGAACTCGCTACCGGAGGAGGTGGTGGAAGCAGGGACGATAGTGACATTTAAGGGGCATCTTGACAAATATATGAATAGGATGGGAATAGAGGGATACGGACCCAGGAAGTGTAGAAGATTGTGGTTTAGTCGGGCAGCATGGTCGGCACGGGCTTGGAGGGCCGAAGGGCCTGTTCCTGTGCTGTACTTTTCTTTGTTCTTTGTTCTTTGTTCCCCTTAGTAGATGTATCAATAACCAGGGGATGCAGATTTAAGGTAAAAGGCACGAGACATACAGGGGGTTTGAGGTAAAGCCTCTTCACCTTGGGGGTGGTGGGAATCTGAACTCACTACCAGAAAGGGTGGTAGAGGTGGGAACCCTTACAGTATTTAAGCAGCTTTTAGATGAGCACTTGAAATGCCACAGCACACAAGGCTATGGAACAAGTGCTGGAAAATGGGGTTAGAATGGAATGCTGCTTGATGGCCAGGGCGTAGACACGATGGGCTGTAGGGCCTCTTTCTGTGCTGAATTTGACTCTGTTCAGAAATGTTGACAGACTGTGGATTTTAGTCACTTTTAGACACTGACACAACCAAAGCATTGACAGAAGCAAAAAAATGCCCGAAAGACCCGGCCGTTCACGGAGATGGCATCTTCCAGTCCCGTTGACAGCACACCCCTGCTGTCGATTTCCCGCGGTGACGGATGCATTCAGTGGGAAAACCGGTTGACAACAGTGGGACCAGAAAATCAGCCAATGGCGGGCCGCCTTTGCAGCAGGTCACGTGGAAAATCCCACCCTACATTGTGAATTAAATGGACAGCATATTTCCTTCTCAATTTATTGCCACAGTTTAAAAAAAATAATCGATCGCCTACTTCCATCACAGCATATGAGGCATTTCAATGTTTTGCTTCTGTTTTTCTTGGCTCCGAGGTTGCCTACCTTGGAGCCTGATTTTGTGTCTGTAAGAGTGAGACGTTCATAGAGATATTGGGAGATTGTGATTTTAATAAAGGCCTCACAATGTTACTCTGTGCCCCAGGGTTGGACTGGTTGAACAGGAATATCAACTAAATATATAAATCAGCGGGCAGGATTCTCCATTTGTGAGACTAAGGGCCCAACACCAAAATCGCGGCTAGCACCTGAGCGAGGAATCCATTTCCTCTCACGGAATCGGGACCGGCGCCAGTTCCATGATTCTGCACGCCCGGAAAAGCGCCGACGCATCGCACCTACATATGGCCATTGCTGGAGGACGGCTCCGCCATTCTCCCCGCCCGACCACTCATGGTCCTGCCAGTTGGGAAACTAGCGTGGCGGCTGGGGACTCAGCCCACGGCTGTCCTGGTCGGGGGTGGGCCAATCGGAGGGCAGGGGGTTCCTTTTACGTGGCCGGGCAATGTTTGGGTGGGAGGTCATGCGGCCGATCGGAGGGTCTGTTTTTAAGGTCCAGCTCTGCGATCTGAGTCCATGAGGCACGATCAATTGAACAAAGACTCGAGTTGGATACCACTGAGGCTTTATTGCCCTAAGATGTGTGGCCTCCCACAGCAGCTGCCGAAATGGCTGCTGAATGGAGGACACGCATATTTATACTCCGCCCACTGGGCTGAGCCAGCATGCAGGGACTACCGGGACTACTGTAGTACAGGTCCTACCTTACATCACCTCATACAGGTGCAACAGTGGTTCATCACATTCACCCCCTGTTAAAATTGAGTCCGGCGGGGGCGGTGGAGAACTATATACAGCAATGAATTTATATTTACAGTATTTGATCAGAAAAAAAATGTCTTTTGAAGTCCATCACCAGTTAGAGATTTAACCGGTCTGGTGCCTTGATGTTCCGATGGGAGCGACGTAGCGGTGGTGGCGATGTTGATGCTGGCCTGATGTTCGGTGACTCCTGGAGCGTGCCGAAATCCTCTTCATCCTCGTGCATGGGCAGGGGAAGGACGGATGGTCCTGGTGGGGTTAATGCTGGGAGCGCTGGGGAAGGTGTGGTGTGTGTGGTACCTGCTGGTGCCAGGTCCCTGAGGGAGATAGTATCTTGGCGGCCATCGGGGTACGCCACGTAGGCATACTGGGGGTTGGCATGGAGCATTTGCACCCTTTCCACCAATGGGTCCGCCTTGTGGAGGCGGACGTGCCTACGGAGCAGGACTGGTCCTGGAACTGCGAGCCAAGTCGGGAGCGATACCCCGGATGTGGAATTCCTGGGGAAGGCACAAAGACGTTCATAGGGTGTGTTGTTAGTAGCGGTGCACAGCAGTGACCGAATGGGGTGTGTTTTTAGTAGCGGTGCACAGCAGTGACCGAATGGAGTGGAGTGTATCAGGGTGAACCTCCTGCCAGCGAGAGGCTGGGATGTTCCTGGACCGTTGGGCTAGTTGGACGTCCTGTTCTCCTTCTCTAACTGCCCGTTACCCCAGGGGTTATAGCTGGTAGTCCTGCTGGAGGCGATACCCCTGCTGAGCAGGAACTGACGCAGCTCATCGCTCGTGAATGAGGATCCCCTGTCACTGTGGATATAGACGGGGAAACCGAACAGAGCGAAGATAGAGTTTAGGGCTTTGATGATGGTGGCAGACGTCATGTCGAGGCATGGGATGGCGAAGGGGACTCTGGGGTATTCATCGACCACACTGAGAATATACGTGTTTCGGTTGGTGGAGGGGAGGGGCCCTTTGAAATCCACGCTGAGGCGTTGAAAGGAGCGGGAGGCCTTCACCAGGCACGCACGGTCCGGCCGGTAGAAGTGCGGCTTGCACTCTTCACAGACCTGGCAGTCCCTGGTGATTGTCCGTACTTCCTCGACGGAGTAGGGCAGGTTGTGGGCCTTTATGAAATGGTACAACCGTGTGACTCCCGGGTGACAAAGGCTGTTGTGCAGGGTCCGGAGTCGGTCTACTTGTGCGCTGGCACATGTACCTCGGGATAGGGTGTCTGGGGGCTCGTTGAGTTTGCCAGGGCGATACAAAATCTCGTAATTATAGGTGGAGAGCTCGATCCTCCACTGCAAGATTTTATCGTTTTTGATCTTGCCCCGCTGTGTGTTATTGAACATGAAGGCTACCGACCGTTGGTCAGTGAGGAGAGTGAATCTCCTGCCGGCCAGGTAATGCCTCCAATGCCGCACAGCTTCAACAATAGCTTGGGCCTCTTTTTCGACGGATGAGTGCCAAATTTCTGATGCATGAAGGGTGCGCGAAAAGAATGCCACGGGTCTGCCTGCCTGATTGAGGGTGGCGGCTAGAGCGACGTCCATTGCGTCGCTCTCTACTTGAAAGAGCAGTGTCTCATCGACTGCGTGCATCCCAGCCTTGGCGATATCGGCTCTGATACGGGTGAAGGCCTGTTGTGCCTCGGCCGTCAGTGGAAAATGGGTGGACTGAATGAGTGGGCGGGCCTTGCCGCATAGTTTGGGACCCACTGAGCGTAGTACGAGAAGAACCCCAGGCAGTGTTTGACTGCCTTGGGGCAGTGGGGGAGGGGAAGCTCAATGAGGGGGCACATGCGGTCGGAATCGGGCCCCAGAACTCCGTTCTGGATCACATAGCCGAGTATGGCAAAGCGGGTCGTGCTAAACACGCACTTATCCTTGTTGCAGGTGAGGTTGAGGAGAGTGGCGGTGTGGAGAAATTTGGCAAGGTTGGCATCGTGGTCCTGCTGGTCATGGCCGCAGATGGTGACGTCTAGGTACGGGAAGGTGGCCCGCAAACTGTACCGGTCGACCATTCGGTCCATTTCCCTTTGGAAGACCGAGACCCCGTTAGTGACACCGAAGGGAGCCCTGAGGAAGTGATAGAGACGATCGTCCGCCTCGAAAGCGGAGCTGGTGGTAGGCGGATTTGAGGTCTACCATTGAGAAGACCCGACTGTGCAATCTGATTGACCTCCCAATGGCCTCCCAAAGCAGCCGCTGGACCTCGGACCTGATAAAGGTCCTGTCCTGGGTGGTGTACCGTCTGCTCCTGGTGGCGATGAGTTTGCAATCCGGAGTTAGATTGACGAAGATGGAAGGCCGATCGACCTTTAGGGTCGCGAGGCCGCACACAGTGAGGGGTGGTAAGGGCCCGCCGAATTTGAGGCTTAGTCTCTGAAGGTTGCACTGGAAGTCCAGGCCGAGTAGTAAGGCAGCGCAGAGGTTAGGGAGGACGTAGAGGCGGAAGCCACTGAATTCTACACCCTGGACCGTGAGTGTGACCGTAACGTGACGGAATGGGATCCGGAGGCCAGGGAAATTCTTTAGTCGGTGGGGTGTACCGCGGCACCCATTGTGTGTAGGCTAGGGGGGTAGGGGCGATAGTGGCGACTGCGCGGACCTGGCACACCGCGGCGAAGTGCTCCTTTTTGCCGCAGGCCTTGCAAAGGGCAGCGCGGGCTGGGCAGTGTTGGCGAGGGTGCTTCTGCTGGCCGCAGAAGTAACATCTGGGACCCCCGGGCTGGCGTGTGGTGCAGGCGTACTGGCTGGATAAGGCCCCAGCTGGGGCGGTCGTCTGTGGAGTCCATGAGGGGTAGGAGGGGTGGGCCACGCGACTGGGCCTGAATGTTACGTGGGGCAACCGTCATGGAGAGCGCTAGCTTCTTTGTTTCAGCTAGGTCGAGCATGGCCCCTTCTAACAGTCTTTGGCGTATGAGCTCCGACCCGATCCCCGTTACGAACGCGTCCCGCATAAGAAGGTTGGAATGATCGGTGGCCGTAACGGCCTGACAGTCACAGTCCCGGACGAGTGGGATTAGGGCCCGCCAGAAGTCTTCGATGGACTCACCAGGGAGTTGAGAGCGAGTGGCGAGTTCGTGCCTGGCGAAGAGCGTGTCCGTTTTCTGTGTGTAGTTTTCTTTGAGAAGCGCCATGGCGTCGGCATAGTTCGGGCCGTCCTGGATCAGCGTAATCACGTTGGAGCTCAACCTTGAGTACAGGATCTGTATCTTCTGAGCCTCCGGAACAGGGGTGGTCGCTGAGTTGATGTATGCCTCGAAGCAAGCTAGCCAGTGATTAAAGTCCTGTTTGGCGTCGCTTGATTGCGGATCCAGCTGCTGGCGATCTGGTTTGATTCGGAGGTCCATCTATTAGAAAATCTAAGAGCAATAAATTGAGGCACGATCAATTGAACAAAGACTCAGGTTGGATACAACTGAGGCTTTTTATTGCGCTAAGATGTGTGGCCTCCCACAGCAGCTGGTGAAATGGCTGCTGAATGGAGGACACACATATTTATACTCCGCCTACTGGGCGGAGCCAGCAGGCAGGGACTACCGGCGAACCTGTGGTACAGGTCCTACCTTACATCACCTAATACAGGTGCAACAGTGGTTTACCACAGTCCACCATGGAACACGGCGCAGCTACTGGAGTCCGCCACAGTGCGCATGCGCGGCCACCGACCCGGAAGTGCGGGGGCCCGTATCTGTAGCAAAAGCTGCTAGTTTTACGCCAAGTCCCTGCTAGCTCCCTGCAGGGCTAGGAATATGTGGGCAAAAACTGGCGTGAAATTCCACAGTTTTTACGACCGCGAGGGGACATAGTTTTTGATTTGATTTGATTTATTATTGTCCCATGTATTGGTATACAGTGAAACGTCTTGTTTCTTGCATGCTGTACAAACAATGCATACCGTACATAGGGAATGAAGGAGGGATTGCAGAATATAATGTAGTTTAAAAGAGTTAGAGTGAAGTTTTAGAAGCATAGAACGAGGGTAAAAGATAGAATTAAAGGGTATGCTGGGCACAGCTTGCAAGAAGTCGCCTCGCTCCGGCGCCATCTTGAATAGTCCCAAAAATAGCAAATCCAGCCTTAATGTCGACGCTGGAACTGAATCAAAGAACAATACAGCACAGGAACAGGCCCTTCGGCCCGCCAAGCCTGAAGCAGTCATGATACCACCCTTGGCCAAAAAGCCCCAGCGCTTACTAAAAGAACAAAGAACAATATAAAAGCCGACTGCACCTGGTATTCCTAGGCCGTCTCCCATCCAAATACCAACCAGGCCTGAGTCAACTTAGCTTCTGAGATTAGACAAGATCGGGCGTTTTCGGACTAGGATGGCCGTAGACTGCGCGAGAGTTCTATGGCCCCGAAAACGGCGCTGGTCCTGGAGATCCGAATGCGCTACCACGTAGAACTAGTGCAATTCCAACGAGCGCTGACGTGTGATTCGTCGGGGTTGGGATTGGCACTGGAGAGTCTGCCAAACTGCAACCACATACAAGCGCTCCACTCCCCTCACACTCTCATTCCAGCCGAGATGATGCTACCCTGAAGAGCGGCACCGAGGGCCATTGATGCCGAGCCCGAGACAGTGGTGGATGCCATGGAAGAGAGGCGGGCCACCCTGTTCCCCAAGGTGGGAAGGAGGCTGCCACCTGTGGATGTCAACCAGGCATTCGTGCAGGTGGCAGAGGCTATCAGCGCCATGAGCCCCACCGCCAGGACCGGCCAGCAGTGCAGGAAGAAACTGCACAACCTTCTCAGGGCGGTCACCACATTCATGCCCCTGGAACCAAACCCCAAACACCCAACACCCCCCCCCCCTCCCCCCCGTCCCACACACACGTGGCCCCCACCAGGCGGACTGGTCGGCAGCGCTGGGCAAGGACGAGCAGCCCCCCCAGGTGAGCAAGAGTGTGCTACGTCCACCACCATGTCCCTGGCACCAGCCCCCATCCCACACACCCATAGCAACCCCACCCCATCCAGCGGGCGATCGAGCCCCACCTGCCGGCAGTCGGTGCGCACCCCACCAAGCACCACCTGCCAATGCCCATGCCGTCCGCCATGGCCGGGTGTCGTACACCGACAGGCCACCAGCTGGTTAACCCCCTGGGCTTCCACGTCCGAGTGTCTCACACTGTGCATTATCTGATCCCCAGGAGAAGGTGGCCCACAACCACCGGGGAGTGGGATAAGCTCGGAGGGAGTCATCTGGACCTGTGGCCCCTCACCATCGCAGAGAAGAGGACTGGTTGGTGGGGTCAGAGAGCTGGCAGTCGATGAGGTGGAGGTCAGCATCGGAGACCCAAGTGAACCTGCAATGAATAGCAATGGTTCTATGGCTAGTGTTGCACCCCGCCCCCGCCTCCCCCCCCCCCCCCCCCCCCCCCCCCCCCGCGATCTAATCACGTGTCTTGGCTTTTGTCTTGGAGGATCATCTGGCATTGAGGCAGGTCTATATGGTGCCCCCACCCCCGAGGCGGGACCTGCTGGTGAAAATCCCGCAACACCCCTGAGCACAAGTCCAGGGACAACACTGTTGGGCATGTTAGTAAAGGGGCTCCTGGGGCACTATCTGGTGAGAACACACATGCAGCGGTACAACAGGTGGGGTAGAAACCCCCTGTGATGAATGGTTATTGTATTACTGTACAATACCTCATCATGTAAGGCGATGTCCCCTTTAAGACCGGGCTTGGAACATTAGGGGACTCTGCCTCCGTCTCCCCCTACCTGGGAGTCGTATATCAGGGGCCACCTTGCAGGTGGCACCCAGTAAGCACCCGTATCGGCACCAGGCTAGTTCTTAGCTTATTAAAGCCTTCTTTACCATTTTATTCTCCAGCGTCGTTATTGAGGGTACAACAATTTAATAAGCTAAACTACATCAGGATGGACGCAGGCCTAAAACCAGAGAAGCTCAAACTGGAAGCACGGACACCGGAGGCAAAGGAAATTTTTAAATACTGGCTCCGATGCTTCGATGCCTACTTGGACTCCTCAGAGACTCCCATCCTGGGGCCACGCAAGCTGCGCCTACTCCACGCCCGGGTGAGTCACAGAATCTCCGCCACGCTCAAAAAGGCGACTACCCACGAAGAGGCGGTCGAGTTACTATGCAAGCGGTTTGTCAAACCCATCAACATGGTACATGCCGGGCATCTGCTCTCTACCTGCCGGCAGCGCTCGGGGAAAATACTAGACGAATTCGTAGAAAAATTCACCGCGCTCGCCAGGAACTGCGACCATCAGGATGGGACGGGGGAAATCCATATGAACCTGCATATCAGAGACGCTTTCGTGTCCGGCACCCGCTCGACCTACATCTGGCAGCAACTACTCGAAAACGGGGCAAAAGACCTCCAGGACACGATAACGCTCGGCACCTCGCTGGCAGTGGCCCGACATAATATAGGCACGTACCCCACGGACCCTGCGAGCCCCCTTCGGACTTCCCCAGACTCGGCCACGTTACGGGCCTGCGCCGCACAGCGACCCGCCCAGACCTGGGGCACACTGTGCTATTTCTGTGGGCGGGGTCAGCACCCACGCCCACGCTGCCCAGCCCGCTCCGCCATCTACAGCGACTGCGGGAAGAAGGGGCATTTTGCGAGGGTTTGCCTGGCCCGGCCCAAGGGCCAGAAACACAAAGAACACCAGGCCCGAAAATCAGGCTCACAGGCCCGCAGGCCTCGCAACGCGGCCGCGCATCGACCCGACACGCCCCCTTCTGCCATGTCATCTGCCTCGTTCGAATCATGGGAGCGGCCACCTTGTCAGCGGCCATCATCTCGACCCGATACGTGCGACCGACGGCGGCGGCCATTTAACGACTCCGACTCGGCTGAGGAATTGGACTACCCGCAACTGGGAGCGATCACCCTCCACCAAACGCGTCAAAAACACCTGCAGAACCCTATGATGCAGGTCCAGGTCAACGGGCGCGACACTCCCTGCATTTTCGACTCCGGGAGCACGGAGAGCTTTATTCATCCAGAAACGGTAAGGCGCTTGCTCCTTGCACACCCATTCCGTGTCCCAAACCACAGCCCTCGCATCCGTGTCCCACTCGGTCCAAATCAAGGGGTACTGTATTGCAGATCTCTCGATCCAGGGCGCCGAATACACCCGTTTCAAACTGTATATCCTCCCTCACCTCTGCGCCCCCCCTGCTGCTCGGACTGGATTTCCAGTGCAGCCACCGAATCCTGACACTGAAGTTCGGCGGACCCTTGCCCCCCCCTCATGGTATGCAGCCTTGCGACACTGAAAGTCCCCTCTCTATTCACGAACCTCGCTCCCGACTGTAAGCCCGTTGGCACCAGGAGCCGGCGGTACAGTGCCCAAGACATGATTTTTATCAAGTCAGAGGTCCAGCGTTTACTGGGAGAAGGGTTCATCGAGGCTAGCAACAGCCCCTGGAGAGCACAAGTGGTGGTAGTCCGGTCTGGGGAAAAGAAACGGATGGTCGTGGATTATAGCCAGACCATAAACCGCTTCACGCAGCTCGATGCGTACC
Organism: Scyliorhinus torazame; assembly: GCF_047496885.1. Lineage (NCBI taxonomy): Eukaryota > Metazoa > Chordata > Chondrichthyes > Carcharhiniformes > Scyliorhinidae > Scyliorhinus > Scyliorhinus torazame. The sequence continues at coordinate 107,740,616 of NC_092727.1, forward strand.
TCCTTCCTCGCACAGCAGAAATGGTAAATCGGATCGCCCAATACCGGGTATTTTCCACGGTCGATCTCAAATCCGCCTATCACCAGCTCCCTATCCGACCGAAAGACCACCCCTATACTACCTTCGAAGCAGCCGGCCGGCTCTTCCACTTCCTCAGGGTCCCCTTCGGCGTTACAAATGGGGTTTCCATCTTCCAGAGGGCGATGGACCAAATGGTGGGTCAGTAGGGCTTGCGGGCTATATACCCATACTTGGACAATGTCACCATCTGCGGCCATGATCAGCAGGACCATGACGCGAACCTCGAAAGGTTCCTTCAGACCGCCCGAGCCCTCAACCTGACCTATAACAAGGAAAAATGCGCTTTCCATACAACCCGGCTAGCCATCCGTGGCTATGTCGTGGAAAACGGGGTCCTAGGTCCCGACTCCGACTGCATGCGCCCCCTTAAGGAACTTCTCCTCCTCCGCAGCCTCAAGGCCCTCAAATAGTGCTTGGGGCTTTTCTCCTATTACACCCAGTGGGTCCCCAAATATGCGGACAAAGCCCGCCCACTCATAAAGACCACGTTATTTCCCCTGTCAGCCTTCAGCCGCATCACGGCCGCTATGCACGCGGTGGACAAAACTATCCCTTTCCAGGTAGAGAGCGCTGCGTCAGACATCGCCCTGGCTGCTACACTCAACCAGGCAGGCAGACCAGTAGCGTTCGTCTCCTGGACCCTCACCACCTCCGAGATTCAGCACTCTGCAGTCGAGAAGGATGCACAAGCCATTGTGGAGGCTGTGCAGCACTGGAGGCACCACCTAGCCGGTTGGAGGTTCACCTTCGTCACCGACCAACGGTCGGTAGCCTTCATGTTTGATAACGCACAACGGGGTAAAATAAAAAACGATAACATTTTGAGGTGGAGGATCGAACTCTCCACCTACAAGTACGATATCAAGTATCACCCAGAGGAGCTCAACGAGCCCCCAGATGCCTTGTCCTGCGGCCACCGTGATAAAGGCACTGCACAGCATCTTCACCCTGTTCGGTTTCCCCGCTTATACCCACAGCGACTGGGGTACTTCGTTCATCAGCGATGAACTGTGTCAGTATCTGCTCAGCAAAGGCATCGCCTCGAGCAGAACGACCAGTTATAACCCGCGGGGAAACGGGCAGGTGGAGAGGGAGAACGCGACAGTTTGGAATGCTGTCCTACTGGACCTGCGGTTGAGAAGTCTCCCAACCACCCGCTGGCAGGAGGTCCTACCCAATGCCCTACACTCCATTAGGTCACTCCTTTGCACGGCCACGAATGAGACTCCTCAAAACCGCTTGTTTGTCTTCCCCAGGAAGTCTACCTCCGGGGTCTCGCTTCCACCTTGGCTGACGGCTCCGGGACCTGTTCGTCTCCGGAGACACACGAGAAGCCATAAAACGGACCCCCTGGTCGAGAGGGTCCGATTACTACATGAAAACCCCCAATACGCCTATGTCGAGTACCCCGACGGCAGGCAAGATACGGTTTCCCTCCGGGATCTGGCACCCGCTGGTTCCCCCACTAGACGCCCCCTCCCTCAGGGCTCCCCTGTGGGATCTGGCACCCACTACTCCCCGTTCCAGGTCCCACTCCCCGTCGCTGGACACCGACCGCGCGTGCCCCCTAGCGCCCTCCCTCTACACCCCCCACCAGTGCCAGCACCGCTACCCCCAGCTCCAGCTATTTCCCCTGTGGCCTGATCCCCTACCCCGACCTGGACCAAGGCTCCAACCACCGTGATCCCGGACCTACCCTCAACTAAGACTTCCGTGTCCGCTGCACCACCGCCTGAGCTGGGGAGGTTAATGAGGACGATCAGGCCGCCGAAACGAATGGACTTATGATTCCATTTCACCCCCCGCCGGACTTCATTTTTTTAACAGCGGGTGAATGTGATGAACAGTTATTGTATTACTGTACCCTTTTCATCATGGAAAGGTGATGTCCCCTTTAAGACCGGGCTTGGAACCCTGGGGGACTCCGCCTCTGGCTCCGCCCACCTGGGAGTCGTACATAAGGGGCCGCCTTGCAGGCGGCAGCCAGTGAGCACCCGTATCGGCACCAGGCTAGTTCTTAGCTTATTAAAGCCTTCTTTACCATTTTAATCTCTGGCGTCTTAATTGAGGGTACAACACCCCCCAGGGGGTGGGTGGTTGGAGGGTGGCCCGAACCCAGGGACTAGTTGCCGTCCAGACCAGTAACAAGCTTCAGGAAATGGCAGTCCCACCAATAATGGAGATGCAAGCACAGAGCCAGGGACAGCAGGAGGGGGTGTCAGCAACCAAACAGAGAGTGCAGGCGCGGTTAGAGGAGTCCAACCGCCTGCAGGGGCAGGAGGCGGTGCTGACCATGCGTGGTGCCCAGGCCAACATCGCACACGAGGCGTCCGCGGTGGAGGCCTTGGTGCGATGGTATTGGCCATGGGCCAGGATGTCCAAGCCCTCGGGCACGCTGTGCGGGCGGTGGTCGAGGCAAAGGAGAGGGACGTCATGTCACAGGCAGTCATGTACCAGGTCCACCTGCACATTGCTGCCGTGCTCAAGAGCGTGTCCCAATCACAACGAGCTACAGCTGCAGGTGTCGAGCGGATTGTCCTGGCGCTGGCTGACTTGAACCAGGCACATAGGGACGTGGCACAGTCCCTGAGTGATGTGGCATGGTCCTTGTGTGACGTGACATGGTCCCTGAGTGATGTGGCACGCTCCCTGAGCGACGTGTGCCATGTGAGAGTACCTTTAAGAAATGGGTGTTTATAAATGGGTATGTATATAAATATCTGTAGTGAGAGTACTTTTAAGAAATGGGTGTTTATTATTGCAGTGATGTCAGAGAGTGGGTGGAGCTGGGCTGTCTGTCAGCTTTTTACTTTTGTTTTAGGCTGTTTGCTGCAGGGTGTGTTTTAGTTTCGTTTTCAAAGCTGGATAGCTGCATTCACAGCCAGAAGGTGTATGAATCTCTCTCTGTAATCTAAAGACTGTAAATCGATCCTGGTTATTTAAAACTAATAACAGTAGTGACTTTAACCTGATGTGCTTCTGGTAAAAGGTGTTTTAAGTCTTATGGGTGTTAAAAGGAAAGCTTAAAGGATTACTTAGTGTTGTATTCTTTGGGGGTTGTATTTGAATTAATGGTTTCTAAGATGTTCACTGTATGTTTTAAAAAGGTTAACTTGAGTTCATAGAATAAACATTGTTTTGCTTTAAAAAATACTTTTCCATTTCTGCTATACCACACCTGTAGAGTGGGCCATGTGCTCCCCATACCACACTCTATTAAAAGTTGTAGGTCAGGGGAACTCCATGATACACTTTGTGGTTCTCTAAACCCTGGCCCATAACAAATTGGGGGCTCGAGGGGGATTACTAAAGTCAATATTTTCCTGCTTCTGTAGTAGAAAGATTCAACACACTCGTTAAGACAAAATAACAAACTTTATTTTCAAAACGACTGCATGCAGTAATGGCTGAAACTTGAAGTCAGAGAGCAGTCAACAAAACTGCTGAGTCTTTCGCAAGTTCCACGCTTTCGCAGAGAATTAGCTCAATATTTAAACATTATCATTATCAAGTTTGTGTGACAACAGTATAGTCAGGAATTTGATCGGAAATACAAACGGAAGCATAGAACAGACCATTTTTGGTCACATCACTCATACCATTATCTTGTCCTTGCAGGCCTGAACTTATCTTGTTTAATTCCTATGGCCCTGGGTTATGACGAGGTAGTTTTATCAGGAGTTGCCGAGGTCTGGTGTTTTGGAATGGCTCGACCTTCGCTGATCTTTTCAGACTTCAAGTTTTGCAGAGTTGGCCTTATCAGTCTTACAGTCTGAAATGGTTAGGGCAGCATTTCTTACAGGGGTCTGGTGAACTGTGAGCATTCTTTACATGGGCCTGGTGAGCTGGACTGAGTAGTTTCAGCCTTTCTTACATTGTATCAAACATTTTGACCAGTCTTCCCATTGACCAGTTTTCCCATCATGCCATTACTTAATTCGTAACATATCACATTCCCTCCCTGACAACTAGTTAAATAGGTATATCCATGACTCGATTGAAAATCCATTAACACAAGCAACCAAGCAATCCTATCCCTAGTAGAATTAGGAGTGGTAGAATGAAGGCCTTAAAGATCCAATCAAATAATCCGTGACCCAACCATCCTAGCCAACCCGGCGGGTTATAGTCATGAAATTCACTGCCAATCTCTTGAATTTGAGCAGTCTGTCTCTTAATATGGTCGGCCAGGTTAGTGATATTTTCAGAGCCATCTGGAATATAAGTACAGCACTCCTGACCTATGATAGCGCACGTTCCTCCTGCAAGGCTAACAGATAATCCAAAGCCAGTCGATTTTGTAATGCCACGGTCCGGACAGCTACCAGCTCAGCTGAGACCTCAGCCAGTGCCTGTCCAGTTTCCCTGGCTTCTGCTGCCGTTACGTTCGCCAGTTGTTCCAGTGCTGTGGCCATGTGGATCAGTTCGTCGGATGCCTTGCCCGTTCCGTACAAGGGAAAGGCCATCATAAAGAACTGTTCCGTTTTAGAAATAGTCCTTTTTGCTCACGAGGGAGAGTGCTTAAGGGTGGGTAGGTGAAGCATTTGAGGTACGACGTAGCCTAAAAAGCAGGATCCTGGCCAATCAATGGGAAGCCATGGACTTGCTTCAGTGCCGCATATGAAATAGGTTCCATTATAGGCCGTAAAATCATCAGCTAATGGCATCCAGGGGATTGGGGATGTCTGTCCCCATGAAATGTTAGAGGTTATATTCTACACCCTGGACCAATCACAGTTAAACATGCCCTTGTTGGATATGCCTGGTACCAGTCCTTGCCAGTCAACTGTAAGGTTGCACCTACTTTGCCCCATTAACTTTCCTTTCCCTGATTTATTAAAACACATGGAACCTTGAACATTATATGAGTGGACAGTGAGGGAGGGTGGAGTCAAGGCATGATTATAGGTAGGTTGATACGAAGCTGAAAATTTAGTCATGTAATAGCCAGCAGATCTCCATATTTCCATATCCCCCCCTATCTCCCCTGCTCCCTGTTTGATTTTGTCGTAAAATCCATTAGTGATAGTGATGAGGATGAAATAAAAGAGCTTCATAGTCGAAGGCTTGGTGGGGATCTATTTAAGTATGTCCACTCATTGCCAAGGTTTGATGAGAAGGAGATAGAAGCCTTTCTTCAGTTCATTTGAGAACGTGGCTAAACAAATGAAATGGCCGCAGGACATGTGGGTATTACTGATTCAAACAAAGCTGGTAGGTAGGGCTAGTGAAGTGTTTGTATCACTACCGGAGGAGGTATCTGGGACGTATGAGGAGGTGAAAATATCCAACTGTGGTGCATATGAACTAGTGCTTGAAGCCTACAGACAAAGGTTTAGAAATTTAAGGAAATAATTTGGTCAAACATACATGGAGTTTGAAAGGATCAAACAGAGTAATTTTGATAGGTTCTTTGAAAATAGACAAAACGTATGAAGCTCTCAGAGAAATGATACTTTTGGAGGAGTTTACAAATTCAATTCCTGATGTAGTGAGGAAGAGCAGAGGGTTAAAACTGTGAGATTAGCAGCAGACATGGCAGATGATTGTGAATTAGTTCATGAATCAAAGCTTGGTTTCTGACATCAGTTTCTGCCTGTGAGGGCTAGAAACTGGGGACATGAGAAATACTCAAGTGGTAAAGGTAAAAGTGATCTGATGGGAGATAATAAGGAGAGTGTGCCTCAGGTTAAAAAAGAAATCCAGGAGGGTGGAAAATAAATGAAAAATTTCATCTGTTTTCACTGTAATAAACTAGGCCATGTCAAGTCACAGTGTTGGTGGTTGAAGAAAAACACTGGGAAGGCTGATGTAGTAAAACAGGATAAGACAGTGGAGTTTGTTAAAGTGGTCAAGGAAAGCCCAAGTGAAGCAAAGGAGGTGCAAATGATTGTACAGCCTGATCAAGAGGTGATTGATAAGAAGGTGCTACATCTCTTTAAAGAATTTACTTGTGTGGGTACAGTTTACTCAAGTGTATCAGGAAGAGCAGGTAAAGATACGGGGGCTAGTCAATCTTTAATGATAAGAGATGAGGAGTCATGTAGTCTGGGAAGAATGTTGCCAGAAAAGGTGGTAATATGTGGAATTCAGGGTGAGAGGAGTAGTGTTCCATTATATAAGGTAAGGTTGGAAAGTCCAGTGAAGAGTGGTGAAGTGGTAGTAGGAGTAATAGAGAAACTATCCTATCCAGGAATACAGTTTATCTTAGGTAATGATATAGCTGGATCGCAGGTGGGAGTGATGCCTACTGTGGTGGATAAGCTAGTGGAAAATCAGACAACTGAAGTGTTGAAGGACGAATATCCTGGGATTTTTCCGGATTGTGTAGTAACAAGGTTGCAAAGTCACAGGTTAAAACAAGAGGAGAAATCAAAGAGTGAAGATGACGTTGAAGTGCAATTAGCAGAAATGATTTTTGATCAGATGGTTGATAAAGAACAAGAACAGGTGGAGAATGAGACGGATATTTTTAGTTCAGGAAAATTGGCGGAGTTACAACAGAAAGATGTAGAAAAAAAACGGATGTATCAGAAAGCGTACACGGAAGAGGATCTTATAGAATTTCATAGAATTTACAGTGCAGAAGGAGGCCATTCGGCCCATTGAGTCTGCACCCTACCCAAGGTCACACCGCCACCCTATCCCCATAACCCAGTAACCCCACCCAACACTAAGGGCAATTTTGGACACTAAGGGCAATTTATCATGGCCAATCCACCTAACCTGCACATCTTTGGACTGTGGGAGGAAACCGGAGCACCCGGAGGAAACCCACGCACACACGGGGAGGATGTGCAGACTCCGCACAGACAGTGACCCAAGCCGGAATCGAACCTGGGACCCTGGAGCTGTGAAGCAATTGTGCTATCCACAAGGCTACCATGCTGCCCCAATATCTGAGTATATACCGGAGTGTTATTACCGTAATAGTGATGTCTTGATGATAAAATGGAGACCTTTACATATGCAGGCGGATGAAAAGTGGGCAGAAGTTCATCAAGTTGTATTGCCGGCAGGGTATAGAAAGGAGGTGTTGCGAGTTGCACATGAGGTACCAGTTGGAGGTCATTCGGAAATAAGGAAAACTCCAGCTTAAATCCAGAAACATTTTTATTGGCCTGGACTACAACAAGGCGTAGTTAAATTTTGTCAATCATGTCACACATGTCAAGTGACAGGGAAACCTCAAACAGTGATACAACCAGCGCCCTTAATACCCATTCCAGCATTTGACGAATCTTTTACAAGGATCCTAATTGATTGCGTAGGCCCGCTTCCTAAAACGAAAAGTGGGAATCAATATCTTTTGACTATAATGGATGTGTCTATTAGGTTTCCAGATGCCATTCCAGTATGTAATATTACAGCTAAAAAGATTGTGGAGGAGTTACTTAAATTCTAAACTAGATATGGACTACCCATAGAAACACATTCGGATGAACGATCAAATTTTACCTCAAAGTTATTCAAAGACGTTATGGATAGCTTAGGAATAAAACAATTTAAATCAACCGCGTACCATCCAGAATCACTGGGAGCATTAGAAAGGTGGCATCAGACATTAAAGGCAATGTTCAGGGCTTATTGTCAAGATTATCCAGAGGATTGGGATAAAGGAATTCCATTCGTACTGTTTGCAATTAGGGATGCACCTAATGAATCAACCAAATTTAGCCCTTTCGAACAAATTTTTGGTCATGAGGTAAGAGGACCACTTAAATTGATTGAGGAAAAATTGGTAAGTGAGAAATTGGAAATTACATTATTGGATTATGTGTCAAATTTTAGGGAACGATTAAATAGAGCAGGTGAATTGGCTCGGCAACATTTAAAGGTTGCACAATATGTGATGAAACAGGTAGCGGACAAGAAATCCAAAGTTCGTAGTTTTGCCTGTGGAGATAAAGTTTTAGTATTGTTACCAGTGGTAGTGAAACCTTTAAAAGCAAGGTTTTGTGGACCTTATCAAATTGAAAGGAAATTAAGTTAGATGAATTATGTGGTAAAAACGCCGGGTAGAAGGAAAACTCACCGAGTGTGTCGTGTGAATATGCTTAAAAGGTACTTTGAAAGGGGAGGAGAGATAAAGGTAGAGGATTTAATGATTCTAACTCAAAGTGACGAACCAAATCCAGATGACTGTGAATTTGACATACCTCAAATTAAATTGGAAAACAAGGATGTTCTTAAAAATTGGGATAAATTGTTGTTTTAAAAAAATATATATTTATTAAAGTTTTTTAACACAATTTTTCTCCCTTACAAACAATAACCCCCCCCTCGTAACAAAAAAAAAGAGAAATCGCGCAGAGCAAGATATATACATGGCAAAATGATATATTTACACAGCTTTGTACACTGGCCCTCACCCGTACGTGCCAGTTTCCCCAACCCTTCATGTTATCTCTTGCTCATCCACCCTCCCAGGCAGTCCCCCCTTTCCCCACCCCTCCCCCCTCCCAGGATGTCCCCCCCCCTCTCCCCCCCCCCCCCCCCCCCGCCCCCACCCCCAAGGTTGCTGCTGCTGCTGACCGACCTTCCTCTAACGCTCCGCAAGATAGTCTAGGAACGGTTGCCACCGCCTGTAGAACCCCTGCGCAGACCCTCTCAAGGCGAACTTAATCCTCTCCAACTTTATGAACCCAGCCATATCATTTATCCAGGCCTCCAGGCTAGGGGGCTTCGCCTCCTTCCACATTAGCAAGATCTTTCGCTGGGCTACTAGGGACGCAAAGGCCAGAATGCCGGCCTCTTTCGCCTCCTGCACTCCCGGTTCATCCACTACTCCAAATATTGCTAGCCCCCAGCTTGGCTTGACCCGGACTTTCACCACCTGAGATATTGCTCCCGCCACTCCTCTCCAGAACCCCTCCAGTGCCGGGCATGACCAAAACATATGGACATGGTTCACCGGGCTCCCTGAGCGCCTTCCACATCTGTCCTCCACCCCAAAGAACCTACTCAACCTCGCCCCCGTCAAGTGCGCTCTGTGGACCACCTTAAATTGCATCAGGCTGAGCCTGGCACACGAGGAGGAGGAATTAACCCTACCTAGGGCATCAGCCCACAGACCTTCCTCGATCTCCTCCCCCAGCTCCTCCTCCCATTTACCCTTCAACTCTTCTACCAGTGCTTCCCCCTCCTCTTTCAACTCCTGGTGTATTTCCGACACCTTGCCCTCCCCGACCCATACACCCGAGATCACCCTATCTTGAACTTCTTGTGCCGGGAGCAACGGGAATTCCTTCACCTGTCGCCTCACAAAAGCCCTCAACTGCATATATCTAAAGGCATTTCACCGGGGTAACTCGAACTTCTCCTCCAGTGCCCCTAGGCTCGCAAACGTCCCGTCGATGAACAGGTCCCCCATTCTTCTAATCCCCGCCGATGCCAGCCCTGGAACCCCCCGTCCATCTTCCCCGGGACAAACCGGTGGTTACCCCTGATCGGGGACCACACCGATGCTCCCATTGCACCCCGGTGCCGTCTCCACCGGCCCCAGATCCTTAGCGTTGCCACCACCACCGGGCTCGTGGTATACTTTGTCGGCGAGAGCGGCAGCGGTGCCGTCACCAACGCTCCCAGGCTCGTTCCTTTACAGGACGCCATCTCCATCCTCTTCCATGCCGCCCCCTCTCCCTTCATAACCCACTTGCGGATCATCGTCATATTTGCTGCCCAGTAGTAGCTCCCCAGGTTTGGCAGCGCCAACCCTCCTCGGTCCCTACTGCGTTCCAGGAACCCTCTCCTTACTCTCGGGGTCTTATTCGCCCACACAAACCCCATAATACTCCTGCCTACTCTCTTAAAAAAGGCCTTAGTGATCACGATGGGAAGGCACTGAAACACAAACAGAAACCTCGGAAGGATCACCATTGTGACCGACTGCACTCTACCCGCCAGCGAGAGCGGTAACATGTCCCATCTTTTGAAATCCTCCTCCATTTGCTTCACCAACCTCGTCAGATTCAGTTTATGTAGGGTCCTCCAACTCCTGGCTATCTGGATCCCCAGATACCAAAAGCTCCCCTCCGCCCTCCTCAGCGGTAGGTCCCCATCCCTCTTTCTTGGTCCCCCGCCTGTAATACAAAGAGCTCACTCTTCCCTACATTGAGCTGATAGCCCGAAAACTCCCCAAACTCTCTTAGAGTCTGCATGACCTCCACCATCCCTTCCATTGGATCCGCCACGTACAGCAACAGGTCATCCGCATATAGCAACACCCGATGCTCTTCTCCACCTCGGACCACCCCCCTCCATTTATTACACTCCCTCAATGACATGGCCAATGGTTCGATCGCCAATGCGAACAACAGGGGGGACGGGGGCACCCTTGCCTCGTCCCTCGGTACAGTCGAATGTACTCCGACCTCCGCTGGTTCGTCACTACACTCGCCATCGGGGCTCTGTAAAGGAGCTTAACCCAATTGATAAACCCTACCCCAAACCCAAACCTACGCAGCACCTCCCAGGGGTACTCCCACTCTACTCGGTCAAAGGCCTTCTCCGCGTCCATAGCTGCCACTATCTCCTCCTCTCCCTCCTCCGATGGCATCATTATTACGTTTAAGAGCCGCCACACATTGGTGTTTACTTGCCTGCCCTTTACAAATCCCGTCTGGTCCTCGTGGATTACCCCCGGGACACAGTCCTCGATCCTCGTGGCCAGCACTTTTGCCAGCAACTTTGCATCCACATTGAGGAGCGAGATCGGCCTGTACGATCCACATTGCAGTGGGTCCTTGTCCCGCTTTAGGATCAAAGAAATTGTCGCTTCCGACATTGTCGGGGTCAGGGTCCCCTCCTCTCTTGCCTCATTAAAGGTCCTCACCAGTAGCGGGGCCAACAGGTCTGCGTACTTCCTGTAGAACCCCACCGGGAATCCGTCCGGTCCCGGGGCCTTCCCCGCCTGCATGCTCCCCAAACCCTTGCTCAGCTCCTCCAACCCAATTGGTGCCCCCAAACCAGCCACCTCTTGCTCCTCCACCCTCGGGAATCTCAGCTGATCTAGGAATCGTCTCATCCCCTCTTCCCCCGCTGGGGTCTGGGATCTGTACAGCTCTTCATAAAAGGCCTTAAATACCTCATTTATTTTCGTCGCACTCCGAACCGTGGCTCCCCTTCCATCTTTGACTCCCCCTATTTCCCTCGCTGCCATCCTCTTACGGAGCTGGTGTGCCAGCATCCGACTAGCCTTTTCCCCATACTCGTAGGTCGCCCCCTGCGCTTTCCTCCACTGTGCCTCTGCCTTCCCTGTGGTCAACAGGTCAAATTGCGTCTGGAGCCGTCGTCTTTCCCCAAGTAATCTTTCCTCCGGGGCCTCTGCGTATCTCCTGTCCACTCTCAAAATCTCCCCCACTAACTTCTCCCTTTCCATACCCTCTGTCTTCTCCCTATGAGCCCTAATGGAAATGAGCTCTCCCCTGATCACCGCCTTCAACGCCTCCCATACCACCCCCACCCGCACCTCCCCGTTGTCGTTGGCCTCCAAGTACCTTTCGATACACCCCCTCACCTTCCCACACACCACCTCGGCCGCCAGCAGTCCCACATCCAGCCGCCACAACGGGTGTTGGTCCCTCTCCTCTCCCAGCTCCAGTTCCACCCAGTGTGGGGCATGGTCCGAAACGGCTATAGCCGAATACTCCGTCCCCTCCACCCTTGGGATGAGCGCCCTACTCAGAACAAAGAAATCTATCTGGGAGTAGGCTTTGTGTACATGGGAGAAGAAAGAAAATTCCCTGGCCTGCGGCCTTGCAAACCGCCATGGGTCCACTCCCCCCATCTGATCCATACACCCTCTAAGTACCTTGGCCGCCACCGGCCTCTTTCCAGTCCTTGATTTGGAGCGGTCCAGTGCTGGATCCAACACTGTATTGAAGTCCCCTCCCATTATCAGGCCTCCTATCTCCAGGTCCGGAATGCGCCCCAACATGCGCTTCATGAATCCTGCATCATCCCAGTTCGTGGCGTATACGTTTACCAACACCACCCACGTCCCTTGCAGCCTACCACTCACCATTACATATCGCCCTCCATTGTCCGCTACATAGTGCCCCCCCCCCCGGCCCGGCCGACTAGCCATCTCCTTTTCTGGGCCAGTCCCGTGTCCACACCTCCCTCACCCTCCAGTCCCCCGGAGGGGGGACCCCCGTCCCGACCACCTCTTCTGTGTCCCATTCCCTTTCGGCCAGTGCAGCAGCAACCCGCTCCGCACCCTCTGGTGCAGCTCCTGTCGCGGCCTTGTCTCTCTCCCCCAGCCAATGTAACATTTCCTGCGCGTGATTGACCCCCTTTATACAACAACCATCACACATCAAACCCCAAAACATCCCCCCCACCCTCACAAACCCTCAGTTTGACAAAGGTCAACGCCTCTTCAGGCGTTTCGAAGTAATAGTGTTGGCCCTTGTATGTGACCCACAGTCTCGCTGGCTGCAGCATTCCGAATTTCACTTCTTTCCGGTACAATGCCGCTTTGGCCCGGTTGAAACCCGCTCTCCACTTTGCAACCTCCGTGCTCCAGTCCGGGTATATTCGGATCTCTACATTGTCCCACTTACTGCTCCGCTCCTTCTTGGCCCATCTCAGGACCCACTCTCTGTCCGTGAACCGGTGGAACATCACCACCATCGCCCTTGGCGGCTCATTTGCCTGGGGCTTCTACGCCAGCACCCGATGTGCCCCGTCCAACTCCAACGGCCTCGAAGGGGCCTTTGTGCCCATCATCGCCTTGAGCATCGTGCTCGCGTATGCCCCGGCATCAGCCCCCTCCACTCCCTCAGGGAGACCCAGGATTCGCAGATTCTTTCACCTCGACCTGTTCTCCAGGTCTTCGAGTCTTCCCGCCCACCTCTTGTGTTGCGCCTCAAAGTACAACAAAGAACAAAGAAATGTACAGCACAGGAACAGGCCCTTCGGCCCTCCAAGCCCGTGCCGACCATGCTGCCCGACTAAACTACAATCTTCTACAGTTCCTGGGTCCGTATCCTTCTATTCCCATCCTATTCATATATTTGTCAAGATGCCCCTTAAATGTCCCTATCGTCCCTGCTTCCACTACCTCCTCCGGTAGCGGGTTCCAGGCACCCACTACCCTCTGCGTAAAAAACTTGCCTCGTACATCTACTCTAAACCTTGCCCCTCTCACCTTAAACCTATGCCCCCTAGTAATTGACCACTCTACCCTGGGGAAAAGCCTCTGACTATCCACTCTGTCTATGCCCCTCATAATTTTGGATACCTCTATCAGGTCTCCCCTCAACCTCCTTCGTTCCAGTGAGAACAAACCGAGTTAATTCAATCGCTCCTCATAGCTAATGCCCTCCATACCAGGCAACATTCTGGTAAATCTCTTCTGCACCCTCTCTAAAGCCTCCACATCCTTCTGGTAGTGTGGCGACCAGAATTGAACACTATACTCCAAGTGTGGCCTAACTAAGGTTCTATACAGCTGCAACATGACTTGCCAATTCTTATACTCAATGCCCCAGCCAATGAAGGCACGCATGCCGTATGCCTTCTTGACTACCTTCTCCACCTGTGTTGCCCCTTTCAATGACCTGTGGACCTGTACTCCTAGATCTCTTTGACTTTCAATACTCTTGAGGGTTCTACCATTCACGGTATATTCCCTACCTGCATTAGACCTTCCAAAATGCATTACCTCACATTTGTCCGGATTAAACTCCATCTGCCATCTCTCCGCCCAAGTCTCCAGACAATCTAAATCCTACAGTATCCTCCGACAGTCCTCATCGCTATCCGCAATTCCACCAACCTTTGTGTCGTCTGCAAACTTACTAATCAGACCAGCTACATTTTCCTCCAAATCATTTATATATACTACAAAGAGCAAAGGTCCCAGCACTGATCCCTGTGGAACACCACTGGTCACAGCCCTCCAATTGGAAAAGCATCCCTCCATTGCTACTCTCTGCTTTCTATGGCCTAGCCAGTTCTGTATCCACCTTGCCAGCTCACCCCTGATCCCGTGTGACTTCACCTTTTGTACTAGTCTACCATGAGGGACCTTGTCAAAGGCCTTACTGAAGTCCATATAGACAACATCTACTGCCCTACCTGCATCAATCATCTTAGTGACCTCCTCGAAAAACTCTATCAAGTTAGTGAGACACGACCTCCCCTTCACAAAACCGTGCTGCCTCTCACTAATATGTCCATTTGCTTCCAAATGGGAGTAGATCCTGTCCCGAAGAATTCTCTCCAGTAATTTCCCTACCACTGAAGTAAGGCTCACCGGCCTGTAGTTCCCGGGATTATCCTTGCTACCCTTCTTAAGCAGCCTCATTCTGCTCCACTCTCACAGCCAGGCCCACGAGCTCGTCCTCGTTCTGACTGACTCTTTTCTGTACCTCCTGGATCTTAGCTTCGTGGGCTTTCTGGGTGATCCCGAGTCCTTCAATTGCCGAAAGCATAGGCGCCAGCATCTCCTTGTGCATCTCCTCGCGCTGCTCCTCGAAGCAGCGCTTGATGAACTCCTGCAGCTCCCCTTTGTCCCTGGCCGCCGCCATTTTGTTTTCTTTCCCTCACTCCTCCCGTTGCTCCAGTGCCGCTCCTTTGGCCGTTACACTTCTGGTCCGTTTAATAGAAGCTGGAGGGGGACCTCTCTCTTCCCTTCCCCACGGGTTGCGTCAAAAAAAAAAATGTTCCGTTGGGGCTCCTCTAACGAGCCCGAAAGTCCATGGTAGCGGGAGCTGCCGAATCGTGCGGCTTAGCTCCGCATAGCCGCAACCGGAAGTTGAGAGGGAATCCTTTCGGCAGTGTTCGCTTCACCAGTCTGCCCCAAAAAGTCTATGGAAACCCCTGAAAAAGGTCTGAGAGTTGGTTCCAGACAGGAGCTGCCAAATGCGCGACCTACTCCTCCATGGCCGCCACCGGAAGCCTCGTCCCTGCTTCTTCAATGGCCTTGGTAGATCTTTTCACAGTTGTTCCCTCTGCTGCTAGAATTCACCTTTGATAGAGGCCCCCAAGTCAGATTGCAGCTTTAAGCTTGCCCTTCCCCCGCCTGCATGCTGGAAGAGGCTTTTGTCTATTCCTGCAGCTCAAGCCAAATTTTTTACTGTTTTTGCCGGGTCTGGTAGCCAAAAGACACAACATTCCTGGGGGACACTGTCGGGGGAATGCCGCAGTCTTCTTCCCACACCGGGAAATGTCAAACAAATGCCGTGGGGGCCCTGTAAAAGAGCCCAAAAGTCCGTTCCAAGCGGAACCTACTGAATATGCAACCTAGCTCTGCATAGCCGCACCCGGAAGTCTCCAAATTGAAATGAACTGAAATGAAATGAAATGAAAAATGAAATTAAATGAAATGAAAATGAAATGAAATTGGGATAAATTGTTGAGTTATCTTCCAAAGGAAAAACAAACTGACCTGAAAGAGTTATTGATATCATGTGGGCAAGTTTGTAGTGATAAATTGGGAAGTAATAAAATGGCTATACATGATGCAGATGTGGGAAATGCTGTTCCAATCTAACAACATACATACAGACTTAACCCTTTAAAATTGGCATAGATTAACAAAGAGATTGAGAGTATGCTTCAAAATGGCATAATTGAAGTGGGTTGCAGCCAATGGAGCACACCCACAGTGATGGTACCTGAACCAGAAGTACCGAACAGTTGTGTGTGGACTATAGAAAGGTTAAGGCAGTTACAAGAACGGACTCTTATCCTATCCCACGTTTGGAGTATTACATTGAGAAAGTGGGACAATCAGTTTTATTTCCAAACTGGATTTTCTTAAAAGGTTACTGGCAGGTACCTTTAATAATAATAATAATAACCTTTTATTGTTACAAGTATGAAGTTACTGTGAAAAGCCCCTAGTCGCCACATTCCGGCGCCTTTTCGGGTAAACTGGTACGGGAATTGAACTCGCACCTTTATCCGAAAGGGCGAAGGAGATTTCAGCTTTTGTGACTCCAGATGGTATATGCCAATTCAAAGTTATGCCATTTGGAGTGAAAAACGCCCCAGCCACATTTCAACGGTTAACTAACAAAGTCTTTTCAGGGTTACCCAATTGTGCGGTATACATCGATGATCTGGCAATTTTCAGCCAGACATGGACAGAACATTTGACACATCTGATGGAGTTATGCGATCGACTTCAGGAGGCGGGTTTGGTGATAAACCTAGCCAAAAGTGAATTTGGAAAAGCCCAAGTCACTTTCCTTGAGGAGTTTCCGATACCCTCAAGACAAAGGGAAATAATGCGATTTCTTGGCATGAGTGGATTTGTTCGAACATTGGTGAAAGGTTTTTGTAACGTGATTGCTCCACTGACGGACTTGCTGAAGAAATGTCAAACATTTCAATGGACAGCGGACTTTCAACAGGCATTTGACTGCCTGAAAGCGGTGATAACCAATGCTCCTGTGTTGGAGAATTGCAAGGGACTCTGTGATCAGATTGAACTAAAGTATCTGACTTTAAAGAGAAATGCCGAGGCATAGAGAAATGGATGGAACATGCAGAGACCTTCTTGTTCAAAGAGACTGTCTATCAGGAAGGATTTCAGTTGGAGAAAGAAGATCAAAAATGGACTATATTATTATACCTTTTTGCGTGTGTAGTTTTTTTTTAAACAAAAAAGTATATTTACTGTGTGCATTTCTTAAAGGATAGTGAAAAGGTGAAAAATGAAAAAATCTTGAAGTTGGTTTATTTTTTTTTCTTGGGGGGAGGTGTCATGTGAGAGTACCTTTATGAAATGGTTGCTTATAAATGGGTATGTATATAAATATCTGTAGTGAGCGTACCTTTAAGAAATGGGTGTTTATTACTGCAGTGATGTCGGAGAGTGGGTGGAGCTGGGCTGTCTGTCAGCTTTTTACTTTTGTTTTAGGCTGTTTGCTGCAGGGTGTGTTTTAGTTTCGTTTTCAGAGCAGGATAGCTGCAGTCACAGCCAGAAGGTGTATGAATCGCTCTCTGTAATCTAAAGACTGTAAATCGATCCTGGTTATTTAAAACTAATAACAGTAGTGACTTTAACCTGATGTGCTTCTGGTAAAAGATGTTTTAAGTCTTATGGGTGTTAAAAGGAAAGTTTAACGGATTACTTATTGTTGTATTCTTTGGGGGTTGTATTTCAATTGATGGTTGCTAAGATGTTCACTGTATGTTTTAAAAAAGTTAACTTGAGTTCATAGAATAAACATTGTTTTGCTTTAAAAAATACTTTTCCATTTCTGCTGTACCACAGCTGTCGAGTGGACCATGTGCTCCCCATACCACACTCCTTTAAAGGTTGTTGGTCAGGTGAACTCCATGATACACTTTGGAGTTCTCTACACCCTAGCCCATAACATGTGGCACAGTCCCTGAGTGATGTGGTACAGTCCCTGAGTGATGTGGCACGGTCCCTGAGTGATGTGGCATGGTCCCTGAGTGATGTGGCATGGTCCCTGAGTGAAGTGGCACGGTCCCTGAGTGATGTGGCATGGTCCCTGAGTGATGTGGCATGGTCCCTGAGTGATGTGGTACAGTCCCTGAGTGATGTGGCACGGTCCCTGAGTGAAGTGGCACAGTCCCTGAGGGATGTTGCACGGAGACCCTAATCGAGACAAGAGCGGGCCTCCAGCACTGGCAGCGGCAGATGATGAGGAGCCCCCAAAACCTGCTCAAGCCCCGCCCCCCCATCCCAAGGAGTAGCCCGGAGGCCATCGGGCATCCCGGGGCAGGAGGAGGTGATGGGGCACGTGCTGGTGACTCCCACAGGGGAGGTGCTAAAACACCTCAGCACCTCTGAATCAAACCCACCTGTTGCTGGTACATCCAATGGGCATCCGGCAGAACAGAGTGGCAACATGCCACCTGTGACATCCTGTAGACTGGAGGGGACATCTAGTCCCGGTCGCTACAGAGGATGTCCCGCCAAAGGGGACCCAGATCACAGAGAGGGGATCGCAATAGGCCGCTTCAGCTTCTGATGTACTACCTGGGGACCAACCTAGATGGAGCGTTAGGGCAGGTAAGGCTAGAAAGTTGGCACAGGTGAAGCACGTAAGTTAGTGATGGGGGCTAGGGCACAATACTTGTATATATCACAATAAACACCTGTTCACCAATGTTCAGACCTACCTCGGTGCTCTATCTGAAAGGTGTAATGGATGGGTTGAGCTGGACTTGGTGCAGAGGGTGGGCTGTGTGGGGGAGGTGCGAGGTGGGCAATGGAGGTGGGCATGGGCCTGGGCCACCAGGGCAGTCTCGGGCAACACCCAATGTAGCTCCAGAAGGCAGCAGAGAATGGGGCTAGATATGTGGGCATGCCATGTGGTAGGGACTACCCGGTGCATGACCGACCACCGGTACCCAAACCCACCCCTCTCCCCCTCCCCCCTCCCACCCCAGACCTTGTCCCCACCCCTGCCACCCCAGGGGTTCGCTGGGACCGTGAAATGGAATGGCCAGCACGCATGCAGTGATCACCCAGGCAGACGGCGGAAAGTGCTACCCAGGGCAGGAGTCAGATATTGTCCAGAGCACCAGAGCTCAACGCGGAGCAGGTTGTCATCATCCCCTGCCCCATGGACCAGACCCGCTGATACTGCCAACACTCTGTAGTGAAGCAGGTAGGAAGCACGGTGGGGGGTGCGGTGCAGGGAGAGGAGGGGGTGGGGGTGGTGAAGTGCAGGGAAGGTGGACAGCGCCGGGGGTGACTGGCCGACACGGAGTGTGTGGGGGTGGGAAAGGACATTTGAACTGCCACCGGCCAGGTCCCCTGGTCAGTGAACCTGGAACCTGGTGATGATTAGATTGTCCCATGTGCGGAGGTTGTGGCGCACATGTTATGCGGTCTCCTCTAGCTGCCCAAGGCCCATGCCCGGCCCATCTTGGCCCTCCTCTGCATCCTTCTCGTTGGACGAGGCATAGCGTTCATCCTCCTCCTCCAGCATAATGGCCCTCTGCTGCATGATGTTGTGGAGGATGCAGCAGGCCTCCACGACATGGAAAACTCTCCTGGGGCCAAGCTGGAGAGCATCTCCAGAGCGGTTAACGTTGTGAGGGACAGCCGGTGATGCTCTTCGCATCTATGGACCATGGTGGATGGTGTGGGGGGTGCGCAGGCCTGTGGCTGGACACCTATGTGCTGGGGCAATGCCCCAAACCCAAAGCCCGTCCACCGGTTGCCTCCCCTTCCCACCCCCCCGCTACTCCCCCTGGCCCTGGCAGATCTGGTCGTGCACAGCTGCGCCTTTGGGAACATGTCTTACCTCCTTTCTCTCCCTCAGCAACCTCGGCAACCTGATGTTAAATACCATAAATGAACCTCGCCGTTCCTGCATCCGACTGCCAGAGGCGGAGCACTGCGTGAGGCCGGGAGATTGCCAGGTCTGGCCCATTAATGATATGCCAAGGGTCTTTACTGTACAATTTGCATCCCCACGCCAGTGTGCGCCGTGGAACGCATTCACGCTGCTGTTGCAACACCGGAGCTGCGTTTCCCATGGAATTCCTTTGGGTGCCCGACAATGGCCTCAATTTTCGACTGACGCGGGATTCTCTGCCCAATCGCGATTCACGATTCCAGCATCACTGGATGGAGAATCCTGTCCAGCACCTTTAGCAATGTTGCTTCCTGATGGCCACTTGCATGAACCTCTTTCATGATCATCGGGTTCATTTAATTTGGACGGCCAAAATATTAAAACATTTCACATTAATTACTTTAAATTTACATTTCCGAGCAGCAAACAGTCTGTGTGGCTCAATCCCTTGGATGAATGTAGATTTATCAATTAATGTCTGGTTGTTTTAACCAATGGTTCAGAGGTCTATGTCGCACCTTTTGAGTATAATGTCATGTGAGATGTGGAATTCAGGGTGAGAGGCGTAGTGTTCCATTATATAAGGTAAGGTTAGAAAGTCCAGTGAAGAGTGGTGAAGTGGTAGTAGGAGTAATAGATAAACTATCTTGTCCAGGAATGATATAGCTGGATCGCAGGTGGGAGTGATGCCTTCTTTGGTTGATAAGCCAGTGGAAAATCAGACAACTGGACTGTTGAAGGACGAATATCTTGGGATTTGTCCAGATTGTGTAGTAACAAGATCGCAAAGTCACAGGTTAAGACAAGAGGAGAAATCAGAGAGTGAAGATAAAGGTGAAGTGCCATTATCAGAAACGACTTTTGATCAGATGGTTGGAAAGAACAGGTGGAGGCTGAGACAGATATTTTTAGTTCAGGAAAATTGGCGGAGTTACAACAGAAAGGTGTAGAAATAAAACAGATGTATCAGAAAGCATACATGGAAGAGGAATCTGAGTGAAAAGCAGAGTGTTATTACCGTAAAAGTTTTGTCTTGATGAGAAAATGGAGACCTTTACGTTTGCAGGCGGATGAAACGTGGCCAGAAGTTCATCAAGTGGTATTTCCGGTAGGGTATAGAAAGGAGGTGTTGCGAGTTGCACATGAGGTACCAGTGGGAGGTCATTTGGGAGTAAGGAAAACTCAAGCTAAAATCCAAAAACATTTTTATTGGCCTGGACCACATACAGATGTAGTTACATTTTGTCAATCATATCACACATGTCAAGTGATAGGGAAATCTCAAGCAGTGATAAAACCAGCGCCCTTAATACCCGTTCCAGCATTTGAGGAACCTTTTACAAGGGTCCTAATTGATTGCGTGTAACCGTAAAACGAAAAGTGGGAATCAATATCTTTTGACTACAATGGATGTGTCTACTAGGTTTCCAGATGCCATTCCAGTATGCTATATTACAGCTAAAACAATTGTGGAGGAGTTACTTAAATTCTTTGCCAGATATGGACTACCCACAGAAATACAATCAGATCAAGGATCAAATTTTACCTCAAGGTTATTCAAAGAAGTTATGGATAGTTTAGGAATAAAACAATTTAAATCAATCCAGAATCGCAGGGAGCGTTAGAAAGGCGGCATCAGACATTAAAGACCAGGTTGAGGGCTTATTGTCAAGATTATCCAGAGGATTGGGATAAAGGAATTTGATTTGTACTGTTTGCAATTAGGGATGCACCGAATGAGTCAACCAAATTCTGTCCTTTTGAACTAAATTTTGGTCATGAGGTAAGAGGACCACTTAAATTGATTAAGGAGAAATTGGTCGTGAGCAGTCTGAAACTACATTATTAGATTACGTGTCAAATTTTAGGAAACGATTAAATAGAGCAGGTGAATTGGCTAGACAGCATTTACAAGTTGCACAACATGTGATGAAACAGGTAGCAGACATGAAATCCAAAGTTCGTAGTTTTGCCTGTGGAGATAAAGTTTCAGTATTGTTACCAGCGGGAGGTGAACCTTTAAAAACAAGGTTTTGTGGACCTTATCAGATTGAAAGGAAATTAAGTGAGGTGAATTATATGGTAAGATCGCTGGATAGAAGGAAAACTCACCACGTGTGTCATGTGATTATGCTTAAAAGGTACTTTGAAAGGGAAGGAGAGCAAAAGGAGGAGGTTTTAATGATTCTAACTCAAAGTGACGAACCAAATCCAGATGACTGTGAATTTCACATACCTCAAAGTAAATTGGAAAATGAGGATGTTCTTAAAAATTGGGATAAATTGTTGAGTACCTTCCAGAGGAAAAACAAACTGACCTGAAAGAGTTATTAATATCACATTGGCAAATTTGAGGAGATAAATTGGGAAGTACTAAAATGGCTATACGTGATGTAGATGTGGGAAATGCTGTTCCAATTAAACAACATCCATCTAGACATAACCATGTAAAATTAGCACAGGTTAACAAAGAGATTGAAAGTATGCTTGAAAATAGCATAATTGAAGTGGGTTGAGGAAATGGAGCTCACGCATCATGATGGTACCAAAACCGGACGGCACCCAACGGTTGTGTGTGGACTATAGAAAGGTTAATGCAGTTACAAGAACGGACTCTTATTCCATTCCATGTTTGGAGGATTGCATTGAGAAGGTGGGACAATCAGTTTTCCTTTCCAAACTGGATTTACTTAAATGTTACTGGCAGGTACCTTTATCCGAAAGGGCGAAGGAGTTCTCAGCCTTTGTGACTCCAGATGGTATATGCCAATTCAAAGTTATGCCATTTGGCATGAAAAACGGCCCAGCCACATTTCAGCGGTTAACTAACAAAGTTGTTTCAGGGTTACCCAATTGTGCGGTATACATCGATGATCTGGTTATTCGATTGACTTCAGCAGGCGGGTTTGGTGATAAACCTAGCCAAAAGTGAATTTGGAAAAGTCCAAGTCACTTTTTTTGGCCATTCAATTGGACAGGGTTGAATGGTCACACGGGATGTGAAAACAAAAGTTATTGAGGAGTTTCCAATACCCTCGAGATGAAGGGAAATAATGTGATTTCTTGGCATGAGTGGATTTGATTGAACATTTGTGCCAAATTTTTGAATCATGGTTGCTCCACTGATGGGCTTGCTGAAGAAACGTCAAACATTTTAGTGGACAGAGGAGTTTCAACAGGCATTTGACAGCCTGAAAGCTGTGATAACCAATGCTCCTGTGTTGGAGAATTACAAGGTGAACTGACATATCTGACTTTAAAGAGAAATGCTGAGGCGTAGAGAAATGTATGGATCGTGCAAAGACCCTCTTCTTCAAAGAGACTGTCAATCGAGACGGATTCCAGTTGGAGGAAGAAGAACAAAAATGGACTATGTTATTATTAAATGTTTGCGTGTTTTGTTTTGTTAAACAAAAACATTTATTCATTGTCCTATTTCTTAAAGGAAAGTGAAAAGGTGAAAAATGAAACCATCTTGAAGTTGATGGTTTATTTATTTTTCTTAGGGGGAGGTGTCATGTGAGAGTACCTTTAAGAAATGGGTGTTTATAAAAATATCTGTCGTGAATGTCATTTGAAGAAATGTTTGTCTGCTCAAGTGACTGCAGTGATATCAGAGTGTGGGTGGAGCTGAGCTCTGGCTTTGCTTTTTAGTTTCGCCTTGAGGCAAAGCTTGGGTGTGTCTGTGTTTTTTAATTTAGTTTTAGTGTTGGAGTTGCAGCCAGCCAAAGAAGGTGAGCAATAAATGCTGACCTAGCCAACGACACCCACATTCTGTAAAGTAATTTTAAAAAGGCGATTGAGACATCATTTAGCTGTGTTATATACCATTGCAAGGCCCCAATGAGCAGTGTGTGAGATAAATAGAAAATCGTATTTACTATTCATGTTTTAAGTCAGATCCCACCCCTTGAGTGTCCTGCCTGCTTATTGGTCATGTCCTGTTCTCTGTGTCGATTAGCTGCTTGTCTGTATATCATTATGTGTGTTTGCATATCATTACAGCTTGAAGCACCTTTAACTTCATTGTTTTGACATGCGAGAACACTTCCTGCTCAATGGGTGTCACTCTCCTTCCTGGAGTCACTATTTCTTCATATCAAAGCATTTCATTAATATCGAGTCAGATTAACACCTGCGACAGGGCAAGGGAACACCAGTTGTGCACATCTGACTGGAGAAAAACAGCAGTGAACAGGAGTGAAATAGGCAAGGAAAAACTTGTAGACGGAGACAATAAGAAACATCGGCAAAGACAGAGAAAACATGGGAAGGAATTGAAAGGAATGAAGGTGCGAAGAAAATAAAGTAATTGAGGTGAGCATGTTACAAGTAAAAGTGAGGGAATTAAGAGGCTTTGAATGTGAATTAGAGGGATCACGTAACTTCTACCATTCACAGGCTTGAGAAAATAATTGTGCATTCAAAAATTAACCCATTAATCGCCAAAGTTGACATTAATGCCCTAATTTGGATTGATGCATGTTACTCTGTTTCAAAACTATGTATCATCCTTCAGTTTATCTGTAGCAACTAGCTTCTGCAGGAGTTTGTTTGTACATCAACTTGGTTCAATGTCTTTCTTCTTTCTAAGTACAGATCACACATGCCCAGACTTATTTTCTTATTCTCTATTTCTAAATCTTTACTTTGTTGCACAATCCATCCTTTACAATCGCCATTCAGGCAGAACAATTGTTGTTCAAACATGGGTTGGTCTATTTCGAAGAGTTATCAGTTTCTGTACTGAGAACTGAGCACCACCAGAATAATTTTCCAAACAGATTAGTTTGCTACTCTGCACAGGCTGAGTCATTTTATAATTACCTCCATACAGATCCAGAGCTGAATGTTGCCAATAATGAGGTACTTTGTGATAAAGCAGCACCTTTTGATTTGAGTGGTGGCCTCTGTGCAATGGGAGGGCTTAACAGCGAAGAAGACACACACACTTTAAACTGGAGATGGGGTGCAGTGAGACTGAGTGCTTCAATCCAGCAATTTGTGACGGGAAGGAATTTGGTGCAGAAAGGGAAGAGGCGCTGCCTGGCCTTTTACAGAAAAGGAATAATCTGAGTGGGAGGCGTAGATATTGCAATGGGAGTGTTGAAGCCCAGAGTCATTCATAACACATTCAGGTATGCAGTTCACCAACACCTTCTCTTAGGCATGGACAATAAATGCTGGGCTAGTCAACCACACCTATATGAGGGTATCATATAGTTGGGATTATGGAGGCATGGCT
Organism: Scyliorhinus torazame; assembly: GCF_047496885.1. Classification (NCBI taxonomy): domain Eukaryota; kingdom Metazoa; phylum Chordata; class Chondrichthyes; order Carcharhiniformes; family Scyliorhinidae; genus Scyliorhinus; species Scyliorhinus torazame. Next base: position 107,765,240 of record NC_092727.1, read on the forward strand.
CCAAGGTGACCAAGGATGGGAACTAAACATTGAGGGGTATTCAGTTTTTAGGAAGGACAGACAGAAAGGAAAAGGTGGTGGAGATGCATTGTTGGTTGAAGAGATATTGATACAATATTTTGGAAAGATATTAGCACAGAGTAAAAGGTTTCCTTTACTCCACACAGACTGAGAGACTAAATATGGGTAATTTTAAAAATAAATAGTTTATTCAAGAAAATCCAGATCGTAAAAAACAACCCAAACTCAGATCACAGCACACAATACCCCACTACTATGGTATGGGAACAAGAAATTTGGCAGCACGGTAGCACAAGTGAGTAGCAATGTGGCTTCACAGCGCCACGGTCCCAGGTTCGACTCCCTGCTGGGTCACTGTCTGTGCAGAGTGTGTACATTCTCCCCGTGTCTGCATGGGTTTCCTCCGGGTGCTCCGGTTTCCTCCCACAGTCCAAAGATGTGGATTGGCCATGATAAATTGTCCTTAGTGACCAAAAAGGTTCGGAGGGTTATTGGGTTACAGAGATGGGGTGGAACTGAGGGCTTAAGTGGGTCAGTGCAGACTCGATGGGCCGAATGGCCTCCTTCTGCACTGTATGTTCTATGTTCTATGTAAAGGCGGCACAACGTAAATTCTTACTTTTACACAATTACCTTTACACCCAAACCACCCCACCTCAACAACCTGACCTATGTGGGGGATTCTAAAGGCTGAAGTATACCCACTGCTCCTGGAGTTGATTTCAAAGTCACAAAATGTCTCCTCTGCTCCTTCTTTAACTCGGCTGGACCTTTGTAACAGTATCTTCCTGTAGTTTTCTGTTTGTCTTAATTCTGTTGAATTCTTCTTGGATTTTCTCGCAGTAGTCTTTTATGCCAAAAATCTGTAGTCTTTTCTTTCTTGAAGTCTTCCGTTGTAATAGTCTGAAATCTCCTTGAGACTGTTTAGACTCAAACAGGTTGATATTAAGAAGGAGGATGTGCTGGCAATTTTTAAAAACATCAGGATAGATAAGTCCCCTGGGCCTAGGTTACTACGGGAAGCGAGGGAGGAGATTGTTGCGTCATTGGCGATGATCTTTGCGTCCCTCCACTGGAGTAGCACCGGATGATTGGAGGGATGCGAATGTTGTTCCCCTATTCAAGAAAGGGAATAGAGAAATCCCTGGGAATTACAGACCAGTCAGTCTTATGAATGTGGTGAGCAAAATATTGGAAAGGATTCTGAGAGATAGGATTTATGATTGTTCAGAAAAACACAGTTTGATTAACGATAGTCAGCATGGCTTTGTGAGGGGCAGATCATGCCTCTGCCTTACAAGCCTCATTGAATTCTTTGAGGATGTGACAAGACACATTGATGAAGGTTGGGCAGTGGATGTGGTGTATATGGATTTCAGTAAGGCATTTGATAGGGTTCCCCATGGTAGGCTCATTCAGAAAGTTTGGGGCATGGGATACAGGGAAATTTGGCTGTCTGGATACAGAATTGGCTGGTCGAAAGAAGACAGCGAGTGGTAGTGAATGGAAATTATTCCGCCTGGAGGTCGGTGACCAGTGATATCCCGCAGAGATCTGTTCTGGGACTTCTGCTCTTTGTGGTTTTTATAAATGGCTTGGATGAGGAAGTGGAAGGGTGGGTTAGTAAGTATGCCGATGACACGAAGGTTGGTGGAGTTGTAGATAGCGTCGAGGGCTGTTGCAGGTTACAACAGGACATTGACAGGATGCAGAGCTGGGCTGAGAAGTGGCAGATGGAGTTCAACCTCGATAAATGTGAAGTGATTCATTTTGGAAGGCAGAATTTGAATGCTGAATACAGGTTTAAAGGCAGGGTTAATGGAAGTGTGGAGGAACAGAGTGATCTTGGGGTCCACGTTCATAGATCCTTCAAAGTTGCCACCCAGGTTGATAGGGTTTTTAAGAAGACGTATGGTGTGTTGGCTTTCATTAACAGGGGGATTGAATTTAAGAGCCTTGAGGTTTTGCTGCAGCTTTATAAAACCCTGGTTAGACCACTGTATGGTGTCCAGTTCTGGTCTCCTCATTATAGGAAGGATGTGGATGTTTTGGAGAGGTTACAGAGGCGATTTTCCAGGATGCTGCCTGGACTGGAGGGCTGTCTTATGAAGAAAGGTTGAGAGAGCTAGTACTTTTCTCACTGGAGGGAAGAAGGAAGAGAGGTGACTTGATAGAGGTGTACAAAGTGATGAGAGGCATGGATAGAGTGGATAGCCAGAGACTTTTCCCCAGGGCCGAAATGGCTATCACGAATGGATATAATTTTAAGTAAGAAGTCTTACAACACCAGGTTAAAGACCAACAGGTTTGTTTCAAACACTAGCTTTTGGAGCACTGTCGGAGTTTCGCCTGAGGAAGGAGCAGTGCTCCGAAAGCTAGGGTTTGAAACAAACGTGTTGGACTTTAACCGGGTGTTGTAAGCCTTCTTACTGTGTTCACCCTAGTCCAACGTCGGGTCGGAGAATCCCCGGAGGGGAGGTGCGAATCCCGCCCCACCACCCCAACGCTTGCTTCCCTATTCTCCAGCGCTGTTTTTCGGGGGCCGGTGGGTTCCCGCCACGCCGCTCGGGGGCCTTTGATAGCAGCTCCTCCGGGATTCTCCCTATGGGCCGTCAAGTTTGCCCAGTCCCGCTGGCGTGGATTATTCACCTCACACACGGCGGGACCTGGGGCAGGGGGGTGGATGGATCCCCACGGTCACCTGGCCCGCGATCTGGGCCTACCGATCTGCGGACGGGCTTGTTACATGGGTAACCAGGAGGACGGCAGTTGGACGGAATGCATTGATGCAAATTTTCCCCACAACAGCCAATCAGCAGCTCCGCTCTACTGCCCTCTACTGGATGCTTGCCTTGACTTGAACACTCCAGGTTCCTTGCTCATGTACACTTTCTGGATGCAGTGACTGCAATGCACTGATGCAAATTTTCCCTGCAACAGCCAACCAGCAGCTCCACTCTACTGCCCTCTGCAGGGTGCTTGCTTTGACTTGAACACCTCGGGTGTCTTGCTCAGGTACACTTTCTGGATTCAGTGACCACAATGCACAGCTGCAAATTTTCCCTGCAACAGCCAATCAGCAGCTCTGCTCTACTGCCCTCTGCTGGATGCTTGCCTTGACTTGAACACCTACGGTGTCTTGCTCAGGTACACTTTTTGGATGCAGTGACTGCAATGCACTGATGCAAATTTTCCCCCCAACAGCCAATCAGCATCTCCGCTCTACTGCCCTCTGCTGGGTGTGTATTTTCGTCTTTTGGATGCATCTGAGCCTGTCCCACCTTTTCACGTTTTTTAAATTTATTTTTTTTATAAATTTTCAGCGGTTTCACACATGGCCTGGGCATATTTTAGTGATGCCTCATCTGCCCATATTAAGCTACTGCCGCTGGAGTCATTGGGGATTTAGTTCCAGTTGTCATGGGGCATCCCATTAATATCTCATACGGGGTTAAACCCGTATTACGATTTCTCTGATTTTGCAGTGCATACATTACTATGGGTATGGCATCTGGCCATAGCATCCCATTTTGTTGACACACTTTTGTAACTGCAGTTTTAATTATTCCATCCGTCCTTTCCACCATTCCTGAGGATTGTGGCTGATATGGTATATGCAATTTCCAATCAAATCCCATGGCTTCTGTTAGGGCTTTGGTCAATTTGCTAGTGAAATGAGTTCCCCTGTCACTGTTAATACCCATTGGTATCCCAATCCCAGAATATTCATCCTTCCACACTTCAGTTGTCTGATTTTCCACTGGCTTATCAACCACAGTAGGCATCACTCCCACCTGCGATCCAGCTATATAGTTACCCAAGATAAACTGTATTCCTGGATAAGATAGATTCTCTTTTACTCCTACTACCACTTCACCGCTCTTCACTGGACTTTCCAACCTTACCTTATATAATGGAACACTACTCCTCTCACCCTGGATTCCACATATTACCACCTTTTTTGGCAACATTCTTCCCAGACTACATAACTCTTCATCTCCTACCATTAAAGATTGACTAGCTCCCGTATCTCTTAAAATTGTGACTTCATTACCTGCTCCTCCTGATACACATGAGTAAACTTTACGCACACAAGTAAATTCTTTAAAGGGTCTGGCACCTTCTTATCAATCACATCTTGATCAGGCTATACAATCTTTTGCACCTCCTTCGCTTCACTTGGGCTTTCCTTTACCACTTTAACAAACCCCACTGTCTTATCCTGTTTTACCACATCAGCCTTCCCAGTGCTTTTCTTCAACCACCAACACTCTGACTTTACATAGCCTAGTTTATTACAGTGAAAGCATTTGAAACTTTTGACACTCTCCTTATTATCTCCCATCAGATCACCTTTACCTTTACCACTTGAGTATTTCTCATTTTTTCAAAGCCTTTATTCACCTATCAAAATTGTCTTGATAGCAACCTGCTTTTAGCCAAGAGTGAATCTCCTGTACATAGACATAGATCATACTGTGCAGAAGGAGGCCATTCAGCCCATCGAGTCTGCATCGACTCACTTAAACCCACACTTCCACCCTATCCCACAACCCAATAAACCCTCCTAACCTTTTTGGTCACCAAGGGCAATTTATCATGGCCAATCCACCTAACCTGCACGTCTTTGGACTGTGGGAGGAAACCAGAGCACCCAGAGGAAACCCAGGCAGACACGGGGACAACGTGCAGACGCCGCACAGACAGTGACCCAGTGACCCTGTAGGGAGGCTTGCTCCCGTGCCTGTTTTAACTTTGGTTCTGTTATGGTGGATGGAAGTTCAACTGCAGCTGCTTGCAGTTGTGGCTGCTGTTTGAGAGCCAATTCCTTTGCTATTTTATCAGCAAATCTATTGCTGCATGAGACTTCATCATCTGCGGTAGTATGCGCTTCACACTTTAAAACGGCTATCTTGCTGGGCAGCTGAACAGCATCTAGTAAATTTAAAACCAATTTAGCATGTTTAATAGGTTGGCTGGAGGAAGATATGAATCCACTGTTTTTCCATAATTGGCCACAATCATATACTACCCCAAAGCGGATCGGGAATCGGTATAGATATTGACTGTTTTATTTTTAGCTGGAATACATGCTTTAGTAAGGGCAAACTATTCGGCCGCTTGAGCAGACGTTCCCGAAGGCAGAGCAAAAGCTTCCACTATCTTGAATGGAGTTACTATTGCATAGCCGGCCAGGAGGGTCATATCATTTGGCCGGTTTGCTGATCCATTGGTGAAAAAGATGATGTCTGGATTTTCTCGTGGGTGAATCAGGTCGAGGGGTTGTGGTGGCTTCAACCAATTGTAAACAGTCATGATCATACATATGTTCTGTTTCCGAGGGCGCGGGTAAGCGTGTAGCAAGGTTGACAGCTGGCGCTTGCTTGTAGGTAAAGGTGGTTTTAGAAAGGATTACTTTACACCCAGTGCATCGAGCCGCAGTAAAATGCTACGTTGTGGATGAATTAAGCAGCAGCAAAACTGAATTTTTTTACTATGGCCGCTGTGGCAGCTACTGCTCTTAAGCAACTTGGCATAACCTTTACCACAGCACATAGGGCCACCGAGTAATAGGCAAGGGGTCTTTTCCCCCCTCAATGCTCTTGCACCAGGAACGCTGTTGCAAATCCCCCTGCTTCATTCACATAAAGAGTAAAGGGCTTGCTGAAATTAGGAAGTCCCAAGGCATGGGCGCTAATCATGGCTTGTTTCAAGGTACGAAATGCTTGCTCCCTCTCTAGAGTCTAGATAACAACTGAAGGGGCATCCTGTAGGGTAGCCTTGCGCAGTACTGCGTCCATCTCTCTATAGTCCGGTATCCACTGCCTGCAATAGTCCACCATGCCAAGGAAGATAAAGGTTTCCTTTTTCCGTGCACAGAGTTGGAACCCTTGCTGCAGCCTGTACACTTTCAGACCCAAGCCTCCGCTGTCCTTGCTGCAGCTGAAATCCCAAATACTCAACTGTTTCCTGACAGAATTGCAGTTTGTCCATTGAGACCCTATGCCCTCTTTCTGCCAGATGTGATAATAACAAAAGGGTATTCTGTTGACAAACTAGCCCTCCCTCTGAGGCTATCAATAAATTGTCATCATACTGAGGGAATGTTGAGCCTGCAGACAACTGTCTCTTTTAAAAGTCTCTGTTAATACTGTTAATTCCGATGTGTAAAGCAAATAGATATTGACTTTCTGGCTGCAATGGTATGGAGAAAAAGGCTGAGAAAGTATCCGTTGTTGGTGGTATAGAAGACAAAATGACATTTGTGTCCGGCACCAATGGAGCAATTGTGATATCAATTTTATTGATGGCTCTGACATCTTGTCCAAACCACCAATCGTTGGGTCTTCCTACCTTTGGAATGGGGAGTATACAGGTGTTACAGGGGCTTTGTGTTCTCCTCAGCACCCCTTGCTGTAATAGTGCATTGATTACTCCCTCTGTCCCTTTTTCTGCTTCCGGTGCCAACCTGTCTAGTTTTAAGTAGGGCAGGGCAACGTTCTTCTGTAACTGCATCCTATGCACTGGGGCAGAATGTACTTTTCCAACATTACTTTTATGTTGGGCCCATAGATGGGCCAGTACCTGGGCCAGGATTGAAGGGAGCAAATGCTGGCTCTCTCGGGGAGGTTGTTGTCTTTCAAATGTAGCGGGCCATTGCTCCTCTTTCCATGTCACTTTGCCCTCCTGTTTGCCATAAAATTCTGTCAGGTAATTGCGTCCGTCCATTTCAATATTAATCCCCTGTATTACTTTTTTCCTTTGGCCTCTTTGATCACTTTTCCTATTTGCTTTGCCTTAGCGGGATGTCTTACAGCCAATGTTAAATGGGGTTCTGAAGGTAAACCCATCCCAAAAAGGTCCCTCTGACTATAGGTCAACTGTACTAACATTCCTAATCCCACAACACCGAAAAATAAAAAGGAGTGACATGCAATGATGTCTGCTGTCCTAAGTGACTTTGCGTTTATAAATTGTATGCGTGCTCATCCTCACGAGCATACCAAGCCGTGCAATGGGTCACAATATTCTCTCATCTGGACTTTATCAGGTGTTTTAATAGCTGTGCAAAAGGATCATTGATCTTTTGTAAGACTTCCTGCAGTTTAAAAAAATTGTTTTTTTTAACAGTGGTACTGTAAGGGTTAATGTCCAGCTGCCAGCATAGAACACAGACACAGAGCGATCGGGCACAGTCTCAGAAGTTATTACATTTTTCAGCTGGTGAGCTCGTATTTGAGACAGTTTTACAAACATTCCATTATCAATGCAATGAATTACCGCTCCTAACTTGCAGAGTGTCTGTCTGCCTAATAGGGTCAGGTGTCGCTAGTTTCGGTACATCCTTCCTGGGGGTTAAATGCTTCTTGGCCCCTTGCATGATAGCCTCTTTCCCTCTATTTGCTAACCAGTGTTCAAGGGACTCATTTCCTTCATTCAAATGATTATCATTATTGGGAAGCCAGCCCCCATTTATGCCGGGTGGGACTGCAATTCAAAGCTTCAAAGCTGACAAAGATGCATCATAAGAGTATTTTGGAAGCAGCAAAACATCCCCTGGGAGGGGGCTATAAATAGCACACATTTAAGTCAATTTCCAATGATTGATGTTATAGGCATTAGCTATTCTTAGAGACGTATATTTTTTCTTTGTCAATTCAGAAAAGATCAACTGTCTGCTGAAATGGTTAATATTTCCTACAAAATCTAAGGGGCTGAGAACTTGGCATGATGCCATTTACGTTTTTTCACGTAATCTAAAAACTTATTCATATTCAATTACTTTTATTCGTAAAGGCACTTTTAAACTGATCGTAATTTCCAATGTTTCCGTTCATTAGAGAAATCTCAACAAAAATCACTTAAGTTATAATCTCTGACTCACAAAGACAGATGATAAAAAATGCAACCATCTTCATGCTTTGACTAAAATTAATTGGTTAAACAAAACACACAGATTCTCACAGCTCACAAATATCACAGTTAACCGTGAGCCTTATCTCACGGCTACAGAAAATCTGAAGTCCCATTTTCTACAGGAACCCATCTGTTATGCTTTTACCTTAATCTTCTATTTACTTTTACTCCCCTGTTTTTTTTTTCGAGAGGGGTCAGCTTCATTAGATTCCTATGCGGAACATATAGGTTTTCCTCCCTCATTCCGTTGCTTTACGATTGTTTCTTTTCATTTTCTTACTCATTTTCACTCCCTTATCTGTCCTCTTTAAGGAGTTCACCTTCTTTCTCGCTCCGGATATCTTTACCGAGGCTTCGGGACGACCTGTGAGGGGGCGTCGAGTTTAGTGCTCATCGTTCCTTCTGCAAAATACTTTAGAACATATTTATAACAATAACAATGACCGTGGAAATCATTTACAAATACTACAGGGAGCGCACACCGGTGTTTATCCTTTCACGAACCTCAAAGTCTTTTTTTTTAAATTTTAGTCTCTAAGGCACCTTTTTCTTCCCATGCAGCTATCATTAATTTATTAATTAAGATAACACTCCTAGCATGAGTCACTGGCTAGTAATTAAGGCTGCCGAGCCGCAGACCCCCTTTCAGCTGGGGCCACGCTTTGGCTACTTCCCGTTAAATTAGAGAAACTACAACAACTACGCCAATTTGTCGTGGAAGTCATAATAAAGACAAATTCCTCAAGGTTCGATTTAAGGAAATTTATTGACACAAATATATTTGTGGAGATAGAGTGTTCCAGCTGCAAAAGCTAGTGCACTGCACTCTGACTTATGCAGTCGAAAACCATTATATTTATAGTGTGAAATAAACAACTTTGAAGAGATAAAGCTTGGGAACATATGCAAGAGGAAATATGAATGTTTTGCCCTTGGTTTAAAAACAATTCGAGTACGCATTTTGTTGTCCTTCGGAAGAACAACTTATTATCATAACAAGGCCAGTACAACATATTAAGCAATATTTAGCAATGCTTATTTTCGCTCAAAAGCAGTGTTAAAATATAGTCAATATTCCCAGCATGCTTCTAAATTGGTAACTCATTAACTTCCCTTCCACAGGCGGTTGACAAGGATCAGACACAAGCCCTAAAGATTGGACTTATAGACATTAATCTTGTAAATTTTGTTCTGTATCTGCACGCTAGACACCTCTTATGTATATATTCATCCACTTGCCATTTAATGTAAAAGGTATACATGTAAATACAGTCAGGTATGCGCCAAGCAACCAACATTTTTTTTAAAAAGGGGAGATGTCATGATATGCACTCATGCACATAATGAGATACAGACAGGCAGTGACAGACACCCAGTACAGCCAATCAACACACAAGACAGAACACAACCAATCACCAGGCAGAACACTAGAGGGTGGTCTCCCACTATAAAACACACGAGGCATCACCACTCTGCCTCTTTTCACTGGTGACAACTGTAGTGACAGTCAGGGTGTATAAATCAGTTAGCACCTTCTACATGTGGCACAGAGCTAGTCTGGTCTAGTTAGTTATAGTAAGCACGCTTAGATTAGTAGAGTGTCAAACTCACAGAGAACTGTGTGCACTGCTTAACAAGTTCAATAACGCGTATTGAACTAACATCAAAGTTTGGAGTCTACTTTCAAGTACAACTGCATCCAGTTGCAGTCCGTGTTACCCCAGGGTGATTAACACGACAGTTTGGACAGGCTGAGTGATGGGCATATGCATGTCAGATGCATATAGTATGGATAAATATGAGGTTATCCACTTTGGTAGCAAGAATAGGAAGGCAGATTATGGTTTGAACGGGTGGAAGTTGAGAAAGGTGGATGCTCAGCGAGACCTTGGTGTCCTTGTGCATCAGTCATTAAAAGGTAGCCGCAGGTACAGCTGGCAACAAAGAAGTATGTTGGCCTTCATAGCGACAGGGTTTGAGCACAGGAATAGGGATGTTTTACTACAATGATGAGGGCGTTGGTGAGGCCACATTTGGAGTATTGGGTGCAGTTGTGGTGACCTTATCTGAGGAAGGATGTTCTTACTATGGAGGGAGTGCAGCAAAGGTTCACCGGGCTGATTCCTGGGATGGCGGGACTGTCATATGAGGAGAGATTAAGTCGGTTTGGATTATATTCATTGGAGTTTAGAAGAGTGAGAGGAAATCTCACAGAAATGTATAAAATTCTGACAGGATTAGACAGGGTGGATTCAGAAAGAATGTTCCCGATGGTGGGGGAGTCCAGAACTCGGGGTCAGAGTTTGACGATAAGGACTGAGGTGAGGAGAAATTTCTTCACCCAGAGGGTGGTGAATCTGTGGAATTCACTACCACACAAAGTAGTTGAGGCCAAAAGTGACGTAATTTCAAGAAGGAATTAGAGATAGCTCTTAGGGCGAAATGGTTCAAGGGATATTGGGGGAAGGCGGGATCAGTGCATTGAATTTGATGATCAGCCATGATCACAATAAATAGCGGAGCAGGCTCGACGGGCCGAATGGCCTCATCCTGCTTCTATTTTCGACATATGTTTCTATGTAATATTCACTGCTGGAACTCACCAAGGCTCCTTCGTGGGCATCTTCCCAATCCACGATCGTTACCATCTACAAGACAAGGACAGCAGACATATGGGAACACCACCACCTGGAAGTTCTCCTCCAGTGGCCATCCTGACATGGAAGTACATCGTCATTTCCTCTCTGTCACTGGGTAAAAGTTTGGTAACTGCCTCCCTAAGAACACTGTGGGTATACGTACACCACATGGACTGCGGAAGTTCCGGAATGCAGCTCACGACCACCTTCTCAAGGGCAATTTGCGATGGACAAAAAATGTTGGCCAAGCCAACAGTGGCCACATCCCATGAATGAACAAAAAGAATAATAGTAAATAATGTCACTTGTTGTGCTCACTAAGCCACAATATATATTTCTTCAAAGAGAAAATGAAATCCACTTTGTCTGTAAAGTTACTGCTGTTATTTGTCTACAATCAGTTTTTTTTCTCACATGTTTGGAGTATCTATTGAATGATCACTGTTATATATCTATTGAATGATCACTGTTAACTATAAATATTACCATTGTAACGCATACATCTCCTGCAGAGGGCGGCACAGAGGCGACGCTGATTGGCTGTTGCGGAGAGTGAATTGTGGAAAGTTGCTGTCGGGTGAGTTTCTCGAACTAATATATTTCAGGCAGTGGCTAAACCCGAGACATACACAAGTAGTGTCTCCCGCTCCTCCTCCTCTAACCCCAAAAAAATAAAGACTGTGTGGTGAGTTGGTGAGGTAAGTGTTTCTTTCCTTTTCCTCTCTCCACCCTTCCACCACCTCTAACCTGCGGGGAGTGTGAAAATCAGGCAAGCTTTTTTTTTTCTCTCTGTAATTGTCAAGTGGATAAATGGAAGGGATGGCAGAGAGGGCAGTGCAATGTTCCTGCTGCAGGATGTTCGAGCTGAGGGACACCGTCAGTGGCCCTGCTGAGTTCACCTGCGGGAAGGGCACCCATCTCCAGCTCCTCAAAGACCGTGTTAGGGAACTGGAGCTGGAGCTGGATGAACTGAGGATCATTCGGGAGGCAGAGTCGGTAATAGGTAGAAGCTACAGCGATATAGTTACTCCTGAGCATGAAGGTAGCTGGGTGACGTTTAAAAGGAGGGGGAAGAAGCAGTCAGTGCAGGGATCCCCTGCGGTTGTTCCCCTCAATAACAGGTATACCATTTTGGATACTGTTGGGGGGGGGGACCTACCAGAGGTAAGCCACGGTGACCAGGTCTCTGGCACTGAGTCTGTCCCTGTGGCTCAGAAGGAAAGGGGGGAGAGCAGGAGACAATTAGTTATTGGAGACACTATAGTTAGAGGTACAGATAGGCGGTTCTGTGGCAACGATAGAGGCTCACGGTTGGTGTGGTGCCTCCCGGGTGCCAAGATCCGTGATGTCTCTGATCATGTTTTCAGGATCGTTAAGGGGAGGGGGAGCGGCCACAAGTCGTGGTACACATCGTTACCAACGACATAGGTCGGAAAAGGGATGAGGATGTAAAACAGGAATTCAGGGAGCTAGGGTGGAAGCTGAGAGCCAGGACAGACCTTGTTATCATCTCTGGTTTGCTGCCAGTGCTAGCGAGGTGAGGAACAGGGAGAGAGTGCAGTTAAACGCGTGGCTACAGAGATGGTGTAGGAGGGAGGGTTTCAGTTCCTTGGATAATTGGAGCACATTCTGGGGAAGGTGGGACCTGTACAAACAGGACAGGTTACACCTGGAACAGAGGGGCACCAATATCCTGGGAGGGAAATTTGCTACAGATCTTCGGGGGGGGGGGGGACTGATTTGTAGTCCAGGAGCTAGCGTTGCTGGAGTTCAGGAGGTTGAGGGTAGTGCAGTACTAAGGAAGGTACCAAGATCACACGAGTGGACCTGCATGCATGTAGGTGGTTTGAAGTGTGTCTACGTCAATGCGAGGAGCATCAGGAAGAAGGTTGGTGAGCTTGAAGCATGGATTGGTACCTGGGACTACGGTGTTGTGGCCATTACGGAGATGTGGATAGAACAGGGGCAGGATTGGTTGTTGGAGGTTCCGGGGTTTAGATATTTCAGTAAGATTAGGGAAGGTGGTAAAAGTGGTGGAGGAGTAGCCTTGTTAATCAAGGGTAGTATAATGGCTGCAGAAAGGCAGTTTGAGGAGGATCTGTCTACTGAGGTAGTGTGGGCTGAAGTTAGAAATAGGAAAGGAGCGGTCACTTTGTCAAGGCGTTTTCTATAGGCCCCCAAACAGTAACAGAGATGTGGAGGAAAAGATTGCAATGCAGATTTTGGATAGGTGCAGTAGTCACAGGATAGTTGTCATGAGTGACTTTAATTTTCCAAATATTGATTGGAACCTCTATAATTCGAATAGTTTGGATGGGGCTGTTTTTATCCAGTGTGTGCAGGAGGGTATCCTCACACAGTATGTGGATAGACCGACAAGAGGCAGGGCCACATTGGACTTGGTACTGGGTAATGAACTGGGCCAACTAGATTTGGTTGTGGGAGAGTACTTTGGAGATAGTGACCACAATTCGGTGACTTTCCCGATAGCAATGGAGAGGGATAGGAACATATGGCAGGGCAAGGTTTATGACTGGGGGAAGGGTAATTACGATGCGATTAGGCAAGAATTGGGGAGCATAAGATGGACACAGGAACTGTCAGGGATAGGCACAATTAAGATGTGGAGCTTTTTCAAGGAGCAAATACTGCGTGTCCTTGATATGTATGTCCCTGTCAGGCAGGGAGCAAATGGTTCAGTGAGGGAACCATGGTTTACAAAAGAGGTTGAATGTCTTGTCAAAAGGAAGAAGGGGGTTTATGTAAGGATGAGCAAACAAGATTCAGTTAGGGCACTTGAGGGATACAAGATAGCTAGGAAGGAGCTCAAGAAAGTGCTTTGGAGAGCTAGGTGGAGGCATGAGAATTCCTTGGCATGTAGGATCAAGGAAAACCCCAAGGTCTTTTACAATTATGTGAGAAATAAAAGAATGACCAAGGTGAAGTTAGGGCCAGTCAAGGACAGTAGTGGAAACATGTGCATCGAATCTGAAGATATAGGAGAGGCTCTAAATGAATACTTTTCTTCAGTGTTCACAAAGGAGAGGGGCCATGTTGTTGAGGAGGATAGTGCGATACAGGCTTGTAGGCTGGAGGAGGTAGATATTCGGAAGGAGGATGTATTAGAAATTTTGAGAAGCCTGAGGATAGATAAGTCCCCTGGGCCTGATGGGATATATCCTAGGATTCTTTGGGGGATGAAGGATGAGATTGCAGAGCCTTTGGCTTTGATCTTCATGTCCTCACTGTCTACAGGAATAGTGACAGAAGACTGGAGTGAGGCGAATGTTGCCCTCTTGTTCAAGAAAGGGAATAGGTATAACCCTGGGAATTATAGGCCGGTTAGTCTCACTTCGATCATAGGTAAATTATTGGAAAGGGTGTGAGGGATAGGATTTATGATCATTTGGAAAGATACAGCTTAATCCAGGATAGTCAGCACGGATTTGTGAGGGGTAAGTCTTGCCTCACAAGTTTGATTGTATTCTTTAAGGAGGTAACTAAGTACATAGATGAAGGTAGAGCAGTTGATGTCATAGACATGGATTTTAGTAAGACGTTTGATAAGGTGCCCCATGGTCGGCTCATGCAGAAAGTAAGGAGGCATGGCAAAGAGGGAAATTTGGCCAATTGGATCAGTAACTGGCTATCACATAGAAGACAGAGGGTGGTGGTAAATGGTAAATTTTCATCCTGGAGCCCAGTCACCAATGGTGTACCACAGGGATCAGTGCTGGGTCCTCTGCTATTTGTGATTTTTATCAATGACTTGGATGATGGAGTTGAAGGTTGGGTTAGTAAATTTGCTGATGACACCAAGATTGGTGGAGTAGTGGATAATGTGGAGGGCTGTTGTAGGCTGCAAAAAGATATTGATAGGATGCAGAGCTGGGCTGAAAAGTGGCAGATGGAGTTTAATCCTGATAAGTGTGAGGTGATTCATTTTGGTAGGACAAATTTGAATGCGGATTACACGATTAACGGCAGGGTTCTGAAGAATGTGGAGGAGCAGAGAGATCATGTCCATAGATCTCTGGAAGTTGCCACCCAAGTGGATAGAGCTGTGAAGAAAGTCTATAGTGTGTTAGCATTTATTTACAGAGGGATTGAGTTTATGAGCCTTGAGGTTATGCTGCAACTGTACAAGACCTTAATTAGACCACATTTGGAGTATTGTGTGCAGTTCTGGTCACCTCATTATAGGACGGATGTGGAAGCATTAGAAAGGGTGCAAAGGAGATTTACCAGGATGCTGCCTGGACTGGAGGGTAGGTCTTATGAGGAAAGGTTGAGGGAGCTAGGGCCTTTCTCATTGGAGCGAAGGAGGATGAGAGGTGACTTAATTGAGGTGTATAAGATGATGAGAGGGATAGATAGAGTGGACGTTCAGCGACTTTTTCCTCGGGTGGATGTAGCTGTTACAAGGGGGCATAACTATAAGGTTCATGGTGGAAGATATAGGAGGGATGTCAGAGGTAGGGTCTTTACTCAGCAATTTGAGCAATTTCTGGACTTTCGTAAACGCGACCTGAATTGAAGGAATCAATCACATGAGGCTGCGGTGATGGTTCATTTAAGCAAAGTCTGTGTTTGGCAAAGAAAGAAAATGCTCTTTTCATTATTGTTCGGTTATGGAAATATATATGGAAATTAGCTTGAATATTCAATGGATTTCATTTATGGTATGCTAGCGAGACAGCCATATATCTTCAGTGTTTTAAAAATGTAACCATGACATCGCAATGTGAAACAGTGAGTGACTCTGAAAGGGTGAAGATTTCTAGTAAAAGAATTTGGACAATGAATTCTATTGTGCGACTTGGTAACCAGATAGGGGAGTATGTAGCATTCTACGCATTGGCAAAATTGAATGGTCACCAAGCATACATTTTGCCTGCCATGGCCAATTACCTGTCCCCTATCTTCAAAATTACGATAAGAATAATGTCTTTACTGGTGTCACAATTAGGCTTACATTAACACTGCAATGAAGTTACTGTGAAAATTCCCCAGTCGCCACACTCTAGCGCCTGTTCGGGTACACTGAGGGAGAATTTAGAGACACCAATTCACCTAACAAGCACGTCTTTTGGGACTTGTGGGAGGAAACCAGAGCATTGGAAGAAACCAATGCAGGCACAAGGAGAATGTGCAGACTCCGCACAGACAATGACCCAAGCCGGGAATTGAACCCAGGTCCCTGGTGCTGTGAAGCAACAGTGCTAGCCACTGTGCCACCGTGCTGCCCACACTGTGCTACCGTGGGGAGACAATTTACCTCACAAAGTTTACTTTGCCAGAATCACCATTTCTAAACATCTGGATTTTAAGGATTTTCTCTTCAAGGAGGAGAATGTAAATTTAATTCCATTGTTCAGCAGATCCAGCAGAGGGCAGTAGAGCGGAGCTGCTGATTGGTGTTGCAAGGGAAATTTGCATACCTCCATCGTGGTCACCCTAATTTGAAGGTAGTTTGTGGAGGAGCTGTTGGCAAGTGACAATTAAACCCGAAACACTTCTTCAGTGTTTCCCTCCCTACCCCCTCCTCTAACCAAAAAAAAAACAACCGCTGTAAAGGTCAAGAGATAGGCTCGAGGTCAGGAAGAAGTTGAACCGTGACTCCACAGCCTGCAGGGAAGGGATTGGCTGGTGACGGGTAAGTAGTTTTTCGTTTATATTCCCTCAGGTGTTATCGTGCAGGGCGCAGAGGTTGCTGAGTGAGTGCTTGCTGAGAAGGGGAGTGAATAGCAGATAAGCTCTTTCTTTCTTTTTTTTTATCTAGGGGGATGGCAGGGAAGGTAGTGCAATGTTCCTCCTGCAGAATATTTGAGGTGAGGGACGCCGACAGTGTCCCTGCTGATTTCATCTGTGGGAAGTGCACCCATCTCCAGCTCCTCAGAAACCGCGTGAGGGAACTGGAGCCGGAGCTGGATGAACTTCGGATCATTCGGGAGGCAGAGGTGGTCATATATAGAAGCTTCAGGGATGTAGTTACCCCGAAGAATAAAGATAGATGGGTGACGGTGAGAGGGGCTGGGAGGAAGCAGTCAGTACAGGGATTCCCTGTGGTCGTTCCCCTTAGTAACAAGTATACCGCTTCGGATACTGTTGGGGGGGGGGGGACTTACCAGGGGTAAGCCATGGGGTGCAGGTCTCTGGCACAGAGTCTGTCCCTGTTGCTCAGACGGGAAGGGGGGAGAGGAGTAGAGCATTAGTCATTGGAGACTCCATAGTTAGGGGGATAGATAAGGGATTCTGTGGGAACGAGAGAGACTCGTTGCCTTCCAGGTGCCAGGGTGCGTGATGTCTCGGATCGTGTTTTCGGGATCCTTAAGGGGGAGGGGGAACAGCCCCAAGTCGTGGTCCACATAAGTACCAATGACATAGGTAGGAAAAGGGATAGGGATGTAAGGCAGGAATTCAGGGAGCTAGGGTGGAAACTAAGATCTAGGACAAACAGAGTTATTATCTCTGGGTTGTCACCCGTGCCACGTGCTAGCGAGACGAGAAAAGAAATAGGGAGAGAGAGGAGTTGAACACGTGGCTACAGGGATGGTGCAGGAGGGATGGTTTCAGATTTTTGGATAATTGGGGCTAATTCTGGGATCGGTGGGACCTCTACAAACGGGATGGTCTACACCTGGACCAGAGGGTTACCAATATCCTGGGGGGGAAATGTGCTAATGCTCTTCGGGAGGGTTTAAACTAGTTCAGCAGGGGCTTGGGAACCTGAATTGTAGCTCCAGTATACAGGAGGTTCAGAGTAGTGAGGTCATGAGTAAGGTTTCAAAGTTGCAGGAGTGTACCGGCAGGCAGGAAGGTGGTTTAAAGTGTGTCTTCTTCAATGCCAGAATCATCCGGAATAAGGTGGAGGCTTATGTAAAGATGAGACATGAAGGTTCAGTAAGGGCGCTCGAGAGTTCCAAGTTAGCTAGGAAGGACTTAAAGAGAGAGCTAAGAAGAGCCAGGAGGGGACATGAGAAGTCTTTGGCAGGTTTTATCAAGGATAACCCTAAAGCTTTCTAGAGATATGTCAGGAATAAAAGAATTACTAGGGTAAGAGTAGGGCCCGTCAAGGACAGTAGTGGGAAGTTGTGCTTGGAGTCCAAGGAGATAGGAGAGGTGCTAAATGAATATTTTTCATCAGTATTCACACAGGAAAAAGACAATGTTGTCGAGGAGAATACTGAGATTCAGGCTACTAGACTAGAAGGGCTTGAGGTTCATAAGGAGGAGGTGGTAACAATTCTGGAAAGGGTGAAAATAGATAAGTCCCCTGGGCCGGATGGGATTTCTCCTAGGATTCTTTGGGAAGCTAGGGAGGAGATTGCTGAGCCTTTGGCTTTGGCCTTTAAGTCATCTTTGTCAACAGGAATAGTGCCAGAAGACTGGAGGATAGCAAATGTTGTCCCCTTGTTCAAGAAGGGGAGTAGAGACAACCCCGGTAACTATAGACCAGTGAGCCTTACTTCTATTGTGGGCAAAATCTTGGAAAGGTTTATAAGAGATAGTGTGTATAATCATCTGGAAAGGAATAATTTGATTAGACATAGTCAACACGGTTTCGTGAAGGGTAGGTTGTGCCTCACAAACCTTATTGAGTTCCTTGAGAAGGTGACCAAACAGGTGGATGAGGGTAAAGCAGTTGATGTGGTGTATATGGATTTCAGTAAAGCATTTGATAAGGTTCCCCACGGTAGGCTACTGCAGAAAATACGGAAGCATGGGATTCAGGGAGATTTAGCAGTTTGGATCAGAAATTGGCTGGCTGGAAGAAGACAAAGGGTGGTGGTTGATGGGAAGTGTTCAGACTGGAGTCCAGTTACTAGTGGTGTACCACAAGGATCTGTTTTGGGGCCACTGCTGTTTGTCATTTTTATAAATGACCTGGAGGAGGGCGTAGAAGGATGGGTGAGTAAATTTGCAGATGACACTAAAGTCAGTGGAGTTGTGGACAGTGCGGAAGGATGTTACAAGTTACAGAGGGACATAGATAAGCTGCAGCGCTGGGCTGAGAGGTGGCAAATTGAGTTTAATGCAGAAAAGTGTGAGGTGATTCATTTTGGAAGGAATAACAGGAAGGCAGAGTACTGGGCTAATGGTAAGATTCTTGGCAGTGTGGATGAGCAGAGAGATCTCGGTGTCCGTGTACATAGATCCCTGAAAGTTGCCACTCAGGTTGAGAGGGTTGTTAAGAAGGCGTACGGTGTATTAGCTTTTATTGGTAGAGGGATTGAGTTTCGGAGCCATGAGGTCATGTTGCAGCTGTACAAAACTCTGGTGCGGCCGCATTTGGAGTATTGCGTGCAATTCTGGTCACCGCATTATCGGAAGGATGCGGAAGCATTGGAAAGGGTGCAGAGGAGATTTACCAGAATGTTGCCTGGTATGGAGGGAAGATCTTATGAGGAAAGGCTGATGGACTTGAGGCTGTTTTCGTTAGAGAGAAGAAGGTTAAGAGGTGACTTAATTGAGGCATACAAGATGATCAGAGGATTGGATAGGGTGGACAGTGAGAGCCTTTTTCCTCGGATGGTGATGTCTAGCACGAGGGGTCATAGCTTTAAATTGAGGGGAGATAGATATAAGACAGATGTCAGAGGTAGGTTCTTTACTCAGGGAGTAGTAAGGGTGTGGAATGCCTTGCCTGCAACAGTAGTGGAGTCGCCAACACTAAGGGTATTCAAATGGTCATTGGATAGACATACGGACGATAAGGGAATCGTGTAAATGGGCTTTAGAGTGGTTTCACAGGTCAGCGCAACATCGAGGGCTGAAGGGCCTGTACTGCGCTGTAATGTTCTATGTTCTATGTTAAAAGTACATTAACTCCAGAATAGAACAAGTGGGAGCCTGTGCAACCTAAATTAGAAAGAATGGTTCAGATCATTATTGTTCTTCATGCAAAATGGAAAATACTGCAGATGCTGCAAATTTGAAATTAGAACAGAAAATTAGAACCTGCTTTTATCCACTAATTATTTATTTTATGTGGGTGTGTAGCTGCCACATCTAAATATCTGAACATTATTGTCAACAATTCAATAGGCGCGGTCTTACCAGAAAATGGCCAAGTGCCAGTTCCGGTTAGAAACTGTACTCACCAGACTTTTGGATGGAGTGCAACAGAGGCGGGACCCACACTGAATCCCACCAGCAAGGTGACTTTGCCCACCTGGGAGGCTATGGCAGCATTAGTTAGTGCAAGCTCACTGCAGAAGAGGATGGAACAGCTGTGCCTGAAAATAACGAATGATCTTCTCCGCATGGCCAGGGTAAGCCTTCCACTTCCAGTCTCTCGGCATATCCCCTCACCCGCCCTCCCACCTCCAAGGTGGTTTCTCACCCAGCCACCTCAAAGTGTGCACACTTGTCACGAGGTTCTCTTTCCGGACCGCCAACCACCCTGATGCACCTCCCCCAGTCTCAACTTCACTCTTCACATCCCAGCCCCCACTCCAGCCCCACACATGTCAGCCCTCAATCCCCTGAACTGGCAGGTCTCCCACCTAAACTCTTCCATAGAACCATACAATAGAACCATAGTATTCCAACTGTGCAGAAGAAGCCATTTGGCCTATCGCATCTGCACCGACACGCTGAAAGGGCACCCTGCCAAGTCCCACTTTCCCTTCCTACACCAGTGACTTAAGCTGTACAGCCCTGGACACAAAGGGGCAATTAAGCATGGATAATCCGCTTAACCTGCACATAGAACATAGAACATACAGTGCAGAAGGATGCCATTCGGCCCATCGGGTCAGACCGACCCCTAACCCAATAACCCCTCCTAACCTTTTTGGGCACTAAGGGCAATTTAGCATGACCAATCCACCTAACTTGCACGACTTTGGACTGTGGGCGGAAACCGGAGCACCCGGAGGAAACCCACGCAGACACGGGGAGAACTTGCAGATTCTGCACAGACAGTGACCCAAGCCGGGAATTGAACCTGGGACCCTGGCGCTATGAAGCCACAGTGGCAACTACATCTTTGGTGTGTGTGGATAAACCAGCGCATTGGAGGAAATCCAACCCGGCGTGGGAGAATGTGCACACTCCACACAGACAGTCACCCTAGGCTGGAATTGAACCCGGTCACTGGTGCTGGCAGGCAGCTGTGCCAACCACTATGCCACCGTGCTGCCAACTTGTAGCCCCGGAGGGCAAAATTGAGCACAACAGGTGTGAGAGGGAACAACTAGCCAGAGTCATGCAGGAGGAATGCAACTGCACCCCGCAACGGGAAAGAGCCCTTAAGCTGGCCGGGGGGGGGGGAGCAGGGCCATCCGCGTCTATGTTGATGGTGAAGTGGGGGCTGAGAGCAAAAGTGAGAACACGAAGGACACACTGTCATTCCTCAAACCTTACGTGAGTAAACATGTTTCATCATTTATCCCCTGTGATGCACTAATGCTATCTTCCTTCCCTTGCAGAGCAATCGGACGAGCAGCTCGGATCATCCTCGCACCCTCTGGATACCACTGACCTGAGCAGCACAGGTGGGGTTTTCAGGCATTGCCATAAAGGAGGTGTCACAGTTGTCACCCGCATCCTACACCAGCGCAGATACTCGCACCTTGGTGGGATTAACTGGTAGGCAATCTTTTGGGTCACTCACTGGTGAGCACCTCACCTCAGCCGATGGAGGTCGGGATGCCCCAAGATTCTGTTGCTCTCTTTGGTTGTTTCTAAATATGGCGGTCAATATGGTCGCCTTCCTTAATTCTAATTACTTTTGCTTTAGAGTCGCCAGGTATCTTTCGATACCGCCACAAGGTTCAAACCCGAATACTGATCAAAGAGTCGGTACACCAGTTAGTTAGTTCAAAGTCAATACTATTTATTTACATACACAGCAATATCTACTCATGCACGAAATACTACAGACTAAACTATCACTACTGCTAAATCCTATACTTAGCTTCGGGCACCTACTCAGTCAGAGGAACAATGGCCGTTGTTCGGGTCTGAGGCTGCTGGGGTCGAACTGGTAGAGGGGAACAGCTAAGGTCATCCGTCTGGTAGCGAGCGTTGACCTTGGACTTACTTGCTTCTGGTGCAGCTGGTGGACGGGTCTCTCCGCTGTGAGAGCCAATTCCAAGAGAGCGATTCTCTCTTGGAGCCTTCTTCTTATACCCGAAGGGGGCTTCGCACGCTTTTGGGCGGGCCTTGAACTTGGCCCCAATCAATTGGGCCATTTCTTGATCATTCGCATTGATCCTGACCAAGAAAGGGGTGGGTGCCCTGATGGCTGGGCGCGTCCTAGGTGGCCGTTGGCCTGGCTTTGTTTTCTGCTTTCGGTTTGGGGAACTGACACCGTGAGGTCTGGGGCCAGATCGGTTACTTCAGCATCTTTCCTTTGTTCCTGGAGATGGGCCATCCATATGCTAATGAGCCTACTGTTTCGGTCTCGCCTGGACGCTGTTTCTCCAATATTCAGACAGGCTCTGTGCCTGCTTGCTTTCTTAACATTGTCCATTTTTCCCTGCAACCTTTGCAAATGTCCATTTTGTATTCTGGAAGTGGCCATCCTAGATGGCTACAATTCCGGCACTCGGAGAGATGCTGAAGCCCAGGACTCTGGCAAGCCCCTGGTCAATGACATGTCCCTTGGTCTGATTACCAGAGCTGATGGAGCTGCAAAGACAGAGTTGCGAGAATCAGGAAGGAATGACAGCATCTCTCCTCGGACTGCAAGGCTGACTTGAGGAATTTGATCTCCTTCTGACCGAGGAGATGGTGCCGTCAATGCAGCAGAACAAGGCCAACAGAGCGAGGGCGGCATCCACAGTGGAGACCTTGGTACAGGAGGTGCACTCCATGGCGGTGAATGTCCGCTCCATGGTTCAGCTCATGACCTCCATGACTGAAGGAATGAGTTCCAAGGTGCAGAACGTCAATTGCATGGTGCACGCTCTGGAGGGAATCCATGAGTGTTTGTGCCTGAGGTTGGCGGGGCTTCTGTATCTCACTCCAGTTGCCCTTCTATCCCATGGAGGAGCACAGGGGCCCCTAGGGACGAGGATAGGCAGGTGCACAGCCTTGGACCCTCCACCCAGGGGGCTCCGTGGATGTCCAGCCCATTTGACACCACCCTCCTTGAGTGTTACACACCTCCAGTCTTGAACCCCTGAAGAGGGTCTCTGCAACATCTGTGTTTCCCAAAAGTACACCCAGATGCTCAAGGTCCAGGCCCCCTAGGGGGCACCTGCCAAAGTCATCTCAGGCAACAGGGCCTGGAAATCAGCAGGATGCTTCAACCCCAGCTGTGGACCCTGGGAATACACCTAGACATAGTGGGAGGGTGAGGATGGTTAAGAAGCTGTAGCCATTGAGTGGGCATGGGTGAACATAGGCACTGGTAGAGATAGGTCACCACTGTAATTAGACACTTGTAAATAAACATCACTTAGTTCACCAACAGATTCCCTCCCTGTCATTGCATGTTGCCATGCTCCATGAACACATGCGCACTCTCGTGCTTCATCACTACACTGTGGGAGAATGGCAACGCCATGTCTCTCCCACCTCCCACCCCGATGACTCAGTAAAGACGCACTGCTGCTGCCTCCCTTCCCCATCCCCAGTATCAATGCTCAGGCCTCTCATTGCAGCCGACTGAGAGGCTGACCCATCCCTGAGTGAGTTGGATGAATACAGCAGGACTCCTGGCCTCGAAGGGGGCTGGAGTACATGAGTGCTCATCCAGCATCTCTGACCATGCTGTACCAAGAATTCCTTCCAAAAAATTCCATGATTTTCTCATCTCAGTTACCTTTGCTCATCTGATGTTTCCAGTCTAAGTGTCGACCAAAATGCCCCATGATTATCAATGTACCATTTTGTCAAGCTCCTATTATTTCTTCCTTTACATCCTATATAAACCATGGCCGGGATTCTCCGAGCCCGTGCCGGGGGGCGAGAATCTAGCTACGCCGCTCCGACGCCGGGCCGCCGATTCTCCGGCGACCGGAGAATCGCCGCCAATCGCGCCCGCGCGGTCACTGCTGTTGGGGGCTGTTGAAAACGGGCCGGCATGGTTTACCCGACGGGACCTCGGCGTTCTGGCTGCGGGGGCTGTCCTGGTGGGGCGGCGGGGGGACGCGACTCCGGGGCGGGCCTCCACAGTGGCCAGGCCTGCGATCGAGGGCTAATGATCGGCGGGCACACTCATTCCAGGGGGGGGGCCTATGTTTTCCTGCGCCAGGGCCCTGTAGCGCTCTCACAAGTTGCGCGGGGGCCGGTGCAGAGATGGCAACCACGCGCATGCACCGGTGCGGAGACGGCCGTTGCGCGCATGCGCGGACCAGCGCTGGCCGTACAGTGCCGGCTTTCGGCGCCGGAGCAGCGCACAGCATTCCGACGCCGTTCTAGTCCCCGAAGAACAGGAGAATGACTGGGTCTGGAGGCCCATTGACGCCGGCGTCGCTTGCGCCAGTTTCGATGCCGGCGTCAACACTTGGCCGTGATATCGCAGAATCCCGGCCCCTGACTATGTAGTTATGGTTAGGGGCCTGTACACCTCTCCTTGTCTTTATCACTTCTCATCTCTTTCCAAACTGCTTCTACATCCTTTTTTCCTGAACTTTGGCCATTCCTCTGTATTGTGGTAACACGATCATTAATTAACAAAACCACCCTCCACCTTTTCCTAACTTCTTTTCCTTCCTAATTGCCATGTACCCTTTAATATTGAGGTCCCGATCTATGCCATCCTGCGGCCATGTCTCTATCATGGCTATCAAATGGTATTTATCTATTTCTATTTGCTCCAACAATTTGTCTCTATCATTCGGAGTGATGCTTGCATCCAGTTACAAATGCTTTAGTTTTGTCCTTTTATTAACATTGTTATCTTTACCTTATCTGCTGGTTTTCTTAGATTTATATTTTCTGCCCCTTCCTGTCACCTTGTGGTTATCCTTTCCACATTAAGACCTTTCTCTTTTGCTTCTCTACACTTTGTTTTAGAACATTTCTACAAATTTGATCCTGCCTGCAAGTTTTAGTTTAAAACCCTCTGTGCACTGCCAATTATGAAGTGCGCTAGGACACTGGTCCCAGCATGGTTCAGGTATAGACATTCGCAACTTTATATAACCCACACTTTCCCCAGTATTGGTGCCTGTGTCCCCCTAACTGGAATGGAGTTCTCCACACATTCATTTCTCTAATTTTATTTACCAAGCCAATTTGTAACTTTGATGTTCTGCTTTTTAATTTTATGCCGAGTTACACATACTCTCTATGCAAAATCTTTTTCCTAACCTTACCGTTGTCCTCGGGACCTACATGGATCACAGTCACTTGACACTCCCCCTCCCACTGCAAGTTCCTTTCCAGTCCTGAGCAGATATCCCAAACGCTGGACACTGCCTTAATTTGTGCCTTTGACCACATTTTTGACACAGAAATACTTTGTCCTGATCTTTAACCTGTTTGTTGGTGTGTGAGGAGCTGAAGGAACTTTCCCGCCTTTTTCTTGGAAGTTTCCTGCCTTATTGGAAAAAGGGCGGCAACCGGAGTGCTTTCCTCCAAGAAGACACCACCATTACTGAGATACATTTTAGAATGCTGTGCTGCTAGCTTGTGAGTCTGACAAATCTTCACTGTTTGTTCCAAAGACATCTCTGATTCCCTCAGCAGCTGTTCCCTCATTCACACCAAACACAATTTTGTCCCGAATCATGGAAGATTCAACCACAGACAAATGACAGGTTTTAACTTTCAACTTTAAATCAGTAACAAAATGACCTATGGACTCTTCTACCTTCTGTAAACATGATCTAAACACATAGCGCTCATAAATTTCATTCTTTCTGGGGGTGCAATGTTCATCAAATCTTCAAATGACTTCGTTAAAATTTTTACAATCTTCATTGTTTGCAAATTTAAATGTATTAAACACAATTGCTTCAGGCCCTGCCGCTGTGAGGAGCATCACTACCTTACACGAATCTGATTGATTTCCTAAATTTACTGCAGTTAGAAACAGATTAAATTGTTGTTTAAACTCTCCTCAGTTGCTGTCCACATTACCATGAAATCTGAGACTCATTGGTGGCTTCAACAACTCCACGAAGTTCATTCGTGCAGTCTGCAAAACCTTCAAATCTCTATGGACCTCGTGGAAGGCTTGCTGCTCGTTTTTTCTCAGTGTTTAATACCATCCAGCTCTGGTACCATGTAGTGTTCTTGTCGGATGGCCTGATCTATATTACAAGAACACTTGTAGCCATAATAAAGCTATAAACGATTTATTAACATTAACTGTGGGTCAAATATATACAAAACAACAGATGAATAATAGTATGAACATGAACTAACCATTGTCTCTCTCCCAGCTCCCTAGTCAGTCTGAGTTCATATGACTCTAACATTCATTTATATACTAATGAGACTCAGTCGGTCAGTCGGTGAATTACAACACAACCGTGATATCACTACACCATGGATGGCAAAGGCGAGTTCATGGCTACGCCCATGATATGCATAGTACATACATAGAACATACAGTGCAGAAGGAGGCCATTCAGCCCATCGAGTCTGCACCGACCCATTTAAGCCCTCACTTCCACCCTATCCCCGTAACCCAATAACCCCATCTAACCTTTTTTGGTCACTAAGGGCAATTTATCATGGCCAATCCACCTAACCTGCACGTCTTTGGACTGTGGGAGGAAACCGGAGCACCCGGAGGAAACCCACGCAGACACGGGGAGAACGTGCAAACTCTGCACAGACAGTGACCCAGCGGGGAATCGAACCTTGGACCCTGGCACTGTGAAGCCACAGTGCTATCCACTTGTGCTGCCCCAAATATACCTCTCTACATACAGATATATACACTCAGTTTCATCAATGAGTCCAGTGCATTTATCAAGAGTAGCTTTGTAAAAAGAACTGATTCAGCAGCATAAATGGGAAGATTGGTTTCGTAATTGCTTTATAATAATGACCAATTTCTCAACTTTCAGAAACTCCACCTACATTGAGAAAATCAATCACAACGTGAAGAGTCTGCAGGGATGGTCCATTTAAGCAAAGTTTGTGTTTGGAAAAGAAATAAAATGCTGCTGCTCTTTCCACTGTTGTTCTGTTCAATAACAGTACCTGCCATATTCTACAGTCATCATTTAAGGTATGCCAACATAATTGCCAAGTACTTTCAGTGTTATGACAATATAACCATGACATTGCAATGTGAAACAGCAAGAGACTCTGAAAGAGTGAACATTTCTAGGAAAGGAATTTGGACAATTAACTCTGTTGGACGACTTGGCGACCAGATGGGGGAATATGCAACACTGTACGCATTGGCAAAATTGAACGGTCACCAAGCATACATTCTGCCTGCCATGGCCAATTACCTGTCCCCTATCTTCAAAATTGCACTTCCAACCCTCCATGACAGTGTGTGAAATAGAATGCACTGGAAGGATCATAAAGTGTATGACTGGATGGAGGATCAGTACCGCAGTTTCCAGGAGACTATGTTCTATTCACAGGAACCCCATGTTCATGGACCTTTTATCATCATATCCGAGAAGAAATTCTCCTTGAGTTCACCTTTCATGACTTTCTGAAAGAACAGGCCAATACATTCCTTAGACGCATCAGAGGGGAGCGAAAGAATGTGACGTATGTTGGTGTTCACGTTCGAAGGGGAGATTACGTACATGTCATGCCAGATATGTGGAAAGGAGTTATAGCTGATAAGAAATATTTAGATACAGCAATGGCTTACTTCAGAAATAAATACAAAAACGTTGTTTTTGCCGTGACAAGTAATGGAATGGATTGGAGTAAGGAGAACATCGATAAATCCAAAGGAGATGTTTTCTTTTCAGACGATCCAAAGCAATCCAGTCCAGCTGATGACATTGCTATCCTTGCTCATTGTAATCACACCATAATAACAATAGGGACATTTGGTTACTGGGCTGCCTACTTGGCAGGTGGGGAGACAATTTACCTCACAAACTATACTTTGCCAGAATCACCATTTCTAAAGGTATTTAAGTATGAGGCGGCTTTCTTACCTGAGTGGATTGGACTTCCTGCTGATCTCTCACCTCTTCTGCCTAAAAAGGTTTGAAGTTAGCCAAATAGCGACACCTCATATCATCGAATCCATAGAATCCCTAAACTTGGCCCATCGAGTCTGCACCGCTCCTCCCAAGGTGCACTGTACTGAAGCCCACTCCCGCACCCTTTCCCTGTAACCATGTGATCATAGCCAATCCACCAAACCTGCCCATTTTTGGACTCCGAGAGGAAACCGGAGCACCCAGAGGAAACCCACACAGACATCCAAGGCCGGAATCGAATGCAGATCCCTGGTGCTGTGAGATAGCATTGCTCATCAGTCTAGCACCATGCTACTATCAGCTTCAAAGCTCAATAATTTTATATGGTTCACATTTAATTACATTAACCGTTTCGAAAATACAAAAATGAGCTTTAGGAGAGTAACTTATGCTAAGTTCAGAACTCAAAGTGTCCAGAATGTCCACTGGAAGTTGCATTAAATTTTAGAGTATTCCTCTTTTCCATAGAACTCCTACAGTGCAAACGAGGCCATTTGACACATTGAATCTGCACCGACCCTCTGAAAGTGCACCCACTCGGCCCACTCAGACTCATAACCTAACTTGCACATCTTTGGGAACCAGATCACCCAGAGGAAACCCATGGTGGGTGAGTGCAGATTCCATGCAGACTGTCACCCAAAGCAGGAATTGAACAGGGATCCCTGGGGCTGTGAAGCAGCAATGCTAACCACTGTGCCACCATGCCTGCCAAATTTTCATTTGTCAAAATTGATTAGGTTAATGAATGAACAGCATTGAAGGTCTCACGATATGTAGTTCACATTTAACCCGACTGCACAGCAGTGGAACGAACAGTCAGAAGCACCTGGAGTTGAAGGATTTTCTCTTCAAGGAGGAGAATGTAAATTTAACTCCATTGTTAAACATACATTAGAACAAGTGGGAATCTGTGCAATATAAATGAGAAAGAATGGTTCAGACCATTATCCTTATTCATGCAAAAAGCAAAAGACTGCAGATGAGAACAGAAAATGTGACTGAACCTACTTTTTTTATGGTATGTGTAAGAGTGTGCAGCTGACATAACTAATTATCTGAACATCATTGTCAACAATTCAATA
Source organism: Scyliorhinus torazame (assembly GCF_047496885.1). Classification (NCBI taxonomy): domain Eukaryota; kingdom Metazoa; phylum Chordata; class Chondrichthyes; order Carcharhiniformes; family Scyliorhinidae; genus Scyliorhinus; species Scyliorhinus torazame. The sequence goes on from NC_092727.1 coordinate 107,793,995, forward strand.
GGGGCAATCTTATCAGAAAATGACAAACTGCCAGTGCACCTGTATCCCGCTGACGAAAAGCATGCGAAATGGCCACCCTCATCCAGGCTTAGGCCCTGGAGTTGTTTAATGGCTTGCACCCGCTTGCCGCGCCGTTTCAGCTGCTTGAATGTGCGAGTATCGGTTAGTGGCGTGTTCATGCAGAACGCAGGTCTCGATGGCTATTGCAAGGGTGAGCTGTTTAACCTTGAGGAGCTGCTGGCGTAGGGGGTCCGATTGCACACCGAAAACGATCTGGTCACGGATCATCGAGCCGGAGGTGGAGCCGTGATTGCAGGACTGCGCGATGATGCGAAGGTGGGTGAGCAAAGATTGAAAAGGTTCATCCTTACCCTGCAGATGCTGTTGAAAGACATAGCGCTCAAAACTTTCATTTACCTCGATGTCACAGTGACTGTCGAATTTGAACAGGACTGTCTTGAACTTAGACTTGTCTTCACCTTCAGCGAAAGTGAGAGAGTTGAAGATATGGATGGTGTGGTCCCCGGCCGTGGAAAGGAAGAGAGCAATCTTCCTGGCAGCTGAAGCAGCTTCCAGGTCTGTAGCTTCGAGGGAAAGCTGGAATCTTTGTTTAAAGATTTTCCAGTTCACACTGAGGTTGCCGGCGATGTGGAGCGGCGGGGGAGGGCGGACGCTGTCCATACTACCGGATGGCTGATTGCTGGTCGAAGGCAGATCAATTGAAGGCAGGTCTAGTAAACTCTAACATCACCATAAGACCATAAGACATAGGAGCAGAAGTAAGGCCGTTCGGCCCATCGAGTCCACTCCACCATTCAATCATGGCTGATTTCAACTCCATTTACCCGCTCTCTCTCCATAGCCCTTAATTCCTCAAGAAATCAAGAATTTATCAACTTCTGTCTTAAAGACACTCAACGTCCCGGCCTCCACCGCCCTCTGTGGCAATGAATTCCACAGACCCACCACTCTCTGGCTGAAGAAATTTCTCCTCATCTCTGTTCTAAAGTGACTCCCTATTATTCTAAGGCTGTGCCCCCGGGTCCTAGTCTCCCCTGCTGATGGAAACAACTTCCCTACGTCCACCCTATCTAAGCCATTCATTATCTTGTAAGTTTCTATTAGATCTCCCCTCAACCTCCTAAACTCCAATGAATATAATCCCAGGATCCTCAGACGTTCATCGTATGTTAGGCCTACCATTCCTGGGATCATCCGTGTGAATCTCCGCTGGACCCGCTCCAGTGCCAGTATGCCTTCCTGAGATGTGGGGCCCAAAATTGCTCACAGTATTCTAAATGGGGCCTAACTAATGCTTTATAAAGCTTCAGAAGTACATCCCTGCTTTTATATTCCAAGCCTCTTGAGATAAATGACCACATTGCATTTGCTTTCTTAATTACAGACTCAACCTGCAAGTTTACCTTTAGAGAATCCTGGACTAGGACTCCCAAGTCCCTTTGCACTTCAGCATTATGAATTTTGTCACCGTTTAGAAAATAGTCCATGCCTCTATTCTTTTTTCCAAAGTGCAAGACCTCGCACTCGCCCACATTGAATTTCATCAGCCATTTTTTGGACCACTCTCCTAAACTGTCTAAATCTTTCTGCAGCCTCCCCACCTCCTCAATACTACCTGCCCCTCCACCGATCTTTGTATCATCGGCAAACTTAGCCAGAATGCCCCCGGTCCCGTCATCTAGATCGTTAATATATAAAGAGAACAGCTGTGGCCCCAACACTGAAGCCTGCGGGACACCACTCGTCACCGGTTGCCATTCCGAAAAAGAACCTTTTATCCCAATTCTCTGCCTTCTGCCTGACAGCCAATCGTCAATCCATGTTCGTACCTTGCCTCGAATACCTTGGGCCCTTATTTTACTCAGCAGTCTCCCGTGAGGCACCTCATCAAAGGCCTTTTGAAAGTCAAGATAGATAACATCCATTGGCCTTGGTCTAACCTATTTGTTATCCCTTCAAAGAACTCTAACAGGTTTGTCAGGCACGACCTCCCCTTATTAAATCCATGCTGACTTGTCCTAATCCGACCCTGCACTTCCAAGAATTTAGAAATCTCATCCTTAACAATGGATTCTAGAATCTTGCCAACAACTGAGGTTAGGCGAATTGGCCTATAATTTTCCATCTTTTTCCTTGTTCCCTGCTTGAACAGGGGGGTTACAGCAGCGATTTTCCAATCCTCTGGGACTTTCCCTGATTCCAGTGACTTTTGAAAGATCATAACTAACACCTCCACCATTTCTTCAGCTATCTCCTTTAGAACTCTATGATGTAGCCCATCTGGGCCTGGAGATTTATCAATTTTTAGACCTCTTAGTTTCTCTTGCACTTTCTCCTTTGTGATGGCTACCATATTCAACTCTGCCCCCTGACTCTCCTGAATTGTTGGGATATTACTCATGTCTTCTACTGTGAAGACTGATGCAAAGTACTTATTTAGTTCCTCAGCTATTTCCTTGTCTCCCATCACTAGATTACCAGCGTCGTTTTGGAGCGGCCCAATGTCTACTTTTGCCTCCCGTTTGTTTTTAATGTATTTGAAGAAACTTTTACTATCATTCCTAATGTTACTGGCTAGCCTACCTTCATATTTGATCCTCTCTTTCCTTATTTCTCTCTTTGTTATCCTCTGTTTGTTTTTGTAAGCCTTCCCAATCTTCTGACTTCCCACTACTCTTTGCCACATTATAGGCTTTCTCTTTTGCTTTGATGCATTCCCTAACTTCCTTTGTCAGCCATGGCTGCCTAATCCCCCCTCTGATAACCTTTCTTTTCTTTGGGATGAACCTCTGCACTGTGTCCTCAATTACTCCCAGAAACTCCTGCCATTGCTGTTCTACTGTCTTTCCCACTAGGCCCTGCTCCCAGTCGATTTTCATCAGTTCCTCCCTCATGCCCCTGTAGTTACCTTTATTTAACTGTAACACCTGTACATCTGATTCTAACTTCTTTCTTTCAAATTGCAGATTGAATTCTACCAAATTATGATCACTGCCTCCTAAGTGTTCCCTTACTTTAAGATCTTTATTCAAGTCTGGCTCATTACATAACACTAAATCCAGAATGGCCTGTTCCCTCGTGGGCTCCATCACAAGCTGTTCCAAAAAGCCCTCCTGCAAACATTCAATGAATTCCCTTTCCTTGGGTCCACCCTTTCCTTGGGTCCACTGGCAGCATTATTTACCCAGTCCACCTGCATATTGAAGTCCCCCATGATCACTGTGACCTTGCCTTTCTGACATGCACTTTCTATTTCGTGGTGCATTTTGTGCCCCTGGTCCTGAACACTGTTAGGAGGCCTGTACATAACTCCCATTATGGTTTTTTTGCCTTTGTGGTTCCTCAACTCTACCCACACAGACTCCACATCATCTGACCCTATGTCGTTTAGTGCTGTAGGTCCCCCCTGTCCCAAAACTGATGCCAGTGTCCCATGAAAAGGAACCCCTCTTTCCCACACCACTCTTTCAGCCACATGTTAACTTCCCTTATTCTTGCTTCCCTATGCCAATTTGCACATGGCTCGGGCAGTAATCCGGAGATTATGACCCTTGAGGACCTGTTTTTTAATTTGAATCCTAGCTCTTTATAATCTCTAAACAGGTCCTCTTTCCTAGACTTGCCTCTGTTGTTGGTACCGACATGGACCACAACAACTGGATCCTGCCCCTCCCTCTCCAGTATCCTTTCAAGCCGCTCAGAGATGTCCCGCACCCTAGCACCGGGCAGGCAACATACCATGTGGGACTCTTTATCCTGCTCACAAAGGATACTATCTCTCGCCCTGATAATAAAATCCCCCACAACTACAACTTGCCTATTTATTCCCTCCCCTTGAATGGCCTGCTGAACCATGGTGCCTTGGTCAGCTGACTTATCCTTCCTGCAGCCCTGTTCGCCATCCACACAGGGAGCAAGTGCCTCGTACCTGTTGCACAGGGTCAAGGACTGAGGCTCCTGTGTTCCTGACTGCTGGTTCCCTTTACCTGCCTGACTTGCAGTCACACCCTGCTGTCCCTGGCCACTGGCAGGATTTAAACTACTTATTCTGACAGGTGTGACTGCCTCCTGAAACACAGTGCCCAGGTAAGTCTCCCCCTCCTGGATGTGCCTCAGTGTTTGAAGCTCAGACTCCAGCTCATCAACTCTGAGCCGGAGCTCTTTGAGCAGCCAACACTTACTGCAGATGTGGTTGCTGCAGCTCGCAATGGGATCTGCCAACTCCCACATCAAGCAGCTCAAGCACATCACCTGACCAGCCATCTCTAAATAATTAATTAGTTTAATTTAAGTTTACGAGTTTAGCTGTGTTTTTTAAAAATTTGGGGCCGATTTTCTATAAACCAATCAGATCGCAGCTTCCCTCTGATGTCACTTTTGGAAGAAAAAAACTGGAAAACAGGAAGTTACCGTTAGGTTTTTATACTCAGAGACTGCTTCTCCTCCCCCGAACGGCTCCCGAAATTAGGCGCGAAGAAAGGCAGAGAACAAAACAGTAGGGAAAAAGCACCTTCTCCCGCTCTGCACCGAATTACCTCACTGCACCAAATTACCAAGTTTCAAATTCTCACTCTGTCTGTGTCTCACTCACTCAGGCTGCGTCTCTTTGACCAGCACAATGCTTACTGAGTGCGCTTTCTGTCTGTCTTTTATACACTCACACTAAACCTTCAAAGAGAGGAATACAATGTGTACCTTTGTGCCCCTAAACAGGCCTCAGGTGACTGCCAGATAACTGCCTCTCGGCAATTAGGGTGGGGGCAGCTTCAGCTAATCAGACACTAACCTACACTGCACTTTTAACTGAAAAACAGCACAATTAGATTAACCACTTACCTTTCCTTGTTACCTCACTGCACCAAATTACCAAGTTTCACATACTGGTACCATGATGTGTTGGGTACTCTGGATCTGTGGAGACTGCGTTTACCTTAGCAGTAACATAGACAGGCTACCAACACTTGTAATAGTACAACTCTATTTTATTTAACTAAGAGCTGTTAAACATACTTGCACTGTGGATCAACACTATGTTAGATTGACTGAAGACCTATGCCTAACCTGACCTGCCTATACTGCTAGCACATGGTGGATGTTTGTGCTACTGACTGCGGGCTCTGTCTGTCTCAGAGGCTGCATCCCGAATGAGATGCCTCTGCCTTTACAGTGACCGTGCCCTAGCTAATGATTGGCTGCTGGGTTGTGTGTGTTGATTGGTCTTGCAGTGTGTCAGGCAGTGTGTGTCTCTGCGCCATCATATACTGATGTGTATATTATGACAGGCGGGACCGCTTGGAGTTTCAGGGGGCATTGCCGAATAGAGGGCAGCGCCGCACAGTCCTTAATCGCTACCTTAATGGGTACAACCTTCGCTAGTCCCACCTGTGACGGATGATCCGCCCACACCTGAGGATTAACATACGCCAAAACATTACGCCCCAGGTGATGTCGGAGTCGGGTGTTAACCGTCTCGGGATTCTCTGAGTACTGTATAGAAGTGCCATCTGGCAGTAGTTGGGGTGTGTATTCTGTCGGATTCGATTGGTCCACTTCCCTTTTTACCATAAGCCCCAGATCCTTAGCATGGTGTGGGTTGTGGGCTTCACGTGTAATATGTGGGGCCACGGAGGCTGATTGTTGCCATAAATGTGGTGGTATTGCTACAAGGTCGGCTATGCCTTCCTGTCCCATGACAGTTGCCATGATTGTGATTGGCCATTCGGTCCCGATTAACAACTGATACTTTTCCTCTAGTTTCCGGTCCCGTCCGGTTCTGTCATAAGCGAGGGTAACGTGGTGCAATGAACGTCCACCACTGAGGTGTAGTGGAAACATAACATTGTCTTGCCGGCTTCCATGATTGAACCGTTACCCCTTCATCCCCGCATTCCAGCCGCAACTGGAATATACACAGTAGATCTTGGGCCAGCAAGTTACAGTCAAATCCGGTGGTAATCCCATTCGCATAAGTCACCTTCACTGGTTCAGAAAGGGGATATTGACACACTTGGCCTTGAAACCCCGCCAAATGCTGGGTGTGGTCAGATACTAGTAGTTGGAGTACTGATTGCACCAAAGACATGGCTGCTCCGGTGTCGACTATGAATGGATAATGTAGATGCCCTATCTGCAGAGATATGAGTTCTCTGTCCGATTGGAGGGTCTGTATAACAAAATTGGCTAGTCAATCTTGGGATGGTAAGGGGTTTTCCTGGGAGAAGTTGGTGTACCCAATCTGCCCTCCCCGTGGTGGATACCCCCTCCTGGCAGGCGGGTGTCCTCCTACTGCCTGTCTTCTAAATGGGCATTCCTGATGCCAGTGATCTGTGTGGCCACAGTTGAAGCATAAATGATCCCTTCTGTATCCTTGCCCTCTTCCTCGCCCCGTCCTTGCGGTTGACCCATGGCCTCGCGGGGGGGGGGGGGGGGGGGGGTGGTTGTAGGGTTGCCGGTTCATACGGCGGGCCGTAGAGGGGGGCTGAAGGTCCATTTGGGTGTGTTTGACATCCCCTCCTGTACTGATCCACCCACCCGGGATCGCAATATTGGGGTTCCATATGGTAAGCCACTGCACCCACATTCGGTTGGGGTCTTAAATCGTCCTTTTTCATGACATATTCGGTCTTAATCTTCGTAACCTGGCCCCCTTCATGGCCTCCACCCTCTTTCCAATAAAAGTTAACTGCCCGGGCCATCTGGAAAGGGTCATTCTCTGTCCAGTTCATATTATTACATTTCACAGCGGTGGCCACGGAAGGGGGCAGGCAATGCATCAACATAGCACAATATTGAGAAGAGTTCTGAGCGTTTTGATATGGTAAATTGCCTGATTGTCCACGATATATCTCATAAAAGCGTTCCAGAAATTCCTCTGGCTCCTCTGTCTTTTTGGGTTTGATATCTAGGATGGCAGAGATGTTTATGGGCTTTTGAAACGTGACATTTAGCGCATTCAGGATTTGTGCTTGTCTATCATCACCTTGGGCATCTTGGGTTGAAGTGCATCGTGGTCGACATAATTCAAATGGTTGAGGTGATTGCGGTATTCGGCTGGAGTTACAACCTGTTGGACTAGGGCCCAGAGGTCCCTAGAATCTGCTTGATAAATGGAGATGGTTGTTCTCAGGTAGTCCACAAATGCAGCAAGGGATTTCTTCCTGTCTGGAATTGCAGCTAGAATAGCCATCATCTCGCTATGTCTCCACGGAAGATAAACCTCTATCGTGGGATTAGCTGCTGCCATGGCTGCGTCAGGGTTGGGCATTTTCCTAATCGGTAACTGTCTCGGAGTTTCTCCAGGCGGCGCCGGACGTGGCGTAATTTGGGGAGATTCCCCTTCAGAGGCATCAGAGTCCTCGCACTCTGACGTAGGGGACTCTAGTTTTGCAGGATCGTCCCTATCTTCGTCACCGAGTTTTCTGTTCTGTCCTTTTAAGCAATCTAGGTCGCAGGTGTAATGGCTTCCGAATGGCCTTAGATTTCTTTTTCATAGTCTGAGATTGGGTTCTGCACGCGGCTGGGCTTGTATAATGGCGCCTCTCTTTCCTAACTGGTGCTGGTGGCGAGGAAGAAATACCTGGCCCCTCCATTGAAGGGGCTGGCCCTGACTCCTGCTGGGATGCTAGACTACCAGCCAGATGTGGAGGGATAATCAACTGGGCCTGTTTAACCGGGTTCGAGGAGACTGTAATGGCTGGCGTGTATTGAGTCTGGGGAGTAATGGCTGGGTACAAGTTCTGGTATTCTGGGGTTGGTGGTGGTGGGGGCGATGCCGCCGGTGCTGTAGGAACCCTACTGGGCACAGTCCAATTCTCTAAGTCATCGTCTACCTCTGTCAATGCAAGGCCAGCCATTGAACCACGCAGTCCATTTCTTTCGATCGAATTTGCCCCTTTTTGTGCCTCGGCCTCTTTCTGTGCGCGTTTTTTGAATGCGCACTTCTTTTGTAGGAGTGCCAAAGTTTTATGATTTCCCCCTTCACTAAATGATATTCCCATTTTAAGGGCATTTTCTTGACAACAAGGTCTTATCTTTTTCCTCTTGACAACATTGTCTCCATAATCCAATCAGCTCCTTAATTTTAATCATCCTGTTTTTTTTCCATATATTCCCTTGACTCCTTTTGACCAACTCCAAGTCTTTGGTTCCCCCTAGTAGCTATTCATCTCCCAACATTTTATTCAATGCAGCTGAAAGTTGTCTAAACCCTTTTCTTTTATCTGGATATCTTTCACATAATACCTGGAATGAGCAACCCGAGTCACTTGTGTTATGTAGACAATTCCCCACAATCGAACTAGTCCCCAGACTGCGTTTTTTGCCCCTACAGTCCAAGAACAAAATGTTTTTAACTTAACCAAGTCTAATCTTCAACATGCAACTGAATTACTAGGCAACATTCCCTCAGTCTCCAACTGAATTATTACCTCGTATTCCCTCAGTCTAATTTCATTTCTTTTTAACCCTCAGTCACACCTATATCGACTGAAATTAGTTTTTCTAATCCGCCAGACTGACCTTTGATTTCGTCGAGACGGCCTTACCTGACCATGTGCGAGTGATCAAACTTTTATCAGACTACGAGACAAAGGAAAACCAACATGGTCATTTTCCAGCTACTTACGTCGTGGGCCCATTTCCTCTCTCCCCGTCCGAGATCAGTTTAATTCTGATTTCGCAAATGACCGGTGATCGTCTGTTGAAATCCCACTCCCGACACCAAATGATGAAATTGAGTTCTTTCTGCCCTCAGACTAGTCTAAGTCAAAGGCTGAGTCGGATTTATAGGTATTCCTTTATTTTATTTCAACCCGCTTGCAAGCCTCACTCACCCTGAGAAAGATCAGAGACCACAGCCTCCGACTTCTCCAGAGTGAGTGAACAAAGGGAGACAAAGCATGTGTTCGCATATACATTCATGTAGCATCAAGTTTCACATACACCCGACCAAATTAGGTAATGGTAACAAATACAAGATTCTCATAGGTATTTCTCCCACGTTCCTTGACATGGCCATATAACCTGATTTTCATAATTACTGATCCTGATAGGCCCACTGTACATTCCTCAGCATTGGGGCCCCTTTCTCCCAGCATCCTTTGCAGCATCCTTTGCAAAAAGAACCGGCCCTAATGGTTACCCATCCCCCTCCCGGCCAGCTTTGCCCAGCCCCTGTGTCCATTCCCTGCAACCCAAATTAATGTCTATAAATGCACTATCCTAATCTTCTGCTTTCCTATATTAGGGTATACCTCTACACTATCCTAACTGGTCATCCCAGTCTAATTCCCTTTTCTTTAGTTCAGTTCCTCAAGGTCGCCCCTCAACCTCCTTTGTTCCAGTGAGAACAAACCAAGTTTATTCAACCTCTCCCCATAGCTAATGCCCTCCATTCCAGGCAACAGCCTGGTAAATCTCTTCTGCACCCTCTCTAAAGCCTCCACATCCTTCTGGTAGTGTGGCAACCAGAATTGAACACTATACTCCAAGTGTGGCCTAACTAAGGTTCTATACAGCTGCAACACGACTTGCCAATTTTTATACTCAATGCCCCAGCCAATGAAGGCAAGCATGCCGTATGCCTTCTTGACTACCTTCTGCTCCTGTGTTGTCCCTTTCAGTGACCTGTGACCTGTACACCAAGATCTCTCTGACTGTCAATACTCTTGAAGGTGCTACCATTCACTGTATATTCCCTATCTGTATTAGACCTTTCAAAATGCATTACCTCACATTTGTCCAGATTAAACTCCATCTTTCATCTCGCCGCCCAAGTCTCCAAACGCTCTAAATCCTGCTGTATCCTCTGACAGTCCTTATTGCTAGCCGCAATTCCACCAACCTTTGTGTCGTCCGCAAACTTACTAATTAGACCAGTTACATTTTCCTCCAAATCATTTATCTATACTACAAACAGCAAAGGTCCCAGCATTGATCCCTACGGAACACCTCCAGCCCTGGACACCGAGCAGGGTATCAGGTATCACTGCAACCCCCGTGCTGCCCGAACGTACTGTCAGACGCTCAAGGTCCAGGCACCCCAGGGGACGCCTGCCAAAATCACCTCGACAACAGGCCGTGAAAGGCAGCAGGTCCTTCAACCTCAGCTGTGGAGACTGGGGCGGCACCGAGATATAGTGTGTAGGTGAGGAGGGCTAAGAAACTGTAGGCGCTGAGTGGGCATGGGTAAACATAGGCACTGGCAGAGATAGGTCACCACTGTAATTAGGCACTTGTAAATAAACATCACTCTGTCCACCAGGAGATCCCTCTCCCTGTTATTCCATGGCGCCATGCTCCATGGACCCCCGTGCACAGTCAGTGCTTCATCCCTGTGTGTGAGAGTGGCAGCAGTGTGTCTCTGTCACCTCACACATCTATCATGGATGGTCCCTGGAAATGAGCACACACGTACATGATTCACATCGAATGGTCACAAATGATCTGGACGTTGAGGGAGTAGAGTCCCCTCTGGTTCCAAAATGGGTTCTGTTTGATGCAATGGAGACCGAAGGGCCTTGGGGTTGCAGGGTCACGGAGCTTCCCGTGGAATGCACTCCTCGCCGTTGACAAACCCGTGGCAGGGGTGCGGCGTCAGTGGGACGGGACTATTCCGGTCCAGGAGTTTCAGGGATGAAGCTAGGAAAACCTCTACATCTCAAAGGTTGAATCTCTCTTGCGCAAATGGTAGTCGTTGCTGGCTTTAATTTCATTTTAAATCACAGTTTGATGGATTCCTGTTCATCAAAGGAATATGGAGCAGAGTCAGGTTTTTGGAATGAGTTTACAAATCGGTTCGCAGTTCGATCCCGGCCCCGGGCCACTGAACGTGTGGGGTTTGCGCGTTCTCCCCATGTCTGTGTGGGTCTCAGCCCCCCAACCCAAAGCAGGGTAGGTGGATTGGCCACACTAAATTGCTCCTTAATTGGAAACATAAAACAAAAATCAGGTTGCATTGAATGGTGGACTAAACAATCTCCCCTGTTCCTGTTATGGAACCAAGTTGAAATAGAATTTGGGCTGATTCTATAACAGGTGGGTGATTTCTCCCCCTCCAACTCCCCCCAAAATTGGTACATCATGTACAGAAATGCAATAATATCTTCAATGATCAATGTTAATCAGGAACACTGCTGTGCTTCAACAATATCAGGTGTACATTACTCCCATATTTGTCTTCTCATTGGGAAGACAAGCTCGGATTATTCTGCGATCAGACATTGCAAGGAAGGAGGAGCAGAAATGAAGCCCAGTGAGATAGCCCAGGACTTTTCTGTCAATTCAATTGAAGCAGTCATTTTAAAACTGATTTGTCAAATAGCTTTTTAAATATATTAGTTATACAAGTGTGACAAAAATTGATGCATGAAAAATAACAGAAAAAACAATATTAATTTTTGTCACAAATAATGACAATTGTACGTGTAAAGCTCCTGCCACAAAACTGAAGACAAATACCTGAGCGATTGATCCACCTTTGTTGCTATGAATGTGGGAGCTGAATTATCTGTATTTGGTGTAGGAAGGGTTAAAAGTCTGAGGTAGGGTCTGTATTTTACTGCTGCAGTAATGGTGTTAAGAATCCTGGTTTGAAAGTCAACCAGGCTTTTTGACTACGGAGGTGCAATTAAAGCATCGTAAAAATGAAATTAACATTCATTCCAATCATGTATATTGCCTACCTGAAGTTGGGCTAATGGAATTTTGTTCACATACGGATGGTTCCCTGGGGAGTACATAGTTGGTGCCTCTGGGCCCAATCTACCAGCCTTCTTATGCCCAAAAGGAAATACAGCCTGGCACGATGCAGCTGGTAGATGCTGGGAGATCCCTGGGATCTACGTGAATTTCCATGTCTCCCGAGATCTGATGCAATCTCATGTGATGTCGCAAAGTGAATCCCGTCCAGGTGCCAGCCTGGCACAGCCAAGGTGCCCAGGTGGCACTGCCATGTGGCAAGGGCACTGTCAGGATGTCCCTGGCAGTTCCAAGGTACCAATGTGGCATGTTTGCTCTGACAGGGATCATGCCTGGGAGTGCCCAGTGTGGGTGCAGGGGGGTACGAGGGGGTTGAGCCTGAGGACCCCCTTATAGGTGATTAAGGACATTTGGAACTCCCCAGTACACAAACGGGACTAAGTGCAGTCTCGTCAGGGAGTTCCCCGCTGAGGCCCCAAATGTGCCCGAATGGGAACAGAGTTTCGGTCTATACCGTGGGTTTTCTTGGCGCTCCAAGCACCAGAAAAAACCTGGCTAAATGGGCTCATTGTGGGACTCTGTTCCCATTCGCTAGATCGCGCCCAGTGTGTTTAACTTCAATAAGAAGATGTGCTAATGGGAGGAGCCAGGGGCTGAGGCCAGGTGTTGAGTTTCATTCCAGTTTATATTGGGGATGTGAACAGGCAAGTATCTTTTTGCTAAATGCTGGGATGTTAAACAATAGTTTGACACAGACAAGAACCTGCAAACTGTTCCCGAAAGGATCTCTCTCTCTCAAAGCGGTTTATACAATGCAGGCAGGATTCTCCGTCCTGCCCCACCCGTTTTCTAGTGCGGTGCACCACCGATGCCTGCGGGATTCTCCGTCCCGGCAGCCGGCCATTGGGGTTGCCCATTCTGGGCACCCCATGCCGTCCGGAAATCCGCTGGCGTGAGTGTGCTGCTGGAAAAACGGAGGATCCCGCTGATGGAGAACCCAGCTGCACATCTCTCTACAGCAAGTATTCCTGGGTCTGTTAACTGTAGCTAAAAGTGGATTTTGACTCAAAATGAAGCTTCGCTTGAGTAGAGATAAAATGTGAAGTTGCCATTGTCCCAGATGACCATAGGTTTCTTTTTCCTTTGAGGGGAAGAGCTGACAGGTGGTGGTTTAACCTGAGAATCACCACATCTCAGGCAAGGAGCAAGGTGGGGCCTTCATGAATAACCTCGGCTGGTACGGGAAGTGAACCGGCACTGCTGGCCTTGCTCTGCATCATGAACCAGCTGCCTAGCCCACTGAGCTAAACCAGCCCCCAAGAGCAAAGAAAGCAGTTAGGATTTGGTGTTTCATTTTATTGTTAAGCATTGCTTAAGAGGTAATTGTAAGCTATTTTCTTCTATGATGTGAAAGTTATTTTAATCCTGTGTTACTAATAAAGTTTGTTTTAATACAACGTGGGCTGGATTCTCCGCCGGTGGGATGCTCCGGCTTCCCCACAATGGGAAACCCCAATGACCAGCCGACTTAACAGAGCATCCCGGCGGCGGGGTGAAACAGAAATGTGGCATGGCGGGGCGGAGAATCTAACCATATCTCTATTTGTGCCTTGAATCACTCCTAGAGCGAAATATCCTTTCGTTGCAGTGTTACAAATAAAATATTGGGGTTTCTGTCTGGTATCTGAGCAAATGTTGGGGTCTTGTCCGGAATTGTAATACTTCATTATGGTAACATTTTCATAATTATTGGTGGTGGCAAAAATTGATCATGTTTCGACAACAACCTATACAATAAATTTGTTCTGTAATCAAATTACAGTGTTTATGTTCAATTGCTGATAATTATGTTAAACAGTTTATTTTCTGGTTCCACAAATGAGCAAAGGTGTTATTGAAATAATGTTCCATGGAGATTATTGAATGAGGCAGTTGTAATGATCCAGGGTGGAATGTGAAATTCTGATTTGTGTGTAATTGAATTCATGCATTATTGGCAATGTTTTAAATTACTGGCAAATGGTCTGTGGAAATAACTTCCCGTAAATAAATACATTTCTGATTGAATATTAACAGATTTTAATAATTGAAATGAAAATCGCTTATTGTCACGCTTATTGTGTGTTTAAGCGCACAACTATTCCTGTTTGGGTGTGTCGCACTGTCACAGTTCTTGATTGATTTGGGAAGAACTTGATGAATGCAAGAGGGTGTTGTCATAGCGATTATGAATAGTGACAGGCTGGAGTTTAGCGGCAACATTGTGAAAGTGCTTTGCTGAAAATGGCAACCTGGGAATCAATGTTAAAATCTCCACATGTCAAAATAAGTATGTTTTGCAAATTCTCTTACCAACAGTAAATATTGTACAGTAAGTGCTCTCAACATTGGACAATATTTTGCTCCGAAACATTTGCCAGTCTGGCTTCTTTGATTGGCCATTGGGTGAGTCAAGATTTAAAAATGCAGAACTGGCTGACAGAAAGATTCTCTCCCATTATGCATGCAAATCAACTGTTGAACAGGAACCCATGGATTGACTTTAACATGCACTACTTGGAATCGGGTTTTGGTGAGTGGTAGAATGAGACCGGTTACCGTCACTGACCTTGCTGCATTTGCACTGTCCTCAAAGCTAATTTGTTCCTCTGCTCAGGCAGATAAGAGACCTAAATAACCCCAATGTCCTTGCCAAGACCACTTCTGCAAGATTTGGTAGGAGACCTGAGCAGGAGAGCAGAAACCGTTTCCACGTCATGACAAACATTGAGAGGAAGTGGATTGTGAGCCGGAATTTGAACTACTTAACAGGCTCAATGCGGTGAATATATTCACCTAATGCATGTATGACACTGTAACCTATGACCTATGACCTGGAAGCGGTGATACGAGCTGCTTCCAGGGACTGTACTGTAACCCTGGTGAGCTCCGCCTCTAGCTCCGCCCTCACCGGGGCCATATATAGACCTGCCGACTGTGGACGGCATTCATCTGTACAACCGACTCTGGCTAGGCAAGTTCATGATTAATAAAGCCTAATGTTCACTCGCTTTCTCTGCCTCTCGTTAATTGAAGGTATATCACTCAATAAATAATGACCTTTATCTCAGGACAATAAAAGTGCAGTGTGCAGAGACTCAGAAGTGCTGAACAACCTCTCTGGCTATGAAAGACCAATGATTGAATGGAATGTCAAATTTCTTCATTCTCTAATACCATAGATCTTTTACTTGAACAAAGAACAAAGAACAAAGAACAAAGAAATGTACAGCACAGGACATCGAAGCCCGTGCCGACCATGCTGCCCGACTAAACTACAATCTTCTACACTTCCTGGGTCCGTATCCCTCTATTCCCATCCTATTCATGTATTTGTCAAGATGCCCCTTAAATGTCACTATCGTCCCTGCTTCCACCACCTCCTCCGGTAGTGAGTTCCAGGCAGCCACTACCCTCTGTGTAAAAAAACTTGCCTCGTACATCTACTCTAAACCTTGCCCCTCTCACCTTAAACCTATGCCCCCTAGTAATTGACCCCTCTACCCTGGGGAAAAGCCTCTGACTATCCACTCTGTCTATGCCCCTCATAATTTTGTAGAACTCTATCAGGTCGCCCCTCAACCTCCTTCGTTCCAGTGAGAACAAACCCAGTTTATTCAACCGCTCCTCATAGCTAATGTCCTCCATACCAGGCAACATTCTGGTAAATCTCTTCTGCACCCTCTCTAAAGCCTCCACATCCTTCTGGTAGTGTGGCGACCAGAATTGAACACTATATTCCAATTGTGGCCTAACTAAGGTTCTATACAGCTGCAACATGACTTGCCAATTCTTATACTCAATGCCCCGGCCAATGAAGGCAAGCATGCCGTATGTCTTCTTGACTACCTTCTCCACCTGTGTTGCCCCTTTCAGTGACCTGTGGACCTGTACTCCTAGATCTCTCTGACTTTCAATACTCTTGAGGGTTCTACCATTCACGGTATATTCCCTACCTGCATTAGACCTTCCAAAATGCATTACCTCACATTTGTCCGGATTAAACTCCATCTGCCATCTCTCCGCCCAAGTCTCCAAACAATCCAAATCCTGCTGTATCCTCTGACAGTCCTCATCGCTATCCGCAATTCCACCAACCTTTGTGTCGTCTGCAAACTTACTAATCAGACCAGTTACATTTTCCTCCAAATCATTTATATATACTACAAACAGCAAAGGTCCCAGCACTGATCCCTGTGGAACACCACTGGTCACAGCCTTCCAATTAGAAATGCATCCTTCCATTGATACTCTCTGCCTTCTATGGCCTAGCCAGTTCTGTATCCACCTTGCCAGCTCACCCCTGATCCCGTGTGATTTCACCTTTTGTATTAGTCTACCATGAGGGACCTTGTCAAAGGCCTTACTGAAGTCCATATAGACAACATTCACTGCCCTACCTGCATCAATCATCTTTGTAACCTCCTCGAAAAACTCTATCAAGTTAGTGAGACACGACCTCCCCTTCACAAAACCATGCTGCCTCTCACTAATATGTCCATTTGCTTCCAAATGGGAGTAGATCCTGTCTCGAAGAATTCTCTCCATTAATTTCCCTTCCACTGAAGTAAGGCTCACCGGCCTGTAGTTCCCTGGATTATCCTTGCTACCCTTCTTAAACAGAGGAACAACATTGGCTATTCTCCAGTCCTCCGGGACATCACCTTGGTTCGATGGTTCTGACATTTCAGGTTCCATCTTAATCCCATGTAGAACATAGAACATAGAACGATACAGCGCAGTACAGGCCCTTCGGCCCACGATGTTGCACCAAAACAAAAGCCATCTAACCTACACTATGCCATTATCATCCATATGTTTATCCAATAAACTTTTAAATGCCTTCAATGTTGGCGAGTTCACTACTGTAGCAGGTAGGGCATTCCACGGCCTCACTACTCTTTGCGTAAAGAACCTACCTCTGACCTCTGTCCTATATCTATTACCCCTCAGTTTAAAGCTATGTCCCCTCGTGCCAGCCATTTCCATCCGCGGGAGAAGGCTCTCACTGTCCACCCTATCTAACCCCCTGATCATTTTGTATGCCTCTATTAAGTCTCCTATTAACCTTCTTCTCTCCAACGAAAACAACCTCAAGTCCATCAGCCTTTCCTCATAAGATTTTCCCTCCATACCAGGCAACATCCTGGTAAATCTCCTCTGCACCCGCTCCAAAGCCTCCACGTCCTTCCTATAATGCGGTGACCAGAACTGTACGCAATACTCCAAATGCGGCCGTACCAGAGTTCTGTACGGCTGCAACATGACCTCCCGACTCCGGAACTCAATCCCTCTACCAATAAAGGCCAACACTCCATAGGCCTTCTTCACAACCCTATCAACCTGGGTGGCAACTTTCAGGGATTTATGTACATGGTCACCTAGATCCCTCTGCTCATCCACACTTCCAAGAACTTTTCCATTAGCCAAATATTCCGCATTCCTGTTATTCCTTCCAAAGTGAATCACCTCACACTTCTCTACATTAAACTCCATTTGCCACCTCTCAGCCCAGCTCTGCAGCTTATCTATATCCCTCTGTAACCTGCTACATCCTTCCACAATATCGACAACACCACCGACTTTAGTATCGTCTGCAAATTTACTCACTCACCCTTCTGCGCCTTCCTCTAGGTCATTGATAAAAATGACAAACAGCAACGGCCCCAGAACAGATCCTTGTGGTACTCCACTTGTAACTGAACTCCATTCTGAACATTCCCCATCAACCACCACCCTCTGTCTTCTTTCAGCTAGCCAATTTCTGATCTACATCTCTAAATCACCCTCAATCCCCAGCCTCCGTATTTTCTGCAATAGCCTACCGTGGGGAACCTTATCAAACGCTTTGCTGAAATCCATATACACCACATCAACTGCTCTACCCTCGTCTACCTGTTCAGTCACCTTCTCAAAGAACTCGATAAGGTTTGTGAGGCATGACCTACCCTTCACAAAGCCATGCTGACTATCCCTGATCATATTATTCCTATCTAGATGATTATAAATCTTGTCTCTTATAATCCCCTCCAAGACTTTACCCACTACAGACGTGAGGCTCACCGGTCTATAGTTGCCGGGGTTGTCTCTGCTCCCCTTTTTGAACAAAGGGACCACATTTGCTCTCCTCCAGTCCTCTGGCACTATTCCTGTAGCCAATGATGACATAAAAATCAAAGCCAAAGGTCCAGCAATCTCTTCCCTGGCCTCCTAGAGAATCCTAGGATAAATCCCATCAGGACCCGGGGAATTATCTATTTTCAGCCTGTCCAGAATTGCCAACACCTCTTCCCTACGTACCTCAATGCCATCTATTCGATGAGCCTGGGTCTCAGCATTCTCCTCCACAACATTATCTTTTTCCTGAGTGAATACTGACAAAAAATATTCATTTAGTATCTCGTCTATCTCTTCAGACTCCACACACAACTTCCCATCCCTGTCCTTGACTAGTCCTACTCTTTCCCTAGTCATTCGCTTATTCCTGACATACCTATAGAAAGCTTTTGGGTTTTCCTTGATCCTACCTGCCAAATACTTCTCATGTCCCCTCCTTGCTCGTCTTAGCTCGCTCTTTAGATCCTTCCTCGCTACCTTGTAACTATCCATCGCCCCAACTGAAACTTCACACCTCATCTTCACATTGGCCTCCTTCTTCCTCTTAACAAGAGATTCCACTTCCTTGGTAAACCACGGTTCCCTCGCTCGACGCCTTCCTCCCTGCCTGACCGGTACATACTTATCAAGAACTCGCAGTAGCTGATCCTTGAACAAGCTCCACTTATCCAGTGTGCCCAACACTTGCAACCTACTTCTCCACCTTATCCCCCCCAAGTCACATCTAATGGCATCATAATTGCCCTTCCCCCAGCTATAACTCTTGCCCTGCGGTGTATACTTATCCCTTTCCATCATTAACGTAAACGTCACCGAATTGTGGTCACTGTCCCCAAAGTGCTCTCCTACCTCCAAATCCAACACCTGGCCTGGTTCATTACCCAAAACCAAATCCAACGTGGCCTCGCCTCTTGTTGGCCTGTCAACATATTGTGTCAGGAAACCCTTCTACACACACTGTACAAAAAACGACCCATCTAATGTACTCGAACTATATCTTTTCCAGTCAATATTTGGAAAGTTAAAGTCTCCCATAATAACTACCCTGTTACTTTCGCTCTTATCCAGGATCATCCTCACCATCCTTTCCTCTACATCCCTAGAACTATTTGGAGGCCTATAGAAGACTCCCAACAGGGTGACCTCTCCTTTCATGTTTCTAACCTCAGCCCATACTACCTCGGAAGATGAGTCCCCATCTAGCATCCTCTCCGCCACCGTAATACTGCTCTTGACTAGCAGCGCCACACCTCCCCCTCTTTTGCCTCCTTCTCTGAGCTTACTAAAACACCTAAACCCCGGAACCTGCAACATCCATTCCTGTCCCTGCTCTATCCATGTCTCTGAAATGGCCACAACATCGAAGTCCCAGGTACCAACCCATGCTGCCAGTTCCCCTACCTTATTTCGTATACTCCTGGCATTGAAGTAGACACACTTCAAACCACCTACCTGAACACTGGCCCCCTCCTGCGACGTCAAATCTGTGCTCTTGACCTCTATACTCTCATTCTCCCTTACCCTAAAACTACAATCCAGGTTCCCATGCCCCTGCTGCATTAGTTTAACCCCCCCCAAAGAGCACTAACAAATCTCCCCCCCAGGATATTTGTGCCCCTCAGGTTCAGATGTACACCATCCTGTCTGTAGAGGTCCCACCTTCCCCAGAAAGAGCCCCAGTTATCCAGAAATCTGAATCCCTCCCGCCTGCACCATCCCTGTAGCCACGTGTTTAATTGCTCTCTCTCCCTATTCCTCATCTCACTATCACGTGGCACGGGCAACAACCCAGAGATAACAACTCTGTTTGTTCTAGTTCTGAGCTTCCATCCTAGCTCCCTGAAAGCCTGCCTGACATCTTTGTCCCCTTTCCTACCTATGTCGTTAGTGCCAATGTGGACCACGACTTGGGGCTGCTCCTCCTCCCCCCTAAGGACCAGGAAAACACGATCCGAGACATCACGTACCCTTGCACCTGGGAGGCAACATACCAAACGTGAGTCTCTCACGCTCCCACAAAATCTCCTATCTGTGCCCCTGACTATCGAGTCCCCAATTACTAATGCTCTGCTCCTCTCCCCCCTTCCCTTCTGAGCAACAGGGACAGACTCCGTGCCAGAGGCCCATACCCCATGGCTTACCCCTGGTAAGTCCCCCCCCCCACAAGTATCCAAAGCGGCATACTTGTTTCTCAGGGGAACGACCGCAGGGGATCCCTGCACTGACTGCTTCTTCCCAGTCCCTCTTACAGTTACACATCTATCTCCAATCTTTGGTTTAACTAATTCCCTGAAGCTGCTATCTATGACTCCCTCTGCCTCCCGAATGATCCGAAGTTCTTCCCACTCCAGCTCCAGTTCCCTAACTCGGTCTTGGAGGAGCTGGAGATGGCAGCATTTCCTGCAGGTAAAATCAGCAGGGACACTAACGGCATCCCTCACCTCAAACATCCTGCAGGAGGAACATTGCACTCCCTTCCCTGCCATCCCTCTAACTTTCTACCAAGATCTGGCTAACAACTAAATTAAATTTAAAAAAAATAATAATAACAATAAAATATGGTACTTCCCTCACACCAATGGGTTTTATTATTAGATTAGAGGAGGAGGGCGGGTGGGAGACACTACACGTGTAGTGTCTCGGGTTTCCTCTCCACCAGAATTTATTGGTGAGGGTCTTCCCAGAAGTCCGTGGGTCGAACTTCCTGTTCCCGCCTTAAACACTAAAAATTTTTTTAAAACAGCAAAGAGGGACCGAAAATGGGACCAGGTAAGTGTTTACCGCTGAAATTGACTAACCTGCTCCTGTGAAGGTGTCCCAGAAATCACTAACGCACCGCTCCCGCTGAAATCGACTGGCCTGCTCCTGCAAAGACAAGTGTTTTTAAAGAAGAAACTTACCTCCCAGAAATCACCTGTGCACTGCTCCCGCTGAAATTGACTAACCTGCTCCGCTCCCGCTGAAATCGACTGGCCTGCTCCTGCAAAGACAAGTGTTTTTAAAGGAGAAACTTACCTCCCAGAAATCACTTGTGCACTGCTCCCGCTGAAATTGAGTAACCTGCTCCGCTCCCGCTGAAATCGACTGGCCTGCTCCTGCAAAGACAAGTGTTTTTAAAGGAGAAACTTACCTCCCAGCAATCACTTGCGCACTGCTCCCGCTGAAATTGACTAACTTGCTCCGCTCCCGCTGAAATCGACTGGCCTGCTCCTGCAAAGACAAGTGTTTTTAAAGGAGAACCTTACCTCCCAGCAATCACTTGCACACTGCTCCCGCTGAAATTGACTAACCTGCTCCGCTCCCGCTGAAATCGACTGGCCTGCTCCTGCAAAGACAAGTGTTTTTAAAGGAGAAACCTACCTCCCAGCAATCACTTGCGCACTGCTCCCGCTGAAATTGACTAACCTGCTCCGCTCCCGCTGAAATCGACTGGCCTGCTCCTGCAAAGACAAGTGTTTTTAAAGGAGAAACATACCTCCCAGCAATCACTTGCGCACTGCTCCCGCTGAAATCGACTAACCTGCTCCGCTCCCGCTGAAATCGACTGGCCTGCTCTTGCAAAGACAAGTGTTTTTAAAGAAGAAACTTACCTCCCAGAAATCACCTGTGCACTGCTCCCGCTGAAATTGACTAACCTGCTCCGCTCCCGCTGAAATCGACTGGCCTGCTCCTGCAAAGACAAGTGTTTTTAAAGGAGAAACTTACCTCCCAGAAATCACTTGTGCACTGCTCCCGCTGAAATTGAGTAACCTGCTCCGCTCCCGCTGAAATCGACTGGCCTGCTCCTGCAAAGACAAGTGTTTTTAAAGGAGAAACTTACCTCCCAGCAATCACTTGCGCACTGCTCCCGCTGAAATTGACTAACCTGCTCCGCTCCCGCTGAAATCGACTGGCCTGCTCCTGCAAAGACAAGTGTTTTTAAAGGAGAAACTTACCTCCCAGCAATCACTTGCACACTGCTACCGCTGAAATTGACTAACCTGGTCTGCTCCCGCTGAAATCGACTGGCCTGCTCCTGCAAAGACAAGTGTTTTTAAAGGAGAACCTGACCTCCCAGCAAACACTTGCGCACTGCTCCCGCTGAAATTGACTAACCTGCTCCGCTCCCGCTGAAATCAACTGGCCTGCTCCTGCAAAGACAAGTGTTTTTAAAGGAGAACCTTACCTCCCAGCAATCACTTGCGCACTGCTCCCGCTGAAATTGACTAACCTGCTCCGCTCCCGCTGAAATCGACTGGCCTGCTCCTGCAAAGACAAGTGTTTTTAAAGGAGAAACTTACCTCCCAGCAATCACTTGCGCACTGCTCCCGTTGAAATTGACTAACCTGCTCCGCTCCCGCTGAAATCGGCTGGCCTGCTCCTGCAAAGACAAGTGTTTTTAAAGGAGAAACTTACCTCTCAGAAATCACTTGCGCACTGCTCCCGCTGAAATTGACTAACCTGCTCCGCTCCCTCTGAAATCGACTGGCCTGCTCCTGCAAACACAAGTGTATTTAAAGGAGAAACTTACCTCCCAGCAATCACTTGCGCACTGCTCCTGCTGAAATTGACTAACCTGCTCCGCTCCGGCTGAAATCGACTGGCCTGCTCCTGCAAAGACAAGTGTTTTTAAAGGAGAAACCTACCTATCAGCAATCACTTGCGCACTGCTCCCGCTGAAATTGACTAACCTGCTCCGCTCCCGCTGAAATCGACTGGCCTGCTCCTGCAAAGACAAGTGTTTTTAAAGGAGAAACTTACCTCCCAGCAATCACTTGCGCACTGCTCCCGCTGAAATTGACTAACCTGCTCTGCTCCCACTGAAATCAACTGGCCTGCTCCTGCAAAGACAAGTGTTTTTAAAGGAGAACCTTACCTCCCAGCAATCACTTGCGCACTGCTCCTGCTGAAATTGACTAACCTGCTCCGCTCCGGCTGAAATCGACTGGCCTGCTCCTGCAAAGACAAGTGTTTTTAAAGGAGAAACCTACCTCCCAGCAATCACTTGCGCACTGCTCCCGCTGAAATTGACTAACCTGCTCCGCTCCCGCTGAAATCGACTGGCCTGCTCCTGCAAAGACAAGTGTTTTTAAAGGAGAAACTTACCTCCCAGCAATCACTTGCGCACTGCTCCCGCTGAAATTGACTAACCTGCTCTGCTCCCACTGAAATCAACTGGCCTGCTCCTGCAAAGACAAGTGTTTTTAAAGGAGAACCTTACCTCCCAGCAATCACTTGCGCACTGCTCCCGCTGAAATTGACTAACCTGCTCCGCTCCCTCTGAAATCGACTGGCCTGCTCCTGCAAAGACAAGTGTTTTTAAAGGAGAAACATACCTCCCAGCAATCACCTGCGCACTGCTCCCGCTGAAATTGACTAACCTGCTCCGCTCCCGCTGAAATCGACTGGCCTGCTCCTGCAAAGACAAGTGTTTTTAAAGGAGAAACTTACCTCCCAGAAATCACTTGCACACTGCTCCCGCTGAAATTGACTAACCTGCTCCGCTCCCGCTGAAATCGACTGGCCTGCTCCTGCAAAGACAAGTGTTTTTAAAGGAGAAACGTACCTCCCAGCAATCACTTGCGCACTGCTCCCGCTGAAATTGACTAACCTGCTCCGCTCCCGCTGAAATCGACTGGCCTGCTCCTGCAAATACAAGTGTTTTTAAAGGAGAAACTTACCTCCCAGCAATCACTTGCGCACTGCTCCCGCTGAAATTGACTAACCTGCTCCGCTCCCGCTGAAATTGACTGGCCTGCTCCTGCAATGACAAGTGTTTTTAAAGGAGAAACGTACCTCCCAGAAATCACTTGCGCACTGCTCCCGCTGAAATTGACTAACCTGCTCCGCTCCCGCTGAAATCGACTAGCCTGCTCCTGCAAAGACAAGTGTTTTTAAAGGAGAAACCTACCTCCCAGCAATCACTTGCGCACTGCTCCCGCTGAAATTGACTAACCTGCTCCGCTCCCGCTGAAATCGACTGGCCTGCTCCTGCAAAGACAAGTGTCTTTAAAGGTGAAACTTACCTCCCAGAAATCACTTGCGCACTGCTCCCGCTGATATTGACTAACCTGAAATTGACATGAAGGCTACCGACCGTTGGTCGGTGAGGAGAGTGAATCTCCTGCCGGCCAGGTAATGCCTCCAATGTCGCACAGCTTCCACTATGGCTTGGGCTTCCTTTTCCACTGAGGAGTGGCGGATTTCTGAGGCGTGGAGGTTTCGGGAGAAAAAGGCCACGGGTCTGCCCGCTTGGTTAAGGGTGGCCGCCAGAGCTACGTCGGATGCGTCGCGCTCGACCTGGAAGGGGAGGGACTCGTCGATGGCGCGCATCGTGGCCTTTGCGATGTCCGCTTTGATGCGGCTGAAGGCCTGGCGAGCCTCTGTCGACAGGGGGAAGGTAGTGGTCTGTATTAGCGGGCGGGCCTTGTCTGCATACTGAGGGACCCACTGGGCGTAATATGAAAAGAACCCCAGGCAACGTTTCAGGGCTTTGGAGCAGTGGGGGAGGGGAAATTCCATAAGGGGGCGCATGCGTTCGGGGTCGGGGCCTATTATCCCATTGCGCACTAGGTATCCCAGGATGGCCAACCGGTTTGTGCTAAAAACGCACTTTTCCTCGTTGTATGTGAGGTTCAGGGCGTTAGCGGTCTGGAGGAATTTTTGGAGGTTGGCGTCGTGGTCCTGCTGATCGTGGCCGCAGATGGTTACGTTGTCGGGATACGGGAACGTGGCCTGCAACCCGTGCTGGTCAACCATTCGGTCCATCTCCCGTTGGAAGACCGAGACCCCGTTCGTGGCACCAAATGGGACCCTTAGGAAGTGGTATAGACGCCCGTCTGCCTCGAAGGCTGTGTACTTGCGGTCACCTGGGCGGATGGGGAGCTGGTGGTAGGCGGACTTGAGGTCCACGGTGGAGAAAACCTTATACTGGGCAATCCGATTTACCATGTCGGATATGCGGGGGAGAGGGTACGCATCTAGCTGTGTGTACCTGTTGATGGTCTGGCTATAGTCTATGACCATCCTTTGCTTCTCCCCGGTCTTTACTACTACCACCTGGGCTCTCCAGGGACTATTGCTGGCCTGGATTATGCCTTCCTTCAGCAACCGCTGGACTTCAGACCGAATAAATATCCGGTCCTGGGTGCTGTACCATCTGCTCCTAGTGGCGACGGGTTTGCAATCCGGGGTGAGGTTTGCAAACAAGGACGGCGGTTCAACCTTGAGAGTTGCGAGGCCGCAGATAGTGAGTGGGGGTATTGGGCCGCCGAATTGAAATGTTAGGCTCTGCAGGTTACACTGGAAATCTAATCCTAGTAATGTGGGCGCGCAGAGTTGGTGAAGGACGTAGAGCCTGTAGTTCTTAAACTCCCTCCCTTGCACCGTTAGGTTCGCGATGCAGAACCCTTTGATCTCTACGGAGTGGGATCCTGCAGCTAGGGAAATCTTTTGCGTACTTGGATGGATGGTCAGAAAACAGCGTCTTACCGTGTCTGGGTGAATGAAACTTTCGGTGCTCCCGGAGTCGATCAAGCATGATGTCTCGTGTCCGTTGATCAGCACCGTTGTTGTCGTCGTCTGGAGCGTCTGGGGCCGTGATTGATCCAGAGTCACCGAAGCCAGTCGTGGTAGTAGTGTCGCGGCGTCTTCTTCGGACCCCGTGGAGCCGTCGATGCTGGGGTCCTTTGTTGTCATCCAAGATGGTGGCGTCCATGAATCGCACACGGCCGGGGGTGGACAAAATGGCCGCCCCCATGGATCGCACGTGGTCGGGGTGGACAAAATGGCCGCCCCATGAATCGCACGTGGCTGGGGGGTCACAAGATGGCGGCGCCCATCCTCCCCTCGTGGTGCCCGGGACCCAAAATGGCGGCACCCGCGGGTCGCACATGGGGCGCTGGGGGGGGGGGTTGGGGAGCGTTCGGGCTATGCTGGGCTTGTTCTTCTCCGGGGATTGCGGCGACCCCCCGGGACCGGCACACAGCCGCGTAATGGCCCTTCTTGCCGCAGCTTTTACAAATAGCTGCGCGGGTCGGGCAGCGCTGCCGGGGGTGTTTCGCTTGCCCGCAGAAATAGCAGCGGGCCCCCCCGGGGTGGTCTGGCGCTTTAACCGCGCAAGTCTGTGAGGGGGGGGGGTTTGTCGCGACGGGGGTCCACGGAGCCCAAGGGGCTGCCGCGCGGTCGGGGCCGTAGGCGCGGGCGTTTTGCGAGGCCACATCTAGGGAAGCTGCAATGGCCCGTGCCTCTGAGAGTCCTAATGACTCTCTTTCTAAAAGTCTTTGGCGGATTTGGGGAGAGTTCATACCTGCCACAAAAGCATCGCGAATTAGCATGTCCGTGTGTTCGATCGCGTTCACCGGCGGGCAGCTGCAGCCCCGTCCCAAAATTAGCAGCGTGGCGTAGAATTCTTCTAGCGATTCTCCGGGACTTTGCCGTCTCATTGCGAGTTGGTAGCGCGCGTAGACCTGGTTCACGGGGCGAACGTAGATGCTCTTCAGTAATGGGAGCGCCGTCGGGAAATCCTCTGCGTCTTCTATGAGAGGGTAAATTTCCGGGCTTACCCTCGAATGCAGGACCTGCATTTTCTGGTCTTCTGTGATCCGGCCGGGGGCCGTTCGGAGGTAGCCTTCAAAACATGCTTGCCAGTGTTTAAATACTGCTGCCGAGTTCGCTGCGTGGGGGCTGATCCGCAGGCATTCCGGGGCGATCCGGAGCTCCATAGTCTTTTAAGCTCGCTTAATAAATTGTAGCGCACAATGACTTACGAGAGAGACGAGAAGTGATGAAGTCGATTCAGGCTTTATTAAGCAAGACTTGTCCCCAACAGTTCAGCAACAGAATGAAGCGGCGGGGAGAAGCTCGGGTTCTTATACTCCGCCTTCAGGGCGGAGCCAGGAGTCAGCAGCCAACCAGGACCCGGGATCTGTCAGCCAATAGCATCACGGCTTCACAGTCCCACATGACCCCTAATACATACCACCACAATGTTTAACAACACACAGCTACAACCCCCGGGGAAACGGGCAGGTGGAGCGGGAGAATGGGACGGTCTGGAAGGCCGTCCAGCTGGCCCTACGGTCCAGAAATCTCCCGGCTTCCCGCTAGGAGGAGGTCCTCCCCGACACACTTCACTCCATTCAATCGCTCCTGTGCACGGCGACTAACGAAACCCCCCATGAACGTCTCTTTGCCTTCCCCATGAAGTCCACCTCCGGGGTTTCGCTCCCAACATGGCTGGCAGCTCCAGGACCCGTTTTCCTCCGCGAGCACGTGCGGCTCCACAAGGTGGACCCGTTGGTTGAGAGGGTACAGCTACTCCACGCCTACGTAGCGTACCCCTCAGGGACCTGGCATCAGCTGGGTCCCTACACATCCCCCCCTCTGCCACGGCACCACCCTCCCTTCCCCCAGTGCACCCCACCACAGCCCCCACTCCAGGACAATCCGTCCTCCCCTTGGTCCCACCCGGGGATGAAGAGGATGTCGACACGCTCCCGGAGTCACCGACAACCGAGTCGCCGCCTGACTCGCCACCAGCACCGCGGCGCTCTCAACGACGGATCAAGGCGCCCGACCGTCTAAATTTGTAACCTGCTTTGTTTCGGTCTCCTCTGGCGCCGGGGTGTCTGCTTTAGTATCGGTTAT
Organism: Scyliorhinus torazame; assembly: GCF_047496885.1. Classification (NCBI taxonomy): domain Eukaryota; kingdom Metazoa; phylum Chordata; class Chondrichthyes; order Carcharhiniformes; family Scyliorhinidae; genus Scyliorhinus; species Scyliorhinus torazame. Next base: position 107,821,496 of record NC_092727.1, read on the forward strand.
TCAAATGTTACTCTTTTGTTCCCAGAGATGGGCCATTAGTATGCTAATGGGCCTACAGTTTTGGTCTTGTCTGGGAGCTGCGGCTCCAATATACAGACAAGCTCTGAACCTGCTTGTTTTCTCAGCATTGCCCATTTTCCCTGCAATCTTTGCAAAGTGTCCATTTTGTAATCGGGAAGTGGCCATCCCAGATGGCTACAGAGGGTGAGACCCGCGCAAACACGGGGAGAATGTGTAAAACGGCACACGACAGTGACCCAGGGCCGGGATCGAACCCAGGTCCTTGGCGCTGTGAGGCAGCAGTGCTAACCACTGAGCCACCGTGCCGCCGTGGATTTCATAATAATTTTGAGAGGGAGCTGGGCCATCTCATCTGTTCAGAAACTACTGCACACAAACCAAGGCAAGCCCTTTCACATCCTGCCAGATGTGCCTGTATCAAATGTCACTGTTGGTTATGTATTTTCTTTTGGCAGTTTAATTTCAGCAGCTTTTACAGCACTGATGCGTGGCTGGGATGCAAAGTGGATAGATTTTGTTGACGAAGCTATAACAGCAATGTGGGAAAATCCGGTTCGAGTGGTTCATGTTTCTTCTGAAATATAAAGTACCCTTACTATCTTTCATCAGATTTCACCTGAGCTGTTTGCACAGCTTGTGGCGCACAAAGACTCCGTGAGACGAATGGAGTGAAGTCGATGAGGCTTTATTAAGCGTGTCTGTTCCCCCGCAGCTCGATAGTAAACTGGCCTGCGGGGGAAGACTCCGGCTTCTTATACTCTGCCTTCAGGGCGGAGCTAGAGGTCAACGGCCAACCAGGACCCGGGATCTGTCAGCCAATGACATTAGGGCTTCCAGTCCCACATGACCCCCAATACATACTACCACACAGCTGATGATGACAAATGATGTATTTATGCCCAGAGCCATTGGTCTCTTCTTTGGAACTGGGCAGGATACTGGTAAGCATCCCTGATTAACTGGTTTCGTGTCACACAGCTGGCAACTGAAGGACCTGTGAAGAATTGTTGGAAAAATAATGTGATTAAAAAGTAAAGTTGCACTTCTGGTTGCGGCGATGACCAGCTGAGTTGCACGTTTCGTCACCTCCCGTTTTAACAGACTTTTGGGCTCTTATCAGGGGCCCCAACGGAAATTTTTCACGGCCAAACTCAGTGTGAGGCGATAAAGGAAGGAGTCCCCCAGGGTGTGAATGGAAAGAAGCGATAGTAGTGGCCAGATTGCGGAGGATCCTCTGGAGTAGCGGCAGAGAAGAGAAGATGGCGGCTGAGGGAGCCCAGATGGTATGGGGCCCGGAACAGCAGGAGTTCCTCCGGCGATGTGTGGAGGAGCTCAAGAAGGAGGTGCTGGCGCCGGTGTTGCTGGCGATTGAGGGATTGAAGGAGACGCAAAAGACCCAGGAGATGGAGCTCCGTGGAGTGAAGGCAAAGGCAGCCGAGAATGAAGACGAGATACAGGGCTTGGTGGTGAAGATGGAGACGCACGAGGCACTACATAAGAGGTGCATAGAAAGGCTGGAAGCCCTGGAAAATAGCTCGAGGAGGAAGAATTTAAGGATTTTGGGTCTTCCAGAAGGGCCAGAGGGAGCGGGTGTTGGGGCGTATGTGAGTACGATGCTCCATACTTTAATGGGAGCTGAGGCCCCGACGGGCCCCCTGGAAGTGGAGGGAGCATACCGGGTCCTAGTGAGAAGACCGAAGGCAGGGGAAATACCGCGAGCAATAGTGGTGAGGTTCCACCGCGACAAAGACAGAGAGATGGTCCTGAGATGGGCGAAAAAGACACGGAGTAGCAGGTGGGAGAACGCGGTGATCCGCGTGTATCAAGATTGGAGTGCGGAGGTGGCGAGAAGGAGGGCGAGTTTCAATCGGGCCAAGGCAGTGCTCCACAGGAAAAAAGTGAAATTTGGAATGTTGCAGCCGGCAAGACTGTGGGTTACACACCAGGGCAAACACCACTACTTCGAGACGGTGGAGGAGACGTCGGCATTTATTCAAGAAGAGAAGTTGGACTAGATTTGAGGAATGGATGTTTGGAAAGAAGTAGCGAGGTGGTGGCAAGGAATTGTAAAGGGGGGCGAGGGGGAGGGCTTATCTGTCAAAATGTTGGACGGGAGAACTTTTTCCCCCCCACCCCCAGAGGGGACACACACGAAGAAATGTGGGCGCCGGTGGGGAAGGGGACAGGGAAGGGGAGAGGGAACTGCGCCATTAGGGGCGGGGCCGAGAGGGAAGCGCGGGCTTTTCTCCCGCGCTACGGAAATTGTGGCGGGAAAAGTGGGCGCAGGAAGGAAGGGGGCCCCACACGCAGGGAGGCCAAGGGTAAACGGGGGAAGCCGAGGTCAGCCAGGGTTTGCTGACTCCCGGAAGCAATATGGGGGGAGCACAAGCTAGAAGGGAATCTAGCGGGGGGGGGGGATTAACTGAGTTGCTGCTGCTGAGGTAAGGGGGAGCTGATATGGGATGGGATGGTCGGGACGGGAGGGCGTCGTCTGGGGGACAAACGGGTGCGTGGGACCTGGGTGAGGAGCTGGTTTAAAAAAGGGAATGACTAGTCGACGATGGGGGGGGGGGGGTAAAGGGCCCCCCAACCCGGTTGATCACGTGGAACGTGAGAGGGTTGAACGGGCCGATTAAGAGGGCAAGGGTATTTGCGCACCTAAAGAGGCTGAAGGCGGATGTGGTTATGCTTCAAGAGACGCACCTGAAAGTGGCGGATCAGGTCAGATTAAGGAAAGGATGGGTGGGACAGATTTTCCACTCGGGATTAGATGCGAAAAATAGAGGGGTGGCAATACTGGTGGGGAAACAGGTACTGTTTGAGGCTAAGACCATAGTGGCGGACAGTGGGGGCAGGTACATGATGGTGAGTGGCAGATTGCAAGGTGAGGCGGTGGTGCTGGTGAACGTATATGCCCCGAACTGGGATGACGTGGGTTTTATGAAGCGTATGTTGGGGCGCATCCCGGACCTAGAGATGGGAAATTTGGTATTGTGGGGGACTTCAACACGGTGCTGGACCCAGGGCTGGACCGGTCCAGATCTAGGACCGGGAGGAGGCCGGCAGCGGCCAAGGTGCTTAAGGGGTTTATGGAGCAGATGGGAGGATTTGGAATCCCTGGAGATTTGCTAGACCGAGGAGTAAGGAGTTTTCCTTCTTCTTCCACGTCCATAAAGTATACTCCTGGATAGACTTTGATCCCGAAAGTGGCAGGAATGGAATATTTGGCTATAGCCATTTCAGATCACGCCCCACACTGGATGGATCTGGATCTAGGAGAGGAGAAGGAGCAGCGCCCACTTTGGAGATTAGACATGGGACTGTTGGCAGATGAGGGGGTATGTGGAAGGGTGAGGGGATGTATTGAAAGGTACCTAGAGGTCAACGATGATGGAGAGGTCCAGGTGGGAGTAGTATGGGAGGCGCTGAAAGCGGTGGTTAGTGGGGAGCTGATTTCCATAAGAGCCCGCAAGGGGAAAGAAGAGGGTAAAGAAAGGGAGAGACTGATCGGGGAGATTCTGAGGGTGGATAGGCAATATGCGGAGGCCCCGGATGAAGGGTTATACAGGGAAAGACGGAGACTACAGACGGAGTTTGACCTGCTGACCACGGGTAAGGCGGAGACGCAGTGGAGGAAGGCACAGGGAATACAATACGAGTATGGGGAAAAGGCGAGCCAACTGCTGGCCCAACAACTTAGGAAGAGGGGGGCGGCGAGAAAGATCGGAGGAATTAGGGACGGGGAGGGAAGGATGGAACAGAGGGCGGAGAGGGTGAACGGGGTGTTTAAGTCATTCTATGAGAGGCTGTATAAGTCCCAACCCCCGGAGGGGAAAGAGGGAATGATGCACTTCTTGGACCAGTTGGAATTCCCGAGGGTTGAGGAGCAGGAGGTGACAGGTCTGGGAGCGCAGATTGAGGTGGAGGAGGTGGTAAAAGGAATCGGGAACATGCAGGCAGGAAAGGCCCCGGGACCAGATGGGTTCCCGGTGGAATTTTACAGGAAATATGTGGACCTACTGACCCCACTCGTGGCGAGAACCTTCAATGAGGCTAAGGAAAGGGGGACACTACCCCCGACGATGTCGGAGGCGACGATATCGTTGGTCCTGAAACGAGACAAAGACCCGCTGCAGTGCGGGTCATACAGGCCCATCTCCCTCCTAAATGTAGACGCCAAGTTACTGGCCAAGGTGATGGCGACTAGGATAGAGGACTGTGTCCCAGGGGTGGTACATGACGACCAGACAGGGTTTGTTAAAGGGAGGCAATTGAATGCCAACATACGAAGGTTGCTGGGGGTAATGATGATGCCTCCACCGGAGGGGGAGGCGGAGATAGTGGTGGCGATGGATGCAGAGAAGGCATTCGATAGAGTGGAGTGGGACTACCTGTGGGAGGTACTGAAGAGATTTGGATTTGGAGAGGGGTTCATCAGATGGGTTCAGCTCCTGTACGGGGCCCCGGTGGCAAGCGTGGTTACAAACAGGCAACGATCCGACTATTTCCGATTACATAGGGGCACAAGACAGGGGTGTCCCTTGTCCCCGTTACTGTTCGCGTTGGCAATCGAGCCATTGGCCATAGCGCTGAGGGGCTCTAAGAAGTGGAGAGGGGTGTTTAGAGGAGGAGAGGAACATCGGGTGTCATTATACGTGGATGATCTGCTGCTATATGTGGCGGACCCAGTGGAGGGGATGCCTGAGATAATGCAGACACTCAGGGAGTTTGGAGAGTTCTCTGGATACAAATTGAACATGGGAAAGAGTGAACTATTTGTGATGCACCCCGGGGAACAGGGCAGGGGAATAGACGATCTGCCACTGAGGAGAGTAGCAAGGGACTTTTGATATCTAGGGATCCAGGTGGCTAGGAACTGGGGAACCTTGCATAAACTTAACTTGACACGACAGGTAGAGCAGATGGAGGAGGACTTTCAAAGGTGGGACATGGTGCCCCTGTCATTGGTGGGTAGGGTACAGGCGGTCAAAATGGTGGTCCTCCCGAGGTTTCTTTTCGTGTTTCAGTGCCTCCCCATACTGATTACAAAGGCCTTCTTCAAGAAAGTGGATAGGAGTATTATGAGCTTTGTGTGGGCTGGAAAGACCCCAAGGGTAAAGAGGGGGTTCCTGCAGCGTAGGAGGGACAGAGGGGGACTGGCACTGCCGAGCCTGAGTGATTACTATTGGGCCGCCAACCTGTCTATGATATGTAAGTGGATGAGGGAAGAAGAAGGAGCGGCGTGGAAAAGGCTGGAGATGGCGTCCTGTAGGGGAACAAGTTTAAAAGCACTGGCAACGGCGCCGTTACCTTTTTCCCCGAAAAAATACACCGCAAACCCAGTGGTGGTGGCGACTTTGAAGATTTGGGGGCAGTGGAGACGACATAGGGGGGTGACGGGTGCCTCGGTGTGGTCCCCGATAAGGAACAACCACAGGTTCGTCCCGGGAAGGATAGATGGGGGATTCCAATCTTGGCAACGAGCAGGAATTGTGAAATTGAAGGACTTGTTCTTGGACGGGACGTTTGCGAGTCTGGGAGCACTGGTAGAAAAATACAAGTTGCCACCTGGGAATGCCTTCCGATATATGCAAGTGAGGGGATTTGCAAGGCAACAGGTGAGGGAATTTCCGCAGCTCCCGGCGCAGGGGATCCAGGACAGAGTGATCTCGGGGGCATGGGTCGGTGATGGTAAAGTGTCCGATATATACAGGGAAATGAGAGACGAGGGGGAGACGATGGTAGAGGAGCTAAAGGGTAAATGGGAGGAGGAGCTGGGGGAAGAGATTGAAGAGGGGCTGTGGGCAGATGCCCTAAGCAGGGTAAATTCCTCGTCCTCATGTGCCAGGCTCAGCCTGATCCAATTCAAGGTTCTACACAGGGCGCATATGACGGGAGCAAGGCTGAGTAGATTTTTTGGAGTGGAGGATAGGTGCGGGAGGTGCGCGGGAAGCCCGGCAAACCACACCCACATGTTTTGGTCATGTCCGGTATTGCATGGGTTCTGGGTGGGTGTGGAAGAGTGATCTCAAAGGTGGTGGGGGTCCGGGTCGAACCAAGCTGGGGGTTGGCTATATTTGGGGTTGCAGAAGAGCCGGGAGTGCAGGAGGCGAGAGAGGCCGATGTTTTGGCCTTTGCGTCCCTAGTAGCCCGGCGAAGGATTCTACTTATGTGGAAGGAAGCTAAACCCCCGGGCGTGGAGGCTTGGATAAACGACATGGCAGGGTTTATAAAATTGGAGCGAATAAAGTACGCACTAAGAGGTTCGGCTCAGGGGTTCACCAGGTGGTGGCAACCGTTCCTTGACTATCTCGCAGAGCGATAAGGGTAAACAGGAAAGACAGCAGCAGCAACCCAGGGGAGAGGGGGGAGGGGGGTGGGGGGGGGGGGGGGGGGGAGGGGGGGGGTACATGTGGGTCCTTGGGTTTTTTTTGTTCTTTTCCATGCTAGTTGTTTATAATTATATATATTTTTTTCTCAATGTTATTATTTCTTTTTCTGAACTTGTTGTTAGTTAATATATTGTTTAAATAGCGGTCAATGTACATTCTGTTACAAAGTTGTAAAAATGGAAAATTCTTTTTGATCGAAAAACTTTAATAAAATATATATATTTTTTTAAAAGTAAAGTTGCTTGGGATTCATGCAATGTCCTTTCAACAGTTAATTCATTCTGACAGAAAGCAAACAAATCTGCACAGCGCCTTGAAAGGAATAAGCTTTAAGATCAATCCATCCATTAATATACATATCACTTTTTTAACGTCAAAATTCACTGGAAAACATGTCAATTTATTCTTTGTGCCTTGTGATCTTACTTATGCGGCAGAATTCTCCGTATCTGAGACTAAGGGCGGGATTCTCCGCTTGGCGACGTCGAAATCGCATTCAGCGATTGGACGGTGAACCCCTTTCGACGCCGAAATCGGGGCCGGTGATTATTTTCAGATGCTCCGCCCCCTCCAAAATGTCACCTGAAAGCCCTCCCCCGATGCTCCGCCCCCGAGGGGCCGGTTTCCCGACGCCGTGGACTGTGTCCAGCGCCGTCACAGTCAGTGGGGGAGCCGTTCAGCTGCGGGGGCTGGGGGGACTGGTGGGGGGTGGTCCGGGGGGCAGCGAGGGGGGTTTACAGGGGGGTCACTATCTGGAAGGCTGGGTCCGCGTGTGGCCGTCGCCATGTTGTATGCCACAAGCGCTGCAGGTCATCGCTGTGCGTATGTGCGGCCATGGCCCCAGGAATTCTCCGGCCGTTTCTGTCGGGAATGACGAGGGTTTACGTGGCGTGGCTGCGAGCCCTCCTCCAGGGGAAGCATTGGTGAGGGTGCGGCGCCGACCTTTTCAGCGTAAAACTAGACACTTCATCGAGGCATAGCCTCAAAATCAGAGAATCCAGTCCCATGTGTTTCTGGGGCAGGATTCGTGAACTTCCACAACAGCAAATCTGGCACCACACTTGGATCGATTCAGTGACTTAAGAAGGGGTTAGTACCGGCGGCACGTGGAAAATAATCGATTCCAATGATAAACGGTGCGGGATTTGACGTGTTCGCCATTAACACTCGGGAGGCTGACAAGCTGCTGTCGCAGATACACTTCACACCCCACACACGCTCATCCCAGCCAACAAGAGGGCACTGGCTGTGCTGGAGTGTGCCATTCCCTCTGATGGGTCGTCTGGGGCCAGCGGGCACCTGGGGGGTGACCGGAGGTCACCCATACCACCTGTAGCCCTTAGTTCACAGTGGGCAGTCAACGGCGTGTGCAGCTGCATTGCTGCCTTGCAGGCCGCGGTAATGATATCCATCCACCTCAACCCTACAGCGCACCTCCAGCTACTCCCCCCCCCCCCGCCCCTGGCAGAAGGCCCCCAGCCAGTTGCACGATTCTCAGCACTGTATGGCAATGTTGGACACTTTCCGTACCCCCCTCTCTCTTCCTCAGTAACCAAAGCGCCTGTTTCATGATTTTTAAAAGCATAAGTGGAACTCGCTGTCAGGAATTCGCCCCGGTGGAGGCCGATAATCGCAGAGGCCCCGGAGAATACTGGGTATGGCCTGCTTATGATATGCGGAATGGAACGCATTGATGCCGCTGTCGAGCAACCAGAGAATTGCGATTTGGCGTGAAACCGATGCCCGCCACGATTTTGCCATCAGCCAATGGAGAATCCCGCCCATGATTACTGGTTAACACCAGTGGGTGTAATGGAAGCAAATAGGCGGTAGAAATTTGACAAATTGTTCAGGGCGGCACGCGGCGCAGTGGTTAGCACTGGGACTACGACGCTGAGGACCCGGGTTCGACTCCCGGCCCTGGGTCACTGTCCGTGTGGAGTTTGCACATTCGCCCCGTGCGTGCGTGGGTTTCACCCCCACAACCCAAAGCTGTGCAGGTTAGGTGGATTGGCCATGCTAAATTGCCCCTTAATTGGGAAAAATAATTATTGGGTACTCTAAATTTCTATTAAAAAAACATTATTCATCCATAGAATCCCGACAGAGCCGTAGGAGGCCACTCGGCCCATCGATACTGCACTATTGCTCTGAAACAGCACTCTAACTGGAGTAGGCCCACTCCCCCACCTTATCCAGTGCAGTGATCATAGCCAATCCACCTCACCGGCACATTTGTGGGAGGAAACCAGAGCACCCGAAGTTAACCCGCGCAACCACTGCGGACCATGCAAACTTCACACAGTCACCCAAGGCTGGAATTGAACCCGGGTCCCTGGTGCGGTGAGGCAACAGTGCTCACCACTGTTCTATGGTAATAGCAATAATCATCTGGGTTTTTAAATTGCATAACACTTCTGCCCATTGTTCGTTCCACAGCATATATGGTAATGCTTTCTTTTGCCAGAGACTCAACAGACAGAATTTCCTTTGCTCGGTCTGGCGCACCCTCAACCGTGAAATCGCACAAGGAGATGTTGGTCATGCGCACTTGCTGACCAGTGTGCAATTTAGCCCATTAAAGGGCCAATTGATGGGATGGTGCAGGAGGGAGGGTTTCGGATTTTTGGATAATTGGGGCTCATTCTGGGGTCGGTGGGACCTCTACAAACGGGATGGTCTACACCTGGGCCAGAGGGGTACCAATATCCTGAGGGGGGAATTTGCTAATGCTCTTTGGGAAGGTTTAAACTAGTTCAGCAGGGGCTTGGGAACCTGATTTGTAGCTCCAATATACAGGAGGTTGAGAGTAGTGAGGTCATGAGTAAGGTTTCAAAGTTGCAGGAGTGTACCGGCAGGCAGGAAGGTGGTTTAAAGTGTGTCTTCTCCAATGCCAGGAACATCCGGAATAAGGTGGGTGAACTTGCGGCATGGGTTGCTACCTGGGACTTCGATGTTGTGGCCATTTCGGAGACATGGATAGAGCAGGGACAGGAATGTTTGTTGCAGGTGCCGGGGTTTAGATATTTCAGTAAGCTCAGGGAAGGTGGTAAAAGAGGGCGAGGGGTGGCATTGTTAGTCAAGGACAGTATTACGGTGGCAGAAAGGACGTTTGATGACGACTCACCTACTGAGGTAGTATGGGCTGAGGTTAGAAACAGGAAAGGAGAGGTCACCCTGTTAGGGGTTTTCTATAGACCTCCGAAAAGTTCCAGAGATGTAGAAGAAAGGATTGCAAAGATGATTCTCGATAGGAGCGAAAGCAACAGGGTAGTTGTTATGGGGGACTTTAACTTTCCAAATATTGACTGGAAACGCTATAGTTCGAGCACTTTAGATGGGTCCATTTTTGTCCAATGTGTGCAGGAGGGTTTCCTGACACAGTATGTAGATAGACCAACGAGAGGCGAGGCCATTTTGGATTTGGTACTGTGTAATGAACCAGGACAGGTGTTAGATTTGGAGGTAGGTGAGCATTTTGGTGATAGTGACCACAATTCGATTATGTTTACTTTAGTGATGGAATGGGATAGGTATATACCGCAGGGCAAGAGTTTTATCTGGGGGAAAAGCAATTATGACACGATGAGGCAAGACTTAGGATGCATCGGATGGAGAGGAAAACTGTAGGGGATGGGCACAATCGAAATGTGGAGCTTGTTCAAGGAACAGCTACTGTGTGTCCTTGATAAGTATGTACCTGTCAGGCAGGGAGGAAGTGGTCGAGCAAGGGAACCGAAGTTTACTAAAGCAGTCGAAACACTTGTCAAGAGGAAGAAGGAAGCTTATGTAAAGTTGAGACAGGAAGGTTCAGTTAGGGCACTCGAGAGTTACAAGTTAGCTAGGAAGGACCTAAAGAGAGAGCTAAGAAGAGCCAGGAGGGGACATGAGAAGTCTTTGGCAGGTAGGATCAAGGATAACCCTAAAGCTTTCTATAGATATGTCAGGAATAAAAGAATGACTAGGGTAAGAGGAGGGCCAGTCAAGGACAGTAGCAGGAAGTTGTGTGTGGAGTCCGAGGAGATTGGAGAGGTGCTAAATGAATATTTTTCGGCAGTATTCACACAGGGAAAAGATAGTGTTGTCGAGGAGAATACTGAGATTCAGGCTACTAGACTAGAAGGGATTGAGGTTCATAAGGAGGAGGTGTTAGCAATTCTGGAAAGTGTGAAAATAGATAAGTCCCCTGGGCTGGATGGGATTTATCCTAGGATTCTCTGGGAAGCTAGGAAGGAGATTGCTGAGCCTTTGGCTTTGATCTTTAAGTCATCTTTGTCTACAGGGATAGTGCCAGAAGACTGGAGGATAGCAAATGTTGTCCCCGTGTTCAAGAAGGGGAGTAGAGACAACCCCGGTAACTATAGACCAGTGAGCCTTACTTCTGTTGTGGGCAAAATCTTGGAAAGGTTTATAAGAGATACGATGTATAATCATCTGGAAAGGAATAATTTGATTAGAGATAGTCAACACGGTTTTGTGAAGGGTAGGCCGTGCCTCACAAACCTTATTGAGTTCTTTGAGAAGGTGACCAAACAGGTGGATGAGTGTAAAGCAGTTGATGTGGTGTCTATGGATTTCAGTAAAGCATATGATAATGTTCCCCACGGTAGGCTACAGCAGAAAATACGGAGGCATGGGATTCAGGGTGATTTAGCAGTTTGGATCAGAAATTGGCTAGCTGGAAGAAGACAAAGGGTGATGGTTGATGGGAAATGTTCAGACTGGAGTCCAGTTACTAGTGGTGTACCACAAGGATCTGTTTTGGGGCCACTGCTGTTTGTCATTTTTATAAATGACCTGGAGGAGGGCGTAGAAGGATGGGTGAGTAAATTTGCAGATGACACTAAAGTCGGTGGAGTTGTGGACAGTGCGGAAGGATGTTACAAGTTACAGAGGGACATAGATAAGCTGCAGCGTGGGCTGAGAGGTGGCAAATGGAGTTTAATGCAGAAAAGTGTGAGGTGATTCATTTTGGAAGGAATAACAGGAAGACAGAGTGCTGGGCTAATGGTAAGATTCTTGGCAGTGTGGATGAGCAGAGAGATCTCGGTGTCCATGTACATAGATCCCTGAAAGTTGCCACCCAGGTTGAGAGGGTTGTTAAGAAGGCGTATGGTGTGTTAGCTTTTATTGGTCGAGGGATTGAGTTTCGGAGCCATGAGGTCATGTTGCAGCTGTACAAATCTCTGGTGCGGCAGCATTTGGAATATTGCGTGCAATTCTGGTCGCCGCATTATAGGAAGGAAGCGGAAGCATTGCAAAGTGTGCAGAGGAGATTTACCAGAATGTTGCCTGGTATGGAGGGAAGATCTTATGAGGAAAGGCTGAGGGACTTGAGGCTGTTTTTGTTAGGGAGAAGAAGATTAAGAGGTGACTTAATTGAGGCATACAAGATGATCAGAGGATTGGATAGGGTGGACAGTGAGAGCCTTTTTCCTCGGATGGTGCTGTCTAGGACGAAGGGACATAGCTCTAAATTGAGGGGAGATAGATATAGGACAGATGTCAGAGGTAGGTTCTTTACTCAGAGAGTAGTATGGGCGTGGAATGCCCTGCCTGCAACAGTAGTGGACTCGCCAACACTAAGGGCATTCAAATGGTCATTGGATAGACATATGGATGATAAGGGAATAGTGTAGATGGGCTTTAGAGTGGTTTCACAGGTCGGCGCAACATCGAAGGCCGAAGGGCCTGTACTGTGCTGTAATGTTCTATGTTCTATGTTCTCTGAACACAGTTTTGTGTGGCCCAGCTGCTTTTATTGTTGGTGGAAAGGTTTTTTCGTCATTGCTGCAACCTCAATCCAGGGGGGCATGAACTGTCAGGCTGAAATAAAACTTTATAAAGTGTTTGGGGGTGAGGTTTGTTGTTTGAATGTGCTGCCCAGTGTAGACATCTCAGATGGCCACCTGCAAAGGACCATGGAAATTATGGCCAACCCAGAACTCAGACAGACTCAGAACTTGTGTGTGTATTTGCAACCCAGATAGCTAGACGCGATCGAAACCCCCGCTCGTTTGCATTCTAATGGCCCATTTCCCTAGAACAAAAGAACTGTACTCAGGTAACCGATACAGATACAGACTAATCGGCGCCACTCCCTTTACTCAGGGAGCCCAAACAGCCAAGGTCAATGACCGCTAAGGACACGCCCAGCCATCAAGGCACCCACCCCTTTATTGGCCAACCCAAGTGCAGCATAATGACCAGACAGACAAGTTCAAGCCCAACGATCGCTACCAGTCGGATGAGCCCAGCAGAAACAGAGCCACTTCTTATACCCAGCCATGCAAGACAAAGGCCTTTTCCACCTGCAGAGAGCCGGTTGCCCTGAAATTAAGTATAGGTTATTGTAATTGTTAGGTGTAGTTTAACTTGTAGTGTTTTGTGTTGCATGGCGAAGTAATCCTTGTGTGTCAATAAACCATCTTTGAACTTGAACTGACTAACTGGTTGTGTGGTCCTTTGATCAATATCCGGTAAAGCCGTGTGGTGGTATCACTTGATACCTGGCAACTCGAAAGAGCATCATTTTTAATTGGCAACATTATTGGTGACTCTGGTGGGATTCGAATAAGAAGTGATTTTGTCACTCCGAGAGAACCCACAAACTTTCAAATCCAATTGTGTGAAAGAGAAAGAACCACAAGTGCAAGCCCATATCAACCAAATCACCGAATTTCGGAAGTGTGTACTAACAGGGATATAAGGTAAACTCGTTCGATTGTGTCAAAACTATCGACGGAATTTTAAACCGGAAAATAGCTTAGGGCATACCCGCAGTTCAAATCGCCGCCTTATCCGCCTGTCCCAAATTAACGATAGGAAACAGATTATCGGTCAGAAAAGTGATATTAGAAGCAATGGCCACAAAAGCGATGGAACGCTTAATGAACCCACAGGAACCCGAGGTCGCAGCGACCGACAGAGCAGAGCAGTGCCCCATATGGGAAGAAGAGTTGAGGAAGTATTTAAAGGGGAAAGGATTGCCCCTTTGGTCCGATTGTTGTTCAAATGAAGAGTAAGGTCCATGAAGCATGGGACAAACTTGGTAGGACAACCTAACCGAGGTGCATAAGAAAAATGCAGCGAATGTGCGAAAGCCGACGGCAATAGTGTCCTGTTTGGCACAGTTGCGAGGTGCAGAGGAGGTCGTGAGGACGCTCCGCAGGCAGCTAGTTGAGAAAGAAGAGAAGAATGAGGGAAACAAGAGTGAAAGTGAAAAGATTATTGAGCAACTCCGGGATCAGTTGGATCCATTGTAAGGCAGTATTTGGGGATTTGAACCGCGCACACGTAAATGAGGACGACACCACTAAATGGTCCCGCACTTTAGTCTCCCACGCCAAAGAAGCAGGTCAAAAGGCTTGTGTGAATTACGACCCCGCAGACCACACACACAATGAAGTGTGGGTATTGAAGAAACTTTCCAGGGCTTGGGAACAATCCCTACACAGGAAGGCAGATCAGGAACAGGTAGAAGCGAATATGCACCCAGTTAGAACTAACCAGGACCCAGCATGGAGAAACAAGGGTAGACACCCCAGGTCAGCACCCAAGAGCACAGGCCCCACGAGGTTGCTAGAATTGTGGACACATGGGACATTACGCCCACGAATGCCGACAAAACCCCCCGAACCAGCAACGTAACCAACAACCAGGATCCCCACCTAGGAACAATGTAAGGCCCATACATAGTGTTAGCGCCCGTTCAGATAATTCAACAATCAACACTACAGATGGACAGTGTTTGGACTCCCCAACTTGAGTCTGCGACACACTCTGGGACAAATCAGGCAGACCAGTAGTCACAGGCACAGTCTGGGGACATTCAGTAGAATGTCTTGGGACACAGGAGGGTCCCACACCACTTTAAACTCCTCCACAATGTTCCAGCATAACAAACGGCCTACCACAGACACAATCACCATTAGGGATACATCACAGCCCCCATAGATATTCAGATAGGAACCATAAGCAGCAGGCACACCGTTGTTCTAGTCGACTTGCCCCAAACAGCCGAGCACATTCTAAGAATCAATTTTATGCGCTCCCACAACCTTTCCTTTGATCCCGTGAATATATGTGTGTGGAAAATGGCTAAAACAGCGAGAGCCCCCGCTATGCTCACAGTAGGGGACTAGGAATATAGGATTTGCTCAGTAGGAGACTATTTGTTTGATCTGCAAACAATTAGTACAGACCAGACAATTAGAGAGGTCCTCAGAGAACATAAAGCTTCCATCGCCCAACACAAAAATGATTGTGGGAAGATCCCAGGAATGGTCACAATTTCAGGTCCCGATCCTAACCCAGAGAAGCAATACGGTTTCCCACAGCAAGCCGAGGGGGAGATTTCAAAAGTCATCAATAGCTTATTAGATCAAGGAGTAATTTGATCAAATAATGCCCGAATTTGGCCTGTGAAAAAACCCGATGGTTCTTGGCGACTGACAATCGACTACCGAGAACTCAACAAGGTCACCCCTTTAGCAGCCCTCACCGTTGCCACGAGTCCCAAGACCATGCTCAAGCAGGGAGTACAGACAAAGTACTTCACAGTGCTGGACATCAGCAATGGGTTTTGGTCCATCCCACTGGACAAGCCCTGTCAATATAAGTTCACGTTCACATTTCAAGGGCAGCAGCATATGTGGACATGCCTCCCACAAGGATTCCACAACTCCTCCTCCATTTTCCACCGACAATTGAGCAACGGACTTTCCAAATTTTCCCGCCCCGAATGCCTTATACAGTATGTGGACGACATACTCCTACAGACAGACACAAAGGAAGAGCATGTAAAGCTTCTTTCAAAATTACTAGGTCTTTTGCAACCCATTCAATGCAAGGTCAACCCAAAAAACGCTCAGATCTTAAAAGAAAAGGTCCTTTATTTAGGCACCATTATCACCCACGGGAAGAGAGAGATCGAACAGAAGTGAATTGAGTCAAGAGTTAAATCGTCCCTGCCCCACAATATCAATACACTCCTGTCATTCTTAGGATTAGTTGGATACTGTAGGAACCATATAGATGGTTTTGCCACAAAAGCAGCCCCACTCTCAGAGCTCCTTAAAAAGAACGCCCCATGGGAATGGCTTCCTCAGCACACAGCCGCCATCGATGAATCAAAACGCACCCTAGGCACAGCCCCCACTTTGCAAGTTCCAGACCCACACTCTCCCTATGCCATAGAAGTTGCAACCACCGACTGAACCCTATCAGCAGTACTCCTACAGGAAAGACATGATCGCTTAGGACCCGTAGCCTATGCCTCACGAATTTTGGATCCCGTAGAGCAACGATTTACAGCCTGCGAACAGCACTTGCTTGCAGTCTTTTGGGCAGTACAGTATTTTGCATACATCACAGGCCTTAACGCAGTAACAGTTTTAACCGAGCGCACCCCAACTCAGCTATTGTTAGATGGTAGGTTAAAGGACGGTTCAGTCAGTCAGATCAGAGCAGCTCGTTGGACACTGTTGTTACAAGGAAGGGATATTACAATCAAACGTACAAAGACCCACACATTTCTAGCAGATAACCTTCAGTATGCAGGGACCCCACATGAGTGCCAGATCATCGCAGCCCAACACCACAGAGGACCCTTGATTCCGAAGTCACTGCACACACGAGCAGGCAGTAAAACACAGAATCCACACACCATCGACAACACTTTAAAGATTTATGCAGACAGTTCCTCCACGATAGAAAATGGAAAGAGAATAACTGGTTGTGGAATTTATGTAGAAGACGCACAGGGACACGCATTAGAAGAAATATCTTTAAATTGCCCGGCCACCTAGGATCACAAGCAGCAGAACTAGTAGCCATAGCATATGTAGTGCAGCACCCCGATTCCTTTCCAACCCCCGCAGACATACATTCGCACAGTTTATATGTGTGCAATAGCTTGGCAGAATTCCTGCCCCTGTGGGAATCTCGTGGATTTGTCTCCGCTGATGGTAAACCCCATACCCTCAGCCCCATTTTTGAAACACATTCTTAGGACAGCTAAAGACCACACGTACGGTATTATTAAAGTGAGAAGCCATCATTGTTCCTCCCCACCCGGTAATGTAAAGGCAGACGCCTTAGCTAAGTCAGGATCACGCCATGGTCACTTTTGGCAACAGAGGATACAGCTGGATATGGATTGTTTGGAGACTTGGGCGGAGAGATGGCAGATGGAGTTTATTCCGGACAAATGTGAGGTAATGCATTTTGGAAGGTCTAATGCAGGTAGGGAATATACAGTGAATGGTAGAACCCTCAAGAGTATTGACAGTCAGAGAGATCTAGGTGTACAGGTCCACAGGTCACTGAGGGGGGCAACACAGGTGGAGAAGGTAGTCAAGAAGGCATACGACATGCTTGCCTTCATTGGCCGGGGCATTGAGTGTGGGAATTGGCGAGTCATGTTGCAGCTGTATAGAACCTTGGTTGGGTCGCACTTGGAGTGTGGTGTTCAATTCTGGACGCCACACTACCGGAAGGATGTGGAGGCTTTGGAGAGGGTGCAGAAGAGATTTACAAGAATGCTGCCTCGTATGGAGAGCATTAGCTATGAGGAGCAGTTGAATAAACTCGGTTTGTTCTCACTGGAACGACGGAGGTTGAGGGGCGACCTGATAGAGGTCTACAAAATTATGAGGGGCATAGACAGAGTGGATAGTCAGAGGCTTTGCCCCAGGGTAGAGGGGTCAATTGCTATGGGGCATAGGTTTAAGGTGCGAGGGGCAAGGTTTAGAGTAGATGTACGAGGCAAGTTTTTAACACAGAGGATAGTGGGTGCCTGGAACTCGCTGCCGGAGGAGGTGGTGAAAGCAGGGACGATAGTGACATTTAAGGGGCATCTTGACAAATACATGAATAGGATAGGAATCGAGGGATACGGACCCAGGAAGTGCAGAAGATTGTAGTTTAGTCGGGCAGCATGGTTGGCACGGGCTTGGAGGGCCGAAGGGCCTGTTCCTGTGCTGTACTTTTCTTTGTTCTTTGTTCTAACCCCCCGAAAGTGAACCGATACACGCAGTCCAGGTTTCTCAGACCAATGTCGAGGATCTATCCCAGGCCCAAGTGGCAGATGACACTCTCAAACAAGTTTTAGACGGTACATTCCCAGCTCCCTACGACAAATGCCAGGTCTCACTGACGGTACAGGACGGTATAGTTCTGAAAAATGGAATTTATGTGGTCCCCACCCAGGACAGAAACCAGACAATTTTCCAGTTCCATGATGGGCACGGACGTCAGGGGACAGACAATGCCATTGCCCATTTAAGACATTTGTGCTGGTGGCCCTATTTAAAATCCGATGTAAGACATTATGTTGAGAATTGTTTCATCAGTGAACAGAACAATCCTGAAAGGTACTTCAAGAAGGGGCAATTGGGACACACCCGACCTGTTAATGGCCCTTGGACAAATTCGCAACTCGACTACATTGGCCCCCTCCCCCTTGCAGAAATGGTTTCAAATACTTATTAGTGGTAGTCGACACCTTTACAAAATGGGTAGAAGCATTTCCCTCACGGACAAACACTGCAAAGGTCATGGCTAAGATTTTGACCCAACAGATATTTACACGCTGGGGACTCCCCCGTAGCATTGAGTCAGACCAAGGTTCCCATTTCACCGGCAGAGTCATGCAAAATGTCCTAACAATTTTTGGAATCAAACAAAAATTTCACATCGCGCATCACCCCCAATCCAGCGGCATTGTTGAGAGAATGAATCACACTTTGAAAGCGACCATTAGAAAAATGGTGCAACAGAATAATACCACATAGGACAGAGTTCTCCCATTTGCCCTTATGTTTATTCGGAACACTGTTTCCAGTTCCACAGGTTTCACCCCACCCCACACTCTCATGACCGGACGGCCCATAAAAGGAATTGAATATTTATTAGGTCTCGATTTGGCAAGCCCCACAGTCACCGCCCTCACCCATGAAAAAGCAGTCCAACAAGTCAGAGACAATAATAAAGCAGCACAGCTCGCTGCAGCTGTCCGACTAGGCGCTAGAAGGAAGCAGAGTAAAGCCTCCTTTGACAAAACTGTCCACCATGTAGAGTACACAGTCAGTCAGCAAATAATGGTTTCCCTTTACAATCCCAGTTCTTTCCTCTTCCCCCAAAGTTGCAAGACCCTACTCCATTTCAGACAAAGTACACCCCTCTGTGTACAAGATAACATACCCCAATGGTAAAACTGGTTGGTTCCACATCAACCAGCTCAAAGTCTATGGAACCCAATGTAGCCACTCCCACACATCTCCCTGGCAATAGCAGACAATTCCGCCCCAGCCATCGACAACTTAGTCTAACCCTCCCCCTGCCCTGACAGCATGTCCACGCCCACAGACCCGACCTTGTCTCCGCCCACAGGTACGACCTTCCACCTTGAGCTTGACTCCGATGACAGCGCCAGCCTCCCCGATTTGACCACGATCACTGACCACTGGTACAACCTCCCCAGCCCCTGTCACTCCAGCCCCCGGTACCACGACCAAAACATGTTTGGCCCCCTATACCCCCTTCCACAGCCACAGCCAGAGCCACCGCCACCGCCTGACAACAGTAACTTGCCCTTCACTGCCACCGTCCCTCTGCCTCATGACAAACAAACCCCTTTTTGGCACCATGACAACTCTTGTAGACTGGTTAGACATGATGATTCGGGTTCCACGACGGCCCACGCGGCCACGGCACAAAAACGGCAGACACGAGTCTGGCAACCGGGAGATGGTGATGATACAGATTCTGACTCTGGTTATGGTCATCCTTTTACAACGATTTTTGATACAAAACCCTGAGGTGTCCAGAGGATGAGAAAAACACGCCGCATAAGAATTACGGTGTCCACTTTCTGATGGAGCCTGCCTGCCTTTTAATTTTCATTCTTTCTTTCTTCTTGTTACATGGTGTTAATTAATGTCGGCCTGACACCCAATTTCTTGATACAGTCAGAGTTACTCTTCTGACGCCATTTACTGACCAATGGCCGTTAAAGGAACAATTGTTGGATTTCACATATGCTACAAATTTTTTCCGCTCGTTTAGGTCACCCAGGTCTGAGGACCCCAAATGCATCCGGTCAGTTAAGCTCGGGTAGTGGAGCAAAGGCACTGATCACCACCCTACCCAGGGATTCCACCCATTCTTGCCCTGCCACGGCCCACACGCACCTCATGTTCCCATCAATTCGAGCACACTTGAATGGTTCTTTCTACTTTTCACTGTCTTTGGCAGACCTTAGTTTTCCCTTCTCTGCTCTTTTATTGTGGTTTAAAGAATGCCCTTTGCCACAGTCTGTACACTCATCCCTTTACCTTCTGTGACCCTCTGGTCATTCCCCACCTGCTATTTACACGTTTGACACACTTGGTTGCCACATATACTGCTACTCGCGAACTACCTCTGGACCCAGGGACGACAAAACTCTATAAAACTGGCCACCCTAAAATTTGGCTAGTAAGATGAGCCTGAGCCATCACTGGTTGCAGTAAAGGAGAGACTGGACGGAGAAATTGTCCGCCCACTCCCCGCATCGACCACCAGCTGCGAGAATCTCTGCACTTTAAAAGAATTTTTGTTTTGCCAATGTCTTGTCTCTCAAAATGTTATTTCAAAAAATAATGAGGGAGTCACACATGGTGACGATTCTAATGGGTACATGAAGTTAAGGAGAGAAAGACAAATAAATGAGATATTAACCGAAGATAAAAGCAGATATTATGCTTGCACCCCCAAGAATATATGGAAAACAGAAGATAGAAGACAAGATGAAGAGACGACTGATGACCTACATTGTAATCATCGCTGGACTCCTACAACTGCGTGCGCTACAAGCCTCTGTATCACACGCCACACCAGCCCCGAACACGACCACACAACATGACACACCTAGCCCGGATACCACATCACACATAGAGATAGACACTGAAACCCCCACTTGGTGCAAAAACATTACCAAATGGTTCCCCCTTTCATACACAGTAGAGGCCCTTCTGGTAATTGCAATAATCTGCAGTGTCATCCAGACACTTAGACTCCGCAAATGGCGACAAAGAGCCTCCCGCTCTCTGATATATACACTCCAAGCCCCCTTCTTTGGAATTCACCCAACTCGACAAACACTGTAATCGCTGATAAAAATAAAGACCGTACACGTCTTTAACTTTGATGGATTAAGTAGGAATGTGATGCTGCTGTTTTGAAATCTTGTATTGTACATAAGTTCTTTTTGATATTTGCCAGCAGCATGAGAGTAGCTGAGATAGAGTTTGTTAGATATTCAATTGTGCGGAACAGTGAAATGTTTTATAGTGACCCAATAGATTATGAATGTATGATGTGTTAATAAGCATGTTAGGTAAATGCTCCAAAAACATAGGACAGAGTAGTGTAGAACTTGTCCTTGACCAAGGGTAACCGGCACCCCAGGGATGGATAAGGGATCAACAGTGTGATCCACCACGCTTCGCGTTCAGGATCAAGAGGATGGGATGTAGCCTTCTCAGATGGCAAACTGAAAAGGACCATAGGAATTATGGCCAACCCAGAACTCAGACAGACTCAGAGCTTATGTGTGTATTTGCAACCCAGATAGGTAGACGCGATCTAAACCCCCGTTTGTTTGCTTTCTAATGGCCCATTTCCCCAGAACAAAAGAACTGTACTCAGGCAACTGATACAGATACAGATTAATCGGCGCCACTCCCTTTACTCAGTGAGCCCAAACAGCCAAGGTCAATGACCGCTAAGGACACGCCCAGCCATCAAGGCACCCACCCCTTTATTGGCCAAAATCGCAGGCAGTGATCGAAGCCTGTAGAATTATTGGGTCCAAGTTAAGGACCGCCCCAAAGAGCGCAAAATCCCAGAGGGATAAGAAGAGACACAGCCATGTGCTCGGTCTCTCTTCGATCTGACCTATGCCAACCCAAGTGCAGCATAACGACCAGACAGACAAGTTCAAGACCAACGATCGCTACCAGACGGATGAGCCCAGCAGAAACAGGGCCACTTCTTTTACCCAGCCACCCAAGATCCGGACAAAGGCCTTGTCCATCTGCATAGAGCCATTTGCCCTGAAATTAAGTATAGGTTATTGTAGTTGTTAGGTGTAGTTTAACTTGTAGTGTTTTGTGTTGGATGTCGAAGTAATCCTTGTGTGTTAATAAACCATCTTTGAACTTGTACTGACTAACTGGTTGTGTGGTCCTTTGATCGATACCCGGTAAAGCCTTGAGGTGGTATCATTTGATACCTGGCGACTCAAAAGAGCATCATTATTAATTGGCAACATTATTGGTGACTGGTGGCGATTGGCAACACCAGGCAGTCTTAGCAGTGTTTTTCCATTGCAAATAACTTTTGCAGGCATGTAGCACCCTGAGATGCCTCCTCAGCAGCTATCCCCATTGGAATCACGCCCCCCTCGCCCCGCTCCCCCCCTCCCCAACACACTCTTCCCGTCCTTCCTCGCAAAGCGAGCCTTTCCCAGTGCACGTTTCACAATGGCTGCCTGTTAATTGGCCAGTCGCTGCCGGAAGTGCTTTTTGCGCTCATTTCCTGGAGTGCACGGAATGCACACACAATGGCGATATATTCAGGCCATTGATTTCAAAGGTTCTCTCCACTTATTAAAGTGAGCAGATGTCATTGCACAATCGCTCAGCTGCAATTTCCTAAATGAATTCCTGAAAAGTGTTTCTGCCTGATGGGGAAGCAGTTCATGGAATCCCTCCTGTCTTCTTCTTAGGCAGTCCCTCAGTGTCGAGGATGACTCACTCCCATTCCAGTGAGGTGGGTTCTGCGGTGGTTGAGTCGTCCAATCCTGGATCAGCAGACGCAATAGAACAATAGAACATTACAGCGCAGTACATGCCCTTCGATCCTCGATGTTGCGCCGACCTGTGAAAGCAATCTAAAGCTCATCTACACTATTCCATTATCATCCATATGTTTATCCAATGACCATTTAAATGCCCTTAATGTTGGTGAGTCCACTACTGCTGCAGGCAGGGCATTTCACACCGTTACTACTCTCTGAGACTCTGCCGCGGGTTTTGCAGGTGGTGTTTGATGAGGTAGCTGGGTTGGACACTACGGATTCTGCGCTCTCTTTCCACTGTTTATACATGGCCTCCCCGCGCTCCACCCTACGATACTCAAAGTGATTGGCGCCTTTGCAGATGCTTCTTCTCCAGTTTGTGCATTCTAAGGCAAGCAATTACCACGTGTCGGTGGGGTTGCTGCATCTACTGAGGGAGACTTTCAGAATGCCTGCTTCCATGTAGAGTTGATCGCTTGCCATTGCGGAGCTCGGAGTCGAGCATTCGTTTCGGGAGTCTTATGCTGGGGCATGCGGACAATGTGGCCTGCCCATCGCAGCTGGTCAACCATGGCCAGTGCCTCGATGCCAGTGATATTGGCCTGGCAGAGGACGCTCAAGATGGTACTCCTATCGTGTCAGTGGATTTGCCGGATTTTGCAGAGGCAACATTGGTGACATCTCTCCAAGGTTCTGAGGTGTCTGATGCACATTGCCCATGTTTCTGATGCATATAAGAGGGTGGGGATCACAGCTGCCATGTAGACAATGAGCTTTGTGCTGGATTTGATGTTGTGGTCTTCAACCACTCTGGAAATACCTCCGAACGCCATTGCACACTTGCTGACAATCAAACCGGCAATTTAGCCCAGTGTTAGTCACACTTTTTTCGAGCAACTCACATTTACAAAATGGCTGACTATCGCGACCCACGCCACATTCACCAAAGATTCTCCATAATTACTTTTAAAAAGTCACACTCATTCTTGGCACTTCTGTATTATTGTACGTAAATTTATAAATTGAGCTTCTGTTTCACTCACCTCAAACAACAGCTCCACCCTGACACATTGTTAAAGGGTGTAACTCATGATTACGTGATTATTTTATTGCTTCACACACATTGTTAACACAAAATTGCGTGCAAGCACTGGAAAGATTAACAGGCTCAGGATTGCACAGTTTTAACAACGTCATCTTCATGTGTTCAAAACCTAACACGACCTCGGATAAGAAATTAAACTCAAAACTTCAACTTCAGAAACTTGAGCCCTAACAGTTAAATACACGGTCAGACAAAATGTCACTGGGTGCCTGTCAGTACCGTTTCCCAGGTAATTATGGAACACTGAAAGCAAGCTAAAAAAATGCAATGCTGGGCACAGTTCAGGTGACCAATATGCAAAACGTGCAGATAATTTCCATTCCATACACCTGCAACATTTCACTGGCTCCTGTAAACATGAGTGTAGTTTAGTTGCCAGCTATTGCCACCTTTGGTGAACAATTCAAGTCCCGATAAAGGTAGATACAAAAGTCCATGCTGTGGAGGAACCTATTCAGCTGATGGAGTCCATGTAGCCACACGGCAGGGATGAGTGCTTGGGGACGAGTACCTGGGAAGAGGGGGTGAATAGCGGCGGGGAACGTGATGAAAAAAAGAAACGTCTTTGAAGGACAAGAGCTCCGGTGTGGAGAGACAATTCGGAAGTGGAAGGAGTGGACATAGGGGGTTATAGGGCTGGAGAAGGCTGTATGTCCAGCTTAATTGAGAGAACAATTAATGACGCACGGGGCTTGTTAGTGACACACCGAACTCAAGAAATAACACAGATCCTGATGCTGAACACAGAAGCAGGATATGCCAGCCAAAGAGACTTTTACAGGCTTCTGACAGCAAACTGCCCAACTACACTCTGGCCCAGAGCGCCAAGGAAGTCTTCTACATCAGCCTCATGCGGTCATACACTGTAATACAGTGAGAATCTACCTGGAGAGAAAACGGTGAACATGGTCAGCCGATATTTGGGGATCATTTTGGTGACCTTCTGGCGACCCATTCTACATCATTCGGCGACCCAAAGCGGGTCATGACCCCCACTTTGAAAATCCCTGATTTAGCCCAGTAGAGGGCCAATTGAGCACAGTTTTATGTGGCCCAGCTGTTTTTATGGTTGGTGGAAAGGCTTTTGCGTTTCGGCTGCAACCTTAATCCAGGTCGTGATGAACTGTCAGACTGAAATAAAACTTTAAAAAGTGTTTGGGGACTAAGGTTTGTGTTTGGGCTGTCCAGATACTCTTTGCAGTGCTTTTCCATTGCAATTCATATTTTGCAGGCATGCAGTATCCTGAGACACCTATCAGCAGCTATCCCCCTGACGGTGCCCATTGGAATCGCGCACCCGCCCTCTTCCTGCCTTCCCTGACAAGTCTTTGTTGTACAACCTATCAGATCACAGCTCTTCTCACTCTCTATTTTG